>NC_067438.1:4977008-5624437 GCF_009764475.1 Pristis pectinata
TAGAACACTACAGCACAGTACAGGCCCTTCAGCCCACAATGTTGTGCCGACATTTTATCCTGCTCTAAGATCCATCTAACCCTTCCCTCCCACATAGCCCCCTATTTTTCTATCATTCATGTGTCTAAGAGTTTCTTAAATGTCCCTAATGTATCTGCCCCCACAACCTCTGCAGGCAGTGCGTTCCACGCACCCACCACTCTCTGTGTAAAAAAAAACTTACCCCTGACATCCCCTTTATACCCTCCTCCAATCACCTTAAAATTATATCCCCTCGTGTTAGCCATTGTCGCACTGGGAAAAAGTCTTTGGGACTTTTTGTGATGTGGATTGCACTGAACTCTACAGAGGAGAGTGATTATTTAAAAAAAAAATCACTTTACTTGTTTGTTAATCATGGACATCAACTCCAAGGAGGAATTCAAAGTGCTTTAAGTCCTTGGGTGACTGAGCTTGTTGGCAGGGCGTACAGGAGACGAGACATGGCCCTTTGCTAAAAGAGGTCAGACATTTAGGATAAAGATAGGATGACGTTTCTTCACTGGTATTGTTTTTTTGGAATTCCCTCTCCCAGAGGACTGTGGATGTTTAGTCGATGGGTTTTAAAGCTGAGAGGTTACTGGATATTAAGGCTCAAAGATGAACTAATATGGTTCCAGGGAAGTTAGTGGAGGGGTTTGGGGGGAGGGCGGAAGAATTCAGTTCAGGGTTGAACTGGTGGAATTGTGGTCCTCCTTGGAATAAGGAGGGATGAAGGGGACTTTGATCGAGGTGCGGGAGAAGGGGACCATGGCCGGTTTCGGCAGAGTAAGGAGAAGGAAGCCTGTTACGGGACAGACTGGGCAGAAAATAAAGAGGACTGTGAGGAAAATGCCATGTAATCTGCAGCTGGATGCTGGAAGGGAGGTGGGCTCGGTCAGGGAGGGAACTAGTGTGGCTCCTAAACCAACCTGAAAAAACCTAACTCTACCTCGGGTGACATTTCCCGTAACTTGCACTAATGGCATTTATGTTTAGTTTTTGTTTATCTGGTCGTGTAAGTTCTGTAAAAAAAAAATTACGTTAATTTAAGATTATGTAGTTTATGTCTGTCATGTTTGTAATGTACTGTGGTGCTGCTGCAAGAAGTGAATTTTCATGTCATTTATACCCCGTGTATGTATTGCCTACAGTAATAAACTAGAGATAATCTGCGTGGAAAGAGCTAGGGAATTGAATTGATGGGGTTGTGTTGCCAGGGGCAGGAATGGAGTCAATGGGCTGAAAGGCCTCCTTCTGTGTCTTAACAGTTCCAAAGGGAATTGACTGATTTTTTTTTGGAAGAGTGGGGAGGAGTAGGGAATGTGGAAATGATAAATGACTGAACTTGTATAATGGCAGATGAGGCCCTGATATCCTGCTCCAATTTCCATGTGCTTGAGCTGCTCCTTCCGAGTCCCATCTCCATTCAATCACTTTCGGAGTGAGCCCTGAGCCTTCTCCTTTGTGACTTTCTTTTGGAGTGAATAAATGCTTGGCATTTCCTTCATACTGGCATCATTCCTGTGAATCTTTCTTCAACCCCCCCCCAATCTTGCTGTCACGTCCAAGAATCCTTGATTTGGGAGCCAGTTAGCGGCAGCCTTGCCCTGTGACTAAGGCTTGTTCCTTCTTTGGGCTGAAAATGCTGGGACCTGTGGCGTTTGTCTGCAGCCCAGACAAGGTTGCCTTGCTCTACTGAATGATCTCCAGCCTCGCCAAGAGCCTGGCTGTTGGCTGAGCTCCAGGCCATGAGCCAAGTGGGCCTGTTGCCGTGACATCACCATGGCAACCCAGAGCCAAGATTGCTGCACATTCCTCATATCTCCCAAACTGATTGAAACACTTGGGTTTGTTTTTTTTCTCTCTCTCTTCCCTGTTTCTCCTTTATAAGGAGTTTTTCATTTCTTTAATCCAGTTTTGCCCTTTCAACCATCAGCACCACTCGTTCGAGGTACCAATCTGGAGAAGCAGGCACCAAGCTCAAGGACTGCTTCTATCCCGCTGTTATAAGACTCTTGAACGGACCTCTGGTACATTGCAAATGAACTCTTGATCTCACAATCTACCTCGTCGTGGCCCTTGCACCTTATTGCCTGCACTTCCTGTAACTGTAACACTATATTCTGCATTCTGTTACTGTTTTTCCCTTGTACTACCTCAAAGTACTTGTGTTTTGAAATGAACTGCATGGATGGTTTACAAAAGTAAGTTTTTCCACTGTATCTCGATACATGTGACAATAATAAACCAATACCAATAGGCCAAAGAGAAACAGGATAGACTGCTCTGATGGGAGACGTGAACCAGGTCCTTGCAAACCAGTACTGCAAAATTCCCATCGGAAGCAATCCTGCAGGACTCCCCTTCTCACCTCCCATCCCATCCCCTGTTTTGCTATTGGTCACCTAACTGGCCAATCGGAAAGCAAATAGAGTCTGGTACCCTCTGAAGATGCCCTATTGAGTCACACCCTACCGCACACACTCCTCCCACTGGTTCCCCTCCGCCATTGTTCCCATCTGCCCTCCCCACTTCCCTCAGTTGATTCCACGCTCCCACCTTCCTCTCCTGTCAGATTCCATCATCTGCAGCCCTTTGCCTCCACCTATCATCTCCCAGCACTTTCACTCTCCCCTCCTCCATCTGCCTATCACCCCTCCTCACCTGGATCCACCTGTGAAAAGTCGACCTGCGCTATAATAAAGCACACAACAGCAGAACCAAGGGGTGTACAATTAATGCTTTATTCTTTAATGCTAGCAGGAGTGAGGGATACAGAGAAAGAGTAAACAGTGTAACCCGAGCTCTGTACTGATCCCCAGTCAAAGATTCACATGTTAGTGTCCCTCCTTTTATACTAAATTTAGATGCCTACGTGCAGAGCTGCACATACTTGGGCAGTTGCTTACAGCAAACTTTAGCAAAACAAGATATGCCTTAAGCACTTCTTTGTTTCACACAAGCACCTGCACAGCTTGCAGTCATAACTATCGTCACACCATGGTTGAAACAATAATAGCTGCACACCATTAACCCTTACAGTTCCAGTTACCTTTTACACACCTATTGCCTGCCGGTTCTTGCCCCACCCCTTCCCTCCACCCTGTCACACTGACTATCTACCCTCTACTTTTCGATCCGGATGAAGGGTCCCGGCCTGAAGAGCTGACTCTCTATTTCCCTCCACAGATGCTGGTTGGCTGGCTGGCCCACTGAGTTCCTCCAGCAGCTTGTGTGTTTCTCCAGATTCCAGTGTCTGCAGTCTCTTGTGTCTCCGCTGCTCTCAAATCTGGAGGACTGAGTGGTTATGTAAAATTTGTATTTAAGTCAAAAAAAAAAGACATGCAAATGGAAATGACGTACCCTGAGATATCTCTTTGCCCATACTCACCATTCCTTGCTGGGGTTGAGGCCATTTTCTTGGATGTTTAGTCCTGCAGACTCCCATCTGTCTGAGTGTGAGTCCAGAGATTGTAGCTGCCTCTCGGTGATGTTTACACTCAACATCCATTAGTGTGGAGTGACTGTGACTTCCAACTGGGGATTGTGTCTGGAGAGGGTGATATCTTAAGATATCATGTACATCGAAACACACAGTGAAATACATCTTTTTGCGTAGAGTGTTCTGGGGGCAGCCCGCAAGTGTTGCCACGCTTCTGGCGCCAACATAGCGTGCCCACAACTTCCTAACCTGTATGTCTTTGGAACGTGGGAGGAAACCGGAGCACCCGGAGGAAACACACGCATACACGGGGAGAACGTACAAACTCCTTACAGGCAGTGGCCGGATTTGCACCTGGGTCACTGGCACTGTAAAGCGTTACACTAACTGCTACACTATCATGCCTGCTCACCATGCCTACCGAGGCGGGATGGGTTAGGGTGCGGTGCTGACCCGTAGGTTGCCGCAGGGTTCTGCTGAGCCACGCACCACGGGGCAAGCGGGCAGCAGAGTGGCATGGCGGGTGGAGCCACTGCCTCACAGCTCCAGCAATTCGGGTTCGATCCTACCCTCCAACGCTGTCTGCGTGGTGTTTGCACCTTCTCCTTGCGACCTCATGGGTTTCCTCCCACGTCCCGAAGACATGCGGGTCAGGAGGTTTATTGGCCGCTGTAAATTGCCCCTAGTGTGTGGGTCGTGGAATGTGAGGCGGGAGTTGATGTGAATGTGTGAGAGAGAATGAGTTACAGTGAGATAAGTGGGGCAGATGGGACTGCAGGCATAGTCTCAATGCACTTGGTATTGAAGATGCAGGGAACTGCAGATTCTGGAATCTGGAGCAACACACAAAGCTCTGGAGGAACTCAGCGGGTCAGGCAGCATCTGTGGAGAGAAGTGGACAGTCGATGTTTCGGGTCGAGACCCTTCAGATGAAGGATAAAGGACTGAAAGATAAAGGGGCGATGGCCAGTATAAAAAAGTGGGGGGGGAAGGGGGAAGGGGAGGAGCAAAGCTGGCGGGTGATAGGCCTTGGTATTGGAATTGGTCTGTTGTCACATGTACCAAGATACAATGAAAAGCTTTTGTGTGCCATCCAGACAGATCATGCCATACTTGTGTACATCGAGGTGGTAAAAACGAAAACAGAATGCAGAATATAGTGTTACAGTTACAGAGGAAGTGCAGTGTAGGTAGACGATAAGGTGCAAGGGCCGCAACGAGGTAGACTGAAAGATCAGGAGCTCATCTTTTAGCGTATGAGAGGTCCGTTTGAGAATCTGATAATAGCGGGATAGACGCTGTTCTTGAGTGTGGTGATACAAGTGGCTTCTATGTCAAGAGGAAATGACAGTGGGAGAGAGAGAGGTCTCTCTCTGACCAAACAACTGTAGGCCATGACTAACACTGGTCAGACCACACTTGGAGTATTGTGTTCAGTTCTGGTCGCCTCATTATAGAAATGATGTGGAAGCTTTAGAGATGGTGCAGAGGAGATTTACCAGGGTGCTGCCTGGATTGGAGAGCATGTCTTATGAGGATAGGTTGAGCAAGATAGGGTTTTTCTCTTTGGAGAGAAGGAGGACGAGAGGTGACTTGATAGAGGTGTACAAGATGATAAGAGGCATAGATCGAGTGGACAGTCAGAGACTTTTTCCCAGGGCGACAATGGCTAACACAAGGGGGCATAATTTTAAGGTGATTGGAGGAAGGTATCGGGGGATGTCGGGGTAAGATTTTTACACACACAGAGTGGTGGGTGCGTGAAACGCACTGCCGGCAGAGGTTGTGGGGGCAGATACATTAGGGATATTTAAGAGACTCTTAGATAGACACGTGAATGATAGAAAAATAGGGGGCTATGTGGGAGGGAAGGGTTAGATAGATCTTAGAGCAGGATAAAATGTCGGACAACATTGTGAGCCTAAGGGCCTGTACTGTGCTGTAGTGTTCTGTGTTAACTCGCAGCCCTCGCTGAGCTCTGAAGGGGAAGTGGTTACCTCCAAGACTCCGAGCGGAGAAAGGCACAATGACGTCTTTTGCTTCTGCAAAGCTTGCTACACGGAGGAAACCCCTCCCCCACACCACCACAATGGAGGCCTTCCTCCCTGAGCAAGCAGACTGGCAACTGCTTCCTGCTCTTACGGCCGTTTTCTCTGCTGCTTGGGGAAGTGTTTGCTCCCTGCATTAGATGGACCTACAAGTTGGGAGAAGGCCACTCGGCCCCTCGCACTTGCACCACCTTTTGATGAGACTGTGGCTGATCTAACTGTAACCTTGACTCTGTATTCCTGCCTCCCCCTTTCACCACTTGTCAAGGATCGATCTACCTCTGCCTTAAAAAATATCCAAAGCCTCTGCTTCCACTGCTCTTTGAGGAAGAGGGTTCTAAAGGCGCAACCCTCTGTGAGAAGTTTGGTTCGTCTCCGTTCTTGCACTCTTTTCAAATGGCATCTCTCTTATCCCCACCTCCCAGTCTCTGTCACTATTTCCACTCTCCCCTCTTCCATCCTCACCTGGATCCACCCATCACCTACCAGCTCTTGCTACACACCTTCCCCTCAACTCTCTATCCCGGCTACCTCCCCTCTGTCTTCCAGTCCAGATGAAGGGTCTCCACCCGAAACGTCGACTGTCCATTTCCCTCCACAGATGCTGCAGACCTGCTGAGTCCCTTCAATATCTTCTTTCTTGTTCCAGATTCCAGCATCTGCAGTCTCTTGAGGCCCCCTAGTTCTGGCTTGTCCCAGGAGAGGGAATGTCCTGTCCACACCCACCCTGTCTGGACCCTTGTGGGTTCATTGCACTGCAGTTTATGGTGGGGGGGAGTTCCTCCATCTGCTTGCTACCTGGATTTGCTCTTTGTAGGCTGGGAAGTGCTTTGGGGGATGTGATGGGTGCTATCTAAATGCTTTTCTTTCATTGCTTGCTCCCTTCCCAGTATAGGCGGTGTGTATCTGCAGGGCTGCTTCAATAGACGGCAGTGAGGCAAGACCGCAATTTGGTGCTTGTGCCATGTCAAGTTCTGACTCGCCGCTCATCCGGGGAGTGGGAGTCATGGAGGGTGGAGGGATGCCTCCACTTCCTGGGGGGGGGCCGGTGGGAGTCGCCCAAAGATGGGTCAAAAAGAGTTATAGAGCAACACAGCCCTTTGGCCCAACCAGTCCATGCCGACCACGGTGCCCACCCAGCTAGTCCTAATGTCCTGCGTTCGGCCCATATCCCTCCAAGCCCCACCCCTCCATGTACCTATCCAAGTGCTTCTTAGATAATGCCATTGTACCTGCCTCAACCACTTCCTCTGGCAGCTCGTTCCATATACTCACCACCCTCTGTGTGGAAAAAGTTGCCCCTCAGCTCCCTTTTAAATCTTTCCCCTCTCACCCTAAACCTATGCCCCCTAATTTTGGACTCCCCTATCCTGGGGAAAAGACTGTTACCGTCCACCTTATCTATGCCTCTTATAATTTTAACCACTTCGATAAAGTCGCCCCTCATTCTCCTACGTTCCAAGGGATAAAGACCTAGCCTGGCCAACCTCTCCCTATGACTCAGGCCCTCTAGTCCTGGCAACATCCTCGTAACTGTTCTCTGCACTCTTTCCAGTTCAACCACATCTTTCCTATAACAGGGCGACCCAAACTGTACACAGTGCTCCAAGTGCAGCCTCACCAACGACTTGTACAACTGCAACATAATGTCCCAAACTCCTATACTCAGTGACCTGACTGATGACGGCCAACGTGCTAAACGCCTTTTTCATCACCCTGTAACCCTGCTTTCGATAACTATCCACTTGCACTCCTAGGTCCTCTGTTCCATTACACACCCTACCACTCGTAGTATAAGTGAGGGTTGGTGAGAGAGCAGAGACTCGTGCGATGTTGGAGGGTGGGTGTCAGTGGACGGAGAATACTGGATACAACGGCAGGAACAGACCATTCGGCCCATTGTACCTGCTGGACCGTCCAGTGATATCACGGCTCCACCTTCCTGCCCTGCCCCCCCACATCGCCATCTGGTTCCATTAATACCCATAAAATAACCTCTCCCTCTCCTCTGGGGATGAGACTGAAGGGTGTGACCCTTTGCCTTGGAATCTTTTGACCTGTTGGTAATTGGTTTATTACTGTCACATGTACCAAGATACAGTAGAAAAGCTATTTTGCATGCCATCTAGACAGATCATTCCAAAACGTAAGTATTTTGAGGTAGCACAAAAGGAAAATCAGTAACAATGCAAAATATTGTATTACAGTTACAGAGAAAATGCAGTCCAGGTAAATAAGATGCAAGGGCTATGATGAGGTAGACTGAGAAATCAAGAGCTTATTTTTAGTGTATAAGAAGTCCGTTCAATAGTCTGATAGCAGCGGGATAGAAGCTGTCCTTGAGCTTGGTCGTACCTCAAGCTTTTGCATCTTCTGCCCGACAGGAGGGTGGGAGAAGAGGCAATGTCCGGGGTGGGAAGGGTCCTTGATTATGTTGGCTGCTTTCCCGAAGTGTAGACAGTGTCCATGGATTGGCCGGTGTGCCCCACATGCCCCGCCCCGCCGCTCCCCCTCCAGTTCGCCTTCACTCATTGGTCCTCTTTTTGCGAGCAGGCAGGTGGGTTTCACCCCAGGGAGCAGTCGGGACAGGCACCACAGCGTTCCTCAGTCCTGGAGGTCTGCTTTCCTCCAAACCAACCCCCCCCCCCCCCCCCCACCTTGCCTTTGGCGAATTGAGGGGTGGGAGGGGGAGTCTGCTTCCAATCGGGGTGGGAGGGCGGGTGTGAGATCAGGCATCCTGGACAGGGATAGGAGGTAAGGTAAGATATCTTTATTGGTCACATGTACATCGAAACACACAGTGAATTGCATCTTTTGAGTAGAGTGTTCTGGAGGCAGCCGGCAAGTGTCGCCACGCTTCCGGCGCCAACATAGCATGCTCACAACTTCCTAACCCGTACGTCTTTGGAATGTGGGAGGAAACTGGAGCACCCGGAGGAAACCCACGCAGACACAGGGAGAACATACAAACTCCTTACAGCAGCCGGAATTGAACCCGGGCCGCTGGCGCTTTAGTAGTGTTACGCTAACCACTACACTACTGTGCCTGCCCTTAAAAGTGTGGGGTTACAGTAACTCCCGATGTAAAGTCAGCACCTGAACAGGGACTTGAACCCTGGACCCTCAGATTAAAAGTTTGATGCTCTACTGACTGTGCTAGCCAGGCCTTCTTCCCTGGACCTGGGGGTGGAGAGGGAGCCAGGGTTCTGAGCTGGGAGCAGCACTGGCAATCCGGTCACCTTCCTGCCTGCTGACTCCCACGTGACACCCAAGGGACTGCCAGCTCCTGGCTGTGCTCTGGGCTGTAAAACACTTGCACAGCTCTGTAAATATTTGGATTGCAGCAGGAATGTGGCCAAACCGGAGAGTGAGCCTTGGACAAGGCACAGGCTAATCTCCATGTGTAGATGTAGGGATCTCAGTGAGGAGACGCAGGAGACTGGAATCTGGAGCGCTGGAGGGACTCAGCAGGTCGAGTAGCAAGGGAGGAAAGGAATTGTCGACATTTCGGGTTGAAACCCCACATCCGTCCTGGAGTTCCTCCCTTGGATCGTTTGTCAATATCAAGGACTTGGACTTGAAAGTAATAGACGCTTTATGTTCTAAAGTTGTACAGCACGGCAACAGGCCCTTCAGCCTACTGAGCCCATGCTGGGCATTGAGCACCAATGCTATGCTAATCCCACTTTGGACCATAAGACAAAGGAGCAGAAGTTGGCCATTTGGCCCATCAAGTCTGTGCCATTCTATCACGAGCTGATCCATTCTACCATTTAGCCCCACTCCCCTCCCCTCTCACCATAGTCTTTGATACCCTGGCTACTCAGACACCTATCAATCTCTGCTTTAAATACATCCAATGACTTTGCCTCCACAGCCGCCCGTGGCAACAAATTCCACAGATTCACCACTCCCTGGCTAAAGAAATTTCTCAGCATCTCTGTTCTGAATGAGTGCCCTCTTGTACTAGACTCCCCTACCATGGGAAACAACTTGGGAAACATCTACTCTGTCCAGGCCTTTTAACACTCGAAATGTTTCTAGGAGGTCCCCCCTCATTCTTCTGAACTCCAAGGAGTACAGCCCAAGAGCCGTCAAATGTTCCTCCTATGTTAACCCCCTTTACTCTTCCTGCATACCCTTCCACTCCCCCACCCCCTGATTCTCCCACTCACCGACACACAAGGGCCAATTAACCTAACCCGCACGTCCTTGGGATGTGGGTGGAAAACAGAGCACCCAGTGGAAGCCCACACAAGACACGGGGAGAACATGTGAACTCCACACACAGACAGCGCCCGAGGTCGGTATTGAACCCAGGTCTCTGGAGCTGTGAGGCAGCGGCTCTACCCGCTGCGCCACTGTGCCTTCCTCTCAACAGTGCAGGTCGTTCATTGTTTGGGATCTTCTCCCCTCCCCCCCAGAAAGGGCATGTAAAACCAGGGGGTAGGGTTTCAGAATAAGGAGTCACGTTTAAGATGGAGATGGGGTGGAATTTTTTCTCTGTGATGGTTGTAAATCTTTGGAATCCTCTAGAGTCACACAGCTTGGAAACAGGCCCTTCGGCCCAACTCATCCATGCCGACTGTGTTGCCAGCGAGCCAGTCCCATCTGCCCACATTTGGCCCATAGCCCTCTAAACCCCTCCTATCCATGTACTTATCTGGATGGATTTTAAACATTGCTAATGTTCCTGCCTCAACGACTATTTCTGGCAGCTCATTCCAAATTTGCACCACCCTTTGCGTGAAGAAGCTGCCTCTGATGTCCCTTTTAAATCTCTCACCCCTAATCTTAAACCTATGCCCTCTTGTTTTTAGCACCCCCTCCCCGGGGAAAAAGACTATGTGCTTTCACCCTATCTATGCCCCTCATGATCTTGTATACCTCGATCAGGTCACCCCTCAATCTCCTACGTTTCAGGGAATAAAGTCCTAGTCTACACACCATCTCCTTGTAACTCAGGCCCCCAAGTCCGGGCGACATCCTGGTATATCTTTTCTGCACTTTCTAGTTTAATAACATCTTTCCTGTAAGAGGGCGATGAACTCCCAAGACACAATACTCCAAGTGCAGCCTCACCAATGTCTTGTATAACTGTAACATAATTATAATTGCAACTCTCTGCTCTGGAGAGCTGTGAGAGTGGTGTCATTGAGTAGGTTCTAGGACTATAGGAGAGTTGGAGATTATGGGAATTGAGGTGAGGCCACAATCGACCCAAGGGGCTATTAAGTTAATATCATCGTCATCCTCGTGTAAATCATAATATCATCTGCAGCCCTTCGTCACCAAACCGTTCAAGGACGTTCAAGAGGCCAGGGATGGAGGACCAGCTATCTCTGAGGGTGGGGAAGATTGGATGGAGGGGAGTGTAAAGTCTTAGAGTCATAGAGCACAGAAACAGGCCCTTTGGCCCAACTCATCCATGCCAACCAAGTTGCCTACCTAAGCTAGTCCCATTTGCCTGCGTTTGGCCCATGTCCTTCTAAACCTTTCCTGTCCACATACCTGTACAAATGCCTTTTAACTGTCGTAATTCCTCCCAGCTCCCACCATTTCCTTTGGCAGCTCGTTCCATATGCTCACCACCCACCTGTGTGTCGGTGGGGGGGGGGGCCGCGGGGGTGCAGTTGACGCTCTGGTCCCTTTTTAACTCTTTCCCCTCTCACAAGGCCGACTCAGATAGAACATAGAACATTACAGCACAGTACAGGCCCTTCAGCCCACAATGTTGTGCCAACATTTTATCCTACTCTAAGATCTATCTAACCCTTCCCTCCCACATAGCCCCCTATTTTTCTATCATTCATGTGTCTATCTAAGAGTCTCTTAAATGTCCCTGATGTATCTGCCCCCACAACCTCTGCCAGCAGTGTGTTCCATGCATCCACCACTCTCCGTAAAAAAAAAACACAACTTAGCCCTGACATCCCCCTTATACCTTCCTCCAATCACCTTCAAATTATGTCCCCTTGTGTTGTTCCAGATTTCCAGCATCTGCAGTCTTTCTTGTGTCTAAGTTCCTCCAGCTCCAATAGACTTGCTTGGTTCAGGCTGTCTCAACCCAGTTCAGTATGTTCTCCAGGGCAGGATGGTTTAACCAGTAAAACAAGTGAAATTGAATACACAAGTAGGGAGTTGTCTTCAGGGCAAAGTGAGATCACATCTGAAGTACTGCGTACAGGATTGGTCTCTTTATTTTAAGGAGGGACGCTAATGCGTTGGAAGCGGTTCAGGGAAGGTTTACTGGACTGGTACGTGGAATGGGTGGGTTGTGTTCTGAGGAAATGTGGAACTGGTTGGGTTTGTTTCAGGACTGAAAGGTGACTTGATACATACAAGGTCCTGAGCTGTCTTGACGGGCTGGATGTGGAGAGGACGTTTCCTCTTGAGGGAGAATCTAGAACTAAGGGTCACTTTTTAAAAAGAAAGGATCAGCCGATAAAGACAGTTGAGATAAAGTTGTAGAGTCCTACAGCACGGAAACGGGCCTTCGGCCCAACCAGTCCATGCTGACCAAGATTCCCATCTAAGCTAGTCATTTGGCCCATATCCCTCTAAGCCTTTCCTATCCATGCACCTGTCTAAGTACCTTTTTAAATGTTATTAATGTACCCGCCTCAACCACTTCCACATACTGACCACCCTCTGAGTGAAAAAGTTGCCCCTCAGTTTACTATTAAATCTCTCCCCTCTCACCTTAAACCTATGCTCTCTGGTTCTTGATTCCCCAACCCTGGGAAATGACTGTGTGCATTCACCCTATCTATGCCCCTCGTGATTTTATACACTTCTGTAAAGTCTCCCCTCGTGCTCCTACGCTCCAATGTAAAAAGTCCCAACCCACTCAAACTCTCCAGAACTCGGTCCCTCGAGTCCTGGCAACATAAATCTCCTCTGCACTCTTTCCAGCTTAGTAGCATGATTTTTTTCTTTCTTTGAGGGTAGTAGGTCGTTGGAACTCTCATTGCCAAATGTTTTCCCCCATTCCCACTGGCTCCCCACTCGCATACACAGAGCGGCCAATTAACTCAACAACCCGCATGTCTATTGGGATGTGGGAGGAAACCGGAGCACCTGGGGGAAACCCACAGGGAGAACATACAAACTCCACACAGACAGGGGCAGAGGTCGGGATCGAACCCGCATCCCCGGAGCTGTGAGGCAGCGGCTCTACCATTGTGCCACTGTGCTGCCCTGTTTGGTGATGCCCATCCCTGCTTGTCATCCCGCCCATGAATGAGGTATTTGTTCTGAGTCAGGTTATTGCAACAAAGGTACAAGGCGTTGGATGATACTGACCCACCCATTGGCTGCCTTCCTTCTCTTAGTGTTTAGTCACAGGGTGAAATGAATTAACCCTTTCATTCCTCTGGCCACTTGGATGACGAAAGGCCTCTGCTTTATTTTGCCCTCCTTTACCTACTCTTCCCTCCAGCTTTATACAGCAGAGTCCCAAGCCAAAAATGAACTGGTGACCATACAGTCTCACCCGGGCAGGGTATTGAATGTATTGGTTCAAGTTTATTGTCATAGGGTATAAATGCCATGAAAATTAGCTTTTTGCAGCAACAGCACAGTATATTACGGACATGAAAAACATAAGTTAACATAAATTATACATAACTTGCATGATAAAATGAACAGAACAACACTAGTGCAAGTTGAAAGAGGAAAAAAGAAACGTAGAGGTAGCGTTGGGGTTTCTCGGATTGGTTCAAGAACCTCAGGAGGCTAAAGAAATTTGCCATGTCCCCTTTGACACTCACCAACTTTTATCGATGCAGCATAGAAAGCATCCTATTTGGGTGCACCATAGCTTGGGACGGCAACTGCTCTGCCCAGGACCACAAGAAACTGCAGAGAGTTGTGGACGCAGCCCAGCGCGTCACGGAAACCAGCCTCCCCTCCATGGACTCTGTCTATACCTCTCGCTGCCTTGGGGAAGCAGCCAGCATAATCAAAGGCCCCAACCACCTGGGTCACTCTCTCTTCTCCCCTCTCCCATCAGGCAAAAGATACAGGAGCCTGAGGGCGCATACCACCAGGCTCAAGGACAGCTTCTATCCCACGGTGATAAGACTATTGAATGGTTCCCTTATATGATGAGATGGACTCTTGACCTCATAATCTACCTTGTTATGACCTTGGACCTTATACCTTATTGTCTACCTGCACTGCACTTCCCTGGAGCTGTGACACTTTACTCTGTATTCTGTTATTGTTTTTACCCTGTACTACCTCAATGCACTGTGTAATGAATTGATCTGTACAAACGGTATGCAAGGCAAGTTTTTCACTGTACCTCGGTACAAGTGACAATAATAAACCAATTCCAATACCTGATGGCAGTGGGGAAGAAGCTGTTGTTGAACCTGAAGGTGCGGATCTTCAGGCCTCTGTACCTCCTGCCTGATGGCAGCATCGAGAAGAGGGCACAGCCTGGATGGTGGGGGTCCCTGATGACTGATGTCGCCTTCCTGAGACATCACCTGTTGTAGACGTCCTCAATGGTGGGGAGAGCTGTACCCATGGTGGAACTGGCTGAATCCACCACTCTCTGTAGCCTTTTGTGTTCCTGTGCACTGGTGTTCCTGTACCAGGCCATGATGCAACCAACCACGAGACTAAACTTCCTCTCGTCTTCCAACAGTGGTTGCACAGTTCGCCCTGCTGCCTCCCAGCTCCAGCAACCAGGGTTTGATCCCAGCCTCCGGCACTGTCTGTGTGGAGTTTGCACATTTCCCCCGGGTGCTCCGGTTTCCTCCCACATCCCAAAGACGTGGTCACTAGCTGCTGCAAGTTACCCCTTAGTGGTGAAAAGAATCAAAGTTGATGGGCGTGCGTGTGAGGGTATAAATCGCCGGGGTTCAGGAAATAAGGAGGGAGGTCAGTGGGACTGATGGGGTTGCTTGGAGACAAAAGACTGCAGATGTTGGAATCTAGAGCAACACAGGAAAAAGCTGGAGGAACTCAGCGGGTCAGGCAGCATCTATGGAGGGAAATGGACATTCCATGTCTTGGGTCGAGACACTTCATCTGGACTGGGATGGGATTGCTTCCCCAAGTCAAATGGCCTCCTATGTCAGTCAGTCCCAGGGATCTTCGTATTGCGCAGGGTCATGTCCCTCGAGAGAGCTGAGCACAAAACTCTCTGGTCACGGGCGCGAGTGAGATCCTCTTCTTCCTCATTTTAGTGAGTGGATTCTGGAGAAAAGGTACGGCTGGGTGCGTTGTGTTTGAGCAGTTCTGTGGCAGTGGAAGTGCAAATTCACTCTGCGTTGGGTGTTGTACCCTGAGCCTTGCCCTGCGCATGGGACCTTTTTGGAGATGGTGGGGGAGATTATACAGAACGTTGGCAAGAAATCTACACCTCAGATTGTCCAATTCTTGTTTTTTTTTCCTTCTTTCCCCCTCCTTCGTTGATGCCTCCTGTATCCATAGAACATAGCACAGTACAGCACAGGAACAGGCCCTTCAGCCCTCAATGTCTGTGCCGACCATGATGTCAATTTAAACTAATCCCATCTGCCTGCACATGGTCTACATCCCTCTCTTACTCCGCCTGATGTGTCTGTCCTAATGCCTCTTAAAGCATTGCTATCGTATCTGCTTCCACCACCTCCCCTGACAGCGCCTTCCAGGAACCTACCACTCCTTATGTAAAAAAAATACTTGCCTCGTAGATCTCCCTTAAACTTTCCCCCTCTCACCTTCAAGCTATGCCCTCTGGTATTTGACATTTCCACCCTGGGAGAAAGACTCCTGACTATCTACCCTATCTATTGCCTCTTGTGATTTTGTAAACTGCTATTAGGTCTCCCCTCAGCCTCTGACGCTCCAGAGAAAAGACAAGAAGTACTCGTTTGTCCTGTACGTTGCAGAGTAATGTTGCTAAAGGATTTACAGGCAAAAGGAGGGTAGAATGAGAGGGAATGTGGGTCATTCTACATAGAACAGTACAGTGCAGGAACAGGCCCTTTGGCCCACAATGTTGTACTGAAGTAATTAAACTAGTAATTAAATGCCTAACTAAATTAGTCCCTTCTGCCGACACAGTGTCCATGTCTCTCTATTCTCTGCACATACGTGTGCCTATCTAAGAGCCTCTTAAATGCCTCTTAAATGTCAAATTTAAGTCCACCACCACCCCCGGCAATGCATTGCAGGCACCCACTCTCCCTGTTTTAAAGAAAGCTTGCCCCTCACATCTCCTTTGAACTTTCCCCCTCTCACCTTAAACGCATGTCCTTTAGTACTGGACATTTCAACTCTGGGGAGAAAGGTACTGCCTGTCTACCCAATCTATGCCTCTCACAAACCTATACCAGGTCTCCCCTCAGCCTCCACCGCTCCAGAGAAAACAACCCAAGTTTATCCAACCTTTCCTTATAGCACCTGCCCTCTAATCCAGGCAGTATCCTGGTGAACCTCTTCTGCACCCTCTCCAAAGCCTCCACATCCTTCATATAACGGGGCAACCTGAATTGAATGCAATACTCCAGATGCGGCCAAACCTCAGTTTTATAAAACTGCAGCATAACTTCATGGCTCTTGAACTCAATTTTGTTGAGGTCTTTAGAAAAAGCAAGCACAGTAATATGATAGGTTGAATGGCCCCCTCCCCTCCCATTCCCCAACGATCTGACCAATGGTTGTTTTCCGTGCCCTATCTTTTAATCACACATCCTTCTCATCTTCCTGAGTATCTTGTTCCCTCTTGCAAATGTCTCATTTGTATAGGGGATATGTCCATGGAGCTATGTGGCTATTGTTCAGGGAATTTGATCTTGTTTTGTTTGCCAATTCCCTGTGGCTGTTGTATGTCCAAACCATCAGCAGCCATCTCTGCTCTGTAGTTGAGGGGATTATAATTCTTGCATAATTTCTATTGATTAACGGAAGACTTTAAGCATATTGTTTAGTCCATGAAAGGTGTGGAAGTTACCTGCAATTATTTTTTTCTGGTCCTTTCTTTACTTTCATGTGAGCAACACTGTAAATTTAAAATTGGTATATCCAGCCCCTCTCCACCCCAAGGTGGGAACTCCCAATGGACCCAGTGACACCTCCCCCCCCCCCCCCCCATTCCACATCAGTGATTGACCATCAAAATAAAGTGCAGGTGCTGGAAATCTGAAATAAATACAGAAAATGTTGGAAACACTCAGCAGGTCAGGCAGTGTCAGTGAGAAGAGAAACAGTTCATGATTTAGGGTGGACGCCCTTCAAGAACGTAAGAAAATAGGAGTGGGAGTAGACTATCTGGCCACTCAAGCCTGCCCCGCCATTCAATATGGCCATAGCTGATTGTGCCAGGCTTCATCTCCTCTTCTGCACCGCTTCCTCATAATCCCTCGATCTTTCAAAAATATGTGGACTCAGCCCAATACATCATGGGCACAGCCCTCCTCACCATCTACAGGAGGCGCTGCCTCAAGGAGGCAACCTCCATCATCAAAGATCCCCGCCATCTGGGACATGCCACCTGCTCACAGCTACCACCAGACAGGAGGTACAGAAGCCTCAAGTCCCACACCACCAGGTTCAAGAACAGCTACTTCCATTCAACCATTTGGTTCTTGAACCAACCTACACAACTATGACCACTTTGATCACTTTGCACTAAAATTGACCTTTTTTTGTTCTAATTGTGTTCTTTCTTGTAAAAATTGTGTATGATTTATGTTTAATTTATGTTTTTCTTGTGAATGTTGTGTCTCTAATGCTATGTGCCTGTGATGCTGCTGCAAGTAAGTTTTTCGTTGCACCTGTGCACACATGGACTTGTGCATGTGACAATAAACTCGACTTTGACTTTTAAATATCTCCAGTAATCCAGCCTCCAGAACCCTCCAGGATAGGGAATTGCAGAGATTCGCTACTCTCTGCAAGAAGAAATTTCTCTGCATCTCCAGTTTTAAATGACTACCCCCAATCTTTGTACAATGTTCTATAGACGGGGGAAAGGGGCCATGGTAAAGACAATACTTGTTGGGCAACTGCACTGTCTGTGGGTGAAGGACGTTCATTCTCCCCCTCAGAGGGCCGTGGTCTGAATGGTGTTGGAGGCCCCTCGCCTCTGGGTGGGGTTTTGATTGTGAGGGAAGGGGGGAGCGGAATGGGAAGGTGTTGCTGTGTGGAGTTTTTCCCTTGGATTTGACGCCTGTGTGTGTTGTCTCCTCTCCTCCCTCTCTCTACCTCTGGCAGGCTGGCAGTGATGGACAAAGCATCGGCAACTGCCCGTTCTCTCAGCGACTCTTCATGGTCCTCTGGCTCAAGGGGGTCACCTTCAACGTCACCACGCTGGACATGAAGAGGTTAGTGGTGTGCGCTGGAGTGGCAGCTGGGCCCTGAGTAGGAGAATGCAGTCAAAATGGGGAGGTGTAGAGATTCTTGGTTCTCTTTCCCTGGGGAAAAAGACTGTGTGCATTCACCCTATCTATGCCCCTCATGACTTCGTACACCTCTTACAAGATTAATCCTTAGTCTCCTACGCTCCAAGGAATAAAGTCCTAGCCTGCCCAAACTCTCCCAATAGCTCAGGCCCTAGAGTCCTGGTGATATTCTCATAAATTTGAGGCACAGATAGGGTAAATGTGCACAGTCTTTTTCCCAGGGTTGGGCAATCAAGGACTAGAGGGCATAGGTTTAAGGGGAGAGATTTAATAGGAACCTGAGGGACAACTTTTTCTCCCAGAGGGTGGTCAGGATAGGGAATGAGAGTAAGTGGTTGAGGCAAGTACATTAACGACATTTTAAAGGTACTTTGAACAAGTACATGGATTGGAAAGGTTTAGATGGATATGGGCTATGGGACTAGCTTAGATGGGAATCTTGGTTAGCATGGACCAGCTGGGCTGAAGGGCCTGCTTCCATGCTGTGTGACTCTAAATCTTCTCTGCACTCTTTCCAGTGTAATGATGCCTTGGGAACCCTTTCCTGGAGCCCTCCAGGAGGACATTCGGCCCTTCTGCTTTCTGTTGGAGTTTAACATGTGTCCCCAGCAGTGACCAACAGACACTCTACTGAGTGCCTGCCTCAGTGACCAACAGACATTGTACTGAAGTGTGGTCCTGGGTAGTTAATGCATCCAGCGCTACTAACCGTAAACTCTCTTTCCTTCTCTGAACATCCTGGATTTAGGAAATTTGAGAACCAGTATCTGAAGGATTTGGCTCCAGGGGCTCAGCCACCATTCCTGCTGTACGACAACGAGGTGAAGACGGACACCAACAAAATCGAGGAATTTCTGGAGGAAAACCTCTGCCCTCCCAAGTACGTACCCTTATGTCGACATCGCACGTGTTGTCTGAAGGTTTCATCCTAAGGTAGATAACTGGCAATTATGAGGCAACTTTAATTGAACCAAGTCCATCGCTCCCTGAAAATGGCTGCACAAGTCAATAGGGTGGTTAAGTTAGGGCACTGAGTTCAAGAGTCAGGAAGTTGTGTTGCAGCTTTATAAAGCTCTGGTTAGGCCTCACCTGCAGTATTACATTCAATTTTGGTCGTCCCATTATAGGAAGGATGTGGAGGCTTTGGAGAGAGTGCAGAAGAGGTTCACCAGGATGCTGCCTGGATTAGAGGGCATGTGCTATAAGGAGAGGTTGGACAAGCTTGGGTTGTTTTCTCTGGAGCGGCGGAGGCTGAGGGGAGAGCTGATAGAAGTTTATAAAATTATGAGAGGCATAGGTAGAGTAGACAGCCGGTATCTTTTTCCTCAGGATTGAAACGTCTAATACATTTAAGGTGAGAGAGGGAAAGTTCTCAGGAGATGTACAGGACAAATTTTTTTCACACAGAGTGGCGGGTGTCTGGAATGTGCTGCCAGGGCGGTGGTGGAGGCAGATATGATAGAAGTGTTTAAGAGGATCTTAGATAGATCTTAGATGAATATGCTAGGAATGGAGCATTACAGATCATTTGCAGGTGGATGGGATTAGGTGTCATTAAAATTAATTTGGCACAAGATCATAGCAGTATCCTGGTAAACCAAGTTTATGGAGAAGATCCAAAGGCAAATGGATGGGTACTTTGGAAGCAATCATTTGCAGGGCCATGGAGAGGGTGAGGAAATGGGACAGATGGGATTGCTGTCTCTCTCCTTTGCTGGCCTCTGCATCTCCCTTCTCACCTCTCGGGAAGAATAACTCTTTCGGCACCTAAATTGGATACTGAATCAATTGGATTGCAGTTTTCTCGGGATAAATGAGCCTAGTAATGAGGATAGCAGAAGACAATGCTGTGCTGTGCTGTGCTGGGCATGGGGAGTTTTGGTGATCACTTGGGAACCACTAGACTAACCCTTGTACTTTCAGTTGCTGCTTGCATTGAGGCGTACAGTGTCTTTCCAGAGATTAAACGGTCTTAAAACTCCTCTTGAGCACTATTTGGAATTTTTTTTTCCTCTTCCTTTTGTGGGTGCATTTCAAACGAGGTATTGGTGTTTTTGGGAAAAAAAAGAGGTTGCCCATTTTATGACTTGAGGTGAAATCAGTGGGTTCAATCCACAAGAAGTCTGGCATGAGGGCTTGTCCCTCACTTGAGAAAGTGAAGTCTGAGTTTAGAACTTTCTTCTCCAGCAGGTCATTGGAAGCAGAGTCTTGGAATATTTTTAAGGCATAGATCGATAGATTCCTGACAACCGAGGGGTGAAAGGTTAGCATAGGAAGAGGGGAATGTGCACTTGAAGATGGTTATTGGGAATTGCATTGTGATCTGGATCAGCTGGGTGAATGGGTCAAGGATTGGCAAATGGGGTTTAATTTGGGTAAGTGCGAGGTGTTGTATTTTGGGAAGGCAAATTGGGGATAGGACTTTCACAGTGAATGGTAGGGCCCTGGAGAATGTTGCAGAACAGATGGACCTAGGAGTACAAGTACACTGTTTCCTGATAGACAGGACGGTGAGGGAAGGCTTTTGGCACACTGGCCTTCATCAGTCAGGCATATAGGAGATGGGATGTTATGTTGCAGTTGTACAAGACATTGGTGAGGCCGCATTTGGAATATTTTGTCTAGTTCTGGTCACCCTGCTATAGGAAAGATGCCATTAAGCTGGAAAGAGTGCAGAGGAGATTTATGAGGATGATGCTGGGACTCGAGGGACTGAGTTATGGAGAGATGTTGAGCAGGTTGGGACCTTTTCCATTGGAGAGTAGGAGAATGAGGGATGATCTTATAGAAGTGCATAAAATCATGAGGGGCTCAATGCACACACTTCTTTTTCCTGGGGTTGGGGGATCAAGAGCTAGAGGGGCCTAGTTTTAGGGTGAGAGGAGAGGAATTTAATAGGAACCTGAAGGGCAAGTTTTTCACCCAGAGTGTGGCCAATATTATGGAACGAGCTGCCAGAGGAAGTAGAGGCAGGTACATTAACAACATTTAAAAGGTACTTGGACAGGTACATGGATAGGAAAAGTTTAGAGGGATATGGGCCAAATATGGGCAAATGGGACTAGCTTAGACGGGAATCTTGGTCTGCATGGACCAGTTGGGCCGAAGGGCCTGTTTTCCATTCTGTATGACTCCCATTACAATCAAATCAGCCGTGATCTTATTGAATGGAGGGGTGGAGTAACCTTGGCCTCACTCGTCCTTTCTTGGGCTTGACGTGGCTGTCATTTCTTTTTCCTTCAGGTACCCACGCCTTGCAGCAAGGAATCCAGAATCCAACACCGCTGGGAGCAACGTCTTCTCAAAGTTCTCTGCCTACATCAAGAACGCCAATCCCAGCTTGAATGACTGTAAGTGGATGTAGGACAGTACAGTGCAGAGAGAGGCCCTTTGTCCCACAATGTCAGTGATGACCATAATGCCAACATAAACTAATCCCATCGCTTGTGCGTGGTCTATATCCCTCTGTTCCCTGCCTGTTCATGTGCCTATCAAAGTCGAGTTTATTGCCACATGCACAATGTGTGCACAGGTGCAATGAAAAACTTACTTGCAGCAGCATCACAGGATCCACGTCTCCCCGGCAGCGCATTCCTGGAAGTATATTTAAAAAAAAAACTTGCCTTGCAAATCTCCTTTAAACTTACAAACTCTAAAACGTTGTGTTCTCCATGGGGGGCCTCTCCCAAATCCCTGAGATGCTTCCCAAAATGATGTGCCCAGAGCTGGCAGCCACATTTACTGCCTACTTTAGTTGCTGTTGTTATCTGTTTCCTGGGCCTAAGGAACACCTTAGAGTCGTAGAGTAGAGCATAGAAACAGGCCCTTCGGCCCAACTTGTCCATACTGGCAGTGGTGCCCAGCAAGCTAGTCCCATTTGCCCGCGTTCGGCACATATTGCTCTAAACCCCTCCTATCCATGAATTTATCCAAATGTCTTTTGAATGTTGTCATCACACCAGCCTCAACCAACCTGGTTTCCTCCCACATCCCAAAGGGATGCAGGTTAATTGGCCACTGTAAATTACCCCGTTGGTGAAGGTAAATGGCAAAATGAATGAGATGTACCAGAATTTGGATAGACAGAGCCTGATTAGGAAGAGACCGCATGGCTTTGTGCATGGAAAGTCATGCTTGGTGAAACTTTTAAGAGTTTTTTTAAAGAGGTAACCAAAAAGGTAGATGAGGGTAGGGCATTGGATGTTGTCCATTTGGACTTTAGCAAGGCCTTCGACAAGCTCCTGCATGGTAGACTGGTCTGGAAGGTTAGTTTCCACGGAATCCAGGGAGAGCTAGTTTGGTGGATTCAAAACTGGCTCAGAGGTAGGAAGCAGAGGGTGGTGGTTGAAGGTTGTTTCTCGGAATGGACACCGGTGACAGTGGTGTGCCGCAGGGGCTGGTGCTGGGACCCTTGTTATTCGTTATTTATATAAATGATTTGGATGCAAATGCACAAGGCTTGATCGGTAAGTTTGCGGATGACAAATTGGGAGGTGTTGCTGATAGTGAAGAAGGTTAACTTAGATTACAGGGGGATCTTGATCACTTAGGGAAGTGGGCCGAGGAGTGGCAAATGGATTTCAATGCAGATAAGTGTGACATGTTGCATTTTGGGAAGTTAAACCAGTGTAGGACTTGTACTATGAATGGTAGGGCACTGGGGAATGTAATGGAACCAGGGACCTAGGAGTACAAGGGCATAGTTCATTGAAAGCGGTGTCACAGATAGACAGGGTAGTGAAAAAGTCGTTTAGCGCATTGGCCTTCATCAGTCAGGGCACTGAGTATAGGAGCTGGGACATTGTGTTGCAGTTGTACGAGTCGTTGGTGAGGCTGCACTTGGAGCACTGTGTACAGTTGTGGTCACCCTGTTATAGGAAAAACGTGGTTAAACTGGAAAGAGCACAGAGAAGATTTACGAGGATGTTGCCAGGACTAGAGGCCTTGAGTTATAGGGAAAGGTTGGCCAGGCTAGGTCTTTATTCCATTGAGCGTAGGAGAATGAGGGGTGATCTTATCGAGGTTTATAAAATTATGAGAGGCATAGATAAGGGGGACGGTAACAGTCTTTTCCCCAGAGTAGGGGAGTCCAAAAGTAGGGGGCGTAGGTTTAGGGTGAGAGGAGAAAGATTTAAAAGGGACCTAAGGGTCAACTTTTTCACGCGGGGGGTGGTGAGTATATGGAATGAGCTGCCAGAGGAAGTGGGTGAGGCAGGTACAATGGTATCATTTAAGAAGCACTTGGATAGGTACATGGAGGGGCGGGGTTTGGAGGGATATGGGCCAAACACAGGAAATTGGGACTAGCTGGGTGGGCCGAAGGGCCTGTATCGGGGCTGTATTGCTCTGTGACTCTATCCTTCCTATGGTGTGGTGAGCAGAACTGCACACAACTGCACTGCAGTTGTTTAGAACTGGTCTCCAGAGTTTGAAACTTTCAGCTATGATCTCAGACAGTGAGCATCAAGTGAGCGGAAGTGATTATTCTGGTATTTGGGTCTGAACTGTAGTTGCTAGTTTGGTACCAAAATAGAACAGTAGATAACCACATGCTACGGCTTCTTAAGGTGGTGCCCCACAG
Source organism: Pristis pectinata (assembly GCF_009764475.1). Taxonomy (NCBI): domain Eukaryota; kingdom Metazoa; phylum Chordata; class Chondrichthyes; order Rhinopristiformes; family Pristidae; genus Pristis; species Pristis pectinata. The sequence continues at coordinate 5,000,502 of NC_067438.1, forward strand.
CCCCAAGGTAACGTTGTCCCTCGGCAACCAACAGACAGACACCAAACTGGTGGAGCGTTCATGGCATAGGTTGCTGCCTCATGACTCCAGCGACCCAGGTTTGATTCTGACCTCCGGCATGTTCTCCCTGTGACTGTGTGGGGTTCCCCTCGGGGTGCTCCCACAATCCAATAATGAGTAGGTTGGTAGATTAATTGGCCACTGTGCCCCAGTGTGTAGGTGTATAAAATCATGAGGGGCATAGATAGGGTGAATGCACACACAGTCTTTTTCCCCATGGTTGGGGAATTAAGAACTAGAGGGCATAGGTTTAAGGTCAGAGGGGAGAGATTTAATAGGGACTTGAGGCACAACTTTTTCACCCAGAGGGTGGTCCGTATATGGAACGAGCTGCCAGAGGATGTGATTGAGGCAGGTACATTAACGATATTTAAAAGGTACATGGATAGGAAAGGTTTCAAGGGATATGGGCCAAACATGGTCAAGTGGGACTAGATGGGGATCTTGGTCAGTATGGACCAGTTGGGCTGAAGGGCCTGTTTCCATGCTGTATGACTCTACCTCAGCAATGGAACACTATGGACCACACTTGCACCACTGTGGACTTGTCTCTGGTTTGTTTTTTGCACTAATGCCTTGTTTTGCACAGTTTTTTTTCTCTTCACTGTCTTGTATAATTTCTATTCTGTGTGTTGTCTGTACCTACGTGCCTGTGATGCTGCTGCAAGCAAGTTTTTCATTGTACCTGTACCTCACCGTACTTATGCACATGATAATAAACTCAACTTGACTTGGATGCCACTGAAAGTTGTTATCTCACTGCAACCAGATGGCCAATGTCTTGTTGCTTCCAATTTATTAGGTCCCTGAGACCACGAGTCTTAGTAGAACGAGCCAACTTCCCAGTTGATGGGGAAGCTGAGGGAATATTACATGGGATATTGTCCCTAACCTCATGCCAGTTTGGTTCATCCTGTGATCAGTCAATTCCGGAGATTCTCTCCTTCAATTCTGTCTGCTCAATCTCCTTGTTCATATCTTCTTAGTGCTTTAGGAAAACTAACATGGCATCATCCAAATGTCTTGCACGTTGTGATGGCTGTTTTAACACTCTAAATGCCGCATTACTAAGACTGCTTGTTCCAAATTATTAGCTGAATTTAAATTCCTCAGCTGCTGTGGTGGGATTAGAACTTGGGCTCTCTGGATTTTTCCACCTAAGCCTCCGGGTTACTAGTCCTGTTGTACCATCACTGTACCTATCTGAGATGATTCGGTTTGGTGTCTGGAAGGCAGTGCCTGTGACACAGTTGGAAGCTGCACTGGATGGGTCCAAGTCGAGTTTATTGTCATATGCACAGGTGCAATGAAAAACTTGCCTGCAGGGACATCACTGGTGCATAGTATTAGATAAGCAGTATTCACAAGAAAAACATAGATTAAACATAAATTATACATAATTTTACAAAGAAGAATGCAATTATAACAAAAGAAAACCCAAAGTCCATTGTAGTGCAAAGTGGTGTTGCTACACCGAGGTAGTGATTAGGGTTGTGCAGGTTGGTTCAAGAACCGAATGGTTGAAGGGAAGCTGGTGATGTTGGACTTCAGGCTTCTGTACCTCCTGTCAACCTGAATTGTGTGGGGAAAGGAATTGAACTTGCAGCTGTCTGATCAGCCACTAAGCTGCAACCTGTACTCATACCCAACTGGCTTTGCTTAAAGTGTTCTTTCTTTGTCTCCTCGCTAGCGTTGGAGAAGGGGCTATTAAAATCCTTGGCACAACTGGACGAGTACCTTAATGCCCCACTGCCCGAGGAGATTGATGAGAACAGTGCAGAGGACATCGGCACGTCCACCAGGAAATTTCTGGATGGCAATGAACTGACCCTTGCCGACTGTAATCTTCTACCTAAGCTCCACATTGTGCAGGTAAAAACAAAGCCGCTTCTATGGTGGACCTGTTACTGGAACGGTCATTGTCACAGTCTCAGAATACAAGACCATAAGATACAGGAGCAGTATTAGGCCATTCAGCCCATCGAGTCGGCTCCACCATTCAATCACAGCTGATTTTCTTTTCTCTTGCCTTTCTCCAGTAACCCTTAACCCTCTTACCAATCAAGAACCTATAAACCTCTGCCTTAAATACACCCAATGACTTGGCCTCTACCTCCCTCTGTGGCAACAAGTTCCACGATTCACTACCCTCTGGCTGAAGAAAATCCTCCTCATCTCAGTTCTAAAGGCACGTCCCTTTATTCTGAGGCTGTGTCCTCAGATCCTCGACTCTCCTACTAATGGAAACACCATCTCCACCTCCACTCTATCCAGCCCTTTTGGTATCCGGTAGATTTCAACAAAATCCCCCCACCACCCCATCCTTTTGAACTCCATCGAGTACCGGCTCAGAGACATCAAATGCTCCTCTTACATTAAGCCTTTTGTTCCTGGGATCATCCTTGTGAACCTCCTCCAGACCCTCTCCAGGGCCAGCACAGAATATGGGGGGTGGAAGTTACTTGGGACTGAGATAAGAAAAAATTTCTTCACCAAGAGGATGGTGAGTCTGCGGTTCTCTATCACAGAATAGTGTGGAGGCTTAAGTCACTGGATATAGATATAAACACAAGGGTCAAGGGACATTGGGACAGTGTGGGAATTGAGATGGATAATCGGCCAAGGTCGTGTTGAATGGTGAAGCAGAATGGAGGGCTCACGTTTAGGTCTGTTCCTCTTGTATATTTCAGTGGAGCATGTGCCTTGAGGTTCACACTCTGCCCCATCTCCAACTCATTGGCTGACGAGGTGTTGTCACTAAATGCAGTGTCTCAAAAAAATTCTCCTCATCCCCTCCCTCTTGGATGTTTTTTCTTTTGCCAATTGCTTTTAAACCCTGTCACAGTGTTCTCTTCTCCGAAACCCTTCTGTTCTTTTCAATCCCTCTTAATAAATCCACCCCAGTCTCCCTTGTGTAAAGGTGGACTTGGATTTGTCAACTGGTCCTACAGCACGCAAATGGGGTCCTTCAGCACACTGAGTCCACGCCGACCACTAGGCACCAATTTACACAAAACAAGGAGTAATCCCATTTTATTCTCCTCACATTCCCATCACCTCGAACCACATTGTACCACTCACCTACACACTGGACTGTCAACCTGCCAATTTGCACGTCTTTGGGATATGGGAGCACCCGGGGGAACCACAAGGTCACTAGGAGAGCGTGCAAACTCCACACACACTTGCACACTCTTACTTTCGCGTGCTCTTTCTTACTTTTGCACGATCTTTCTTACTCCCGCGCGCTCTCTGTCTCACACTCGCGCGCGCACACACACACACACAACACCAGAGGTCAGGATTGAACCCAGATCGCTGGAGCCATAGACAGCAGCTCTACCCGCTGCGCTATTGTGCTACCTTCGTTTCACAACTTTTTGCAAGCGAATAGCTGAGCTGATGTACCCCTACTGTCTTCTTGTGATGTAAGATTCATTGTTAGGCCGTTCTGAAAGAAGCCCTTAATTGTCTCCTCTTTGTCTTCCTCCCCTCCCTGTGCCTCCACCCTCCAAACAGGTGGTGTGCCGGAAGTACAGAGGCTTCGAGTTCCCCCAGCAGTTCACGGGCATCTGGAGGTACCTGCAGAACGCCAACAGCTGCGAAGAGTTTGCCAGCACCTGCCCGAAGGACGAAGAGATCGAGCTTGCCTACGCCATGGTTGCCAAATCTCTCAAGTGAAGAGCCTCATCTTCAGAGTATTTTGAGCTGAGCAATTAGATTCTCCTCGTGGTGCGATACAATAGTTGACTTGTTTCGCTTTTTGTTCAAAAAAAAGTATTATTTCTCCAACGTTGAGTCACCTAGTTGTCTTTTTATTTGCTTTCCTCAAAAATAAATATTTATGTTTCGTCAAAGTCTTTGCAGTTGCCTGGGAATTGAGACAAGATGGAACTTTGACCACCTTGTTTGGGGTGGCTTGATGAAGGGTAAATGGAACAAGTTTGGGTTTAATGTTTTTTTTCCCCCTCTCTGTCCTCCAATTATGATTGTCTTCATGAGGTTTAGTGAACTTGCTTCACATCACTGGTACTAACAAATTGAGAAGGGCATTGGGCCTTTGTTACCAAGTGCCAGTTTAGATCGGTCTCACTGGTATTGCCCAGACTTGGAGGGCCTTGTCCACTGTGGGCTTCTCTTCATCTGATGCCTCTGGAGTCTGCCCAGAGATGGGGATCTCTCCAGAGAGTGTAATGCTGGCCTGAATCCACTGGCGTTTAGAAGTGAGAGGCACCATAGATATAGGAGCAGAATTAGGCCATTCAATCACAGCTGATTTTTTTTTCTCTCAACCTCATTCTCCCTGTAACCCTTAACCCCTTGCCAATCAAGAACCTGTCAATCTCTGTCTTAAATACATCCAATGACTTGGCCTCCAATGTGGCAATAAATTCCACAGATTCGCCACCGTCTGGCTCATGAAATTCCTCCTCATCTCAGTTGTAAAGGGACGTCTCTTTATTCTGAGGCTTTGCACTCGGATCCTCGACTCTCCTACTGATGGAAACACCCTCTCCACATCCACTCTATCCAGGCCTTTCAGTATCCAGGAGGTTTCAATGAGATTCCCCCTCCTCCTGAATTCCATCGAGTACAGGCCCAGAGACATCAAACGCTCTTCGTATGTTAAGCCTTTCATTCCTGGGATTATTCTTGCGACCCTGTCTGGGGTCAGCACACCTCTCCTCGGATATGGGACCCATAATTGCTCACAATATTCTCAATGTGGTCTGACCAATGCCTTGTTATTGAAACATGCAATAACCTGAGGGGTCTCAGCAGGGTGATTGTGGAGATGATATTTCCTCTTGTGGGAGAGTGTGGACCTAGGGAACAGCCATTAAAGATCAAGGGGTCACCCCACTGATGAGGTGAACTGTTTTCTTTCTCCCCCTCTCTGAGTCTTTGGGAAATGTCTTCCTCAAAAGGTGGGGGGGGGGGGGGTTTGAAGCAGAATCTTTGAACATTTTTAAGGCAGAGGGAGATCAATTCTCAAAAAGCAAGGGGGTGAAAGGTTACTGGGAATAGATGGGAATGCACAGTTGAGGTTACAATCAGATGAGACGTGCCCTCGTGTGGACTCGTGCTCTCTGACTCTGTATCCCGAGTGTGTCGATGAGCGTGGGGTGAATTAACATGGGCTGGTTAGCATTAGTGTAAGTGAATTTGTCTTTCCACAGATGCAGCCTCACCTGCTGAGTGTTTCCAGCATTCTCTCTTTATGTTTTGGGATTGGTGTAGAATGGGTGCATGACCCACTGGGTTGATGAGTCTCTCTGGTTGGTAATTGTCCCATGGTGCCAAGATTCAGTGATAAACTTTGTTTTGCATGCCATCCATACAGATCATTTAAAGACACAAGAACATTGGGGTACTACCAGGGAAAAGCAATAACCGAATGCGGTATACGGTGTTGCAGTTACAGAGAGTGCAATGTCGACAAATAAGGTGCAGAGGCCATGATGAGGCAGACTGGGTGACCAGGAGTTGGTCTTTATCTGTGAGGTGAGAGATAGGAACAGCAGTGTTTGTGCTGAAAGGGGGAGCTCGAGGGTCTTCTCCACCTTCCATTTATATTCTCAAAGCCAGAAGACCCAGTCTTGAGCATGAGGCCTGTGAAGTCTCACTCACTCCCCATACAAGGCTAGTAGCAAAAGAGACTCCACACACCCCATTTACAGCAAGGCTTTATTGACCAGTACAGTGTCCTGTTAAGTACAGCTCACCCTGCACTGCTGAGGAGTCGTTGGTGAGGTTGGTTAACATAGAGGAGGAGACGAGGCCCGGGGTATATCTGTCGTCAGCAGATTGAGCGGTGGGGCGGGTTTGAGAGGCCGAGTGGCCTACTCCTGTTCTAGCATGGAAACTGGTGACGGAAGGAGGGGAGTAAGGAGGAAGAAAAACGCAGTGTTAAAACAATGGTTTATCTGGGAAAGAAATATCAAAGAGTAACAGGATGCAAAAAGAAAATGGCCACCTGACTTTCAAAAACAAATATTCATTTTTTGGGGTTTGGCAGGCACTAGCGTTTATTGCTCATCCCTAATTGCCCTTGCCTATTTCTAAATGCCTAGTAAGGGAGTTGGTGTGGGATCTTTCTTACCCCCAGCACTGCTGTGAGTTCCCTTCCTGTAGTAACAGCCCGGGTCTATCATGGCTGCTCCAGTGGCCTTAACTGAGTACTGGGGGCCTCCCATTAGATTGAGGAAGAGGCAACAAACCATCTGCTGGAGGAACTCAGCAGGTCGAGCAGCATCTGCAGGAGGAAAGGGATTGTCGACGCTCCAGGACTGATGTAGGGTTTCAACCCGAAGCTACCTCCCTGACGGTTCCCCCCAACAGATGCTGCTCGTTCCGTTGAGTTCCTCCAGCAGATTGTTTGTTGCCCCAGATTCCAGCATCTGCAGTCTCTTGTGTCCCCAGGCTAATTAACACTGCATGCTGGGCCAAGGAAGGGGTTTATCCGAGGGGTTTCAGCAGTTGGCTTGGGAGTCTCCGCTGCTGGTTGTATTTGAGGTGCAAGGGGCCCAGGGAATCTATCACCAGTCTAAGAAGTTGGGAATGGCCTCTTCCTGTGCTTGCAAGAGCAGCCACGTTAGGGGGAAGGTAGCATGGGGCAATTAGAGCCTTAGTTTTTCTATTGGAGTGCGTAAATGGATAAAACAGCTAGCAAAACCGGAACTGGACCTTGCCCGCTGGCAGGGAATGGAAGAGAACGTCATATAGCAGGGGGTCAAGGGTTATCCAGTGACTGCTTCCCAGCACATCCTCACTGACCCACACAGGGAACTCTGGCAGTGCCAGAACTTCTCTGCAGCCACTGGAATATCTCTGTCAACCAGTGTTGGAAGAGCATTGAATGGGGGGAAATGCACGTTTTAAAAACAATGGATTCTTTAAAGGTTTATTCAGGGAAGGACCATCAAAGAATGGTTGGATGCAAAAAGAAAATGGCCTTTCTTTTAAAAAAATACATTAAGTTTTTGTGTTTGGCGTTGGAGGCAAGATCAGCATTTATTGCCCATCCCTAACTGCCCTTGAAATGGGTGGCATGCTCGGCCTTTCTCAGGGTATTTAAGTCGACCACAATGGTGGGTTTGGAGTCACATACAAGCCCCATGGGTAAGGATGGCAGATTTCCTTCCCTGAAGGATTTAGTGAACCAGATGGATTTTTTACAACCATCCCAATAATTTTGTCATTATTGCTAATGAAATAGGTTTTGTTTTAATTCCAGATTATCAACCGAATTTAAACCCCACAACTGCCGTTGTAGGATTTGAACCCAGCTCTCTGGATGACCAGTTCCCCACAGTAGCCAGCACCCTGCCCAAAATCACCCAGCCACATTGACACTGGCCTTAGAGAGGCAGGGCTTCAGGAGAGTGTTGGGGCAGCCAGCCAATGGGAGCAGTGCTGGAGAGGATGTCATGCTGATGGTCATCTGGTGGAGCACTGCTGGGGGAAAAATGCCCCAGGCAACATCCCATGCTCTCTAGCACAGCACCTGATATTGCAGAGACTTGGAGAGCAACACCTACCTTAAAGCTGCCCAAGTTGATGGGGTTGAGAGAGAGAAAAAAAATCAGCCATGATTGAATGGCGGAACAGACTCAATGTGCCAAATGGCCTAATCCTGCACCTATACCTTTATGGTCAAGTCTTATGGCCACACTTGGAGTATTGTTCAGATTTGGTCGCCCTGCTGTAGGAAAGATGTTATCAAACTGGCGAGAAAAGATTTACGAGGGTGTTGCCGGGACTTGAGGGACCGAGTTATGGGGAGAGGTTGGACAGGCTAGGTCTTTATTCCTTCGTGTGCAGGAGACTGAGAGGTGATCTTATAGAGGTGTATAAAATCATGAGGGGCATCGATAAAGTGAATGCACTCAGTCTCTTTCCCAGGGTTGAGGAATCAAGGAATAAAGGGCGTAGGTTTAAAGTGAGAGGGGAGAGATTTAATAGGAAAGTGAGGGGCAACCTTTTTTACACAGAGGGCGGTCTGTATATGGAACGAGCTGCCAAAGGAGGTGGTTGAGGCAGGTACAATAACAACTTGTAAAAGATAATTAGACAGGTTCATGGATAGGAAAGGTTTAGAGGGATATGGGCCAAACGCTGGCAAACGGGACTAGCTTGGATGGGACATCTTGGTCAGCATGGACCAGTTGGGCTGAAGGGCCTGTCTCTGTGCTGTATGACTCTAAGTTGGTTGACTGGTGATTGTTCTCGGGTACCCAGGGCCCAGCACAAGCCTCGCCAACTTGTTCCTCACAGGAGGGCAGGACCCAGGACAGTGAGGAACAGACTGCCAAGGGCCAGAGACAGGAGGGCTCTGGCCCCCACACCCCCGTTGCACAGATCGGTGTCACAGCAAGTGTTGTTGTAGGAGAAGACGATGCCCATGGCGGTCTTGGTCCCGCAGATGCCACACAGGGAAGCGGACACGCAGCCCTTCTCGTAGAGCACCAGCCTCTGCCCTCCTGCAGAACGGGGGGAAGCAACACAGGTCTTGGGTCGCATGGTGGCAGCCACAGCTCATACAGTGCAGGTTAACGCAGAGACAACGCGGCCCACTTCCCACTGCCCCTCCTGGTCCCTGGGGATGGGGGGGGACTGTGTGACCCACTATCCCACCCAGTCTCAGAGGCGGAGGATGGTGTGTGACCCACTGCCCCACCGGGGGGTGGGGGGACCATGTGTGACCCACTGCCCCACCCACTCCCAGAGGGGGAGAGGACAGCGTGCAGGCTGAGGGAAGCTTGGTAAAGGAATTTGGCTGTATGGAGGAGGAAGAGATGATGTTCAGCAGGAGTCCCGGAGTTTCCCGGCCCGGTAGCTGAGGGAAAGTGAATTACTGCTGCTCTGACAAAAGCCAGGGGGCAGCAAGTGGCTGGATTTGGCGGGGCAGAGATCTCAGAGGGTTGCAGTGTTGCAGGATGTGCAGAATTGGGAAAAGGCAAATCCTTTGAAGGCTTTGAACATAAGATACTTGAATTTTTCAGTTTTAACCAATCAAAAACTGAAAAGTCACGCTAAATATAATTCCCCAATCAAACTCTGTGATGGAAATATAAACTCTTCAGTATTTGTCTATTGTGCTTTGAGAATACAGCACGTGATTTTCAGAATGCACATCTAGGTTCTCGACCAAGCCCATTTGTTTGATGTTTTAATGACGTGACCATGGTAACCAGTGGCATAATTTATGTCAATGTCACTGAAAGTGCGCATGTTGTTACAACTGATTTCAACATCACTGGGCTTTGTGGCAATCCAGAGCTGTTGCATTTCACGACTGAAGTGTTGATTGTCACTGGAGGGAACCAGCTGAACCAAAGAACCATTCCCAGAACCAAAAAGTAAAAGCAGAACAATTGACGTCTGAGGCATTGCACACCTGAAAGTGGAGTGGTTTCTGGAGCTAATTTCATTGTTGATTTAACCTTCTTTCAACCACTCAAAGAACACTGATGAACTTGCAGTAGGTTACACCAGCAAATGTTTAGAGTACTTAAGATTCAGAGAGTCATGCAGCACAGAAGCAGGCCCTTCGCCCACCACATCCATGCCAACCTTTTTCACAATCTGCACTGATCCCATTTTCAGAATCAGGTTTATTATCACTGATTAATATGAAGTGAAATTTGTTGTTTTGTGGTACAGTGCAAAGACATAAAAGTTACCATAAATTACAAGAGTAAAAAAGGAATAACAAGGTAGTGTTTGCGGGTTCATGGACTGTTCAGAAGACTGATGGCAGAGGGCAAGAAGCTGTTTCTGAATTATTGAGTGTGGGTCTTTAGGCTCCTGTATCTCCTCCCTGATGGTAGTAACGAGAAGAGGGCATGTCCCGGATGGTGAGTGTCCTTAATGATGGATGCCGCCTTCTTGAGGCACCGCCTCTTGAAGATATCCTCGATGGTGGGGAGGGTTGTGCCTGTGATGGAGCTGGCTGAGTCTACGACCCTCTGCAGCCTCTTGCGATCCTGTGCATTGGAGCCTCCGTACCAGGCAGTGATGCAACCAGTCAGAATGCTCTGCACCATACATCTGTAGAAATTTGTAAGGGTCTTTGTTGACGTACCAAATCTCCTCAAACTCCTAACGAAGTAGAACCACTGGTATGCCTTCTTCGTGATTGCATCAATGTGTTGGGCCCAAGGAGGATCCTTCGAGATGTTGACGCCCAGGAACTTGAGGCTGCTCACCCTTTCCACTGCTGACCCCTCAATGAGGACTGGTGTGTGTTCTCCTGATTTCCCCTTCCTGAACTTCACAATCAATTCCTTGGTCTTAGTGACGTCGAGTGCAAGGTTGTTATTGCGACACCACTCAACCAGCCCATCTACCTCACTCCTGTACGCCTCCTCATCGCCATCTGAGGTTTTCCCACATAGTGACCGCATCTGTCTAGGCCTTGCCTGTTTAAGTATCCATGTAAATGCCTCTTGAATGCAGTGATTGTATGTGATTCCACCCCCTCCTCTGGCAGGTCCAAATGTCAACAACTTGAACAAAACTCTGGGCTGTGAGCTGCTTCAGTGCTGAAGGTCGAACAAGATTTGGACTTTTTTCTTTCTTTCCTGCTTTCTGGCTGAGTTGGGTCAGGGCATTGCCTGGCCCAGGTCACACACTGTCCTGTCCCCCTCTGGGACTGAGTGGGGCAGTGGGTCACACACCGTCCTGTCCCCCTCTGGGACTGGGTGGGGCAGTGGGTCACATACTGTCCTGTCCCACTCAGGGACCAGGTGGGCAATGGGTCACACACTGTCCCGTCCCCCTCTGGGACTGGGTGAGGCAGTGGGTCACACACTGTCCTCTCCCCCTCTGGACCCGGATGGAGCAGTGGGTCACATACTATTCTTCCCCCTCACATACCCGTCCCCCCCCCACCCCGCACCCAGCTCCCGAGACTAAGTCAGACCCCACCCTCATCATGACTTGAGTTTTTTACCTTTCATTCCAACAGCTTTGCTGGTGAAGCAGGTCTCTGTGGGCATACACATCCTTGGGAACTTCAGGCAGTCGCTTGATGTCAGAGCAGGAAAGATGCAAGTGTAGCATTTTAGAGTTTCACCTGTTCGAAAAACAGAGAGGCAGCTCTGTAAAATACAGTCAAACCAACCAATCCCGATAAACGTGTGGCTCATTAGGTACAGCCACTGACTTTGTGAGCTTAACTTCACAGTTCCTGTACAATGAATGACCCTTTCAGACAAACCCTTGGGCTATTGGTCAAATTTTGCTCTCATCAAGGTGGGTGGTCCTGAATGTGCTCTTTACTGGAGAGTGTCAGACACTTTTCTTTAATGCATTTACCTGTTTTTTGTCCCCCAACTTACTTTCTATCTTAACTGCTTCCTTCAATCTTTCATTGCATTACTTATTTACATTTCTGACTCTGTGTAAGACCTTCCTGTGAACCTATCGCTCCCTGTAACCTCTCAAGTTCAAGTATTTTGTCATGAAAATTAGCTTTTTGCAGCAGCAGGTCAGTACGTTACATGACAAACATTGGTATTGGTATTGGTTTACTATTGCCACTTGTACCAAGGTGCAGTGAAAAACTTGTCTTGCATACCGATCATACAGGTCAATTTATTACACAATGAATTGAGGTAGTACAGAGAGCATTGAGGTAGTACAGGGTCAAGACAATGTCAGAATACAGAGTAAAGTGTTACAGCTACAGGGAAGTGCACTGCAGGTAGGCAATAAGGTGCAAGGTAAAACAAGGTAGATTGTGAGGTCAAGAGTCCATTTCATCATATAAGGGAACCATTCAATAGTCTTATCACCATGGGATAGAGCCTGGTGGTAGTGCCCTCAGGCTCCTGTATCTTCTGCCTGATGGGAGAGGAGAGAAGAGAGAATGACCCAGGTGGGTGGGGTCTTTGATGATACTGGCTGCTTCACCAAGGCAGCTAGAGGTATGGACATAAGTTAACATGCTTAACATAAATTATACATAACTTACATGTCAAAATAAACAATATAGACATAACAAGAGAGAATGCAAGAGTGCCCATTAGTGCAAGAGATAAAAGAAATATAGTCTGAGGTAGAATTAGGGTTTCTCAGGTAGGTTCAAGAACCTGACGGCAGTGGGGCAGAAGCTGTTGTTAAACCTTGAGGTGTGGGGTCTTCAGGCTCCTGTACCTCTTGCCTGATGGCAGCATTGAGAAGAGGGCATGTCCCGGATGATGGGAGTCCCTGATGATGGACGTCGCCTTCCTGAGACATCGCCTCTTGTAGACATCCTCCATGCTGGGGAGATCTGTACCCGTGATGGAACTGGCTGACACTGTAACAAATTATAAGACTTCCCTCACTGTTACACTTTGATGTAACACTTCCCCCTCACTGTAACACTTACATGACACTTCTGTAATTATAACAGTAACATAACTCACTGTCCTCACTGTTACACTGTGATAAAACATCCCTCACTGTAGCACTGATACAACACATCTCTTGTGGTAACAGTGTTTCAGTATAACTCTTCCCTTCAGAGTAACCCCTGGCTTCCCACAGCAACCCCTAAGATAATACCTGCCACAGTGTAACAGTAATATAACACTGATATAACACATCCCTTCATATTATGCCCCTGATTTAACATGCCCCCTTATATTCCCCTGCTGTAGCATTACTCCACACAGTAATCCTCGGTATAACACCCACATCCAACTGTATCCTCCATTGCAACACTGTGCTCAGTGTAATACAGTGATATAATACAGAATATGTAACATTGGTATAACACTCTGCTGACATTATCTTCAATAGAACACTTCCTACAGTGTAATACAGTGATATAATACAGAATAGGTAACATTGATATCACACCCTGCCAACAGTATCCTTCAATATTACACCTCCCACAGTGTAATACTGTGACGTAACACTCCCTGCACTATGACATGACATAAGATGACATAAGATCACCCCTCACAGTATCGCCTGACACCGTTTTACAATAATCCCACATAACAGCCCAATGCCAGAACACCCCTTTCACACTCCCCCCACTATAAGCTGCAGATGGTGACACACCCTTCGCTATAACAGTTTGATTAAACACCTCACTTCTTGTCATAATCACCAGTCCCACATTCACCTGGTGATTCCTGGCAGGCTGCTTGACTGCAAAAGCATCACAACCAATCCAATCCTATCCCGACCCTTGTCAGGTGCATAATTTCCAACACCCATTGCCCGGTCAGGGATTGGAAAGCAAGACTGATGTTGTTTCACCCAGAGTGGCTACTGGGCGCAACCCCCCACCTCTCCCCTCTCTGTCGAGGCTTACAACACCTCTTATAAAGCTTACAATTATTGGAAAGACGTCATAAAGCTGGAAAGAGTGCAAAGAAAGGATTTACAAGAATGTTGCCAGGACTTGAGGGCCTGAGTTATAAGGAGAGGTTGGGCAGGCTAGGACTTTATTCCTTGGAGCGTAGGAGACTGAGAGGTGATCTTATAGAGGTGTATAAAATCATGAGGGGCATCGATAGGGTGAATGCACACCGTCTTTTTCCCAGGGAAAGGGAACCAAACACTAGAGGGCATAGATTTAAGGTGAGAGGGGAGAGATTTAATAGGAACTTGAGAGGGAACGTCACACAGAGGGTGGTGCGTATATGGAACGAGCTGCCAGAGGAAGTGGTTGAGGCAGACACCATAGCATTTAAAAGACATTTGGATAAGTGCATGGATAGGAAAGGTTTAGAGGGATATGGGCCAAATGTGGGCAAATGCGGCTGGCTTAGGTGGGCATCTCGGTTGGCATGGACCAGTTGGGCCGAATTGTCTCCTTCTGTGCAATCTGCCTATGATTCTATGAACAACCCAAGTGAAGCTATTTCTCCACAGCCTCTGCCCAACAGCCGACCTCTATCCCGAGGCAACTCTCCACTCATCCTCAAGGTGTCCAGCCAGGAGAAACACCCTCTCAGGACCTACCCTGACAATCCCTCTCCTGACCATGTGTGTGTCTCAATAGGCTCACTCCTCATTCCACTAGGCTTTACTGAGGGCAGGTCAACTTCACCCAAGCTCCCCACACAGTGTGGATCCCCCTCCACCTTCTCTGGAATTAATCCCCTTCCACGTCCTCCTCCAGGTACGGAGAGAACTCCGGGCACGGTCACACGATTATTCTCGCTTTCACTGCCTTCCCCACTTTTGGAATCCATTCCTCGTGAAGAAACATGCCAGTTTTCCTAATTGCTTGCCGCAACTACACAGTAACTCCCTTCATCCAACACAACCAGACCCCTCCACAAGACAAGAGTCTCTGTCCACCACCCAGATGTGATCTCATTCAGGTGAGGTGCAGCATGTTCCCCTGTACTGTGGCCCTTTGGTGGGGAGGGAGAGGCAGATGGAGGTGGGGGGGGGGGGAGTGAGAGAGTGGGAGAGGAACATAAAGAGAGAGGCATATCTGCAGAGGTATATAGGTAGAAAGAAAGAAAGACAAGGAGGTGGACACACCAGTTTCTACAGAGAAGTTATAGAGTCAGGGAGAGATAGAGACACACACACAGAGACAGGGACACACACACACACACACACACACACACACACACACACACACACACGGTGGTGCAGCTAATAGAGCTGCTGCCTCACAGCTCCAGTGACCCAGCAGCGGAGTTTGCACGCTCTCCCTGTGACCGCGTAGGTTCCCCCTGGCTGCTCCGGTTTCCTCCTGCATCCCAAAGACGTGGCGGTCAATGGGTTAATTGGCCACTGGTCCCTCGTGTGTAGGCTGAGTTGTAGAATCTAAGGGGAGTAGAAGGAAATGTGGGGAGGATGAAATAGGATTAGTGTAGGATTGGTGTAAATGGGTGCCTGATGGTCAGTACAGACTCGGTGGGCTGAAGGGCCTGTTTCTGTGCTGTATCACTGTATGACTATGATTCTAGAAATAGAGAGACTGAGTTATACAGCACAGAAACAGGCCCTTTGGCCCACCAAGTCCATACCAGCCATCAGGCACCCATTTTATACAAATACTACACTAGTCTCATTTTTCCATCTTTTCTTATGATGGAGAAGGCCATTCAGCCCATTGAGTCTATGCCGGCTCACAGCAATCCCAACCCCCCCATTAATTTTCTCTGTAATCTACTCCCCCCACTTTGCCTTCAATTCGGCCCCCCCCAACCCCCAGATTCTACCTCTCACATCCACACCGGTGGTAATTCCTAGTGGTCAACTAACCTACCAGCCCGCACATCCTTGGGATGTGAGAGGGAAACAGGGAGAACATGCAAACTCCACACAGACAGCGCTGGAGGTCGGGATCGAACCTGTGCTGCCGGAGCTGTGAGGCAAGACACTCACAGAGGGAGCCGGGGTGCCCAAATGTTGGCGGTGGTGTGGTTTTGGGCCACAGTTACTTACCGATGGAGAAGAACAGGCAGAGGAGGGAGATAAGCTGGGTAGACTTCATCCTCAAGAAGAACACAGCAAAGGCTGATAACTCTCGCTCTGATCTTGCACTGTAAATTTACAGCAGGATATCACTGATTAAAGTTCTCCCCCCAATACCCCACCCACATTTAAATAGCCAGCATGACCAGCAATTACCACAGACAATCTAATTAGACCAATATCTGGATGGAACTCATCCAAGACCAGGCAGCTGATCTCTCAGGGTTAGCCCTGGAGATGATTCATCCATTTAAACCACTTTCTCTCTCCATCTTTCTCTCCTGAGGTTATAAAGACAAAGTAAAAGTCAAGTATCAAAGTCAAAAGGCAAAGACACCAGGCTTTAGAAAGAACTCAAGTCAAAGTCAAGTTTATTGTCACATACACGTCCATGTGTGCACAGGTGCAATGAAAAACTCACTTGCAGCAGCATCACAGGCACAGAGCATTAGAGACACAACATTCACAAGAAAAACATAAATTATATTGTGGGGGAAGATGTATTAGGGACATTTAAGAGGCTCAGACACATGAATGATAGAAAAATAGGGGGCTACGTGGGAGGGAAGGGTTAGATAGATCTTAGAGCAGGATAAAATTTCGGCACAACATTGTGGGTTGAAAGGCCTGTACTGTGCTGTAGTGTTCTATGTTCTATATACAATTTTTACAAGACATAACAGAATTAGAACAAAATAAGTCCACTTTTGTGCAAAGTGGTCATAGTGTTGCTAAACTGTGGTGATTAGGGTTGTGCAGGTTGGTTCAAGAAATGAATGGTTGAAGGGAAGTAGCTGTTCCTGAACCTGGTGGTGTGGGACTTCAGGCTTCTGTACCTCCTGCCCGATGGTAGCTGCGAGAAGATGGCGTGGCCCGGGTGGTGGGGATCTTTGATGATGGATGTTGCCTTCCTGAGGCAGCGCCTCCTGTAGATAGTACTGAAGCTGGGGAGGGATGTGCCCGTGATGTATTGGGCTGAGCCCCCTACTCTCAACCCATCTTCATTCCTCATCCCAGCAGGACCCCCACATCAGCAGTCACCACCTCACCTCTATAGTTTTTTTTAAATTTCAAACATAAACTTTATTCATTATAAAAAATATACACAAAGGAAGAAACAGTGCAAAGCTCTTTTACATTCATGGTTGTTACATCCAGTAGTGTAAACCTTTGCACCATACCACTCATGTGGCTTCCTGGTGTGATATACCATTTTCATTGTTCGAGGGGCTTTCCACCCAACTCAGCCCCTCCATGTGCGGTAGCGCAAGGAGCCAAGACAGGCTCTTCCCCACAGAGCCTTTGCATTGGCCGCACCGAGCTTCAGTGCGTCCCTCAGCACGTACTCCTGCAGCCTGGATTGTGCCAGCCAGCAGCATTCCCCTACGGACATCTCACTGTGCTGGGAGACCAACAAGCTTTGGGCAGACCAAAGGGAGTCTTTCACCGAGTTGATGACCTTCCAGCAGCACTTGATGTCCGTCTCCGTGTGTGTCCCCGGGAACAGCCCGTAGATTAGAGAGTCCTCTGTCACGCAGCTGCTGGGGATGAACCGGGACACGGACCATCGCATCCATCTCCACACCCTCTTGGCAAATCCACAGTCTGTAAAGAAGTGGGTGACTGTGTCTTCTCCACTGCAGCCGTCCCGAGGGCAGTGTGCATTGGGGATGATACGTTGTCTGGACAGGAAGAATCTGACTGGGAGGGTCCCTCTCACCGCCAGGCAAGCGAGGTCTTGGTGCTTGTTGGTGAGTTCTGGCGATGAAGCGTTCTGCCCGATGATCGGGACAGTCTGCTCAGGGAACCACCCCACATATTTTTTGTTGCTCCAGATTCCAGCATCTGCAGTCTCTTGTGGCTCCCATTTTATCCTCCCTACATTCCCATCAACTCCCCCTGGACTCTACCATGTGCCAACACACTAGGGACAATTTACAGCAGCCAAATAACCAACTGGCCCGCATGTCTTTGGGATGTGGGAGGAAACTGGAGCACCAGGGGAAATCCCACGTGGTCACAGGGAGAACGTACAAACTCCACGCAGACAGCACCAGAAGTCAGGATTGAACCCGGGTCTCTGGAGCTGTGAGGCAGCGGCTCAACCTACTGTGCCACTGTGTCTAAGGACATTTCTGCTACTGTAAAGATTTAAGGTACATGCAATGAAAGATGAAAGACACGATGATACTGGAGGAACTCAGCAGGCCAGGCAGCATCTGTGGAGAAAAGGAGGCGGTCATTGTTTTGGGTCAGGACCCTTCAGGACTGAAGATGAAAAATGCGATGACTGTGTTTTTCATCTAGATTCCAGCATCTGCAGTCCTTTGTTTCTCTAGCACACATACAATCAAAGAATTGGAATTGGAATTGGCTTATTATTGTCACTTGTACTGAGGTCCAATGAAAAACTTATCTTGCGCACCGTTAGTACAGATCAATTCATCACACAGTGCATTGAGGTAGTACAGGGTAAAACAATAACAGAATGCAGAATGACATAAGACATATAAGACACTTATTTATTAGTCACACGTACATCAAAACACACAGTGAAATGTGTCTTTTTACATTACTGAGAACGTGCTGGGGGCAGCCCACAAGTGTCACCACTCTTCTGGCGCCAACATAGCATGCCCACAACTCATCTTAGCTCACATGGGACATCAGTTGGAAAATATACCAGAAAGTGGCCAGCAGTAGCAGAGCCACACCTGTAACTGAGCCAGCAAGGAGGGAAGTTATTAAAGAATGCACAAAGTCAATATAAAATGAGAGAGAGGTTTATTTGAGTTTGTAACAATTATGCCATGAACTCATAAGGAATAGGCTCCAGCAGCTGTGGCTTGTTGCCCTTGGTTCGCACGAAGTGTGCCTTCCTGGGCTCAGCAGGCTTACGTTTCAGGTCAACCCAGGTACCCTTTTCCTTAGCCTCTTTCTTGGTGAAGGTGAAGTACAGGCAGACAATAAGGTGCAAGGTCATAATGAGGTAGATTGTGAGGTCAAGAGTCCATTTATCATATTAGGGAACTCCCCCAAACACAAGTGAGAAATTCCTGCAGAAGTATTTCTAGTGAGACTTTGAAAACAAGGTTTTTGCTTTGTATCTGTGGCTCACCCAGCTGTGATCATTTTGGTTTGAAAATTCTCCTCCTTGTCATCAGATTCCTTGTGGTCTCATACTTCCCTGTCTCGGTAGCCTCCTCCATCCCTGCAACCTACTGACAACTCCGCCAACTCTGCAGTTTGATGCAAGTGCTGAGATGTGTACCTTTCAACCCTAAAGTGCAGCGGTTAGCATAACGCTATTACAGCGCCTGCAACCTGGGTTCATTTCCGGCCACTGTCTATAAGGAGTTTGTACGTTCTCCCCGTGTCTGCGTGGGTTTCCTCCGGGTGCTCCGGTTTCCTCCCACATTCCAAAGACGTACGGGTTAGGAAGTTGTGGACATGCTACATTGGCACCGGAAGCGTGGCGACACTTGCGGGCTGCCCCCAGAACACTCTACGCAAAAGATGCATTTCACTGTGTGTTTCGATGTACTGTACCTGTGACAAATAAAGAAATCTTAATCTTATCTTAAAAAGTGAGCAGGCAGATGCAGTTAAAAGGGCAAGTGACACATTGGCCCCTCTTGGAAAGGGGTTGGAGTTTAGAAGTAGGGAGGTTTTGTACAGGGTGTTAGTGGGACCATGCCTGGAGCACTGTGCACAGTTCTCGTCCCCTTCTCTAAGAAAGGATACAGTAACATTGGAAACAGTCCAAGGGAGATTCACCAGGCTAATTTCTGGTATGGTGAGTCATGTATGAACAACAAAGATATCACAAACGACTACAAAAGTTGTGTTTGTGCACTTTGGAATTTAGAGGAATAAAGAGCGTCTTTATTCAAACATATAAGGGGGATAGAGTCATAGAGCTCTACAGCACAGAAACAGGCCCTTCAGCCCATCTAGTCCATGCCAACCTGATCTACTGCCTAGTTCCATCTACCTGCACCCGGACCATATCCCTCCAAACCCCTCCCCTCCATGTATCTATCCAAACTTCTCTTAAGTGTTACAATTGAACCTGCACCTGCCACTTCCGTGGCAGCTCGTTCCACACTCGCACCACCCTCTGAGTGAAGAAGTTCCCCCTCAGATTCCCCTTAAATATTTCACCTTTCATCCTCAACCTATCTCCTCTGGTTAGAACATAGAACATAGAACAGTACAGCACAGAACAGGCCCTTCAGCCCACAATGTTGTGCCAACATAGCTAATCCCTCCTACCTACAGAATGCCCATATACCTCCATTTTCCTCTCATTCATGTGCTCATCCAAGCCCCTCTTAAAAGCCCCCAATGAATTTGCCTCCACTAGTTCCAGTCTCACCTAACCTTAGGGGGGAAAGCCTGCATGCATTCACCCTATCTATACCCCTCATAATTTTGAATACCTCTCTAAGATCTCCCCTCATTCTCCTGCGCTCCAGGGAATAAAGTCCTAACTTATTCAACCTTTACTTGTAACTCAGGTCCTCAAGTCCCGGCAACACCTGTGTAAATTTTCTCTGCACCCTTTCAAACTTATTTATATCTTTCCTGTAGGTAGGTGACCAGAACTGCACTCTAAATTCAGCCTCAACAATGTCTTGTACAATTTCAACATAACATCCCCAACTCCTGTACTAAGTGCCCTGATTTATGAAGACCAAAGTGCCAAAAGCTCTCTTTACGACCCTATCTACCTGTGATGCCACTTTCAAGAAACTATGGATCTGTATTCTCAGGTCCCTTTGTTCTACTGCACTCCTCAGTGCCCTACCATTCACTGCATAAGTCTTACCCTGGTTTGTCCTCCCAAAGTGCATCACCTCACACGTCTGCATTAAATTTCATCTGCTATTTTTCAGCCTTTTTTCCCAGCTGGTCAAGATCACGCTGCAGGGTAGATGTCAAAATGTTTTCTCTGGTGGGCGAGTCTTGAATGAGGGGATATAGTTTCAAGGTAAGAAGCCAATTATTTACAACCAAGGTACATAGATCTTTTTTCTCTCACAGGTGGTGAATCTCTGGATTCCTCTATCCCAGAGAGCTGTGGAGGCTGGATCATTAGCTGTATTAAAAGTGGAGGTATTTGGGGAATTGAGGGCTATGGGGAACTGGCAGAGAAGAGGACTTGAGGCCAGCATAAGTCCATAAGATATAGGAGAGGAAGTAGGCCAATCGGCCCATCGAGTCTGCTCTGACATTCGATCGTGGCTGATTTTTTATCATCCCCATTCTCCCGCGTTCTTCCCGTAACCCTTACCCCCCTTACCAACCAAGAACCTATCAATCTCTGCCTTAAATACACCCAATGACTTGGCCTCCACTGCCCTCTGTGGCAACAAATTCCACAGATTCACCGCCCTCTGGCTGAAGAAATTCCTCCTCATCTCAGTTCTAAAGGGATGTCCCTGTATTCCGAGGCTGTGCCCTGATCACATTGAAAGTCACGTCAGGTTTGAGGGGCCGAATGGCCTTCTCCTGCTCCTATTTGCTTGTGTTCTTGTACTATGTCCGAGATTCCCTCCTGAAAGTTCTTTTTCTTTCTTTTTCAATCTTTTTATTAGTTTCCAAATTAATACAGATTAATATATAACATCGATGTTTGTACATGTAATACAAAGAGATCAGAAGAACAACATGGCATAGATAATCATAAAGAATAGTAAAATATAAAAAAAACTGTAGATCCCATGATCTCTTAGTAAATTAATATAATATACAAAAAAGGAAAGAAAAAGATTTATTGTGTATATAAAAGAAGGGGAAAAAATCCCCAAATCAATAAGAAAAATTATAAACAATATATCAAACCAAAACTGAACAAAATTTAGGAAGGTTCTTAAAGTCATCAAGTTCCTCCTGTGAAATGTTCCTTGACACCCTGCCCTCATGGGTTCATATCTACCTCAGGCAAGTCTGGCATTTGCTGGGGACTATTTACCATGAAATCTCGATTTCTTATGATGCCCGACAATAAACGCTCCACTTTTGGTGGTCTTGCCTTCAGCTGCTCAGCAACAGAACACTACGGACCACCTCCTGCACGACCATGGACTTGTCTAAAGTCAAAGTCGAGTTTATTGTCACATGCTCAAGTACATGTGTGCACAGGTGCAGTGAAGAACATATTGCAGCAGTGTCACAGGCACATCGTATCATATAGAAAAACATAGATTAAACATAAATTATACACAATTTTTACAAGAAAACACAAAAAAAATCAAAGTTCATTTTAGTGCAAAGAGGTCATAGAGTTGCTAAACTCTAGTGATTAGGGTTGTGCAGGTTGTTGGCTCTGAGTGGGTCTTGTGTTTTGCACAATTTTTCTCTCTCTCTTCACTTTCTTATATAATTTATGTATTGGTATTGGTTTATTATTGTCACTTGTACCGAGGTACAGTGAAAAACTTGTCTTGCATACCGATCGTACAGGTCAATTCATTACACAGTGCAGTTACATTGAGTTAGTACAGAGGGCATTGAGGTAGTACAGGGTAAAACCAATAACAGTACAGAGTAAAGTGTCACAACTACAGAGAAAGTGCAGTGCAGGTAGACAATAAGGTGCAAGGTCACGACAAGGTAGATTGTGAGGTCAAGAGTCCATCTCAAAGTATAAGGGAACCATTCAATAGTTTTATCACAGTGGGGTAGAAGCTGTCCTTAAGTCTGGTGGTACGTGCCCTCAGGCTCCTGTATCTTCTGTCTGTTGGGAGAGGAGAGAAGAGAGAATGTCCCGGGTGAGTGGGGTCTTAGATTATGCTGGCTGCTTCACCAAGGCAGCGAGAGGTAAAGACAGAGTCCATGGAGGGGAGGCTGGTTTCCGTGATGCACTGGGCTGTGTTCACAACTGCAGTTTCTTGCAGTCCCGGGCAGAGCAGTTGCCGTATCAAGCTTTGATGCATCCAGATAGGATGCTTTCTATGGTGCATCGATAAAAATTGGTGAGTGTCAAAGGAGACATGACAAATTTCTTCAGCCTCCTGAGGAAATAGAGGCGTTGGTGAGCTTTCTTAGCCATGGTGTCTGTGTGATTTGACCAGGACAGGACCTACGTGCCTGTGATGCTGCTGCAAGTAGGTTTTTCATTGTACCTGTACCTCACAGTACTTGTGCACATGACAATGAACTCAACTTGACTTTACTTGACTTGAGCTGCTTGGCTCCTATGCTCTTGAATTGTGCCCCTGAACTTGTTCGCCTATTCACCTCTATCTCCTGCTGCTGAGGGCCCAGCTCTTTTAGGCTGGGATTTTCATGGCTGTGTTAACACCTGTCACAGTGGCTTCAGAGGGAATAACGCTCCTCTGTCATTCCTTGGTGTCTGTCTCTCTGTCTGTCTGTCTGTCTGTCTCTCTCTCTCTCCCTCTCTGTCTCTCTTCAACCATACCCATACTTCCATCCCAGGACACAAATTGAATCGGCAGTGCTTGGGAATCTCGGCATTCCCCATGTCTGTGAGGGCGCCACAGTAGTGCAAGCTGAGAGAGCTGTTGCCTCAGAGCTCCAGCGACCTGGGTTCGATCCTGACCTCCACCACTCCCAACTCCCAGCACATTACAACAAGGAACAGTACAGCACAGGAACAGGCCCTTCGGCCCAAGATGCTGTGCCAAACTAATTAAGCTAATAACACCTAAATTAAACTAATCCCTTCTGCCTACACAAGTCCATATCCCTCCATTTTCTGCACATTCATGTACCTATCTAAGAGCCTCTATCATATCTGCCTCCACCACCACCCCTGGCAGCACATTCAGGCACCCACCACCCTCTGTGCAAAAAAACCTGCCCCGCACATCTCCTTTGAACTCTCCCCCCTCCTCACCTTAAATACATGCCCGCTGGTATTAGACATTTCGACCTTGGGAAAGAGATCTCCTTGTGACCGCGTAGGTTTCCCCCGGGTGCTCCGGTTTCCTCCCACATCCCAAAGACGTGCGGGTTGGTAGGGTAATTGGCTGCTGTAAATTGTCCCTGGTGTGTAGGTGAGGGGCAGCGTGGTGACACTTGCCGGCTGCCCCCAGCACATCCTCAATGACGCAAAAAGACGCATTTTACTGTGTGTTTCGATGTACATGTGACTAATAAATAAATATCTAATATCTAATATCTCCCCCATTAGTGGAAACATCTCAGTATCTATCCTGTCAAATCTCCTTCACCCTTATATGTTTGTATAAGGCCACCCCTCATTCTACTAAACTCCAAGGAATACAAACTCATACTGTCCAACCTCTCTCGACGGACAACCCTTTCATTCTTGATGTAGCAAACTAAACTTTAATGTGGGATTTAATCAAAGGCCTTTTGAAATCCAAATACACAACATCCCTTAGTTATCAGGTGGTCCCGGGTGAAATATAATAGGAACATCACCTCATGTTCTACCTGCGTGGTCTGCAACCTAATTGTATAAACATTGAAGTTCATTTAACCTGCTCCCCCTCTGTCCCTTTTCTCTCTCCTTATGATCTACCCAGTTCCTCCTACACCCACCCCCCATCACCCTGTTTCTTTCCCCTTCCCCACCCTCTCCATCACCCACACACCCCTCCCACTGGGTCCCCCTCCCTCCACTGTTCTCCTCTGCCCTCCGCACCTTCCACGCTCCACCTTCCTCTCCCGTCAGATCCCACCGTCTGCAGCCCTCTGTCACCTCCACCTGTCACCTCCCGGCCTCTGTCGCTATTCCCACTCCCCCCCCCCCCCATCTGCCTCTCCTCACCTGAATCCACCTATCACCTGCCAGATCTTGCCCCACCCCTTCCCTCTATACTGACCATCTCAGTCCAGATGAAGGGTCTCGACCCGAAACTCTGACTGTCCATTTCCCTCCACAGATGCTGCCTGACCTGAGTTCCTCCAGCATTTTGTGTGTTGCTAAATAGATAGAGACCGTTCCCTTTAATTACTGGGTTCAAAGACCAGGGGGACATAGATGTACAATTCTGAGCAAAAGAGGACTTGAGAAAGGACGTATTTGATAACGGTGAAGATCTGTTACCGTGTCTGTAGGAGGGAGGGCAGTGAAATCCAGACATTTATAAGGGAAATGGAGGAGTGTATGAGGGAGTTTACAGTGGTGTGGGAATGGGACTGACTGGATTGCAATACCAGAATGTAAAGGGCCAAATGGCCTTCTCCCTTTTAACAAATCTATGGTTCAGTTTACCAGACGTCTCAGGTTGGAGCTGATTTTCCAGAAGTAGAATCTCTGGGCCTCTCTGTAATCTGCTGCTCCCAAGCATTCCCTCTGAGCCACATGCTATGCACACATAGTAATTGGCTAATTGGAATCACTGGAGCTTGGAGCTCGAGGGGCTCGTGATTTAGCCGATGAAAGGATCTATTCTGCTTGCTGCACAATAGGTGCAGGCTGTGTCCCGGCAACCACAAGTAGGCCCCATCCTCCAACATGGCTTCTTTCCAGCTGGGTCAAAGATCAGATGGATCCTTTACACGGGACTGGATAGACCAACAGAGTTCGCTTCCTCGTGAGTTTTCTTTACACGGGATTACGTAAGTTAAACGGACCAGGAATAGGCCATTTGGCCCAGCCAATCCTTGCTCTGCTTGACCCTCCTCCATCTTTCCTCTTCTATTCTCTTCTCCAGCCAAGTGTGAGGTGTTGCACTTTGGAAGATCAAATGTCAAGAGTCAGGACACAGTTAATGGCAGGACCCTTAACAGTGTTGACATACAGAGGAATCCTGGGATCCAAGTCCACAGCTCCCTGAAAGTGGCCGCACAGGTTGACAGGGTGGTAAAGGCGGCATATGGCATGCTTGCCTTTATAAGTCGAGGCGTCGAGTTCAAGAGTTAGGAAGTTGTGCTGCAGCTTTATAGAACTCTGGCTAGGCCGCATCTGGAGAATTGCATTCAGTTCTGGTTGCCCCCATTACAGGAAGGATGTGGAGGCTTTGGAGAGGGTGCAGAAGAGGTTCACCAGGATGCTGCCCGGATTAGAAGGCAGGTGCCTCTAAAAAAGATTTTAATTTGCAGCGAGGGATGGAGGGGGGGGGGAGGGGTCAGTAATAGGATGAGGGGGATTTCTAGGTGACTTCTTGTGACCTCTTCTTCGGCTTCTCCCCAGGAGTGGAAATGTTCTCTCTGGATTTGCTTTATCAAACACCTTCATCATTTTGAGGACCTCCGTTAGATTTGTTTCAGCCAAATGCCTTGTTCACCTCCTTGGCCTTCTTAGAATTATAGAGTCATACAGCACAGAAACAGGCCCTTCAGCCCAAATTGTCCATACCGACTGTGTTGCCCAGTGGGCTGGTCCCATCTGCCCGCATTTGGCCCATAGCCCTCTAAACCTCTCCTAGCCATGTACTTATCTAGACGGCTTTTAAACGTTGCTAATATGCCCACCTCAACCACTATTTCTGGCAGCTCATTCCAAATACACACCACCCTTTGAGTGAAGAAGCTGCCCCTGATGTCCCTTTTAAATCTCTCGCCTCTGATCTCAAACCTATGCCATCTTGTTTTTAGCACCCCCTCCCTAGGAAAAAGACTGGGTGCTTTCAGCCTGTCTATGCCCCTTATGATCTTATATACCTCTATCAGGTCACCCCTCAATCTCCTACGTTCCAGGGAATAAAGTCCTCAGTCTATGCAAACTCCTTGTAACTCAGGCCCCCAAGTCCAGGCAACATCCTGGTAAACCTTTTCTGCACTCTTAAAGTCACACAGCATGGAAACAGGCCCTTTGGCTCAACTCGTCCATGCCGACAAAGGTGCCCACCTGAGCTCGTCCCACTTGCCCGCAATTGCCCCAAATTCCTCTAAACCCCTCCTGTCCATGTACCTGTCTAAATGTCCTTTGAATGTTGTAACTGTACCCGCCTCTACCACTTCCTCTGGCAGCTCATTCAATGTACCCCCCACTCTCTGTGTGAAATGTTGCCCCTCGGGTCCCCTTTAAATCTTTCCCCTCTCACTTTAAACCAATGATCTCTGGGTCAAAGATCAGATGTGACCATCCACGTTATCCATGCCCCTCATGATTAGCTCAGCCTCTGTAAGGTCACCACTTAAGCTTCCTTCGATACAGGGAAAACAGTCCTAGCCCTTCTAGTCTCTCCTTATTATTCTGCTAGATGGGGTGGTGAAGAAGGCTTTAGAGACACAGGCCTTCATCAGTCAGGTCCTTGAGTATAAAAGTTGGGAGGTCATGGTGCGGTTGTACAGGACGCTCGTGAGGCCACACTTGAAGTATTGTGTTCAGTTTTGGTTGCCCTGCTGTAGGAAAGATGTTATTAAACTGGGAAGAGTGCAGAAAAGATTTACGAAGATATTGCCAGGATTTGAGGACCTGAGTTATAGGGAGAGGTTGCACAGTCCTTATTCCTTAGAGTGTAGGAGCCTGAGAGGTGATCTTATGGAAATGTGCAACATCATGAGGGGCATAGATAGGCTGAAAGCACTCAGTCTTGTTCCCAGGGTTGGGGAATCAAGAACTAGAGGGCATAGGTTTAAGATGAGAGGGGAAAAATTTAATAGGAACCTGAGGGGGATGCATCATGGCTTGGTATGGCCGTGACCATACCTGCTCTGCCGGGGACCGCAAGAAACTGCAGAGAATTGTGGACACAGCTCAGCACATCACGGAAACCAGCCTCCCCTCCATGGACTCTGTCTATACTTCTTGCTGCCTTGGTGAAGCAGCCAGCATAATCAAAGACCCCACCCACCCGGGTCATTCTCTCTTCTCCCCTCACTCATCAGGCAGAAGATACAGGAGCCTGAGGGCACATACCACCAGGCTCAAGGACAGCTTCTATCCCACTGTGATAAGACTATCGAACGGTTCCCTTATAGGATGAGATGGACTCTTGACCTGACAATCTACCTTGTTATGACTTTGCACCTCATTGTCTACCTGCACTGCACTTCCCTGTAGCTGTCACATTTTACTCTGTATTCTGTTATTGTTTTTACCCTGTACTACCTCAAAGCACTATGTAATGAATTGATCTGTACGATCGGTATGCAAGACAAGTTTTTCACTGTACCTCGGTACAAGTGACAATAATAAACCAAAACCAATACCAATATGTGGAATGTGCTGCCGGAGGAAGCAGTTGAGGCAGGTACAATAACAGCTTTTAAAGAGTTGGACAGGTACATGGATTGGAAAGGCTTAGAAGGATATGGGCCAAACGCCAGCAAATGAGGCTAGCCTGGATGGGGCATCTTGGTCAGCATGGACCAGTTGGGCCGAAGGGCCTCTTTCCGTGCTGTATGACTCTATGAACCAAGACCTTCAGTCCTGGCAACATCCTTGTGCGGCGGCTGCAAGTTTCATGGCATTTATACCCTGTGTGTGTATGCATGCCTGTGACAATAAACTTGAAAGGCGAATGCTGGCGTATTAATGTTATCTCCCAATGCTTTATTGCCAGTGGGAGCTGCTGCCACCTTGTGGAGCCGCCAGCAACAGCAGGCTTGTCTTCATCCAGCAAAGTAGGTCATAATGTGCGTCTTAGCTACGGAACCAGTCACTGTCGGGGAGCGGCCAAATGCTCGGCTGAAGGTTCTGGGTTTTAAGGAGGAGAGAAGGGCAGAGGGGCAGTTCCAGAGCTCAGAGCCCATCAACTGTTGGAACGTGCAAACTCCACACAGACAGCTCCGGAGGTCAGGATTGAACCTGTGTCTCTGGAGCTGTGAGGCAGCAGCTCTACCAGCTACGCCACTTTGCTGTCTGGAGTAAGCTTCCCTAGAAGGCAGAAGAGTTTTCAACCACAGTTCAATAGTTTCAGAATGACATTAATGTCTACATTATATTTAAATTTGTTAAATTGCTTCAATTTGAACTCTTCATCTGCTGTGGTGGGATTCGAACTTGTGTTGCCAGGGCTAAGTCCAGGTCTCCAGACATTGGACCAATGGCTTAACCGTTATGCCACTGTAGCCAGGGCTCCCAAACAGCATCAGATGCTGAGTGAATTGTCACCACCAAATCTTTCCAGAGAGGTACAGCACGGAAATAGGCCCTTCGGCCCACCGAGTCTGCACTAACCCATCAACCACCTTATAGGATGAGATGGACTCTTGACCTGACAATCTACCTTGTTATGACTTTGCACCTCATTGTCTACCTGCACTGCACTTCCCTGTAGCTGTCACATTTTACTCTGTATTCTGTTATTGTTTTTACCCTGTACTACCTCAAAGCACTATGTAATGAATTGATCTGTACGATCGGTATGCAAGACAAGTTTTTCACTGTACCTCGGTACAAGTGACAATAATAAACCAAAACCAATACCAATATGTGGAATGTGCTGCCGGAGGAAGCAGTTGAGGCAGGTACAATAACAGCTTTTAAAGAGTTGGACAGGTACATGGATTGGAAAGGCTTAGAAGGATATGGGCCAAACGCCAGCAAATGAGGCTAGCCTGGATGGGGCATCTTGGTCAGCATGGACCAGTTGGGCCGAAGGGCCTCTTTCCGTGCTGTATGACTCTATGAACCAAGACCTTCAGTCCTGGCAACATCCTTGTGCGGCGGCTGCAAGTTTCATGGCATTTATACCCTGTGTGTGTATGCATGCCTGTGACAATAAACTTGAAAGGCGAATGCTGGCGTATTAATGTTATCTCCCAATGCTTTATTGCCAGTGGGAGCTGCTGCCACCTTGTGGAGCCGCCAGCAACAGCAGGCTTGTCTTCATCCAGCAAAGTAGGTCATAATGTGCGTCTTAGCTACGGAACCAGTCACTGTCGGGGAGCGGCCAAATGCTCGGCTGAAGGTTCTGGGTTTTAAGGAGGAGAGAAGGGCAGAGGGGCAGTTCCAGAGCTCAGAGCCCATCAACTGTTGGAACGTGCAAACTCCACACAGACAGCTCCGGAGGTCAGGATTGAACCTGTGTCTCTGGAGCTGTGAGGCAGCAGCTCTACCAGCTACGCCACTTTGCTGTCTGGAGTAAGCTTCCCTAGAAGGCAGAAGAGTTTTCAACCACAGTTCAATAGTTTCAGAATGACATTAATGTCTACATTATATTTAAATTTGTTAAATTGCTTCAATTTGAACTCTTCATCTGCTGTGGTGGGATTCGAACTTGTGTTGCCAGGGCTAAGTCCAGGTCTCCAGACATTGGACCAATGGCTTAACCGTTATGCCACTGTAGCCAGGGCTCCCAAACAGCATCAGATGCTGAGTGAATTGTCACCACCAAATCTTTCCAGAGAGGTACAGCACGGAAATAGGCCCTTCGGCCCACCGAGTCTGCACTAACCCATCAACCACCTAGTTTCACGCTAACCCTACCCTAACCCATTTTATTCTCCCTCACACATTCCCATCAACTCCTCCCTAGATTCAACCACTCACCTACACAATTGGGGGCAATTTACAGTGGCCAATTAGCCTCACAACCTGCATGTCTTTGGGATGGGGGAGGAAATCGGAGCACCCTGGGAAAATCCATGCAGTCATAGGGAGAACGTACAAACTCCACACATCCGGAAGTCAGGGTCGAACCTGGGTCGCTGGAGCTGAGAGGCAGTGGGTCTGTTAGCTGCACCTTTGTGCTGCCGCTATTTAGAATTGCGTGGAATCCTGGAAGGATCTTGGCTAACAAAGAAAAAAAGAAAAGGAAAATATTAAATGAAAGACCAAAGCATAGAAGGTAGCATAAGCTAGTGGTAGACCAGAAGACTTTTTTTCAGAACCAGCAACGAAAGATTAAGATGTTAATAAGGAGGGAGAAAATTAATTATAAGGGAAAACTGGCAAGTAATATTGAAACAATCAGTAAGAGCTGCTACAGATATTTTAAAAAGAAACGGTTAGGTATGGTGAGATTGTGAGACTGGGAGTTAGTGAAATGGCAGGTACAGGGGCTCCTCAGCTTACGGATGGTCTGGCCCACACCACCAGGTTCAAGAACAGCTTCTTCCCTTCAACCACTCGGTTCTTGAACCAACCTGCACAACCCTAATCACTGCCTCAGTACAGCAACACTATGACCACTTTGCACTACAATGGACTTTGTTTTTGTTATTCTAATTGTGTTCTTTCATGTATAATTTTGTATGGTTTATGTTTAATTATGCTTTTCTTGTGAATGCTGTATATCTGATGCTCTGTGCCTGTGATGCAGCTGCAAGTAAATTTTTCATTGCACCTGTGCACACATGTATGTGTGCATCTGACAATAAACTCGACTTTGACTTTAATTTAATCTGACTTCTTGTAAATTCTCCTGTACATTTTTAAAACCTTTTTCAAGCTGGTAATAATATGTTTCATGGTTTGCATTAATGACTGGATGCAGTATATATTCCATTAGTTTAATAATAGGTAGTGCTAGGGTGATTATTCAATGACCTGAAAGAATTATAGGAAAGGTATGTTCGGCAAGGCGGTACGAGTTACTGCAGAAAATGAATGTTCCTGACATATGAAGAAATCAGCTCATTGACCGTTCTCAGGAACTGAACCCTTGTATAGCCTGGGGACTACCTATAATTTAAACTAATACTTTCCATCGGTCTCCATGGTGGAAAACACTGCAAACATCCCAAAGACAACAGATGGGCAGGTTTCAAATCGCATGGAACAACATGCAACAATCCCCATTGCAAGGGACAATGTATTGAAACAACTGATGGGTCTAAAGCCGACAAGTCGCCAGATCCCAATGGGCTGCACCCAAGAGTTTTACAGGATGCGGTGACATAGATGGTGGAGATGTTGGCTGAAGTTTTTCAAATCATGCTAAGTTCTGGGAGGGAACCAATGGATTGGAGAACTG
Source organism: Pristis pectinata (assembly GCF_009764475.1). Classification (NCBI taxonomy): domain Eukaryota; kingdom Metazoa; phylum Chordata; class Chondrichthyes; order Rhinopristiformes; family Pristidae; genus Pristis; species Pristis pectinata. The sequence continues at coordinate 5,031,812 of NC_067438.1, forward strand.
CAAGTGTGACTCACAGGAGGGAGGGAGACAAAAAGCATTTAGGGTGTGCAGGAATTTCTTACTGCAGGTGGAGGCGAATCTTTGGAACTCTCTACCCTGGAGGGTTGTGGAGTCTGAATCATTGGAGAGATTTAATGAGGAGGGAGATGAACTGAATTTGAAAATTGGACCATGTAAATTCTCCCGTACATTTTCCAAGCCTTTTTCAAGCTGATAATAACAATAATAATATTAATAAAATGTTTCATGGTATGTATTAAAGTCTGGATACAATATATATTCAATTAGTTTAATTATTGGCAGTGTTAGGGTGATTTATCCAATGAAACTGATGGGTTATAGCAAGTGTATGTCGAGCGATACCATATGGGTCACTATAGAAAACGGGCATTTCTGACTGATGAAATTGGCTTTTGAAAGGCAGGGGGAAGGTGGGTAAGGTCGCACTGGTACAGAGGAGGAGGTGAGGCCTGTGTGTGTGTGTGTGTGTGTGTGTGTGTGTGTGTGTGTGTGTGTGTGTGTGTGTGTGTCAGTGTGTGTATGTGTGTGTGTCTTTGAGTGTGTGTGTGTGTGTGTGTGTGTGTGTGTGTGTGTGTGTGTGAGTGAGTGCATGTCTGTATGGGTGTGATGAGCCGAGCCCTGGGCAGATCAACCATGATCATATAGGGGCAGACTTGAGGGGCCAAGTGGCCGACTCCTGCTCCTTGCTACTTCAGCGGGCTGTTCCTGGAGAGCTTGGCTGGTCCTAAGGTGAATATTATGAGCTGCCAATGGACGTGTTTCACTGTGTTATCTGTCAGTAAAATGGCAAGGGCTGGTCTTGGAACCATGCGGTAAGGGGGACCCAGGGCGGAGCAGAGACGAAGCGCTGGGTGGAGCAATGCCAATGGAAAGGTCCCATGCGGGTGTGGTTGGTGCCTGTGTGTTGACGTGCCCAGTGGTGTGTGGTGCCTTCAGGCCTTTCACTGGGGCTCCGTGGGATCCTGCAGACTCCTCTTCCAGTCGTAGCTCACGGGGGGCAGCTGGGCGCACCCGCCGCTCTGCCGGCTACACTCGCACCTCTTGATCTTCACCACCGGTATGACGAGGGTCCCCGCTCCCGGGCAGTGGAAGCGCACCTTGGTGGTCCTGGTCTCGGACGGCTGGCAGCAACGGCCATCCCGGCACAGGCCGCAGTACTTGGGCTTGTACCGCTTCAGGCTGGTGCACCCCTCGTAAGTAAATGGCCTGGGCACCTTCTCCTTGTGGGTCTTCAGGCAGCCGCTGCCTTTCTGAAACAAAAGGAGTTCTGTTGGGCAAGAATGATCCAACCAAGTGGCAGATAACCAGACAACGTCAAGAAAAGGAAGGGTGAGTCTCACAGCCACTCCACCCTCCTTCAATGATATCCTGGCTGATCTTTCACCTCAGCCCCACATTCCTGCTCCGACCCCATTCCCTTAACAATGATCCTGTATATTCCCAATGATCGAGTCTCCGCAGCCCACTAAAGATTCAATTACTTTGAGACTGTGACCCCTGTTTGCAGACATCCAACATGGACGCAGATTGTCCCGCACCTTTCTTGTCAATGCGATCATCTCTCATCCTTCTCAGCTCAAGAGGTTGTAGCCACAGACTTATTAAACACAATCTGCTTAACCTCACCTCATACAACGTACACACCAACCCGGGAATCAAACCGTTGAACCCTCCCTCTATTGCAAGTGTAGCTTTCCCTCGGTAGGGAGACCAGACCCCTGCACATTATCCCAGATGCAGTCTCACCAAGGCCCAATATAGTTAGAGCAGGGTGCCTCTACTCTGCTACTCAGATCCTCTTGCAATAACAATGGACAGCACCATGGCGCAGCAGGTAGAGCCGCTGCATCACAGCTCCAGGAACCCAGGTTCGATCCTGACCTCAGGTGCTGTCTGCGTGGAGTCCGCACATTCTCCCCGTGACCGTGTGGGTTTCTCCCCGGGTGCTCCAGTTTTCTCCTGCGTCCCACAAAAAATGTGCATGCTGGTAGATTAATTGGCCGCTGTAAATTGCTCCGAGCATGTAGGTGGGTGGTAGAATCTAGGGGGGAGTTGTTGGGAATGTGGGGCAAATAAAATGAGTTAGCATAAGAAAGGATACTTGAGGATTGGTGTGGACTCGATGGGCTGAAGGACCTGTTTCTGTGCTGTATCTCTCTATAACTCTAGGAACTGGCCAATACACCATCTGCGTGTTGCTCGTTGTACCTGCATGTTAACTTTGAGTGAATTGTGTACAAGGACAATCAGGTCCCTCTGTACACCAACACATTTCAAGCATCCACCATTTAAAATATATTCTGCTTCAGTGGACAATTTCACATTTTCCATAGTACATCCCATCAGCCACGTCCTTGAATGACTCCTTAGGGTGCCTCAATCAGCTTCTCCGCAACTTCTTCATACTGCCCCCACCTTTGTATCATCAGCTGACCTGGAGATATCACACTTGATCCTCTAATGCAAGTTATTGATATACTTTATTAACAGTAAATGCCCAGCACTAATCCCTGTGGCACCCATTAGTGAGAACCTCCCAGCCTGACCCGTTTACTCCTACTCTGTGCCTTCTACCAATCTTCAGTCCATGTCAGCGTATCATCCCCAACACCACTGGTTCTAATGTCGTAATGTTGTTTCGTAATGTCTCGTGTGGCAATTTATTCAAAACCATCTGAAAATCCAAGTGCTCTACATCCAATGGTTTAGCCTCATCTATTCTATTAGTTAGAATCTCCAAGATCTCTGATTCATAGAACATAGAACAGTACAGCACAGGAACAGGCCCTTCAGCCCACAGTATCTGTGCTGAACATGACACTGAATTAAGCTAATGCTGCACCTGGTCCCTATCCCTCCAATCCCTGGATACTCATGTCTCTATATCTAACATTTTCTTAAACACCACTGTTGTATCTGCCTCCACCACCACCCCTGGCAGCCTGTTCCAGGCACCCACCACTCTGTGTGAAAAAATTTGCTCCGCACATCTCTTTTAAACTTCCCCCCCCCCCACCTTAAACGTTATCCTCTTGTACTTGACAAGATCTGACAAAGATCTGACAAGATCTGCACTGCACCTTCTCTGTAGCTGTGACACTTTACTCTGTACCGTTATTGTTTTTACCTGTACTACATCAATGCACTCTGTACTAACTTGATGTAACTGCACCGGGTAATGAATTGACCTGTAAGATCAGTTTGTAAGACAAGTTTTTCACTGTACCTCGGTACAAGTGACAATAATAAACCAGTACTAATACTAATACCAAATATGATCTTCCTTCCACAGATCTATGTTGTCTCTGCCCAATCCTAACATTATATTCCAAGTATCCTGTTAACAATAATAGGTTCCAGTATTCCCCTGCTACCAGTCAATGACAGTTCCCTGTATTCTTTCTCCCTCCTTCCCTAAATAGTGGTGGTACATTTGGCCCATCATGTCTGTGCTGGTCTCCCTCAAGGTTGCAGTGCAGGTTGATAGGGTTGTTAAGAAGGAGTATGGTGTGTTGGTCTTCATCAGTCAGGGTGCTGAGTTCAAGAGCCGCGAGGTAATGGTGCAGCTCTATAGAACTCTGGTTAGACCACACTTGGAAAATTGTGTTCAGTTCTGGTCGCCTCATTATAGGAAGGATGTGGAAGCTTTAGAGAGGGTGCAGAGGAGATTTACCCGGATGCTGCCTGGATTAGAGAGCATGTCTTATGAGGATAGGTTGAGCGAGCTCGGGCTTTTCTCTTTGGAGCGAAGGAGGACGAGAGGTGACTTGATAGAGGTGTACAAGATGATAAGAGGCATAGATTGAGGGGACAGTCAGAGACCTTTACCCAGGATGAGAATGGCTAACAAGGGGACATAATTTAGAGGTGATTGGAGGAAAGTATAAGGGGGGATGTCAGAGGTAAGTTTTTTTACACAGAGAGTGGTGGGTGCATGGAACGCACTGCCAGCAGAGATTGTGAGGGTGGATACATTAGGGACATTTAAGAGACTCTTAGATAGACACATGAATGATAGAGAAATGGAGGGCTATGTGGAAGGGAAGGGTTAGATAGATCTTAGAGCAGGATAAAATGTCGGCACAGCGTCGTGGGCCGAAGGGCCTGTACTGTGCTGTAATGTTCTATGTTCTATGTTCTAAAAATTCCCCAGTGTAATCCCAACTTCCAGCACTCCATCTTAGTCCTGCAGGTCACGGCTCTTTCAGTGCACATCCTTGTCCTGTTTAAAACTGATGATGGTTTCTGCCTCCAGAACTCTTTCAAGGAGTGGGTTCCACCGTCTGGATGAAAACAGTTTTCATCTCCCCTCCAATTCTTGTCCCAATTACTTTAAGTCAATGGCCTCCTAGTCCACACCACCAGGTTCAAGAACAGCTACTTCCCTTCAACTATTCAGTTCTTGAACCAACCTGCACAACCCTAATCACTGCCTCAGTACAGCAACACTATGACCACTTTGCACGACAATGGACTTTGTTATTTTTGTTCTAATTGTGTTCTTTCTTGTAAAAATTGTGTATACTTTATGATTAATTTATGTTTTTCTTGTGACTGCCTCTTACATGATGCTCTGTGCCTGTGATGCTGCTGCAGGTAAGTTTTTCATTGCACCTGTGCACACATGGACTTGTGTGTGTGACAATAAACTCGATGATCACTCTACTAAGGAAGATAAGCCTTTCCTATTTATGCTATCAAAGCTCCTCATAATTTACAATTACAAGGGCAATCTATAGCAGCCAGTTAACCTACCGACCTGCACGTCTTTGGCATGTGGGAGGAAACCAGAGCATTCGGGAGAAACCTGTGTAGTCACAGGGAGAACGTGCAAACTCCACACAGAGCGCACCAGAGGTTGGGATCGAACCTGGGTCTCTGGCACTGTGAAGCAGCGACTCTACCTGTTGTGACACCGTGCCGTCCTTACAAGTGCTGGTTCTGGCCTGACCTTGGGCGCGAGATCATTGAGCATGGCGCAGGGTCGGGTCTGGCAGAGCCTCTTCTCCTCCCTCAGTTGGCATCTGGTGTTGTTGTTGCTCCGTCTGGTGGAAACACCAATGCTGCACGTCTTCGAACACTGCGACCACTCTGTGCTCTTGACTGTGCATCCGGGGCCCCGGAAGCTGCGAGCCTTGAAATGGCCCCTTGACCCTGGGATGGTAAGGAAACAGGTCCATCAGGAATAGTGAAATGTGCATGCTCACTTATGCAAACACACACGCACGCGCACACACACACACACACACACACACACACACACACACACACACACACACGGACAGACACACACATACAGACAAACGCACGCACTCAGAGACTGACACAGAGAAACACTCACACAAACACAGACACGCACATGCATGGACACAAACACAGACACACTCACACACTCAGAGACAGGCACAGACAGACACAGACAGATACACAAACAAGAAACACACACAAACACACAGACATGTACACACAAAAACAAGCATACACACAGAAACAGAGACACCCAAACACGTTCAGACAAATATGCACTCACATCCTTGTAAGAATGTACTCACATTGGACAACACACACACACACACACACACACACACACACACACACACACACATAAATACACACATACACCCCATACACTTTAGGACAGACATGCAAAGACAGCCTTACGAGATGCATTCACATGGGCTCACATATCCGAGCACAGAATCATACACACATATTTACTACCATGGATAAACAGAAAAACATTCAGACAGATCAGAATACACACATGTATTTACCGCACTTATGCATACAAACATGCATATATACACATACACACAGATATTAATGCAGATAAACACACAATATGCATGCAAAAACAGATATATGCACATAGATATACACATTGATAGACACACAAATTAATCCTTGAGTACACACACACACACACTCCCACGCGGCGCGCGCACACACACACACACACACACACACACACACACACACACACACACACACACACACACACACACACACTCTTCAACATGAATATCTGAATATACTTAAAGAGTACAAGTTATAGTGAGGTAGTAGTTCAATTGTAGTCCAGGAGCCTGAGACGTGATCTAAGGACATGGTGGCAGTGGAGCACTGCAACTGGCACTGAGTGAATTAACTAAAATCCATATTGAAATGCAAATAACAGGAATAGTGACCTGGTTATAATTGCTCCTTTCTTATGGAAATCTGCAACAATGGTTCTTTGATTGGCATGCCATCCAACATCTTTAACCCTGACTCACTTTACCACCAGTGCACAGTGGCTGCAGAATACGTCATCTACAAAATGCAAATGTAGTTACTCCTCTAGGCTTCTTCATCTGTACCCGTGACCCCTACCCCAGGATCATGAACAATGGGTGCAAGGGGATACCACCAGCTGGAGGTTGTCCTCCAAGTATCACACTGTCCTGACTTGAAAGTGTGATCAGTCTTCCTACATCGTCGCTGGGTCTAAACCTGGAACACTTCGCCCCCCCAGGAGTACAGTGGGAGCAGCTTCACTAGGAAGGCTGCAGTGGTTCAAGCAGCTGGGTCACCAATGCCTTCTCAAGAGCCACAGGAGAGGGACCACCATCGAAGCTCCTACCGTAACTGGACACTGAGGGGCTGGACCCTGTGTAACAGCCTCTCAGACACTACATTGTTTAAAGAGAAATCACAAATGGAATCCATGCATTGTAGATGGAATGCATTGGTTTGTTGACACAGTGAATGTAAAGAGAAGCATGTACTGATTGTATTGCATTTACTGTATATAACTTGTCATGAATGAAGTATATCTTTGAAACAAAAACGTGTCCTTGCCCGAGATCTCCCAACCTACCGCATCACGGCCCTTGCACCTTATTGTCTGCCTGCACCACACTTTCTCAGTAACTGTAACACTATACTCAGCATTCTGTTCTTGCTCTTTACTGCCTCGATGCACTAATGTATGGCAAGATCGGTCTGGATGGCACGCAAACAAAGCTTTTCACAGTAGATGTGACAATAATAAACCAATTCCAATTCCAATTCCAAGATGCATCCCCATTTTGTAAATAAGCAAAACGAAAGGAACTGGATTTATACTTGGGGAATGCAAGGAAAAGGAGCAGGGAATGATTGGATCGATCCAATCAATCCAACCCATTCCAACTAAATGGATGTCATAGGACAGTGAGCTAAATGAAAAACAGGACGATGCTGGAGGAACTCAGCAGGCCAGGCAGCATCCGAGGAGAAAAGCAGGTGGTCAACGTTTCAGGTCAGGACCCTTTGTTGCTCTCTCTCTGTTTCTCTTTCTGTCTCTCTCTCTCTCTCTCCCTCTCTCTCTCTCCTTCTCCCTCAATTTATCACCCTCTCACACATGCATACACTCTCTTCCCTGTTCTCTCTATCCCCCAACCTCTCCCTCCTCTCTCCCTTATTCCCCTCTCTCTACCTTCCCCCCCTCTCCCCTCCTCTCTGTCCACCCCCTCTCTATCTCTCTCTGCTCACTCTCCCTCTTTCTCCGTCTCCATCTCTTGCCCACTCCCTCTCCCTTCTCTCTCTCCCCTCTCTCCCTCTACCCCCCCCTCACCCTCTCCCCCCTCCCCTTCTTTCTCTCCTCTCTCTACCTCTGCTCACTCTCCCTCTCCCCCCTCCCTCCCTCTCTCTCTCTCCCTCCTTTTTCATCTATACCTCCCCTCCTCTCACTCCACCTCCCCCTCTCTCTACCTCTCTCCACACTCCTTCTCCCTCTCCCCCTCCCTCCCCTTCTCTCCCCTCCTCTCTTTTACATCAATACGTGCCTCTCCCCTCTCTCCCCCTCTCCCTCTCTCTACCTCTCTCCCTCCCTTTACCCCCCTCTCCTCCCACTCTCTCTATCCCCTCCCACCGCCCCCTCCCTCTCTCTTTCATACACCCAGACTTACTCTTAGCTGCCACTCTGTTCTCGACCACCTCGTTGACAGAGTCGAACCTGCTCTTCCATTTGCCGTCTCTCTGCGGCCAGTCCTTGGAGTAACTGGTGGTACATTTCCACCTCTTGCAGCATGTGCCGGCTACCTGCACCAGGTGAGCGTCCGGGCAGGGGACAGGCGGAGTGGGCAGGTGCAGCGGGCACAGGGCGAGGCAGCCGACTCGACCATCCTCGCAGGTGCACTGGAGCCGACAGTTGGGCCGAAAGCTCTCGCCGTGTTGGTACACTTTGCCGTTCTTGGTGCATGGGTGCCCTGGGGTGCTGGCTGCCAGAGGGAGGAAAAAGTGCATTCAAGGTCAGAGAGCCACAATCCGGGAGTGTCACAATTGAACAAAGTACCCACTTAACCAGTTATTTTAATAGTGGGCAGGAGTACAATGCGGCCGACAGCTCACTGACAGTCAATAGTAGAATTCTCTTGGTATACCCTTCTTATTGAACAACAGAAAACCAGGAGATCGCCCGCGAGTGTGTGTAGCAAGTTGTGTGTGTGTGTGCGTGTGTGTGTGTGCGTGCGTATGTAGAGGGATGTATATAACTCTGTGTGTGTTGGTGTGTATAGAGGAGATTGTATGTGTGTGTGGGGTGGGTTGTACATTGATGTATGTCTATGTGTGTGCGTAGAAGCCTGTGTGTGTGTGTGTGTGTGTGTGTGTGTGTGTGTGTGTGTGTGTGTGTGTGTGTGTGTGTGAGGTAGTGTATGCAGGGATGTATATTGGTGTGTGTATTTGTGTGTGTGGGATGTATATTGGTGTATGTATTTACGTGTGTGGGGATGTACATTGCTGTGTGCATTCTGTGTGTAGTAGGTTGTGCGTGTGAGAATCTATATTGGGATGTGTGTAGCAGGTTTGTGTATGTGTGGGAGGGAGAGGTTCTGTGGGAGTGTGGGAGTGTGTGTGTGTGTGTGTGTGTGTGTGTGTGTGTGTGTGTGTGTGTACCCACTCTGTGACTGCCCCCAACACCCCCGTGTGGTGTGAGTGCCCCCAGAGCCCCACCGCCTGCCGGCCGGGGTTGGAACCGCTCACCTCTGCAGATGCCGCGGTCGGCGCTGCTGCCCGCCGCCTGCTCGCAGCGGAGCCCTCGGTCGCACGGTCGCAGCGCGCTGCACATCTCGTTGAACTGGCCGGCGCAAACCTGGCAGCAGCCGCAGCCGTCCTGAATTAGAGGCACCCCTGGCCGGCAGGCCGGCGGCTTCGGGCACTCGCATACCAGAGGGCACGTTGCCTGCGCGAAAAGGAACAACGTTAGCGGTTGGCGGCGACGTTCAATTCTCTGAAGAGTTAACGCATCGTCCCGGTCTGGGACAGTGTTTCACAGGCAAGGGACAACTTATTTTCCCTTGAAGACTAGGCACGGTCATGTTGCGGGAAAAACAAGTCAATGCCCGCACAGCAAGATGGTGCAGACCGGGTCATCGGCTCTTGACCGCTGTTGTGTGTCCCCACGCGTTGGCAGAACTGCCCTGTTCGTTCAGAACAAAACCCCAGGACATTCGATGGTCCTTACGGTCGGAAAGCCAGACAGTTCGCTCCCCCACCCGCTGTACTGCACTGGTCGGGCGTTTGCGCTCGGGTCTCTAGGGGTGGGACTCGAATCCACGAACTCCCGATGCAGAGGGGAGTGCGCTCCCCTCACCAAGCCCCCTCAGATTCTCGATCGCAAAGGCGCTCCACGCCCCCCCACCCCGTCATTTGCAAGGCGACTACATTGCAACCAGTATAGTGACATCGTCCATTTCCCTCCGTAGATGCTGCCCGACCCGCTGAGTTCCTCCTGCATTTTGTGTGGCAGTGTCAGTCCCTGCCACACAGAGCCACAAACTAGCCAGTGTGAACCGACTAAATATCACGGAGGCACAGGAGACGGCAGATGCTGAATCTGGAGTAACAGCCAATCTGCTGGAGGAAAGCGGGTCAGGTAGCATCTGTGGAGGGAAATGGAGAGTCGACGTTCTTGCCCCCACCACTTTACCCTGGCTATCTCCCCTTACCTTCCAGTCCAGATGAAATGTCTCCACCCGAAACATCGACTGTCCATTTCCCTCCACAGCTGCTACCTGACCCGCTGTTCGCCCAGCATCTTGTGGGTTTTTTTGCGACTTATTATCTCTCCCACCGTCAGTTACGCTTAGCATTACAGCACCAGTGTTTCTCTTAGATCGTGCTATTCCCTGCATAATAGTCTGTGTGATTGATGACGTTAGAGCGGTGGATGTGGTGTATATGGATTTTAGCAAGGCATTTGACAAGGTTCCCCATGGTAGGTTCATCCAGAAGCTCATGAGGTATGGGATCCATGGAAAATTGGCTGTGTGGATTTGGAATTGGCTTGCCCACAGAAGGCAGAGGGTGGCTGTTGAAGGGGAGTTTTCGACCTGGAGGTCGGTGACTAGCGGTGTTCCACAGGGATTTGTTCTGGGACCCCTGCTCTGTGTGATTTTTATAAATGACTTGGATGAGGAAGTGGAAGGGTGGGTTGGTAAGTTTGCAGATGACATGAAGGTTGGTGGTGTTGTGGGTAGTGCAGAAGGTTGTCGTAGGTTGCAACGGGATTTAGACAGGATGCAGAGTTGGGTGGAGAAGTTGCAGATGGAGTTCAATCCGGACAAGTGTGAAGTGATACACTTTGGAAGAACGAAAGCAGAGTACGTGGTTAATGGCAGGGTTCTTAGCAGTGTGGAACAGAGAGATCTTGTGGTTCTTGTACATAGATCCCTCAAGGTTGTCACACAAGTTGATGGGGCAGTTAAAAAGGCGTATGGTGTGCTGGCCTTCATTGGCCGGGGGATTGTGTTCAAGAGCAGAGAGGTAATGTTGCAGCTCTGTTAGACCCTGGTTAGACCACATCTGGAATATTGTGCTCAGTTCTGGTCACCACATTATAGGAAGGATGTGGAAGCTTTGGAGAGGGTGCAGAGGAGATTTATAAGAATGTTGTCTGGATTGGAGAACACGTTTTATGAGGAGAGGCTGAGCAAGTTAGGGCTTTTCTCCTTGGAGTGACGGAGGATGAGAGGAGACTTGATAGAGGGATATAAGATTATGAGAGGCATAGACAGAGTGGACAGCCAGCACCTTTTCCCCAGGACGGCAATGGCCAACACTAGAGGTCATCTGTTTAAGGTGCATGGAGGAAAGTTCGGGTGGGATGTCAGAGGTAGGTTTTTTTATACAGAGAGTGGTGGGTGCCTGGAATAAACTGCCAAAGGTGGTGGTAGGGAGCCGATGCGATAGGATAGATAGGCACATGGACAAATGAAAGATAGAGGATTATGGATGGTGAAGTAGAGAGGGGGATAGTTTGAATGGGGATAAGGTTCATATAGGTCGGCACAACATCATGGGCCAAAGGGCCTGTACTGTGCTATACTGTTCTATGTGTTACTGTGATCTAACATTTCTAGTTTGTGTTAACTGTTATATTACTTTAGTTATTCTCTATACTCCAGTAATCTCATTTTGCACAAAACTCCCTCCCGTCATTTCTCTTCCAATCGTTCTCCCACCCCTTGTTTTATGTACAACTCGCCCCCAGACTTTGTTACTTCCTATCATACGCTGGCATTTGATGTTATTGTCATGCACCGCCAGTCTGCGGTGCGCTCCACCTCTCATTCATGGTCCCATCGCTCCTTAACTCCCCCACACCCGGCCCGTGTTAGTCTCTGTCTCGCTCCCCAACCCCCCCCCCCCCCCGTTGCTCTCTGTATAACTTACTACCTGTCCGTGCCCCCAACCCTCCATCCCAGTGCGGGATGCTTTGTGTGTGCCCAGTGGGACGGTGGAGGCAGAGACTCTCACAACACTTGGGAAGTATTTGAATCGCCAAGGCTGGGAAAACGATGGACAAAGTGCTGGCAAGTGGGACTGGTATACATTCATACTTGATAGCTGGCATGGACGTGGTGGGCCGAAGGGCCTGCTTCTGTGCTGTGTGACTCTCTGACTGCTTATCGGTGCGCATCACTCCCATTCACCAACGTCTGTATAACCACCAGTCACTCCCAGAGGATCTGTACATAACTCACTCCCAGTCTGGTATACTCTCTATCATTCCCTCCAAGTCCTGTAACTCTCTATCACATTCCCCAGTCGTGTTACTCTCTATCACTCCCTCCCAGTCCTGTTACTCTCTAGTACTCATCCGCAGACCTGTTACTCTCCATCACATTCCCCGGTCCTGTTACTCTCTATCACTCACCCCCAATTCTGTTACTCTCTATTACTCAACTCCCAGTCCTGTTACTTCCTACCATTCATTCCCACCCCTCTATCCCAATTTTTGTTGCTCTGCGCACCGAACCTCCACTCCCCTTGGCGTTACTCTCCCTCCAACTCACTCTTGCGGCCGCGGTTCTACCTCTGGCAGTCAAACAGTCGAGAGCGACCCGCAAGAAAATGTCCTCACCTCATGAGCGAGGGACGAGGCTCCCAGGAGAAGGAGCGCGCCCCACAGCGTGGTGTTGACGCTGGCGAGCGCCTGCACACGGGAGCCCAGCCCCAAGCCGAGCCTTCCCCTCCTCCAGCGGAAGCCCATCGTTGCCCGAAGACGGTCCTGCCGTTCCGAAATGTGTCAAAAGTTTACGGGGAGTAAAACGGTGGCTTAGAAGCGGACTCGACGACAGTTAGATAGTGATTCCAAGAGTCCAATAACTCCAGACCCCTTCTGTCCGGCGAGAAACTATCCCGAGCCTCAGAATTCCATGTATGTGGAATTAGATTTCTGATCAAGGTTCCCCAGATGAGGAATCTTTGGAGCCGGGCAATTAGACAAGCAAACAAAACCTCTTACGTCCCCGTGGAGAGGAGCGAGGGTCCGGAGAACAAGCCTTGGCGCTTCCCAAGACCATGGCTTGCCTTCTTCGCGCTGTGCGTGTATTTATAGGGCGTCTCTCCATTATCACACAAGGTGGTGGGGGAGATAAACTCAATGGTTACAGTTCCAGGAGCGGCGCTGACTTGGCATCTCTGTGGTTGGCTTCTAAGAATCGCTCCCAGGGCGTTTCCAAGGATTGGCGTGTTGTTTCGAGCTGTCAAGGATGCATGGATGGGGAGCAGGAGGTGGCTATTCCACACCACAGCGGCTGAAGCGATCTTGCCCCAGTTCCAGCTTCTTGCCTGCTTCCCTATAACTGTAGATCTCTCCGCTTAATCAGTCCGCCCACAACGTTGTGCGGTAGAGAACCACAACAGTTTACGACCCCTTGGATTGTCCCATAAGAGGAAGAATCCTCATGGGAACTCCCCTGCCAAGAACCCCTGCATCCTGGTCTGGTACGGCAATTCGAATTCGCAGGAACGCAAGAAGCTGCAGAGAGTAGTGGACTCAGCCCAATACATCACGGGCACATCCCTCCCCACCATCGGTAGTATCTACATGAGGCGCTGCCTCAAGAAGGCAGCATCCATCATCAAAGATCTGGGCCACGCCATCTTCTCGCAGCTACTATCGGGCAGGAGGTACAGAAGCCTTAAGTCCCACACCACCAGGTTCAGGAACAGCTACTTCCCTTCAACCATTCGGTTCTTGAACCAACCTGCACGACCCTAATCACTGCCTCAGTATAGCAACACTGTGACCACTCTGATCACTTTGCACTGCAATGAACATTTTTGTTGTTGTCCTTATTGTGTTCTTTCTTGTATAACTGTGTACAATTTATGCTTAATTTGTGTTTTTCTTGTGAATGTTGCATATCTGATGCCATGTAAACCATAAAACATAGGAGCAGAATTGGACCATTCAGCCCATCGAGTCTACTCCACCATTCAATTGATTTATTTCAACCCCATTCTCCTGCCTTCTCCCCCTTACTAATTAAGAACCCATCAATCTCTGCCTTGAATACACCCAATGACTTGGCCTTCACAAATTCCACAGATTCACCACCCTCTGGCCAAAGAAATTCCTCCTCATCTCAGTTCTAAAGGGACGTCACTTTATTCTGAGGCTGTGCCCTCGGATCCTGGACTCTCCCACTGATGGAAACATCCTCTCCATGTCCATTCTATCCATGTTCTTGTGATGCTGCTGCTGTAAGTTTTTCATTGCACCTGTGCACACACGTACTTGTGCATATGTCAACAAACTTGACTTTGACTTTGAACTCCGATGAGTATGGACCCAAGTGTTCTCATGTCTCTTTACAAAATAGGAGATGAGTTGGCTCATTAAGTCCATGCCAGCTCCCAGATCAATATCATTACCCCACTTATTTCCCTGTAATCCATTCTCTCTCTCATTCTCCTAACTCCCCACCAATTTTCCTACCACCCACCTACACTAGGAGTAATTTAGAACAGCCAACGAGTCTACCAGCCAGCATGTCTTGGGAATGTGGGAGAAAAGTGGACACTTGGAGGAAACTCATGCAGTCACAGGGAGAACATTCAATCTCCACACAGACAGCACCAGAGGTCAGGATCGAACCTGGGTCACTGGAGCTTGGAGGCAGAAGTACCTGCTGCAACACTGTGCAGGCTGCAAACAACCCCTTCGTATCAGGGTCCACCTAGTGGAGTTTGTTGGAACCGCCTGCAGTACTCTGGGTGTGGCCTCTGTACAGTTACAGCAAGATTCTCCTGTTGTTGTATTCCATTCCCTCTATACAGGAGGACCGTATTTCTAGGTTACACAGGCGGTAATGCTGTTGCCTCACTGTTCCAGCGACCCAGGTCCAATCCTGACCTCCGGTGCTGTTTGTGTGGAGTTTGCATGTTCTTACTGTGACCACAGATGCTCTGGTTTGCTCCTACAGGTGTGTTAATTGGTAGGTTAATTATTTACACTAATTACACCCAGTGCAAATGGGTGGTATCAGGGTATGGTTGATGGGTATGTCAGAGAAAATGGGTCTGGTCTGTCCATACAGCTCAGGACCAAGACACTGGCAAGATCAGACAGATCTTTCTTTGCACAGCCAGTGTCCAAATGAAGGGGCTCAGCCCGAAACATTGAATGTCCACTTCCCTCCTCAGATGCTGCCTGACCTGCTGGGTTCCTCCAGCATCTCGAGTTTTGCTCCAGATCCCAGCACCTGCAGTCTCTTGTGTCTCCAGCGTGGATGTGGAGATGTTTTCACCAGCGGGAGAGTCTCGGAGGAGGGGATATTGCTGCAATGGGCCCATCATTTAAAACAGAAGTGTGGAGAAATTTCTTTTCACAGAGAGTGGTGTATCTTTGGGATTCTCTACCCCAGAGGGTTGTGGATGATAGTTCATTAGAAGGTGTTAAGGTGGAGGTAGATACATTTATGAAAGATAAAGAAATTGATGGGTCAGTTGATGGCTAAGGAAGAGATGAAGTCAGCGTAGATTAACCATGAACATATTGAATGTCAGAACAGGCCCGAGGGACAGAATGGCCTACTCCTGCTTCTCCTTCTTGTGTTTTTTATTGAGCATTGTTGGCCATTGTCTGTAGAGCAGATCTGGAGGCACTTTAGCCAAGATGTGCTGCGGTCAATTGTATCTCTTACCTTCTGCTTTATACTCACCTCTTGCATGTCCCAATTTCCCCTGGCAGTCAGTTTTCCTGGGCCCTAAGCTCCAGAATCCCCTCCCTAAGCCCCTCAAGTCTCTCCTTCCTCACTTTTAAACCTGCCTCCTGAATCAAGCTTTGAGCCATCCTTCCCAATAGTTGGTTCAACATCAAAACACTCCACTGGAATGCTCCCAGCGATGGGAAGAGATTAAAATTGGCCCTGTTATTGATATAATATCAATAAGATAAGATATCTTTATTAGTTACATGTACACTGAAACACAGTGAAATACATCTTTTGCATAGAGTGTTCTGGGGGCAGCCCGCTAGTGTCGCCACACTTCTGGCGCCAACATAGGTAGCATGCCCACAACTTCCTAACCCGTACGTCTCTGGAATGCGGGAGGAAACCAGAGCACCTGGAGGAAACCCACACAGACACAGGGAGGACGTACAAACTCCTTACGGACGGTGGCCAGAATGGAACCCATGTCGCTGGCTCTGTAAAGCGTTACGCTAACTGTTACACTACCATGCCTGCCTTATATAGATCCTATGCCAACTAATTTTTCTGAGTGTAATTTGGCTGTGTTTACTGAATGCAAGTGTGCTGTGGTGAGTAGTACAGGTACGGGAGTGGGATATCTCGTTGCCGTGCTAAGTACCACGAGAACTAGAATCAGAACGAGAGCGGGAAGCAGTTTGAAAAGGTAGGCTCATTGTTGTTGTTCTTTTTGCTGTGTTGAGTTGATAGGCCTGTTGATTGGCTAATTAGCCAGTAAGAAGAAGTTAAGGTCAAGGGGACTGGTCGTTTTGGAGCGGCCATTGATTTCCCACATCCTACGGGAGTGAGAGGGACTGTGTTAAGAGCGGGGAGCTGAGGCTTTGGCTAAAGAGGCTACGGCGTGAAGAGGTGGAGTAGGTGAGCGGAGGCTTCTGGAAGGTTCTCTTTCTTTCACTGTTATCTGTAATCTTCTTTGTATCGAACACTGGGAATGGCTGTCAGGGCAGAGGTCTGCTCCTCCTGTAGGATGTGGGAAGTCAGGGAGACCTCCAGTGTCCCTGATGACTTCACCTGCAGGAAGTGCATCCAGGTGAAGCTCCTTACAGACCGCGTTAGGGAGCTGAAGCTGCAGTTGGATGAACTCCGGATCATTCGGGAAGCTGAAGAGATGATAGATAGGAGTTACCAGAGACAGTTACATCTAGAGTCGGGGATGTAGGTAATTGGGTAGGGGAGGAAAATGGAATAGGGAGTCGGTACAGGATACCTCAGTGACTGTTTCCCTTGATAACAAGTATATTGTTCTGGATACTGTTGGGGAGGATGAATCACCAGTGGAAAGCCACAGCAGCCAGGTGTCTGACATGGAGTCTGGCTCTGTCGCTCAGGAGGGAAGGGGCTGGGGGGCGGGGGGGGGGGGGGGAAGAGGAGTACAATAGTGATAGGGGATTTGTTGGTTAGGAGGACAGACAGGAGATTCTGTGGACAAGAACAAGACTCCCGGATGGTATTTTGCCTCCCAGGTGCTAGGGTCAGGGACGTCTCAGATTGAGTGCACGGCACTCTGAAGGGGGAGGGGGAGGAGCCAGGTCGTGGTGCACATTGGCACAAACGACATGGATAAGATAAGGGATGATGTCCTGAAGAGCAAGTATTGGGAGTTAGGAAGGAAGCTAAAAAGCGGGACCTCAAGGGTAGTAATCTCTGGATTGCTGCCTGTGCCACATGCCAGAGAGGGAAAGAATAGCAAGATACGGCAGACTAATGAGTGGCTGCAGAGTTGGTGCAGGGGGCAGGGGTTCAGAACTGTGGCTCATTGGGATCTCTTCTGGGGAAGGTATGACCTCTACAAAATGGACGGGTTGCACCTGAACTGGAGAGGGACCAATGTCCTTGTGGGCAGGTTTGCTGGAGCTGTTGGGGAGGGTTTGAACTAGGTTGGCAGGGGGACGGGAACCGGAGTGTAAGATTAGAAGATGGATCAGTTGGTGTAGAAGTAGATGCAATGTGTACAGAGAAGGTGAGGAAGGATAGGCAGGGGACGGGGCATAACGCAGTCAGTTAGATGGGTTGAAATGTGTTTAATTTAATGCAAAAAGTATTAAGAATAATGGTGATGAACTTGGAGCATGGATCAGTACATGGAACTACAATGTTGTGGCCATAACAGAGACTTGGCTGTCGCAAGGGCAGGAGTGGCTGCTTGAGTGTCTCCCTGTAAATTCTCCCTAGTGTGCAGGTAAGCAGCAGAATCTTGGGGGGAGTTGGTGGGAATGTGGGGAGAATAAAATGGGGTTAGTGTAGGATTCGTGTAAAGGGGAACTTGATGGTCTTAGAATCAGAATCAGGTTTATCATCACTGAGCTATGTCGTGAAATTTGTTGTTTTGTGGCAACAATACAGTGCAAGACATAAAAATGACTATAAGTTACAAAAGCAAATAAATAGTGCAAAAGAGGAATAACGAGGTAGTGTTCATGGGTTCATGGACCATAGAGAAATCTGACGGCGGAGGGGAAGAAGCTGTTCCTGAAACGTTGAGTGTGGGTCTTCAGGCTCCTGTACCTCCTCCCCAATGGTGGTAACATGAAGAGGTCATGTCTGTGTAGAGTCTGTTTCTGGGCTGTAGAATGCAATGTGGGCCTCTCTGTGTTGGTAAATTTTCTACTTTTACAATTATTTTTTTATACAAGACCAAAACGTAAATTAACAAAGCAAGGCTCAACTGGATTTGATGAACTTTTGATCATCCTACCTCATCATGTCCCTGCACTGCATTTTCCCTGTAACTGTAGCACAATATTCTGTGATCTGTTGTTGCTTTTTCCTTTGTACTACCTCGATGTACTGATGTTTGCAATGGTTTGTCTGGACGGCATGCAAAATAAAGTTTTTCACTGTATCCCGATACATGAGACTATAATAAACCTAATCCCAATTACAAATATCTATTTTTGCTTCCAGACATTTTCTTGCCCCTCTGTTCTGGCTTACTTTCAAGAACGTTTATCCCTTGTTGACCACTTTGCTCATTTTTTTCATCCCTGGTATATCTTCAGTGACAGTGCTTCCTTTAGGATATGAAGGCAGAACCAACAGTTGGTAAGTTAATTGGCCACTTTAAATTGCCCTTTGTTTGTGGATAAGTGGTAGAATCTGGGGGGAGCTGATGAGAACGTAGGGAGAATAGAATGGGATGAGTGTAGAATTACTGTAACTGAGTGTTTGACGGTCAGTGTGGATTCAATGGGCTGAAGGGCCTGTATCTGTGCTGTCTGACTATGACCCTATGATTCACAGATATAACTGGCATGCTTAGTGACAGCAGTGCTGTCAACAGAGGCTGACAATAAACTTTGCGACTCTGGAACCAAACACTTATTTTCACACTTTTAGCACCATTAGTGTCCTGAGTTTTTAACTTTACTTTTGCTGATTTTCCCAACTCCCGCCTTTCCCATTTAGAGTCATAGAGTCAAACAGAACAAGAATGGACCATTCGGCCCAACTGGTCCATGCCGACCAAGATTCCCATCTAAGCTAGTCCCATTTGCTCACATTTGGCCCATATCCTCTAAGTCTTTCCTATCCGTGTACCTGTCCAAGTACCTTTTAAATGTTGTTTAAATGTACCTGCCTCGACCACTTCCTCTGGTAGCTGGTTCCATATACTGACCACCCTCTGGGTGATAAAGTTGCCCCTCAGGTTCCTATTAAATCTCTCCCCTCTCACATTAAACCTTTAGTTCTTGATTCCCCAAACCTGGGAAAAAGACTGCACATTCACCCTATCTATGCCCCTTATGATTGTATACACCTCTATAAGATCACCCATCATTCTCCTACGCACTAATGAAAACAGTCCCAAACCTCATAACTCAGTCCCTCCAGTCCCGGCAACATCCTCGTAAATCTCCTCTGCACGCTTTCCAGCTTAATGGCATCTTTCCCATAGCAGGGTGACCAAAACAGCACAATATTCCAAATGTGTCCTCACCAACATCTTGTACAACTGCGACATAACATCCCAGCTCCTATACTCAGTGCCCCGACTAATGAAGGCCAGTGTGCCTAAAGCATTCTTCACCACTCTGTCTACTTGTGACGCCACTTTCAGGGAACCATGTCCTTGTACTCCTTGGTCCTTCTGTTCTACAACACTCCCCATGGCCTTACCATTTTATTTTATGGGCAGTTTATTTATTGTCCCTATTTGTGACAACACGTTCAGGTTTTACCAGTTTATATTTATCTAATTTTCTTCCCAGCATTTTTTAGGCCACAGCTGGAATATCGTGTGCAGTTCTGGTCGCCACGCCTTAGGAAGGGGTGTGAATGCACTGAAGAGGGTGCAGAGGAGATTCACCAAGACGTTGCCTGGGATGGAGCGTTTCAGTTATATGGAGAGATTGGACGGGCTGGGTTTGCTGTCCTTGGAGCAGAAAAGGCTGAAGGGGGACCTGATAGAGGTGTACAAAATTACTAGAGCCATAGGGTAGATAATAAGGCAGAGACTGCTGCAGATGCTGGAAGCTGGAGCAAAAAAAATCTCTGGAGAAACTTGGCGGGTCAAGGTGCATCTGTGGAGGCAAAAGGATGATCGGCGTTTCAGGCCGAGACCTTGCAACAGGACCTGATACAGGGTCTTGACTATCCCTCTGCCTCCACAGACGCTGCTTGACCCTCTAAGTTCCTCTAGCAGCTCATAGATACTAAAATATTTTTCCACATGCAAAGGTGTCTAAGATCAGAGGGCATACGTTTAAGGTGAGGAGTAACAGGTTTAGAGCAGATCTGAGGAAGAATTTCTTTTCCCCACCCAGAGAAGGTCTAGGATCCAAGGGCACAGCCTCAGAATAAAGGGACGTCCCTTTAGAACTGAGATGAGGAGGAATTTCTTCAGCCAGAGGGTGGGGGGGGGTCTGTGGAATTCATTGCCACAGAGTGCCAAGTCACTGGGCGTATTCAAGGCAGAGATTGATGGGTTCTTGATTGGTAAGGGAATTAAGGGTTACAGGGAGAAGGCAGGGAAATGGGGTTGAAATAAAATCAGCCACGATTGAATGGCGGAGCAGACTCGATGGGCCGAATCCTGCTCCTATCTCTTGTGATAATCTGGAATGCACTGCCTGAGGGGACGGTGGAGGCAGAGACTCTCACAACATTTAAGTATCTGGACAAGAATTTGAATTGCCAAGGCGTAATAGACCACACATCAAGTGCTGGTAAATGGGATTAGTATAGATAGGTCCTTGAATGTCAGCATAGACACGGTGGGCCGAAGGGCCTGTTTCTGTACTGTTTGACTCTGTGATAATTAATTAGGTCATTCAACAGGAATCACAAGTGAACTTGTTGAAAAACAAAGCTTGACGTGATTTAGCAGCACAAGAATAACACCTACATATCAGAGCAAGTAAAAAGAAGACAAGGAGTGGATGAAGTGAAAAACAAAAATAAAACTGCAGATGCTGGAAACCCGAAATAAAAACAGCAAAGTCTGGAAACGTTCAGCAGGGCAGGTAGCATCTGCGGAAGGAGAAATAGTTAACGTTTCAGGTCCGCGAGCCTTCATCGGAACTGGGAAAGAGAGAAAACAAGTTGGTCTAGGTGGCAGAGGAGGTGGAGGAGGGATGGGCAGGATAAAGGGAATATCTCTGTTAGGGTGAGACCAGGTGATCTAAGGCTGCAGTTGGCGTCTGATTAAGCTTCTTTGTTTGTGTGTGGTGTTGTTAAGGGTAAGGCGGTGGGACATATGCAGCACAAAAAAAAGGGGGAGAAAAGGAAAAATTGATCCAAAATGATGCTAGTTCTGATACAAACAGAAAGAAAAGAGTGAGTTATCTAAAGCTGGGGATTTTGATCCTGATGGCTACATTGTGCCCAAATTATAGAATCATAGAACATAGAACAGTTCAGCACAGAACAGACCCTTCGGCCCACAATGTTGTGTCGACACAATCATAGGAACATACAGCACAGAAATTGGCCCTTTCAGTCCACCTCGTCCATTGGTATTGGTATTGGTTTATTATTGTCACTTGTACCGAGGTACAGTGAAACACTTGCCTTGTCTACCGATCGTACAGATCAATTCATTACACCAGTTACATTGGGTTAGTACAGAGTGCATTGATGTAGTACAGGTAAAATCAATAACAGTACAGAGTAAAGTGTTGTCTTGGCAAAGCAGCCGGCATAATTGAAGACCCCACCCACCGGGTCATTCTCTCTTCTCTCCTCTTCCATCAGGTAGAAGATACAGGAGCCAGAGGGCACGTACCACCAGACTTAAGGACAGCTTCTACCCCACTGTGATAAGACTATTGAACGGTTCCCTTATACGATGAGATGGACACTTGACCTCATGATCTACCTTGTTGTGACCTTGCACCTTATTGCACTGCACTTTCTCTGTAGCTGCTGACCGTGATCCCATCTGTCTGCGTTAGGCCCCTATCCCTCTATGCCTTGGATACTTTTCCAAATGCATGTAAAGTGTTCTTCCTCCAGCTTGTATCAGGCTTCATGAGAGGTCAGAGTGGGGGTGTGATGGTCAATTGAAGTGGCAGGCAACCAGAAGCTCTGCACCTCTCGATAAACGTTGGTCATTTTGACATTGATTACAACTGCCGCTTCATATTATTTTTTATCATGAGAATCTGTCTGCTGACATTTGCCAGATCTGCCAGGTAGCTAGTCCAGGCCTGAATACTGCCTAGGCTGATTTACTATGCGAGACCCACTCTGTAAATGTGAGTTGTCATTACTTAACTGACTCCTGGGATCCTGTTGGTTTCTAGATCTCAGCCCCATCCTGGGCAAATGGAGTGAGCTACGGTGAGCAGCCAGTATCCTCAGTTGAGTCACCCACCTCTTGGGCTCCAACTTGAATTACAGCCACTGGGATGTGGTGATGTTGGCCATTAAGTGTGTTGTAAAACCAGGCCCACGAGTCAGTGCCTTTGGAGAAGAAAGCAGGCCAGTTATTTTCCATGCCGCAAGTCTGGCTATCTGTGTGAGGTGACTGTGCTTTCCCTGGGATCAACAGAATGCATCCTATCGATACCCATTTTGTGTTGCATACCCTGTGCCCTGCTGTGAAATATCTGTCAACTCACTGTCGTTATCCAGCTGTGTACAGCTGATTACAGGCAGCGGAACAGCGACCAGACCAGGAGAGGAAAAAAAGGAAGCTAAAAATGTTATCTTCCTTGAGTCCGTGAAGTAAACGATACTGATGGGCCAACAAACTTTCCCTCTCCCCATTTTAATTTCCAGCCAAGTCAGTCAGGAGGTAAAATGGTAGCATCGTAGCTGTTACTGGATCAGTGGCCAGAGTTCTGGGTCTGTGATCCAGGAACTTAAGTTTCAGTCCCGTCACGTCAGCTGCAGAATTTACGTTCAAGTTATTAAATAAATCTGTAATTTAAACAAATAACTTGTCTCAATAATAGTGGCAATGAAACTACAGCATTGTGGTAAAAGCAAATCCTGTTCGCCAATATTCCACAAGGCAGGAAATCTGAGAAACTTACTTGGTCTGGTCTATATGTGACTCTGGACCTACCAATACAATTGATTTCTAACTGCTTCTTCGGTTCATGGGCATGTGGGGATGGACAATAAATGCTGGCAAGGAGGGACAATGAATGCTGCCATGTATCCCACATACCAGGTCAAAGTTTGCTAATGTCATAATGAAGAGGGATACAAGATAGAGGGATAAAATCATGAGGACCATAGATGGAGTGTGTGTGCTCAGTCTTTTTCTCCCAGGGTTGGGGAATCATGAACTAGAGGACATAGGCTAAGGGTGAGAGGGAAGGTACTTAATAGGAACCTGAGGGGCAACTTTTTCACTCAGAGGGTGGTCAGTATATGGAATGAGCTGCCAGAGGAAATGGTTGAGGCAGGTACATTAACAACATTTAAAAGGCATGGACAGGTACATGGATAGGAAAGGCTAAAAGGTATACAGACCACAACCATGGGCAAATGGGTGTGTCTTAGATAGACATCTTGGTTGGCATGAAACAGTTGGGCCGAAAGGCCTGCTTCTGTGCTGTATGACTCTATGACAAGTCGGAGGAACAGCACCTCATCTTCTGACTGGGTGCACTGCAGCCTTCCTGACTCAGTATTGAATTCTCCAGCTTCTGACAACTCGCTCTCTCTGTCTAGATCAGAACTGACCATTTTTGCTGTAAGTCACCCACCTGTGATATAGGGTCAGTTTTATTTTATCTGTTTGTCTTTTTCCCCTCTCCATTAACACACCCTGTTCTGCTATTTGCAACACATCACATTTCTTTTTCACCCTTTAAGTACCGCATTAACAATCCATCCCACCAGCAACTCTGGCCTCAACCTATCACAGATATCCACTATGATTTATCCAGGATTGCCACAACATAAAATTAACCTTTTTCTCTCTTTCCCAGTTCTGCTGGGCTTTTGACCTAGGATGTTAACCGTGTGTGTCTCTCTCTCCGCAGATGCTGTCTGAACTGCTAAGTACTTCCAGCATTTTCCATTTTATTCCTATAATCCGAAACAGCCTCCCAAGTAAACTGTACACTCAGTTGAACCTATGCCCCTCCCACCCCCGGTGCCAGAGTCTCAAGGTCTTGCACTGGCTCATCAGTTACCTCGAGACCCACAGGTCAGTGGAGAAAAGTAATCCTCTACTCCCAAGACAGCAGAGAAAGTGCTGGAGGAACTCAGCAGGCCGGACAGCATCTATGAATCAGAATCAGGTTTATTATCACTGATATATGTCATGAAATTTGTTGTTTTGTGGCAACAGTACGGTGCAAGATATAAAGACATAAAAATTACTATAAGTTACAAAAATAAATAAGTAGTGCAAAAGAGGAATAACGAAGTAGTGTTCATGGACCATTCAGAAATCTGATGGTGGAGGGGAAGGTGCTGTTACTGAAATGGTGAGTGTGGGTCTTCAGGCTCCTGCACCTCCTCAAAAGAGGCTGCAGAGTGTTGTAGACTCAGCCAGCTCCATCACGGACACAACCCTCCCCACCATCGAGGACATCTTCAAGAAGCGGTGCCTCAAGAAGGCAACTTCCATCAGTAAGGACACTAAGCACCTGGGACATGCCCTGCTATGTTGGCGCCAGAAGCGTGGCGACGCTTGCAGGCTGCCCCCAGAACACTACGATAAAGATGCATTTCATTCACGTTACCACTAGCGGATCCTGCATATTGGAGCCTCCATACCAGGCAGTGATGCAACCAGTCAGAATGCTCTCCTGTAGAAACTTGCAAGAGTCCTTGGCGACGTACCAAATCTCCTCAAGCTCCTAATGAAGTAGAGCCACTGGTGTGCCTTCTTCGTGATTGCATCAATGTGTCGGGCCCACGATAGATCCTCTGAGACGTTGAGGCCCAGGAACTTGAAGCTGCTCACCCTTTCCACCGCTGACCCCTGAATGAAGACCATCTATGGAGGGAAATGAACTGCTGACTGACCTGCTGAGTTCCTCCAGCGCTTTGTATGTTGCTCCAAATCACAGCATCTGCAGTCTCTCGTGTCTCAACTCCCAAGGGTTCGTCTGGAGGCGAAAAAAAAATTGATTGGTACCGGGTGCTCCTCCAGATAAGCAGAAGGTGGCGCTGCCTCTCCCCACCTTCCACTGCCTTCGTCCTCTGGTGTCTCGCTTTGAGTGAATTCCCTCCCCCCCCCCCCCCCACCACCAACACCCACCGGCCCACAGAGCTGGGGTGGAAAGACTTAGCATAAAAGGCGCGATCACTTGGGGGCTCACATTTAAACCTCAAACCAAGCCTGTTACCAGAGCGGAATTAAAACAACAAAACCAACTCGTCACTGAAGAGAGTTCAGACGGGGGGATGAATCGGGAGAAGAAAGACTATAAAGCAACTCAGAAGGTTAGAAAGAGTAACTCTAGATCCAGAACAGTTTAAGAGGCTGCCTTGGCATCAGAGGGTAGGACTGTGACCATCGTTGATGGGAAATAATTCTTTATCTCACGGAAAGTAAGATTTAATTTGAGAGCAGGTTTATCCTGTAGAGTGAATTCTCTTCGTCAACAGGGTGAGCGAGTAGGATAAAAGGAAACATTTTATAGATATATATGGGACCGTTATATGCAGGGAGGAGGGGAAAAAGTAAGATTTATCGCAAGGAGCTGTGCTGTGGAGTCTCAGAGCGGACTAGGTGACAGGGCAAGGAGACTCCCGAGGAAGAGGGGAGGGGAGATTAGCCCCGGAACTGGTGTTCAGGTCAGGCACAAGTTAACGTGGAAGCGGCGAGACTGAAAGGGAGTGGGGGGTGAAATAAGGTTACTAACCGCACGGGGGAGGATAGAACGAGGGGGGGGGGCAGCACAGGAGAGAAAGGGGGAGAATAATATAGATAAAGGGCAGGAAGAAGGGGGAGTTTAAAGGATCGGGGTGTCCCGAGAGGAGTGGCAAGACAGAAACAAAGACCAGAAGGGCGATAGAAAAGCGGGCAACGGAGGAGGAGGTGGGGGGGGGGGGAGAGAAGAGAAAAATAGGGACAATAAGATACAGAAACGGGGGCAACTGAAAGGGGAATCAAAAGAAACAGACCTACATCGGTGCTTAGAGGCAGGGAAAACAGAAACGGTGGACTGCATTGGGGAATAAGGGGGAGTTGTTGTTGGGGGGGGGGGGCGAGGGAGCAAATATAGTGAACTAGGGGCAGAAGAAGGAGCTTTGAAAGAGGGGGAAGGGGACTGGGGTAAATGGGGAGCAGAAAGAGGGTAACATAGATATGGGCAGATAGAGAGGAGGGTAATCGGCGGGAAATCGAGGCTGCAGAAACAAGAGGCAAATAGTGGGAATATAATCGGACAAATTGGAGAGCGGGGAAGATTAAGCCAATATAATAATCAATTGGAATAAATCAGTCCTTGATTGGAACTAACCAGGTCAATTGAAATTGGATTTAAAGGAATCAGTGGGCTGCCTTGGGGAGGGAGTTCGTGTGGGCTTGAGTTTTCTGCGACCGGAGACATGGCACTTCTCGGGCGATACACCCATGCAATCGTCAGGGCCGTCCCGACCGCCACGCTCCAGCGGGAGAGGGACGAGGTGAAGGAGTCTGACGAGGCGGTCTCGGAGTTGAACGTGGCCAAACTGCAGCGGCAGCTGGGGGTCTACACCGGGATCCTGAGGCAGAAGCTGGGCTTGCAAGTGGTGGAGCTGCCGGCGCTGGAGGTGCCCGGCTTGCCTCTCAGTCTCCGTGTGGAGGATATCGCCGTGGTCCAGGGCGATACGGCGCTGCTCGCACGACCCTGGGACCCCATCCGGAGGAAAGAGGTGAGAGTGATCGAGCACCCTCCCGCTGCTCGACTTGTTTTTCTTGCCCTCATTTATTGACTCTAATTCTAACTCTTTAGTCTGTCTCTTTCTCCAACTTTTTTTCCTTTTCATGCTAGTTTCTAACTTGCTGTGTCGTTATCTTTGTCTACGTTTGTTTAGATTAAGGGTTAACCGCTTGTTTTCTTTCCCCCTCTTCCTCATTGCAGTTTCGAATCGCAGGCTTTGCACTCCATTGAAATGTTTTCTTATTGTTTAGTTACTGTGACCTCATCCCTTGCATTCGCTGCCGTCCGGGCGGTGTTAGGCTGTTGGGAATGCGTTCTCTCCCTCTCTCTCTGCAACACTCCCCGGTGTCTTCCAGTTGCGTTTCGCTTGCAATTTCGTGCATCACTCTGGTAACTTCTGACAGATGAGTGTGGGGGGGGGGGGGGGGGTGAAGTCTAACCCATCTCCCTTCAATACGCATCGATAACTAGAAGAGGTGGGGGCATTGGAGTTTTAAACGTGATGAATGTTTTGGAACAGACCTGTTTAGTATTGATGGACACGAACAGCATAACCATGGTGGGCCGAAGGGCCTGTCTCTGCTCGAAGACTCGTTTGTGCTGAGATTAATGACAGATGATTTATTGCACGTTTAAAATAAAAAAAAAACTTGAAACTCTCGGGTCAGGCAACATCTGTCCTCGAACTGAAACGTTAACTTTCCCGTCTCCACAGATGCAGATTTTAATTTTACCGCTTTCCTCTTGTAAAGGGGTGGGTGACCCCATAAGAAGTATATGAAATTGTGGGAGGTACAGATCGGGTAGATAGCATTTGACATGAAAAAGACTAAAAGAAGTAGCTTTAAGGTTGGGGGGGGGTCGATTAAAGGAGACCCGCGAGAATTTTTAGTGGCGGGTGCTTGGAACGCGCTGCCGGGGGTGGGGTGTGGTGGAAGTAGCTACTATCAGCAATGTTTGAGGCATTTAGGCAGGGGTTGGGGGGAGAATGTAGGACGTGAAGGCAGACAGGTTTAGTTTAGATTTGGTATGGTGGTCAGTGCAGACAGTGGGCTGAAGGGCCTGTTTCATGTAAATCTTTGGCTATGATGTGCTGGGGGCTGGGAATTGAACATGGAGATTAAACAAACTACTTTTGCACCACTTTGAAAAGTACAATGGTGCCCACATCCTCCTGAGCAAGAAGGACTTGCTGAAAATTAACCCCATGTTCCCTTTGTTGTCTTGTCCTTGCCTCTTAACTCAGAGGCTCTCTCGACACTTCCTGTGTGGGTTTTTAATCGGGATAACTTGCATGGAATGGCCATAAAAAATGGGAGGACGCCATCTGCCCCGTTGATCCTGCTCCTCCATTCAATAAGGTCCTAGCTGATCTGACCATGGACTCATCCACCTACCTGCCTTTTCCCCACAAACCCTTAATTCCCCCACTATGCAAGAACCTATGTGTCTTAAATATTTAATGAGGTAGCTTATACTGCTTCCCTGGGCAGAAAATTCCACAGATTCACTCCTCTCTAGGAAAAGTAGTTCGTCATTTGTCCTAAATCTATTCCCCCAAATCTTGAGGGTATGTCCCCTAGTTCCATTTACACCTACCAGTGGAAACCACTTTGTCTCTTATTTATCCTTTTTCATAATTTTATAAGATTCTCTCTCGCTCTCCTGGATTCTAGTGAGTATAGTCCCAGGTGACTTGACCTCTCGTGGGCTAACCCCTGTGGTCATTGTCTTGATGTACTGTTGACAGTTCTAAAACGGGCCCTTGGACTCGATGGGTCAGTGAGCCCAAGCGTGGGTTGGAGACACGAGACTGCAGATGTTGGAATCTGGAGTAACAAACAATCTGCTGGAGGAACTCGGTGGGCCAAGCAGCCTCTGTAGGAGGAGGGAAAGAAGGAATTGTTGATGTTTTGGGTTGGAACCCTGCTTCAGTACTCCTGATGCAATGTGTTGACCTGAAACATTGACTATTTCTTTCCCTGCCTCAGATTCTGCTCCACCTGCTGAGTTCCTCCAGCAGATTGTTTGAGCACAAGTTGTCTTTTAATCTATCAGACAGTTCCAGAGTTATAATTGTCCTCCCCACCCTCCAGCTGCTCCTTCCTTGTTTGTGAAAGTAAATCACTCTAGGGAGAGGTTTGGGAGTGTCTCGTCAAATGTAAAGAGATTGGGTAAATTCTTTTTGGGAACAGTGCTGTTCTATGAATAAATCTGGACTAAATTGCCCCTGGAGCAAAGTGGCATACTAGTACTACTTTTGCACAGTAGGGCAGGCAAGTAAATCCTTATTTTATTCTTTTTAAGTGCATGAGTGTTAATGGTATCCACTGGTAGAATTGTAATGGGTTTTAAACATTTATTTAGTTCTGACCTATGCTCCGTCACCAGTAAGACTACCTTTTGTTCATTGTGTCTTGCTACATCCTAGATTTGACTACAATAGTCCTCTTGTTCTCCAACTTCTCCACAACCAGGTCTCCTTATCTAGAACTCTACCATCTATCCTTCTATCTTAATGCCCAATTTGTCTTAACACTTCTTGCCCACATTCTCCTAGTTGAGCAATATTCCTGTATTGTGATGCAGGGCTTTGACCTGAAACATCAACAGTTCCTTTTTCGCCCTAAGATGCTGATCGACCCACTGATTTCCTCCAGCAGCTTGTTTTTTAAGTGACTCTCGTTTTCAAATCCCTCCAGTCTGTCCTCCCTAATTCCTTAATCTCCTCCAGCCCCATTTTCCACTGGGGCGTTGCCTTGGGACTGGGGATGACCAGCTTCCCCACACTCCTCGTGGCTGGGGAGCCCATTGAGGGGGAAATCTGTTTGCTTTGACACAGTGGGTGTCACGAGCCAAAGGAGCAGAAGTAGGCCATTTGGCCCATCAAGTCTGCTCTGCTACCTCACCATGAACTAAACTATTCTCATCTAGTCCCAATTCCCAGCCTTTTTCCCCATATCCCTTGTCTCAATACATACCTATCAATCTCCTCCTTAAACACCCCAATGATGGGGCCTCCACAGCTGTGTGTGGCAATGAATTCCATAAGTCCTCAACCCGCTGGCTAAACAAATTTCAACTCACTTCTGTGACTGGGAAGCTGTTGTCTTCTATCACGTATTCTTCATGCTTGGTGCTCTTTTCCCCAGCTCCACCTCCACTTCGACTGGTTGGGGTCCAGGGATTCCCGAGTTCCGTTTTCTCCTCCTCCATCCCCAGGGGACATTAAGAATGTATTCTGTTGTCATAATTGTATCACTGGCCCAGCAGAATTTATTGTCCTCTGGACTATTTTGGAGAGCTCTTGGCATCAACCAAGTGGTAATAGGTAGCAACGTGGGTAGGTCCAAATTGGTTACAATAGGAGATTTCCTTCCCTGAAGGAGGTTCGTCATGTCGTCCAGAAATGGGGCCCTTCAGCCCAACATTGTCTATGCTGACCAAGCACCCATCTGTACTAATCTCACTTACCAGCACTTGGTGCATTGTCTTAACCTCTTCCTTGGGCGGCTCTTGAGTGCTCACTAGGTTTCTGGGTGTGTGGCTGATGTAACTTGCCTAACCAATGAAGCCGGTGACCACAGTGCTGGTGATTGTTGGCCTGGGAGCTGATGCTAACATTTTCACCCATGCTGGCAATGGATTTGATAATTGGTGTACTCTTGTCACATGTACTGAGATGCAGTGAAAAGCTGCTATTGCATGCCATCCACACATCATTCCATACACACCTACATCAAGACAGCACCAAAAGGAAAACAAAACCACAATGTGGAATATAGTGTTGCAGAGAAAGTACAGGTAGACAAATCAGGTGCAAGGGCAATGACAAGGTAGATTGGGAGATCCAGTGTTCATTGTGTGAGGTCCATTCAAGAGTCTTGAAACAGTAGGACAGAAGCTGTCCTTGAGCCTGGTGGTACATGCTCTTTGTGGAATTTGCAGAGATAGCATCGTTAGTGGTGCTTAAAGTATTTCAACATCTATCCCTGTTTATCTCTGACCTGTTGATCCTTTTTTTTTTGCCTCACTATATGCTTTCAGCTGCCATAGTCTTGGAAGCCACTCTCTACTTGAAAAGATGCAGCATCCAGACTCGGGTTTATAGCTCTGTTCCATCGTGTTCACCCTGGGTGCTCTCCTGTGGTTTAATACTTTTGACCTACAGTCAGACATGTTAAAGCTATCTTTTTCTTTCTCCTCCTCAAACTTTATTTATTTCTTTTGTGATCACTTTACAAACCAAAGAGTGAAGGACTTGGGGGTAGTTTAATTTCCAGCATGAATTTGAATTATCCTTTGTATTTCTTTGTGCAGTAGATGGAGGGCCATTTGAGTCTATAACTGACTTTCAGAACAATCGTATCAATCTGGTTTCCCTGTAACCTCTTCTCTCTTCCCACTAACACTAGGAGTAACTTGAAGTGGACAATTAATTCCACAATTGGGATGTGGGGGGAAGCCAGTGTAATTAGGGGGAAGAATGCATGTTCTGTTGGAGAACATGCAAACTTCTCAATCACTGGAGGTTGGGATCAAACCTGGGTAGCTGGAGCTGTGCCATCCACTTTCACAGGAGTGACCACTTCCCTGTCATCCAAGTGAACCACCAGGGTAGAAAGAAAATGCTGGGGATAATTCCAGCATTAGTGGAACGAAAGGAGTTAATGCTTCAAGCCAATGACTCCCTCCATAACTGCTGCTTGACCTGCTGAGTGTCCCCGGCATTTGTGGTTTTTGCTCTTGCATTATCAAAGTAATCTATCATTGACAGGTGCTGTGGTAACTATTGGCCAGTGTTTCAAACTGACAGGTGGATGTGGCCTCTTGAAGACGGCACCTATTCTGAGTAAAGAAACCTGCAAGACTTCATGCATACTTAAAAGCATATGCTAAACCAGTAACTGTCTAAAACCATAGTGTTTTAATGGTTGAGTTTAAAAAAAGAACAAGTACAGTTAAAATTAAAAACCTGTGCATGATTTTAGTGGCAATAGCAAGGTCTATAATGCAGTGTAGTCTCTGTCTTGCCATTATAACCCAGAAAGCTTGGATTCTATTGGCTTGAATTTTCCAAGGATTTGGGAAGGACCATTACATTTTGTAAAGCCTTAAAGGAAATTGCCAGATCTGAGTATTGGCAACTTGGTAGGCATAGCAACAGAATATGAATTCACATTCCAACATGAGTACAGTGTTAGTACAGCAGTTAAATATGAAACAAATAATCCAGAGTTTGAATACCACTTTATAGAAATGAAACCAAGTAATTTTTAAATCAAACTGGTTCACTAGTCTCGGATGAAAATTTGGCAGTTTTTTTAACTAGGCTTGATAACAATAATGACCCATTGGGCAGAAGATGCAAAAGCCTGAGTGCATACTACCAGGCTCATGAGCAGCTTCTAGCCCACTAAGACTATTGAACAGGCTCCTTGTATAATTAGATGGACTTCTGACAATCTACCTCATTATGGCTTTGCATCTTGCTGTCTGTCTGCATTGCACTTGCTTGGTAGCTATGACACTTTATTCTGCATTCTATACTACCTCAAAGCCCTGTGCATGTCTTTTGTACAGATCATTTTTAATCAAAACAAGTTTTTCACTGTACCTTGGTACATGCAACAATAATAAACCAATTTACCACCAATGAAACTTGATTCTGAAATGGCCTATCAAGCTAATCTGTTCAAGGGCATTTGGGGATGGCCTTATCAATGATGCCCAGATACTTTTTGCTGTTAACAGTGCTCCTAGTAGAGTTATAACCTCGTGGTGCTAGTGACCCAGGTTTGATGCTGACCTCTGGTACTGTCTGTGTGGAGTTTTCACATTCTCTCTCCTGTTTCCTCCTTCCCGAAGATGTGAGTTGGTTAACTACCTGTTGTGAATTACCACTTAATGTAGATAAGTGGCAAAGGGGAAGTTGCTGGGCATGAGGGAGAGAATGTGCTGCAGGGGAATGGACTTGGTGCACTTGCTCTGGGATCTGGCATGGACCCAATGTGTTAGAAAGTTTGGTCAGGACCCAGTGACTTGCTAATACTTCCAGATGAAAAAGTTTCTAAACTTCTAGTGCTGTTCCACATGAGAACAGTGTCTGGAAGTGAGGACAGTTGTGTGGGCACTTTTATATAGAGTGGAATTCTTTAAGTGTTGCTTTTCACAAGCAACTCCAGAACAGCTGTGTGCATGAATCATATTTTATGGTGAGATGTCTCTGCATTCTGCTCCATATTAAAGCATGGTGTTTATTATAGAGCCTGTTCACTGTCTTCCCTCAAGGCTTTTGTGAAGTAGGAACTTTCCTCCACCCCTTAACTGTTTAGTTTGGGTTGATGAGTCACACCTTTCTATTGTTCCAATTATCTAAACATCTTTGACAGCTTGGGAAATCCAATTGAAGGCTCAGTAGGAAGGTAAAAGTGTCTTTGAAGGGAATGTTTTTTGGCAGAAATTAAGTTGCTAATAGAGTAATTAAATTGGATGAGCAGAGGTTTGGGGATGGGAAGGCTCTAGTCATGGAGATATGGCATTGAAATGGGTCCTTCAGTCTGAGTCTGTGCTGACCACCAAATATCTATTTGGACTATCCTACATTAATTCCATTTTTTAAAAAATCTGTCCCATATTCCTTTTAACTTTACACCACCACCCCCCCCCCCCCCCCCGCACCTACACACTAAGGGCAATTTATAGCAGCCAATTAACTTAACCTGCACACTTTTGGAATGTGGGAGGGAATTGGAGCACCTGGAGGAAACCCATGCAGTCATGGAGAATGGGCAAACTCCTCACAGCCAGCACACGAGGTTGTTTGAATGCAGGTTACATGCTGTGAAAGATTAAATTTTGTGCATTAGAACCATTCACAATGGGTTGGGCTCACCCACATACTTAACAATTTGTAGTATTGTTATTGGCATGGAGGGCCTTTGGCCCATTAAATCTGCCGGAAGTACTTCTAAAGCATCACTTTTTGGGAGGGTGAATTTTCCACAGGAAGGAGAAGTGCAGGACTGATGTGCACAGCAAGCTCCCACACAACAGTAATAATGAGCAAGGATTTCTTGTACCAAGATGCGGTGAAGTGTTTGTGCAATCCAGACGCATCATTCTGCCTGTACATTGAGGTCACAAGGGAGGAAATGCAGATTAGTGTTACACTTGCAGAGAAAGGGCAGTGCAGGTAGACAAAGTGCAAGGGCCATAATGAGGTAGATTGAGTTCATCTTTATGTACAAGAGGTCCATTAAAGAATTCTAGAACAGTGGGATATAACTGTCCTTGAGCCTGGTGATGCATGTTTTCAAGCTTTTGTATCTGCTACCTGACTGGGGGGGGGGGGGGCGGGGGGGGTGGGGGTTGGGGGCGGATGGGAGGATGACTGGGGTGGGAGGGGTCCTCTTGTTAACTGACAACAGGAGGTGTAGATGGAGTCAATGGAGGGGAGGTTTGTTTTTGTGGTAGATTGGGCTGTGTTCACAACTTCCTACAATTTCTTGCAGTCTTGGGCAGAACAGTTGCTGTACCAAGCTCTGATGCATCCGGATGTCTTCTATGGTGCAAATTGCTGAAATGTCAACTTGGGGGAAAATAATTGGCCAGGACACAGTCCCCTCTTGCTCCTGAATGGTGGCTGCAGGGCTTGTTTGGTCTCACAGACCTCAGTTTGAAGGCTTGTCTGTAGTATTTCATGGGGTCTCAGCTTCTGCAGTTAGTAAAAGATCTGTCAGAATCAAAGACTCAAACCTATAGCGTTTCTAGTCCCATGATAACATGTTTGTGTATAAAACTTGACCAAAAAAAAAATTGGAATTTGTAGAAGTCTGTCCCTTTGACCCTCTTTATCTTGAGTCTGACCTTGTTATCTTGGTCAACTGATTTTTGTGGGGCATAGTTGATCAACTTTCAAGTGCAGTATCCTACTCTGTTAAATGCAATTGACCTCTACTCGTCACATTAAGTTGATATTAGCACTCACTAGCCCTTCTGCAGATCCTATGATCTGTTGCCTGAATGTTAAAACTTTAGTCCCCTTGCCTGCATGTGGACTGTACACCCCCATCCCCTGTGCCTGTCTAAATGCCTCTTAAACATTGTTATTGTATCAGCTTCCACTACCTTGCCTGGCAGCCTGTTCCAGGCACCTACATCTTTTTAAAAAAAAACTTGCTTTAAATTTCCTTAAACTTTCCCTCTCCTTCACTCATCCTCTGCTATTTGTATAGCACAGAAATTGATCCTTCAGCACAACTTGTCTATGCTGACCAAGTTGTCTACCTGAACTAGTCCCATTTGGCTGATGCCCCTCTAACTCTTTTCTAACAATATACCTGTCTATAACTATCATTGTATTTGCCTGTAAAACAATGAAATAAACCTGGATTTGATCCATTGAACTTTGTTATTGGGGAGATTGAGGTGCTCATGCAAGAAATGAGGGGAAAGATCAGCCATGAACTTGCTAAATGGCAGAATAGACAGTCTACTGCAAATGAGCTTAACATTTTTGTCATTGGATTTCAAATGGTTTTTGGACTGCAGACTATTAAAAGTTTGTAATTAGGAAGGAAGATATTGTTAATGTTCCAGCCAACAGTTTGATTTCTTGCTTTGTGGCAGGGGGAGGTGGGGGTGATGTTAATATAGACAGATGACATGGGGCCACTATAACCTCCCTCTGAAAAGCATTGAATGGAACCTTTTTTTATTTTGGTCAGGGCTATGTAATGTGACTCTTTCTAAACCGGCAATGTTTGAATGGCTTGCAGATCCCCATAAAAGAACTCCTGTGCACTGAAGTATCTGCTTGCTTTCCACAGCCCACCCCCCCCCCCCCCCACCCCCCACCTCTAGGAAGGGTCAAAAGTGCAGCTAACTATTACTTCACCGCTTCTCTTCAGGATGGGTTTCTTGCAAAGGAAGACGCAGGGTCTGCCACTGGACTCCTGAGCAGTGCATTCAAATAAATCTGTTCCCCACAAACTTGCAGGAAAAATGTCTCCACTTTTGTCATCTTACAGCTGAACTGTACAGCAGACTGGCTGAAGTGGTGGGGAGCAAGAGGTGGCAGTTTAAAATATCCATTTAAAAAAAATGGAATATTGTTTTCATTTGGAATATTGTTCAGTGTTGGTCACCCTGCTATAGGAAAGATGTCATTAAGCAGAAAGAGTGCATAGGGAGATTAATGACATTGCTGGGACTTGAGGGATTGAGTTGAGAGGTTGAGCAGGCTGGGATGGTTTTCATAGGAGAATGAGGGATGATCTTGGAGGTGTATAAAAGTCATGAGGGGCATGGGTAGGGTCAATGTGCATAGTTGTTTCCCAGGGTTGGGAAATTGAGAACTGGAGGGCATGAGTTTAGGGTATAGACTTATCTATATTTCCAGTAGACTGTCTATTCTGAGGGTTAAATTGGGTGGTGCATGGACTTGATTTGTTGAAGGACTTGTTTCTATTCTAAGAAATTCTAAGACTGATACTAAGATAGATCCCAAGGAAGAATTGGTATTCGTTCCATCCAAACTTTTGCAGCATGGATCATCTGGCCATTCTCCAAAGGAGTCCAGATGAAGTGTCTCAACCGGAAATGTCAATGGTCCATTTCCCTCCACAGATGATACCTGACTCAATTCCTCCAGCAGTTTTTTGCTCCAGATTCCAGCATCTGTCTTCAATCCTACTTATCTATATTTCCACTTCTGCATTTAGTCCCACTTCTAACTTTTTTGGTCTTGTGCACTCAAACTGGGGATTAAATATTGTCCTTGCTCTACTGGTGTGGATGGTGCAAGTCAGATGCAGCACAGAAATGGGTCCTTCAGCCCACAGTCTGTGCTGACACCCATTTTTGCACTAGTCCTCCCCAAATCCTCTTTATTCCTGTCAACTTGTACCTCAGTGTTTCCTGAGGTGAAGGTTGTCTTCCCTTGAAATGCCTGGTCTTTTAACTTGGCTTCTGCATTGGGAGGAAGGTTGTGTATGGAGCTGTGGAAAATCTAACACTGGCTTAGAGGAAAAAACCTTTTGGTGAGGGTTAAATTGAGCAGATTACAACCCAATGTGCTTGATAAATCTCTTGTATTAAGATTTATCTCTGTATTCAAAGCTTTGTTTCCACCATTTTGTTCTCAGCAGAAGACATCATTAGCAATGTTTGCACTGATTATCCATCTTTCTGCTCTCTCCACACCCCCTGATTTCTGCTCCAATTGGTCACATTGTGACTCCATCTCTTTCCTTAGACTAGATAAGAATGGTGACCTCTGAAGGCTATTGTAAGTGGCATCTTGGTTCAATAGTCCAGTGGCTTTGTGGCCACAACTGCTGACACTGGCATTTGTTTGTCCCAGATTTATCTAATTACTTTGATTCTGTGGCAGCTGTGAGCTTTGGACTCTTCTCTGGATCATTGGTTTGAGCACTCGCTGTTATGCTGCTGGACTTTAGTGCTTGTTAACAGTAGCAAGGCAGAGGGCAGGAAATGGTAGTCTTGGTTGCTCAATTATTGCAAGCGTAGAGCCTTGGAGTTGTACAGCATGGAAACAGGCCCTCCATCCCACCAAGTTCATGCTGATCTCTGCCCATCTATGCTAATCCCACTGTCCCACATTAGGACTGTATCCTTCTATGCCTTGCCTATTTAATTTCTGTGTAAATGCCTCTTAAACAATTATAGCTGATTCCATCTCCTCTTGGCAGTGTGTTCCACCTATCAAGCATGCTGTAAAACACAAACTTCCCCCTTGGATCCCCTTTAAAACTCCTTCCTCCCACCTTAAACCTGTGCCTTTTTGCTACCCCTACCATGAGGGAGAAAGGCTGAGTGTTAAAATTTATCTATTCCCCTCATAATCTTGCATACCTCTATCAAGTCACCCCTTGGCCTCCTTTGCTCCACAGAAAATGAGCCCAGGCTATCCAATCTCTCCCCACAACTAAAGTCCTCCAATCTAGGCAATGTCCTGATAAATGCCCTCTGTGCTCTCCAGCACAATTACATCCTTCCTGTGGTGTGGTGCCTGGAATTACACACATTCCAGTCACATTAAAAATATACTGCAAATATTCTGGATAGGCAGCACCTGTGGGGAGAAATTTAAACAATTTGCATTGATTAAAGATCAATGCTTTTTGTTGAAAATTATTAGTTGGACCACAGTGTTGTGCACCTTATCTAGTTTCCACATCAGTGTGCAGAAGAGATTTGCAAGGATGTTGCCAGGACAGTTGTAGCTGGAGGGAAGTTTAATGATGAGTTTACTCCTTTGGAACCTGAGGCTGCAGGGAGATGTTTTGATTAGTATTGAGTACCTTGGCAGTTGATTAAATGGGCACTCTGTAAAACAATTTTAGTTACTTAATTGAGGTGGCCCTGCACATGATACCACTGCCTCACAGCTCCAGTGACCCAGGTTTGATCCTGACTTCTGGTGCTGTCTGTATAGAGTTCCCCTTGGTGCTCAGACTTCCTCCCACATCCTGGAAGAGAACATGCTAGTTGATAGGTCAATTGACCCCTAGTGGTTGGAGATTTCGGGTGGAGTTGATTTTGGGGAGGCGGGTGTTGGGGGGAGGAGGTAGAGAAGGATTGCCTTAAGCCAACAGTTTCAATGGACCAAATGGCTGCCTTCCATTGAGAAATCTGAATTGTGAAATGTTAGATCACTTGGTCCATTCCAGCTCCCAATGATGCAATCTAATTGGTTCCATTATCCCCACTTGATTCCCTGTTCTCTTGCAGCTTGTTCTTGCATGGCCCATCAACTCCTGATTCTTTGCCACTTAGTTCATTAAGGGTAATTTACAGCAGCTAAGTAACCAACCAGCATGTCTTTGGGCTGTGGGAGGAAACCAGAGTGACTGGAAGAACCTGCAAAGTCTGCAGTAGTAGAAGCTGGGGTTGAACCTGGATTGCCAGGGCAGCTGCACTACCTGTTTCATCACCCTGCTGCCCTGTGAATTATTTTCACCTGAGTATTGGTTCATTATTGTCACTTGTACTGAGGTACAGTGGAAAAACTTGTCTTGCATTACTGATCAATTCATTCCACAGTGCAGTTACATTGAGTTAGTACAGAGTGCATTGATGTAGTACAGGTAAAAACAATAACAGTACAGAGTAAAGTGTCACAGCTACAGATAGTGAAGGTAAACAATAAGGTGCAAAGTCTCAAAGTAGATTGAGGTCAGAGTCCATCTCATTGTATGAGGGAACCATTCAATAGTCTTATCAGTGGGGTAGAAGCTGTCCTTAAGCCTGGTGGAACATGCCCTCAGCCTCCTGTATCTTCTACCTGATGAAAGAGGAAAATGACCCAGGTGGCTGGGGTCTTTGATTATGCCGGCTGCTTCGTCCAGGCAGTGAGAGGTAAAGGCAGTCCATGGAGGAATGTGGGAATTGCTTGCTGAGGTGTTGGTGAAACCATTGCCCTGCCCAAGTATCTGGAGGTGCACTTCTCAGTGTAACCTACGCTGCTGTAGATTACAGACCAGAAGTGGTTCTGCTCTTGTTAGCAGAAGTATGACGGGGCAAATGGACTCTACCTTAATTTTCTGCTTCTGTAGGAGTGGTGACACCCATTTAGTGCAAGATTTGAAGGTAGTTTGTTAGATTAGCAGCTCCTTGGCTGCAAATCTTGGCCTACGTTCAGCATTTAGTGTCCTTGTTGGATAAATTCCATAAACCATGATTTGGCCTTTTACACCTCCCCTTCTTTGCTTGTGACTCTCTTCCACCTACTTTGCGTTGGATGTGATGTTGAGCCAGTGTAGTGGGTGCCCAAGCCTCTTATCCTGAAGGATTAAATTGCTGTTAAATCTTGCAGAGCATTTCTAGGAAATCTCCACTGTACTATGTTGAGTGGGTTTCTGTGAATTCAGTATGGGAGCTGACATCCCACTTGTGGAATGGTCACTGAGAGAGACTTCAACCAAACATGCAAGGAAGGTCATCCTGTTCTATAGGATATAGTAACATGCAGAGTAAATTACTTTGTCTAATTCTCTAGAGTTCAGTTGCTTGAGACAAGATGGGTGCTGTGGTGTTGGTCATGGTAGGATTGTGCAAAAAAAAAAAATCCAAGGGAAAGTATTTGTAATCCTCAATCCCAATTTTGAGCACAAGGTTCAGCATCCACATGTTGAGTTTAGTCCTGTAGCACAGTTCCCCCCCCATCCCCAAAATAAAAATCACCACCTATAGGGCAGGCCATTTTGGCACACAGCCTCATCTGCCACTCGGTATGGCCAGGACTTATTATTCAGATTTGGTCCCTTGTTCCAGCTTTCTCTCCATATCCCTTAATCCCTCTAACAATAAGTGATTTGAGGGTGAACTCTCTTGTGTACGCATGTACTGAGCAGGCAGTGAGAGGTACTCTGTGAAGGTTGAGGGTTTGAAACTCTAGCAGAGATGGGAAAACTGCAGGGTGAGGCTCCCCTTCTAAGAGGTTTCAATAAATCCCTGTCCTTTGGATGGATCCCACTGTACTAGAGGGGCATGAGGGCTGGTGAGTTCTCCACTACTTTTTTCCCCCTCCTAGGGTCGGGGAATCAAACTAGGAGGCATGGGTTAAGGTGAGACAGATATTTAATAGGAATCTAAGGGTGGGGGAAGCTTTTAATTGTTGGGTGGTCAGTATATTGACAAGCTGCCAGAGGAAGTGGTTGAGACAGGTACATTAACTAAATTTAGACATTTGGACAGGTACATAGATAGGAAAAGTTCAGAGGCCAAATACAGGCAAATGGCAATCTTGGACCAGTTGGCCAAAGACCATGCTGTATGACTCTCAATTCCCACATTATTGTGGGAGCTCACCTCTACAAATTTCCTTCCTGCTTCATCCTTCCATCTTGGACACTGAATGTCAAACCTCCTATTGGTAGCAAATCTTTTGTCTGTTGGCTAAAAGCTGATGTTAAAACTCAATGGATGGGAGTGAATGGATGTTCAATATCCAAGTATGTTTGAGCTGTTTTGTAGCTGGGAACATCAGCTTTCAGTCTGTTTGCTTTGACTAGAAAATGCAGCTGTTTCTTGGTATGCTAAACAGAGGCAGCCAGCGAATCAGCATCTGTGTTGGGGTCGTAACCCTTTTTCATTAGTCCTTGTGAAACTGGCCACCCAGCTCCCCTGTGCAATCTGCTGGCTCTGGCCCCTGATGGCAGCTGTAGTGCTGAGCACTTGCAGACTTCCTGCTTGTACTGGAGGGCTAGATGCACAGTGTATTGAACACTGCACAGAAACAGGCTGATACTCTGTGCCTCCTCCCTGTTTTCATTGAACCCTATGTAATTGTGGTTTTGATTTATTAACTAGAGGCACCAGCATGTGTTGTGGTCTGACTCCTTTCTATTCTCGGCACCGGCTGCTAAGAAACTAGAATGAAACCATGAGTGCAGATTTTGTCTTTCTCCTCACCCCTCCCTATGCACCCTGAAGGTTCTGAGTCCTGACATCAGTCCTTGCCTGCCTGCCTCTCCATCCTTGCTGCTCACTCCAGTGAGTGGGGGATAACTATTCTACAGTGGTAGGAATCATATTTTACTCCCTGCAGATCATAGGCCTGAAGTTTGGAATGGATGCTCTGGTTAATTATTATACTGTTGGTGACTTTTGTATGGAGCTGCTTAAAGCATCAGACATGTTCAAAAGGGGAGAGAACCATTCTGGACCTTCAAGTCCTTGATATTAAAGTAGAGGCAAAGCAAATTTCAAATTGAGACATTAGTACTTGGCCCTGAGTATGAAGGCTGTGGGTTCAAATCCTGTCACATCCATTTCTGTGCTGGGATGATCCCTCTCTATCCTTCTGGATATGGTAATTGTTGCTGCGATACTAATTCCATTGAAGCAGAGTGGCTGATCCTTGTGGTATTGGTTTATGATAGTCATGTGTGCTGAGATGGTGAAAAACTTTGTGTGCCATACATAAACTATCATGATACTTAAAACAGAATGCAGAATATAGTGTTGCAAGTAGACAGTGCAAGGTAGATTGACAGATCAAGAGTTTCTTTATCATCTAAGGTCTAAGTCTGAAAGGTGGTCAAGAAGCTGTGCTTGAGCCTGGTGGTGTCTTCAAGCTTCCCTATCTCTCCAATGAGAGGGAGGTGAAGAGTGACTGGGAGGGGTCCTTGATTATGTTGGCTACTTGAGGTAGTGTGAAGTGTCGATGGAGGGGAGGCTGGTTTGTAAGATGAACAAGGTCACAAAAAAATATGAGCAGGAGTAGGCCATTTGGCCCCTTGAGCCTTCACCCACCATTTAATGTGATCATGGCCAATTGGCCCAAGTCCTTGTTGCCCTTGGATTTTTGGAAGATCAAGGAATTATCACTTCCTCTTTAAATACTCTAAATGATTTATCCTCTTAGGATGGAGAATTCCAGAGACTCCCATCCTCTAAGTTCCTACACACTTTATTTAAAATGGCAATAGTTATCAGAAGGAACTAAAATGAATGACTTGGTGATTATTGGCTCTCCATGGGAGCTTCCTGTGCAGAACTAGTCAGTTTCCCTTGTTACCAGAGTGCCTTCAGCACTTCACAATTACCTTTTGGGAGTATAAACCAATTGCTGGTTCCCTCCCTCCCTGCTTGCAGCACTGAATTAACATGCTGTTTGTTTGCAGGTAATTGCTAATGAGACAAATATCATTGTCTTAGATGTGTTGCTCTTGGCTAACAGTTTTACTTCACCAACTTCACTACAAAGGAAGTGGTTGGTGTTGAGATTATTGTATTGCCCCAGATGTGTGCAGGGGATCCAAGGGTCACTGGGCCACAAAACTGAAGGAGTAGCTTGAAGTGCACAAATGTGTGCAGACCATGACAGGCTTGCTTTCCACTGTATTTTAATAGCCCCACCACAAGCCTGTATTTGAATAAAACCTGACATACATGAGTTTTACAAGGGCAAAAATTGCTGGCAGGTCACTATTTATATTACAATGAAATGAGCATTCTATTTTAGTAGCTTTGAGTCAACAGTGGATGATGCATCTGGTAACTTCAATCCATTGATGCTGTGTCAGCTCCCCTTTGAGGCAATAAAAGGGCCCATGCAGCCTGTCCAATCTAATTCCTCCAGAGAAATCCATTTTTCTATCTTTTCACCCCACTCCCCAATTTGGTTGAATTTGCCTCCAGAAATGTGTCCAGTTCCCTGGATTCCAAATGTCACTTTTATCTGTCCTAACTTGACAATTCCCTGTTTTCTCATTTAATCTCCTCTTCCATCTTCTCTGCATCTTCAACTTGTCCCATCTCTGCACTTTCCCTGTTTTGATGCAGATTCAATGATGAAGAAAGAAATCTTTTTCCCTCATGGTCTCAGCATTGCTGGTTTTCCTACCCCCACATTGCATTATAATTCTACTCTCCCTTGTTCTCAACCCTTTTGCTATTAAGACTGCAGTGTTAATGCTTGATATTAGACTCATCAGATTTTGGATTCTTGCAAAGTGTAGTGGTTAGCATAATGCTACAACAGCACCAGTGACCCAGGTTCAATTCCCACTTCTGTCTGTAAGGAGTTTGTACATTCCCCTTGTGTCTGTGTGGGTTTCCTCTGGGTGCTCTAGTTTCCTCCCACATTCCATAGATCCACAGGTTAGGAGCTGTGGCCATGCTATGTTGGTGCCAGAAGAGTGGCAACACTTGTGGGCTGCCTCCAGCACATCCTCAGTAATGCAAAAAGACTCATGTTACTGTGTTTTGATGTACATGTGACTAAAATCTTAAACAATAGATTCATTCTCAAGATAGATATTCAAGTCCTTTATCCCTGAAACTAGAATTCAATGGTTACAGCATAGAGGCCACTCAGCCCACACTTCCTCCACTTTTTC
This sequence comes from Pristis pectinata, assembly GCF_009764475.1. Taxonomy (NCBI): domain Eukaryota; kingdom Metazoa; phylum Chordata; class Chondrichthyes; order Rhinopristiformes; family Pristidae; genus Pristis; species Pristis pectinata. Next base: position 5,075,507 of record NC_067438.1, read on the forward strand.
CAACTAGACCAACACCAGTTTCACCTACCACCTTTCTCTGTAGATTGTAAATGTTTCTTGCATTTATCCAGCTCCCTCCCCAGCTACAATGGAACCTGCCTCCACCACATTGGCAAACACTACACATTCTCCAAATAACCAGTGGTTTGCCCCAGGTGCTCCAGATTCCTCCATAGCCCAAATATGTACATGTCAGTAGCTTAATTGGCCACTGTAAGTGGTGAGAGGTAGAAGAATTGAGGCAGCTAATGAGAGAATGGATTACGGGGAAATAAATTGGAGTGGACAGGGTGATTGGGTGAATAAAATGGATTGGTGTAAATGGATGGTTGGTGTTGACTTGAGTCAAAGGACTCTTCCATGTATATAACTCTCTATTTGAAGTCTAATGCCCTCTTTCCTATAATGTGGGGACCAGAATTGAACACTTATTCCAGTTGAAATTATTCTATACAATGTCTTCTGTAATTATTTCAAAGGCAGTCTCTCCATTGTATTGCTGTACTCAGATGGTTGTAATTCTCTTATCTGGGCTTTTTAAATGTTGGTTCAACTTGGGCTATTTTTCGACTTGCTATAACAAATGGTGTCTAAGCCTGAGTATTTCTGGAAGGGTTTTAAAGGTGCAATGCAACCTCCACTAGCCTGTTCATTCAGTAAAATTGGGCTGAAAACAGTCCAGTCAAATAAAAGCATGATAATTTTTAAAGCAGGACAGTATTAAGGAAACAAATGGTGTTTCAATGCTTGTTCGGGTGGGGGGGGAGGGTGGTGAAGGTATGGATTTAAATTCTAGGCTTCCCTAAAACCTGAATTCTCTAAATGGGGCAAAGGCTTGTATGTGTTGTGGCTTTAAAACACAAACATCATTAATTGGGATACACAAGGGACTGCAGATGCTGGAATTCCCAGCAAGAACAGGCTGCTGAAAGAACTCAGCAGGTCAGGCAGCATCTATGGAGGGAAATACAGTTGACATTTTGGGTCAAGACCCTTCATCTGGATGGGGCTAGAACACTCCAGATGACTGGGTCAATCACTTAAACTGAATAATTTCTATACTTGGTTGGCTTGATGTTTAGCCATTGGGTGTCACTGTGGGTGGAACTTCAGCTACAGGATGAAGCTGAAATAGTATTGGGCACTAATCTCCCTAGTGACAGGAAGGATCTACTCCTATTAGTGTATGAGGCTGCTTGGGTTTGATTTCTGGTGCTTTCAGTTATCAGAGGCTTTGGACAGATTGTGCCAATTGTCACAAACCAGCAACAAAAGAAACACACTGAGCACGATTCAGTGTTTAAAAACTATTTTATTAATCACTACTTGTGATAATACATAAAATAAAAGTTTAAAAAAAATGTTAGTATGTTAGAATTCAAAAATGTTAAACCTTGAACGTTAACCCCAAAACTAAACTCTTCGTGTGTGTGTGACAAAGTCCAAAACTCCCAGTTCCTGAATGGTTCTTAAAGTTCAGTTCCGCAAGCCATAAGGTGAAACATGAGCAAGGGCTTCTTCAACAACCACCGTTGTCTGAAGATAAGATGTAGATGTAGAAAAACATAGAGTACATACGAAATCCAAATGTTCCACGATGGAACCCAAACGACACTTCAGTGTTTACTCGGTAGTGACTTCCTCACCCCGAAAAGCATCCGAACCGTGGTCGTCCACATACAAATACCTGTTTCCTTCTACAGGTCAGCAACAAAGTGAACTCCACCGGATTACTTCCAACTTCCATACATGGATTTCAGTGGCGCAAACAGTTATTGTTTCTCATCCATCGATAGAGAAAACAAGCAGGCTGGTGTCTCTCTCCCTTCTCTCTCTCTTCTAACTTCTTCAACAACGTCATTACGTCCTTTATCTTCTATTGACGTAAGCACGCCCCACACACATACACACACACTCTCTATCTTAAAGGGACTTTCACTGAGTCCGTAACACAATGCACAGAAGAGGTGATCTCATTGAAATAAGCTAAATTATGGGATTTGATAGGGTAAATGCAGGGACACTTGGCTGTGGTGTCTGGAGCAGGGTTACAGTCTGGAAGGAGTTGGCCATTGAGGATTAAGATATTTATCTTCAGCCAGAAGGGAGTGAATCTTTGGAATCCTCTACTTGAGGGCTGTAAAGGCCCTAGTTGCTAAATATGTTGGTTATAGAAGATAATGTTTTCTCATAAGTGCAGCTACATCCTGTTTAACAGTAACTGGTACATTGGTTTAATTTAAGCAACTGAAGACTCTATTTTCAGTAAGACTTGTGGCACCAGAAGATGCTGTATTTCAGTGGGGGCTGGGGAGAAAAGTCTTGGAACTCCAAACCTTCAAGTTATTTGGTTCCCATGGTGATTCCAGTAGTATATTCCCAGAAAACTTTGGCAGTCCACTAAGGATAAGGAAGATTGGGTTTGGAGAAGTTGAGGGCAGGGCAATTGCTTAAGCTCTTGCATTTGTACACCTAGTCTGCATCCCTCTCCATTCTCCTGTGCTTGTGGAAGCCTTCAGTAGATTATCGGCCTGGAGTGTGGTGAGGACCCCTCCATTCTAGTGTCACCAACATCTTCCTCTAGGGGAACAACTTGACTTTTGGACTCCAGAGAATGGTTACATGCTTGCCATTCATAGGGCAGTTGCCTTCCAAGTGGTTCTTTCCTCTCAGGAGGTTTGAGGTGGCCAGATTTGTGGCCTCTTTCAGAGCCCAATCTTGTTGGCCCTTGCAGTTGGAGAAACTCTTTGGGTATTGACATCTTTCAGTTGAGCTGGTGGCCATCTTGTGGCTCTTGATGTTTAAGGGCAGTTGCTCACGTAAACCACTTGTATTTGCAATTATTGCTGAATTGCATTGATATACAATGGATGTACCTTGATCAATATTGGTGGCTTAAGCTCCTAGTTGATTATTCTGCCTGCAAGATTCACTGTCCTTTCACTTTTGTATCAACAATTGACCCTCCTGAGAATTTGGCACTAATATTGCCTTCCTAGTGTTTTCTGTAGTGAAGAATTAGGCTCTACCAATAGTAACCATGACAACAGCAACCAGGCCTAAAAAGCCTTTGCTACATGGGGGTGAAACCCTCCTCACTGCTTTCCCTGATTTCCACTGCTTTTCAATCATGCTCTCACCCAGACTTTATACTGCCTATATTCCCTCTATCCTTCAGTCCAGATGAAGGATTTGACCTGAAACATCAACTGTCCACTTCCCTCCATGGATGCTCCCTGATCTGCTGAGTTCCTCCAGCATGTGTTGCTTCAGATTCCAGTATCTGCAGTCTCATCTCCATTCTGCTATGTGGAAGTAACTCCCTCTATCTCAGTACTTGTGTAATGCATCTGGGCTTGCCCAAGGTATTTGTCTTTACTGTGTGGTGTTGATTAATTGTGAAGGGCTGTACCTCATTCTGAGAACATCCTGTGATTCTCAGAATTGTCATAGCATAGGAGGCAACCTTTCAGCCCACCAAGTTGCTGCTGTCTCTGGATAGATGACAGGTTCCCATCTTGTTTTTCCCTGGAACTCCAAAATATTCAAAACAGGCAGTGAGAAGCTCAAGTGTCTAGTACTACCCACTTTTCATACCAACTGGTCAGCAAACCAAACCACTTCTGTTGCTGTTTTTGCACAGATCCCAAAATTATACTTTGCCATAAAATAGTGGCTTCCCTGGAATGTGGTGTGCAGCATCTGACCCTCCTGAATCATTCTCACTTGAGCTGGCTGCCTTAAACCCAACAACAGTTTGGGTTTTGTGGAGTCGGTCATAGAACTCAAATGGGCCATTCAACCCATTTCAGTTCATACCAACCAAGCACCCATTTACATGAATCCCCATTTCATTCTCTCCCACATTCTTGTCAATTCTCCCATTCATCTCTCTACACTAGACAATTTCCAGTTGATCTACGAATCTACACCATCTAGGATGTAGGAGGAAGCCCACACAGTCACGGAGAATATACAAACTTCACACAGCACCTGACATCAGAGTGAATGCTATCACTGGAGCTGTGAGGTAGCAGCTCTACTCTAGTTTTGTTTTAATTGTGCCACACAAACTAGGAATGAGATCTTTCTCCCTTTACAGTGATACCTTTTCTCCCATTGCCACACACCTTAAAGCATCACTTGTCTATGGAACAAACTAAGCTTCTAGAGAATTTAACTGCAATTCTATGGTACTCTCCTGGAATAACAGTTACTTAAGACTGGTCTAGTCACAAACCAATTTCCCAGGGCTCAGCATGGCTGTCTGCCCACTTGAGCGGGGGGTGGGGAAGGGAGGGAGAGGAACAGCTATGCAGCCAATGCCACAGACCTGGGTTAAATCCTGATCTCTGGTGCTGTCTGAGTGGCATTTGCATGTTCTGTGTGACCACAGGTGCTCCATTTTCTTTCCACATTGCAAAGGTGTGGTTTACTGGGTTAATTATCCCTAGTTGGCGATTGGTAGAATCTGAGGGAATTGATGGGAATGTAAGGAGGATGTGTATATAAAATAATTGGGATTGATGTAGGATTAGCATAAATGAGTTGATGGGCAGGGAATTAATGGGCCAAAAGGCCTGTTTCTATGCTGCATCTATCTATAACTTTGCCTGGACTATATTTTCACTTGATTTGATGTCACAAATTGAACGTGAAATCACAATAGCTAAAGTAACCCTTTGATTACACATTTGATGTCACAAATTGAACGTGAAATCGCAATAGCTAAAGTAACCCTTTGATTACACATTTGATGTCACAAATTGAACGTGAAATCGCAATAGCTAAAGTAACCCTTTGATTACACATTTGATGTCACAAATTGAACGTGAAATCGCAATAGCTAAAGTAACCCTTTGATTACACATTTGATGTCACAAATTGAACGTGAAATCGCAATAGCTAAAGTAACCCTTTGATTACACATTTGATGTCACAAATTGAACGTGAAATCGCAATAGCTAAAGTAACCCTTTGATTACACATTTGATGTCACAAATTGAACGTGAAATCGCAATAGCTAAAGTAACCCTTTGATTACACATTTGATGTCACAAATTGAACGTGAAATCGCAATAGCTAAAGTAACCCTTTGATTACACATTTGATGTCACAAATTGAACGTGAAATCACAATAGCTAAAGTAACCCTTTGATTACACATTTCAGTGGGCTGCCACTTTATTCTTTAATGTTTATAGCAAATGAAGTTTTTCTGGAAATAATTAAGTCCAGAAGTGTGTACATTATTAGGAGTAGGCCACTCAGCCACTCTAAGATCACGTCTGATCTGGTTATAAACTCTGTATGCCTGTTGACCCACAGTAACCTCTCAGCCCTGTGTATTTTTTCTGCTTTTAAAACTACTTTTTTAAAAAGAACTATTTCCACTATCTCTTTTTGAGGAAGAGCTCTAAATTTTGCTTCTCTCAAATGGATGACCCCTTAAAGTAATTCCTAATTCAAGGTTCTCTCTCAGGAAATGTCCCCTCTATGTATTCTGTAAGGACATGTCAGATTCTTGGTTCAATGTCTTCACTCAGTTGTGACTCCCTTTTGCCCCAGAGGATCCTGGATGTTCAGTCATTGAGTGAGTTCAGGCTTTATTGTGAATTTTATGGTTGCTAAGGGATATGGTGGTTAGACAGAAAAGTTGAGTTGAAGTCAAAATATTAACTGATCTTGCTACAAAGCAGTGATTGGGGGACATAAATCCAAGCCCAGCTAGTTCTGGCAGTGATATTAATAGTTTTTGAAATGGGAAACACAGCTGTTATCAGTGTGGGGAAATAGAATGAGCATCATTCTTGATGATGGACGAAAACATTCCACATCTCATAAATAGAATTATAGTAAATTTTAGGTTTTAAATTTCACCCAAACATCTCCTGTGGGGCAGATCTGTGAAATCTGATTACTGTGGGGTAAAGAACAGACTAGCTCTTGGTATGGACTTAACAGGCTAACTTATTTTTGTCCCTCCAGTTTATTGAACTGTTTCATATTGATGGTCTCGGGTGAGATGGAGTGAGTCTGGATTGTGATGATCTGTCACAACATCCGAAGGGCTGTGACCCTGTTATTTCTGCCCTTTTAGCTGAGCAAAGCAGAGGACTGATACTAGCCCAGTAAATAAGGTTCATTTCTTCACTTGCAGAGTGGCTGCAAGGTGCACCATCCACAACATGCACTGCAGTTACTAGCCCAGGATACTCCCACAGCACCTCCCCAAGCCTACAACCTCTGAGCAGCAGGCACATGACAGCACAATCACTTGTGAGTTGCCACCAATTTGCACAACATCTATCATCAAAGACCTCCACCATCTTCTCCTGCCATGCCCTCTTCTCAAGCTACCATCAGGCAGAAGGTACAGAAGCCTGAAGTCCCACACCACCAGGTTCAAGAACAGCTACTTAAACCATTGATTCTTGATATCTTTTAGTCACATATACATTGAGAAACTGTGAAATGCATCTTTTGCATAGTGTTCTGGGAGCAGCCTAAGTGTTGTCACACTTCCTGCACTGACATAGCATGCCCACAACTTCCTAACCTGTACGTCTTTGGAATGTGGGAGGAAACTGGAGCACCCGGAGGAAACGCACAAACGCCTTACAGACAGTGGCTGGAATTGAACCTGGGTCGCTAGTGCTGTAAAGTGTTATGCTAACTGCTTACACTACTGTGCCTGCCTTAACCAACCTGCACAATCCTAATCACTACCTCTATTATAGCAACACTATGACCACTTTGCAATACAATGGACTCCTTTTTGGTGCTAATTGTGTTCTTTGGGGAAAAAAATTTTCTCTTGTGAATGCTGCTTGTGATGTTGTCTGCCTGTGTTGCTGCAAGTGAGTTTTTCATTGCACCTGTGCGCACAAGTACTTGTGCACATGACAATAAATTTTACTTTGACTTTCTCCTAATCTGGGAATATATTGCTGATCCTTTCATTGGGTCTAAACCCTGGTGTGCTCTTCCTTGCAGTACAGGGAGTACCTTCACCAGAAGGATCAGTGGTTCAAGGGGGACACTTGTCCCCACCTTATGGCAATAAGTGCTTGTGATATGGTGGGGAACCATCGCCCAAGGTGCTGGGAAACCTTGGTGCAACTGTGGGCTAATGTTGCATGCTGTGCTGGATTTTGTTTATCAAACAGGCTATGGATTTCTGTGGAGTCCTGTAGGTTGCAGCAGTGTTCAGAACAGTGACCTTGTGGTTATGTTCTGGGAGTTGTAATCAGAGGCCTAGACTAATGGAATTCCACAGCACAGACAGGCCCTTCAGCCCACCATGTCCATGCTGACCTTTCTGCCCACCTACACTTTTCCCACTTCCCCATGTTAGGTGTGTATCTTTCTATGCCTTGCCTATTTGCATGTTTGTCTAAATCCCTCAAGCAGTGATTGTATCTGATTCCACCTCTGGCAGCATATTACAGATATCAGCCACTCTAAGAAAATTTCAAATTTAACAGATTAAGACTGCTAATTAGTAACCTGTAGTGATAACCCATTTGATTGCACTTCACTTAAATGTGTGGGGAAATTGCAGTAGGTTTCTTTTTCCCAAGACCTGACCTAGACAGCAATGTGGTAGTCTGACACAACCCAGCAAACAAAGTGCACACAAAGGCCTTTTCTCGGCCTTTTGGCTAAGATCAAGTGTAGTATCGATTCGTGGTGGATCTCGACTGACACCAACAGTGAAGGAAAGACATAAAGGACTCTTCGTGATCAAGCAGCTGCCTGATGAGAGCTTAACCTGCTGACACAGGAGGATCCTAATGCTGACTGGGGAACCAGTCTAACTCCCCTGTTCAGCAACCACATCAGGATGGCAGCAGTGATGAGCACCTTGGGAGGAGGGATCCACAATACTGTCAGGGTGATGTTGAAGGACCTCAGCGATGGGATCCCTTTCACAAGGGACCTCTTCATCAGAAGGTCCTTCTGGATGTGTGCAAGTTTGAGGTGAAGGACATCTACTGCCTCCAGGACTTCACGGGTAACAGGTAATTGGACGTTACCTTCAAGTACCTGGTTGGATGGCAGAAGTTGTTGGAGGACTTCCGGGAGAAGGGGAATGAAGCTCCGCTGTCACTGCTGAAGGTACAGCCTCTTCACCCTTCCCACCCAGAAGGAACGTGTGGTAACAGTGCACGTGTTCAACCCCCATGTGCCTGTGGTGGATGTCCTCACCTTCCTGGCTCGGTACGTGGACGGAGCAGGAAGTTGCATCGACATCAAGGACCTGTTTAGGATCTGGACCAGCAAGCGCCAGGTGAAGGTCAAGTTGAGGGTCGACACAAATGGATCCATCATCCACCCCCCCCCCCCCCCCCCCCCTCAGCGTTTGCCATCAGAGGGAACTGTGGATACATAATGTACATGGGACAACCCAGGGTGTGTTGCAACTGCAGCAAACCCGGACACGTGGTGGCCCAGTGCAGCGCAGTCATCTGCAAGAACTGCAAGCAGGAAGGTCACCAGACAAAAGACTGTCGAGAGCAAACGTTGCAACTTGAGCGGGGAAGCAGGCCACCTCTACAAGGCCTGCCCAAAACTGGCCTGTACCTATGCACAGGCTATGAGAGGGGGTGCCAGCACCAATGACACCCTGAGGAACACCGACACACCCCCCCACCAGCACAGTGGCCCCAGAAGAGACCGAGACCAGGGAGGGTAAGGACAGCCGGACCGCCTCAAGTTCTCAACCCACTGCCACGAACTCCCAGCCCCCTCCCCAAGAGGAGGAGTCAATGGAAGAGGGAGTGGGGGAGGGACAGGAAAGGGAATGGCAGACCATGAAGAGGAAGAAGGTGCGAAAGACACCACCCAAGAGACAACAGGCCACAGAAAACAAGGGCACCGGCAAGAAGAGTAAATCAACAGGTGGACACCAGCAACCTCTCCTTGTCGGATGATGAAAGCAGCAGAGGAAGCAGCAAAATGGAGGAGAGAACGTGGAAGAGAACCAACAGAAAGGAACAACTGCCCATCGCCCCCCAGCTCCTGGAGACCGGGGGCAGCACTGCAGAGGCTGTCGCCCCCCCCAGCTCCTGGACACCGGGAGCAGCACTGCAGAGGCCGTCGCACCCACCCCCCCCCCCCCCACCACCCCCAGCTCCTGGAGACTGGGAGTAGTACTGCATCTGATGCAACCCAGCACCAGGAGAGGAAAGAAACAGAATCACCAGGAAAGGGAACAGGGGCACAGTCAGATCCACCCCCAGCGACGACACCAGCCTCGCCGCTTGTGGCCCCACACCCAGGAGGAGACCCCTCCCAGTTCCTGAGCCCAGAATCAGTGAGGTGGTTCACCAAAGCTGTGAGTATGAGGGCCCAGGACAAATGAAAAGGGACTGTAATGGGAATTGAACTCCAAAAGAACCATGGAGATAAAACTGGCATCTCTAAACGTGTGCAGTGTGAAGCACACCACGTGATGCGTTAACGCCTTGCAGTACCTCGGCAAGGTCAAGGCAGCTGTCTCTTTCCTACAAGAGTGCGGACTGCCACACCTCCACAACTATCGGAGGTGGTCGCGATGGTGGACCCACGGACAGTCAGTATGGTCAGGGGGCAATGATTGTCGGCTTCTGGCCTGGGGATCCTGATGCGGGGGGGCAACTTCTCAATCACCGAGGTCGGAGAGGTGGTGGGGGTCGGCTCCTCGTGGCAGATGTGATGTACCAGAACACTCTGCTCCGATTAATTAACGTGTACACCTCGCCTGTGCGGAGCGAGCAGCTGGCTGTACTCCAGCAGCTCCCAACACTGCTGGTGACGTGTCTGACCGGTGACTTCAACTGCATCAATGCGGCTGGACGATCCGGCAGTGCTGACAACAGACTGCACAGCACCTCCAGACTCCTGATGGAAACGGTAAAGGATGCCAAGTTGCGCGGCACCCCTGCAGGCAGAGCACAGCCGCAACATACCTGGTCGAGGTCGGACGGCTCAGCCCGGTCCCAGATCGACTTCCTGTTCGTGTCGGAGCCCATCGCGGTCAGATCCACTGACGTCACGCTGGTGTTCTTCTCTGACCATCGTCTCCTCGGCCTTCTGTCACCTACAGGAGGACCAGAAGGCAGGCAGGGGGACGTGGAAGTTGAACATGAAGCTGCTGACCCCAGAGAGCATTGAGGAACTAAAGAGGGATTACACAGGTTGGAGAACCGTGAAACCCCTCTTTGACTCTCCTGTGCACTGGTGGGAAGTGACAAAGGAGAACATCAAGAGGTTCTTCATCTGAAGGGGGGTCCAGAAAGCAAGACTGAGTCAGGGAGCTGTGTCAACTCCAGACAGACTTGCAGCAACTCCTACTGCAGTCGATGGGGGTGGATGTGAGGGAGGAGCTCCAAGAGGTGAAGAGCCAGCAAGCCCGGCTCCACACCTGAATCCTCCAAGATTATCTTCCAATCCAGGGTGCACTCGGTGGAGCAGGATGAGACATGCTCACGTTTCTTCTTCCAGAAGGCGCACGGGTAGCTCTATGATCCACAGCCTAAAGGAAGAGGACGGCTCAGTAGCATCCTCGCAAACAGACATATCAAGGATCTGCAGATCCTTCTATGCCAGTCTGTATGACACAAAGGCCACAGACAGCACAGCCTCCCAGAACTTCCTGTCCTCTATCACGAAGGTCTTAGAGGACAGCAAGCGGGAGAGTCTGGACCGACCACTGACCCTGGAGGAGCTGACTGGCTCCATCTGTTCCTTTGAGTCAAATAAAACTCCCGGAAGCGACAGCTTACCGGCAAAGTTGTACTCGGCTTTGTGGGACTGGATGGGCCCCGACCTGCTGGAAGTGTACAACACTATGCGTCGAGCTGGCAGCATGTCAGAGTCCATGAGGAAGGGCACCATTACCCTCATCTACAAGCAGAAGGGGGAGAGGGAGGACATCAGGAATTGGAGACCCATCTCACTGTTGAATGGATTATAAGATCCTGTCCAAAGCCATCGCCAACAGGGTCAAGTCTGCTCTGGGACAGGTGATCCACCTGGACCAAACCTGTGCTGTGCCTGGCAGGAAGATCTTTGACAGCCTGGTGCTGCTCAGAGATACGATCGCCTATGTGCAGGACGGGTGGACACCTGCCTGGTCAGCTTGGACCAGGAGAAGGCCTTCGACAGGATATCACACACGTACATGTTGGACATGCTCTCCAAAATGGGCTCTGGGGAGGGAATCAGGAATTGGATCCAATTGCTTTACACAGACAACCATAGTGTAGTCCAAATCAATGGGTGGGAAACAGACAGCTTCCCCATTAAGTCTGGAGTCAGGCAGGGCTGCCCTCTTTCCCCTGTCTTGTTCATATCCTGTATAGAACCCTTTGCTAAATCCATCAGGAAGGACAAGAGCATCAGAGGGGTGACGTTGCCAGGCAGTGGGGGCACCCAGGTGAAAACCTCCCTGTACATGGACGACGTCGCTGTCTTCTGCTCGGACCCGAGGTCAGTCGGCAGATTGGTCAGCATCTGCGACCGGTTTGAGTCGGCATCAGGCCAGGGTCAACTGCACAAAGAGCGAGGCCATGCTCTTTGGCAACTGGCCCGACCGATCCAACATCCCCTTCACTGTCAGGCCTGACTATCTGAAGGTGCTGGGGATTTGGTTTGGAGGGGCTGGGGCGTGTGACAAAAATTGGAGGGAGCAGATTGGGAAGGTGAAGCAGAAACTGGGACTGTGGGAACGGCACTCCCTATCGATAACTGGGAAGAACCTGGTCATTAGGTGTGAGATGCTCTCAGGGCTGCTGTAAGCGCAGGTGTGGCCTGTTCCTCGCTCCTCCGGCTTGGAAATCACCCACGCTGTTTTCTGGTTCGTCTGGGGATCCAAGATGGAGCGGGTCTGACGGGTCACCATGCACAAGTCCCTGGACAATGGGGGTAAAGGTGTCCCCAATGTCGCCCTCATGCTGATGGCCACCTTTCTGTGGCTGCATTAGGCTCTGCGTGGAACCAAAGTACGTGGGCACCAAGTGTCACTACGTACTGAGGTTCTACCTGTCCCGGCTGTTGCGAAGGATGGGCCTGGCCCCGTGGCCACACGGTGTCCCAGTCAGCTGGACGCTGCCGCTCTACCGGTCCTTCGTGGAAAAGTTCTTCTGGACCAACCCCTTGGACCATAAGTCCATCAGGAAGTGGTCAGCACGGAGCATCCTGCAGACACTGCAGGAGAAGGACTCAATGGACACTGGGGTGGTTCCCTGAGCAGAATGTCCAGACCATCTGGCAGAATGCCTCATCGCCAGAACTCACCGACAAGCACCAAGACCTCGCTTGGCTGGCGGTGAGAGGGGCCCTCCCAGTAAGATCTGTCCTGCACGGTTGGGGCATCACCCCCAGCGTGCGCTGCCCCCAGGAGGACTGCGCTGGGGACGAGATGGTTGCCCACCTCTTTGCAGGCTGTGGGTTTGCAAGGAGGGTGTGGCAAAAGATGCAGGGGTCCATGTCATGTTTCATCCCCAGCAGCAGCATAACGGAGGATTCTCTGATCTACGGGCTGTTCCTGGGGACACAGATGGACATCAAGTGCTGCTGGAAGGTCATCTCAGTGAAAGACGCCCTTTGGTCTGCGCGAAACTTGTTGGTCTCCCAGCACTGCAAGATGCCTGTAGGGGAATGCTACCGACTGGCGCATTCCAGGCTGCAGGAGTACGTGCTGAGGGACGCACTGAAGCTGGGTGCAGCCAGCGCGAGGGCTCAGTGGGGAAGGATGACAGTTTAGGGTTCTTCTGCCACAGGAGAAAGGGGAGTGGGGTCAGGCGAGGAAGCTGCTCAAAGGTTGTAAATATGGGATTGGGGTATCACCCCAGGGAGCCACACATGTGGCATCGGTGCTGTGTTTTATATATAAAAAGGTAACACTAAGAATTGAACTGTACATGAATGTAAAGGTTTGAACAGTTTATTATTGTATATAGTTTCCTTTATTATGAATAAAGTTTATTTTGATATATAAAAAAAGTGCACACAAAGGCCTCATGATGTTAGAACCATTTAAACTTGGTTGCTTTTTAAAGTAAACCTGGCCAGTGATTGTGTGAATCTTCCCCAGCGTGGGGAATTGCAGCGCAATTGCTCACTGGACAGGATGGGCTCATCGAGGGTAGCGGTGGCATAGCTTGTAGAACTGCCACCTCACTGAGCCTCAGACCCAGGTTCGATCCTAACCTTCAGCACTGGAGTTTGCACATCCTACCTGTGACTGTAGGAGCTTCCTCCCACATTCCAAAGACTTGCTGGTAGGTTAATAGTAAATTGCCCCTGGTGTTGTTTGATTTTTTTTTTGGGTGGTTGGGGGGGGCGGGGGGGTTGCAGGAAGTTAATTGGTATGCAAGGATTTTTTTTTAAGTGGATGGTTGATCAGTGTGAATGGGTACAAAGCAAGTGCCATCCAGTGCTTGGTATCCCACTGATCACCTAAACATTCACTCCCCTCTAGTGCTACAATGTGTGTTCTATAGAATACACTGAGTTGTTGATGGGAATGTGGGGAGAATAAAATTAGATACATCAATGGGCTTTGGTCAGTGTGGACTCCGGGCTGAGGGACCTATTTCTGTGTATGAGTTTGGTTGTGGCACTACTTTTTTGGGATGCCTCTAATCATGGCTTAAATGATTCAAATTTTCCTCCATGCACACTCTGTACCAGCTTGTTCCTCCCTCCTGAAGGTTTTTCACTTTTTTGGTCCCCCACATGCTCTGAAATATTTTTATTTTATCCTCTATTATTAAAAAAAAATCATTCTCACTGTTACTGCTGACTTGAGTTGGACTTAAATGGCATCTTTCTATGCCAGCTTTTGGAGCAATCCTATTTCTCCCTACTGCCCTGCAATCTGTTCTTTTGGAAATAGATACCCCCCCACACCCCAAAACAAAGGATTCACCAATTTGCAGCAGCCAATTAACCTAGCAATCAGTATGTCTTTGGGATGTGGGAGGAAACTGGAGACCCTGGGGTGAAACCCACAGGTCACAAAGTGCAAACTCCTCATGGTGCCCGAGGTCAGGATTGAACCTGGGTCGCTGGAGCTGTGAGGCAGCAGTGCTAGTTAGTGTCACCAGGGCAGGTCCCATCTGTTCTGAGCTCAATCTGCTGCCAGGGTCCCCTGGGCCTAATCAGCTCTGCTCACAGACTTGAGTCTGAAGACCTGAGTGGCTAGCAGTCTCTCACTGGAATTTGGGATTGATTGACTTCTGTCTACTGTTTTTCCCCTTGGAAGAGGTGGGGCACTCCTGGACATTCAAGCTCCATGTTCCTGGTCCCTTGCTTTTCCCACTTTCAATTCAAAGGTGTGATTAATGAGGACTACTAATGTTGGAGCCATGTAGCATGGGAGCAGGCCATTTGGCCCACTGTATCCATACTGACCATTGGGCACCCATCTGTATTAATCTGTAACTTTCAGCATGTGGCCCAGAGCCTTCAATGCCTCAGCAATTCAAGCGCTCATTGAGACACTTTCCAAATTCTGAGTGACCACAATAATTTTTAAAAGACAGTTGGACATGGACAGGAAAGGTTTAGGTTATGGGACTAGCTTGGATGGGCATTTTGGTTCACATGGACCAGATGGGCTGAAGGGCCTGTTTCCATGCTGTGTGACTCTGACCCCAGCTGTGTATCAGACCTACTTTCCACTCTGGGTGAGAAAGGTTCCCCTTGCCCTAATTCTTGTCTACCTCTGCTATAAGGTAGATGGTAGGAAACTTCCCCCTATCTATACCTCTTGCATTTATATACAGTGTTGCCTGCTGTGCAATGGGAGTCGCTCTTGCTGCTTGTGGATTCAAGGCCCTTAAGAGGTTTGACACCACATCTAGTCTCGTACCCCAGGAGGGCTGTGCTTTCTTTAGATTGCATGTTAGATGGGTCCCCAGTCTCCTGTCAGCAAGTAGTTGCAAGAGGAGCGTAGTCAGTGTTTTGCCTCCTAGAACTCTGCTGTTCACTTTAAAAGTAACTGGGCACAACTATAGGAGCTTGCTGTGCACAAACTGCCTGTCCCTTCTCCAGCTGTAAAATGTACTCTCCCATAAATAGATATGGGACATTCCATATTGGTGACCTGCTTGAAGTCAGCAGTGTCTTGGGAGCAAATGAGTTAATGTGGAAGGTACTACAGTGAGTTTGGGAATGATACATGGGTGGGGGTGGCAGGAAAAGCTACACTGGAAGAGGGAGCAGGTTAGGGGAATGGTGACTATCTGTAAACCTGCAAAGGGCAGCAAACTGGGAATATGTCTGCCAGGAAAAGTGCAGATGCGCAGGAGGGCTGAGTCTAAATGGCATCTCGTGCTGTGTGCAAGTCCTGCTTTCTATTGTCAGTATTTGTCAGCCAGGCAGCTGTACTGAAAGATCAGCTGGTAAACAGCAGGCCTCCCCTGGGAATGAGGTAGGTAGGGTGGAGTGTGGAGTCTCAGCCCCATTGTGTAGTGAGACACCAATGAGGTAATGGTAAGACTCTGCATATAAAGGAACACTCATTGTTTCTGAGCCTCTTTATGTACTAAGTGCTGTTTGAAGGTGTGGTGCCTTAATCCATCTCCTTACTGAGGGAGGAGTGGCAACTACCTTGTATTGCTGCTTCTGTGAGTTGATGATTTTCCCCTTTAAAATCAGTCTGATTCTGTTTGGGGTGCAGTGATGTTTTCATCCAGGTGACAACCTGGACAGGTTAAGTGTGTCGGGGGGGGGGGGGGGGGGGGGGCGGGGGTTGTGGGTGGTGGGGAGGTGGAGAAAGACACCCACTTAAAATTGGGTCTAAGACTCCTGCATAAATTCTGTAAAGAACAAAGATCACGGTAAATAAGATCTTCTGGACAGCCCCAAAAAGGCAAAATCTATCAACTTGTTTTATTCTCCAGAAGGTATTAATGTTGCAGATACAACAAGTGTTTAAAGAGGCTGCTAGATAAGCACCTGAATATGGAGAGATATGGACCATGTGCAGGTAGAAAGAATTAGTTAAACTGGGTGTATTTGGTTTACTTGGTTCAGCACAACATTGTGGGCTGAAGGGCATGTTCCTGTGCTGTACTGTTCTATCATCTAACCACATGAAGCACAGATGACTTGTTTTTCTACCCCCCTGCCCCCACACACATCAGATTCTCATCAATAAGGTCCTGCAAATGGAAATAGGATCTTTAGCCAGTCAAGTCTGGACCTAGTTATGCTAATTCCACTTTCTCCCCATATTTCCATCAACTCCCTGCAGATTCTACCACTTGGCTGCATGTTGAGGGCAATTAGTGGCTGATTGTAAACTACATTCTTCAGGATGTGGTAAGAAACCAGAGCACCCAGAAGAAACTTTTCCCAATTGGAGGACATGTTAATTCCACTGGAGGTTGGGAATTGAACCTGCATCACTGGAGCTGAGGCATTGGCTCTATTCACTGTGGATCTGCTGCCCTCCAGCAAAATTCCCAGAAGTTACTTTGAAAAATTGTTTGCCAGTGTTGGACAAAGCTTCAGACGGACAAAACATCAGACAGACAAATCTTGTGCTTGTATCTCAGGTCTGACTTTTAAATTTATTTAAATTAGCATTTAAAGAAACTTTTGGAAGAAATAGGCCATGTCATTCTTCAAACCTGGCACTGGGTCTCCACACATCTGCCTGTTTTCTGGAGAAACCTGAATTCCCAGAAAAGACTAAAAATGTAAACTCTAAAACATTGCACAATTCCATGTGAATCATTCAATGTTCAGACAAGTAATTTTTTTTGTAGCAGAGAATACATGCAGCCAGCTTGGCACTTCCAGCAAGTGCACAGAAGTGTGTTAATTTTGATTTTGTTTTCTTCCCCACACTCCCCCACCTCACCATGGGATGGGTTTCTCAAACCATTGCTGAGATGGTCACCGGCATAGTAACAATGCAAATGGGAGACTGCCAGCCATCTTTACAAATACTTTTTTTTTTGCTGCAATCTGTTGCATAACAGCTGCCAGGAGAGCTATTTGGCTGCCTCGAAGGCCAGCCAGTTGAAATGTTGCAAAGTCACTTTTCTCCCAGAGTTTTTTGGTCTGTGCTGCCAGATCTGGTCTCCCTGGTAACCACTGGGTTAGTGGCCTGGATTGCAGCAGGGTTGATGTGAATGGTATCATTCCTCAACCCCTCTGTAGTACTTCTCACCTCTCTGCTAGTGAGAAGTTTCCCTGAACTTCAACCTGGGGCCCAGCTGTTTGTGGTCGATATGTGCATCTGTGTATCCATTCCCCCTAATTACAGTGGCTTGCTGGAAAGGGAAATTGACTTTAAGAAAAAACAATAGTGACTGCATTAAATGCAGCTGGTAGAGCCTTTTACCTCGGCTCCAGTAACCCAGGTTCAATTCTAACCTCTGGTACTGTGGTGTTTTCATGTTTCCCCTATGACCTGTGGGTTTCCCCCAGGTGCTCTCTTCCTTGCATATCCCAAAGATGTGTGAGTTGGTAGGTTAATTGGCCACTGTATATAGCCCCTACTGTGTAGCTGAGTGATAGAATGTGGGGGAGATGAAGGAATATGGGACAATATTGATGAATTGGAGGATTAGTGTGTTACCATCAGTGGAGATGCAATGGGCTGAAGGACCTCATTCCATGTTGTATGACTCTAAATCCCAGCATAATGTTCAAGACTTGAAATCTCATTGTGGGCCAAAGGGCCTGTATTGTGCTGTTCTGTTCTTGTCTCTTCCTACCTTAATTTTTGGTCTGCTTTGTATCAAATTTTAGTCTTGCATTGTGGATTCTGGCAGCCAGTAAATTGGCAGATCTGCAGAGAGCAGTTTTCAAGTTTAGCCATGCCCCACAAGCAAGCTCTTGATGTCAGTAGATAATGTGATGCTGATGTAGGGGGTAAATGCCCCAGAATACCAGATGGTTTCCCTACTCTAATCCAGTGGCCAGAAGTTTAATGAGCCTTGTACCTCCTCCTCCTCCACCCCCCCCCCCCCCCCCCAAAAAAAAACTTGAGGATGACTCTTGTGTTCTGGACCAGAGGGAGTGGGTTAACTTGTTCTGTAGACTTTGGGGTGAAAGAGGGCAATGGTTAATCTTGTAAGTAACTTCTTTGGTGCACCCTACATTATTGCAGATGTTCTCATTACAAATGGAGTTGGTTTATTATTATTGTCACTAAGATGCAGTGAAAAGCTTTTCAGCAAGCCATTCATAATTTCAAAACTACATTAAGGTAGTACAAGGGAAAAGCAATAACAGAATGCAGAGTAATTTTAGTTGCAGAGAAACTGCAGTGCAGGTAGACGATAAGGTGCAAGGGCCATGACAAGGTAGATTGAGAGGTCAAGTTTCTTTATCGTACAAGTACATTCAATAGTCTCTTAACAATGAGATAGAAGCTGCCCTTGACTCTGTTTTCAAGCATTTGTATCTTCTGCCTGATGGGAGGGGGAGAGAAGAGAGAATAGGTGGGGTCTTTGATTATGTTGGCTGCTTTCCTGAGGCAGCAGGAAGTGTAGACCTGGTTTGTGGTGAACTGTCCACTACTCTCTGCTGTGTCTTGCAACCTTGGGCAGAGCACTTGCCATACCAAGCTGTGATGCCTTGATGGGATGCTTTCAATGGAGCAGCATTGAAGAGTGATGTGAATGGGTTGCTGATGGTGCAGTGGGCCAGAGCACTGACTGGTGTCTTTCATGCTGTAGGTGGAAACTGTGAAGACCATCTTGCAGGAGTTGAAGTTGCGTGTGCTGGAAGTGACTGACGAGGAAGCAACCCTTGACGGCAGTGATGTCTTATTCACAGGTAAAACTTCTTGGTCCCTCCCTCTCAGGAAAACCTTTGACAATTTTCCCCATTGTTTCTCTTCCCATTCTGGAAACACATTTGTGTGCTTTGTACAGTGCTGCACTTCTGTACTGTGGAGTCCACGTCCAGTTAGGGATACCATCCCTTGTTAAGATGGCCAATACCTCACTGGGCAGCACAGCTAGTAGAGCAACTTGAACCAACCTGGTTTGATTCTGACCCCTTGTGTAAGCTGCACACAGACCACATCATTCTCCTGGTGGGTATGGGCTTCCCCAGGTACTCTGGTTCCATCCCATAGCCCAAAGACATGCAAGTTTGTAGGGTAGTAATGGGCTGTTGTCCCTAGTGTGTGGGTGAGAACCTGGGGGAGTTAATGGTTATGTGGGGGGAAAATGGGATTAAAGGATTAGTGTAAATGGGCAATTAATGGTTGGCACAGACATAATTGTACAGTACAGAAGTGGGGCCCTTCAGACAACATGTCCATGTTGACCTTTCTGCCTACCTATATCAATTCCAGCTGCCCATGGGAATATGGGGAAACTTTGCCAGGTATAGACTCATTGGGATTTTTCGGATAGTGGCTTGCAGGAGTTTTACTCTTAACATGTCGTGAAATGAAGCCACTTTCTCCAGGTGGGTTAGGTGGCCCTAGTCTTCTTTCCCACCAAATGTCAAGTGCCAGACCATTTAAGTGACTTTGGTTCCTTGGCTTCTCTGATGCCACCTTGATGCTTGCTCCAATTAGTATCCTGTGTGTATATGACTCTGGTTTTGGGTGCTTTCAGCAGTATGTTCAGTGCTGGGCCATCCCTCTCACCAGCTGGGTGGGAATTGGTGATGAGGTTTGTGGTTGGGGATCCCCTCCCCCTGTGGGGTCTCTGCTGGAGACTATAATGGAACCTATCTCTGGGCAGACTTGGGGTATTGACCCTAATGTCTCCATAGTCTGTTTTCTCTCTACTTGGGCTCAAATCTCAGATCTCCAGGCCTGTTTGTATATGAACCTTTCCATTCACATCTGCCCATGGTGCAGTTTATCGTCTCTCCAATTGTGCTATTTGGTAGGAGTGGCCTCTGTTTGGCCAACAGTGTGCACCAAATGTAACTCTGGCTTTTGATACTGAAGCTTCATCAATGGGTTCATTCCTGGGATGGGAGGCTTGTCCTTTTGCAAGTGGTGAATGAAATTGGATTTGTATATAGAAATGTTTAAAATTGAGGCATAGCCAGGAGATGGGTTTAAAAAAACCCAACTACTAGGGGGCATAGTTTTAAGGTGAGGAGGAAAGTTTTAAAGGAGATTTGAGGCAAATGTTTTTTTGAAAAGGGTTGTATGTGTCTGGTACACCCTGCTAGGGAAGTGGTGGAAACAAATGCAATAGCAATGTTTAGAAGGAATTTAGACTGGGCAGGGAATTGAGGGAGATAGACCATCTGCAGGCAGATGTGTAGTTTAAATTGGCATAATGTTTGGTACAGACATTGTGTGCCTATTGCTGTACAGTTTAGAAAAATGGGCTTTTTTTTTTATTGCAAGAAAAAAGATCCTCGATGGTGAGGAAACAAGCTGTTGGAGGAACTCCACTGGATCAGGTGGCATCTGTGGATGGAAATGGACAGTAGACATGTCAAGTTGAGACCCTTCATCTGGACTGACCCAAAATGTCAATGGTCCGTTTCCCTCTACAGATGCTGCCTGACCTGACTTCCTCCAGCATTTATTTTGCTCCAGATTCCAGCATCTGCAATCTCATGTCCCTGAGATCCTTGGGGGACATGACAGGGTAGATGTTGGGATGTCCCCACTAGAGGGAGAATAATGAATGAGGGACATAGCTACAGAATTAAAGGGACAGTTATTTAAAAGTGAAGTGTATTGGAACTTGGTGGTGAATCTCTGGAATTCTCTACCCTGGATCACTTTGAGTTGCTCCAAGAGGTTGGATAAATTTTGGGAGATGACAAATGTGGGTTTTGGGGAACTGGAAGAGAAGCCTGGAGCAGATCAGCCATGATAGTATTGAATAGTGCTTGAAGGGCTGAGTGGCCTACTATGTGTTAACTTGTTTTGCTGATTCTGTTTGCCCAATCTTGCAGTGATTTCAATACCTAATCAAATTAAATTTTTCTCTGCCACCCGCCCCCCCCCCCCCCCCCCCCCCGACAATTATTTCTGTTTCAGGACGTGAATTCTTTGTTGGGATCTCAAAATGGACCAATCATAAAGGAGCTGAATTTGTTGCAGATGCTTTCAAGGTGAGGCACAGGGCAGTGTTTCCCACCCCAATGTCAGGGTCAAGAGGTGGGAGAGGATGGACAATTGGTAGAATGGCCCAATACAGGAGAAGTTTGCCATATTCTCACCACAACTCTTCTTCCCCCAAACACCCCCCCCCCCCCCAAAAACCATAAATGTGGGATTGGAATTGCACAAGATAGCAGAAAAACTTAAAATGAGAACCCTTGGGATGGGTTTTCTGGGGACTTGTTCAATGGAATTATCTCAGTACATAGCTTCCTCCTGGGTGCATTTGACCTGACTGGGCATGAATCTTCCTCTGGATTAAATGCCCATTGAGAACTTTAATCACTGGGTCTAAATCCTGCCCCACAGCATTGTAGGGTTACCTTCAGAGGGATCACATCAGTTCAAGGTGGCTCACGACCACTATCAACAGACAGTTGGGAATAGTCAAAGCTGTTTTTGCTGGGAGAATCTGCATCCCA
Organism: Pristis pectinata; assembly: GCF_009764475.1. NCBI lineage: Eukaryota > Metazoa > Chordata > Chondrichthyes > Rhinopristiformes > Pristidae > Pristis > Pristis pectinata. Next base: position 5,097,031 of record NC_067438.1, read on the forward strand.
CAGGAATATAAATCGAAGCATGCTGCAAGTGGGAATCTGATGCATTGTGCTGGTGTTCCACCTGGGAAAGGAGGTTCTGGAATTGCATATCTCCCTAAACATTTGTGGCTTGCCCTCCATGTTTCTCTCCACTCTGACTTGGAAATATTCACCCTTTTAGAACCAGAGAAGGGCAGGTGATTTATATTTTGGGTAAAGAAATGGAATTGGGAATTGATTTGCTGAGGGTCTTCACTTTTGCTAATTCATCACCCAATTGACATACTGTGGGTTTGAGAGGTCTTGTACATTTCCTGGAACATAAAATACTCTGCTGCTTGGAGATGTGGTTGCCAATTTGTTCCCATAAACAGCAACCTGACACTGAACAGATGTATTTTACTGAAAATGAAAACTTGCTCATTTCTCTTTACATCAGTATTGGCGATTTTACAACATTACCCAGACTTTACAACATTAGTGACTCTTTACAAAGGAGCTACACTGCACTTAATGGCAGCTTATTTGGTCCTAAAATAGAAATTCCCTTTATTTTGCCCATTGGCCACTCTGTTACCTAGACTAATTTATTATTTCTGAATTCTCAGGTCTGAAATAGTAACTCTTTCAACAGATGTTGCCTGACCTAAGTTTTCCAGCATTTTATTCTGTATTTTATGGATATTTGTTGGAAAGGAGTATTTCCCAGATGCTGGGGAGATGCTTCCCAAAATGTGACCTGAAAGATTGGTTTGTGCTTTGATAAGACTCCTTCATCAATGCAAAACCCTCTCAGTACTGCACAGTTGTTTGATGTATGTTATTTACTTTGGAAGTAGGATTTCAACCCTAAAGTTTAGTCTGAAACAGACCCAATGACCCTTTGATCATGTCTTTTGGTATCTCCAGGACTTCACGGTTTCTGTGGTGCACATCCCCGAGCCCCATCACCTGAAGAGCTTCTGCAGTATGGGAGGTCCCAGCACCATTGTTGTTGGGAGCAGTGACATTGCTCGAAAGACAATCAAGGTAAGGCAAGTTGATGGGGGCACTGCTTGTACATGTCCTGACAGTTTTTCCTCCACCACTCCACCCCCTATATCTGGGGATTTGATTACCGGGTCCAGGAATACCCATATTTCCCTCTTGCCCCTTGCACAAGCTCTCCAATATCACACCTTGATGCAGCTTGATGCAATTATAATTGATTGTGGTAGGAGTTTGGTTTCTGGCTGTGTTCATCTCTATCTTTTCCCTAGATGCCTGCACACCTGCCTTCCAGTCAGGAATCATTGGATGTTTGTAAATATTGCTCTAAGCCAGCTTCTGTTCTCTTGGGAGGGGTACAGAAGCAAGAACCATCTAGTGCTTGGTGCCCCCATTGACCATCCTAAACATTTGCCCCTTCTGGTCCTACAACCACTGCAATGTGTGCTCTCTATTTAAAATACACTGCATTAGGGGGGTGCAAGTGGATGGAATGTGGGGAGAATAAGATTAGATTTGATGGGTGTTGATAGCTGGACTTGGTGGGCCAGAGGGACTGTTTCCATGCCATAGAACTCTGTACCTCTGACCCAGGCTGTCTGACCTCAAACCCTGCCCTCGCCAGCAAGGGGGGGGGGGGGGGGCGGCAGACACAAGTGCTACCATCTACAGGCTCTCAGAGTTGTGCATCAATCTGACTTGGAATATATATTGTCACTGGGTCTAAATCCTGGAACTGCCTCTCCAACAGCACTGGGACAACCCTAAAGATTGAGAGGCATAGACAGCTGGTATCTTTTTTCCACCTGGGGTTGAAATCTAACAGAGGGCATGCATTTAAAGTGAGAGGGGGCAAGTTTTTAAGTGATAGATGCCTGGAATGCACTGCCAAGGGTGGTGGAGGTAGGTGCAATGGAGACGCTTAATATTGCCCTCAAAGGCACATGAGTGCAGAGAATGGAGGGATATGGACATTGTGTAGGCAGAAAAGCTGAGTTTGGGTGTTGTACATAGTCTGACAATATTCTGGGCCAAAGGGCCTGTTCTTGTACCATTCTATGTTCTAGCCCATCCCCCACCACCTTGAGGGCAATTAAGGATAGGTAATAAATGCTGATGAGAGCCCAAAATGAATATCTTAAATCTATGGGAAACTTGGTGCATGCCCTTGATGTTTAGCAGGATGGTGCAGAGGGAGGTTTACACTATAACTAACACATGCTGTCCCTACCCCAGGAGAGGAAAGATTTCCTGACATCTTTCTTTCTGACAGGCAATGGAGCAGCTGACAGACTTCACCTATGAGAAGCTGAGCGTGTCGGACGACGCCGCGGCCAACTGCATCTACATGCGAGTCGGTAACAAGAACGATACCCTGGTGCATCGGTCGGCTGAGGAATTTCCAGAAAGCTCTGCAGTAAGTGGGATGGATTTGTGACCTCTGGGATTATTCTATGATCCCCTGTCTGGATGCTTTGTTGGGGGGGGGGGGGGGTGGGGGCCGGGGCCGGGGGGAAGAAATGGAGACGGTGTGTCAAAGCCTTCCATTACTGAGCTGTGGGTGTGGCCACTTACCACAGCTGCTGTTGTCCAGCCATCCTATTGAGTAAAGAAGGCATTGAATTTAAATGTTGAAGTTGCATTGCAGTTTTGTAAAACTCTGGTTAGGCTGCATCTGGAGTACTGCAGTTCTGGTCGCCCCATTACAGGAAGGATGTGGATGCTATGGAGAGGGTGCAGAAATTTACCAGGGTGCTGCCTGGATTAGAGGGCATGTGCTGTGAGAAGAAGTTGGACAAACTTGGGTTGTTTTCTCTGGAGTGGCAGAAGCTGAGGGCAGACCTAGTTTAGAAAGTTGAGACATGAATAGAAAAGACAACTGGTATCTCTTTTCCCAGGGTTGTAATGCTCTAGTACTAGAGGGCATTTAAATTAAGAGGGGGCATTTAAGTTAAGAGGGGGCAAATTCAAGAGATCTGTTTTGTTTTAGAGGGTGCCTGGAAAATGCCGCAGGGGTTGTAGTGAAGGCAAATGTGATAGGTGTTTTAAGAGGCTCTTAAGTGCACACATACTGTATGCATAGAATGGAGGGGTATGGACATTGTTAAGCAGAAGGGATTAGTTAGGTGTTTAACTAGTTTGGCCCAACATCATAGGCTGAAGAAACATAAGCACAAGAACAGGCTCTATTCTTAAATGTCCAGTCTCCAATTCCATGTATCTCCAAGTGAGCCAAACAGTTTGCATCCTTGCTGTGATGTTTGACCGTGACTCTGGGAGTCCATGTCTAGCTGTGGCTGAGACTTCAGTTACCCAACCATCTCCTGCCTCATCTCTGGTCTCAATGTTTTGATTTGCTCCTGACTTTTCTCCCTATCTTCCTGATCAGGTCTCTCCCATAAACCACAGTCCAAAACTCCACTACTCCATGACTAGTAAGAAAACTGCAGATGCTCCCAATCTTGAAGGAGATGCTCAGCAGGTCAGGCAGCATCCAGAGGGAAATGGTTCAAAGACTTTCTGTCTGAACTGTGCCCAAGGCCCACTTTCTCCCACTGTCCCTGTACTTGCTGATCAATATTGACCAACATTACTTGCATTCTGCTTGCCACGTGTGTCTAAGCCCTACTAGCCTCTGATCTCCTCCACAGCTGAAGTTCTGGCTTACTGATCACCCTTTATTTTAATGGCTCCCCCATTGGTAGCTGTTCCTCAAGAGGAGCAGTGGTAGGCTACCAGACCCTTCATGCCTGCTCTGACACAAGATAATCATGGTTGATCTATGTTGGCCTCAACTCTTCTGTTCCAGTTCCCTATAACCCTCCATACTTATCCATCTCCACCTTAAACATATCTAATGATCTGGTCTCTGCCACAGAATTCCAAAATTCACTACCCTTTGATTTCTGCACACCTCAGATTTAACTGCCCAACCCTTGACTTTGCAGCTATGTCTCCTTGTTTGTCGCTCTCACCAGTGAGTTTTCTACTTTGTGAAGTCTCTTGAGAACCAGTGTTTGAATAAGGTCATCCTTAATTCTTAACTCAAACACAGACCCTAACTGTCTAACCCCCTCAGTAGGACAAGCCTCTCATCCCAGGACTTGGCCTGGTGAATCCCATATGGATTGCCTCCAATACCCTTTTCAATAAGGAAACCAACACTGCAGTGTCCAGTGTGGCCTGGCCAATGCTATAACAAAACCACCCTATTTTTAAACTCCAATCACTTTGAAACCTTCTCAGAGCCATAGAGCATTACAGCACAGATACAGGCCCTTCAGCCCAATCAGTCCCTGCTGACCATGGGGCACACCCAGCTAGTCCCAATTTCCTGTTATGCCCCAACCTTACATGTACCTATCCAAGCGGTTCATAAATGAAACTGTTGTACCTGCCTCAACAACTTCTCTGGCAGCTCATTCCATATACTTAACACCCTCTGTGTGGAAACAGTTATCCCTTTGGACCCTTTTTTTTTTCTCTTGACTACTTGTTGGACCTGCCTGCTAACCTTTCTGATTCTTGCACGAGAACACCTAGATCCCTCCTGAAATTTCCTCCTACCAAGGTCCCTAACTCTTGAATTTGCTCCCTTGAGTCTCTTTCCACCCCTGTTCAACCATTAAACCCAATACCTGCTGCTTGTACAACACCTGGGTGAAGCAGCCTGATGAGTTGCTCGCACAGTGACCTGCCTCTGGATGTTCTTGTCCTTCAGTCATTAACTTGAAGCAAGAAGTCATTAGCTTGAAACAACATTAGCTTGAAACATGCCATTCTGTGGCATGGCAACCAGGAAGGATGTTATTAAGCTGGAAAGATTCACTGTTACTCGGACTGGAGAGCTTGAGTTACAAGGATAGGCTGAGATTTTCTGAAAAACAAATGCAGAAGAGAATCCCCTATAAGGATCATCAAGCAATACAGCATGGCTACAGACCCTTCAGCCCATCTCATCCATGTCAACCAAGATGCCCATCTAAGCTAGTCCCATATCCCTCTAAACCTTTCCACATCCTGCCTGAGTCTTTTGAACCTGCTCAACCCCTTGCTCTGGCAACCTGTTCCACACACAACACCCTATGTGAAGAAGTTGTCTCTTGGGTTCCTATTAAATCTGTCTCTCTCATCTTAAATCTGTGCCCTCTTTTTTTATTCTTTCCCAGGGGCAGGGGAAGACTGAGTGCATTCACCCTATCTATGCCCCTCCAATCTCCTGTGTTCCAAGGAATAAAGTCCTAATCTGCCCAACCTCTCCCTATAACTCAGTTGTGGCAACATCCTCGTATCTTCCCACTCTTTCCAGCTTAATGGCATCTTTCCTATGGCAGGGTCCTGTACAAATTTGCAAGATGGTGCCAGAGCATGGCAACTTGTTGCAAGCTGCTCTCTACAGATCTACTCATCTTTTACTATAATTGTTCTAACTGAATGTATCTGCACCATGTAATGAATTGATCTGTACAAACAGTATGCAAGACAAGTTTTCCACTGTACCTTAGTACAAGTGGCAATAAACCAATACCAATATATGCAATGCCCTGACCAGTGAAGGCCAGTCCCCTGTCAATCTGTTGTGCCACTTTCAGGGAAATATATACTTGAAGTCCCTCTGTTCTACAACACTCCCCCAGGCCCTACCATTCACTGTGAATGTCCTACACTAGTATGACCATAATTGAAAATTTTGCCTAGGTTTGCCAAACTTTTTTCTTCCCTCTTTTCTCCCCCACCCCTTTCCAGTACAACATTAGCACCAGTTAGAGGAGCTACAATGCAGACTTCCCAGAATAGGGAGACATGGGCCCTCTATTTGAAAGGAGGCTCCCACTTCCCAAGCCTATAAGCTTTAATCACCTGGTTTGTTTCTGGGGGTAAAAGCCCAGTGCTGGCTTGCTATAAGAGGGGCCAAGCTGTGTATTTTCAGCATAAGTTAACTGCCAGCTGTGACCCAGACAATATTGGATCAGCACCATATTTGCAACGTGTCTGTCCTTGGGCTAATTCTTCACAGATGTTTAAACTATGCAGCAACAATGTGGCTGTATATGCATGCATGATCTCTAAATTTTGCAAATGACATTGGGGTGTGATCAGCACAGGATATTGGCAAAACCAGGTGCTCCAGTTTCCTCCCACATCCCAATGATGCACAGGTTGGTGTTAATTGGCCACTAACTTGCTCCTTGTGTGCAAGTGAGGGTTGGGAGAACTGGGGCAGTTAATGGGAGAGAATAGCTTACAGGGGAATGAATGGGATTTCTGGCATAGACTTGATGGGCCAAATGGCCCCCACAGCTTGAAATATGAATTCATCTTACTGGATGAGGTTAATGAGATTTGTTCCTGACAATAGCTTTGAGCTGTACCAACAGCATTTATGACAATGAAGCAATTTTAGAACTGCAAACCAAGTGTATTTCAAGAGGGATACAATTAGTCTTCACTAGACTTGTCTGACCAGGAGAACAAGTCCTGGACACTTCCATCAGTGTCCACTTACTAGGGAGCAATTCTTCCCCCCCCACCCCACAAAATAATTTTACAGGCTGGGTGTCCTTTGGGTAGCTGAAGGTAACCAAATAAGTGTGTGTAGATGTAGTTTTGATGCAGAGAAGAACTAAACAGCCCATCAGATGACTTTTTCCTTTGAGGTGGGAAAGGAACACTTCAACCTGTGTCTAGAATGTGGGACTTGCTGGCATACACACCAACCACTCCCTGTAAGGGTAAGTAGCACAAGCATCCAGAGGGGAAGGATGGTGCTTCCATCCTCAGTGACATAGGCCATTCAGCCCATCAAGTCCATTCTGGTCTCCATTCTCCCTTCTACCTCTTTGTAATCTATTTTTCCCCATCAACTGCCCCCCCCCCCCCCCGATTCTACCACTTGCCCACACACCAGGAGCAATTTACGGTGGATTATTAAGCTACTGACCTGCATCTTTGCCAGAAAGAAACCAGAGCACCCAGAGTCACGGAGAACATGCAAACTCCTCAAAGTGCCCAAGGTCAGGATTGAACCCAGGTTGCTGAAGCTGCACTGTTGGGTGGGAGGAACTCAGCAGACATTGGTTGTGCTCAAGGGGAGGGGTATGATGACCACATCCCCTTCACTGGAAACACCAGAGAATGATGTCCATGGCAATGTGCATCCTTGCTCCTTAACATTGAGTGTGCATTCCTCTTTATATATAAAAAAAAATCCATTCAGTTTAACTTCCACAGATGCCCTTGAACCAGCTTCTCTTTCACCTTTTAATGGTTGTCAACAGAGCCAAGTTCACTGGCCTCCAGTTAGGCACCAACTTGCCAGCAAACTCTGCCAACTAAGAATTGTCAGGACTGCAGGGCACTGGACCCAACACATCCAGCAGCCCTGTCCCAGAACTCCAGGCTCACTGCCTTGTTGCTAAGGGGACTTGGCCCAAACTTCCACCAGTCACAGGCTGTTCTTTTTAAAGTGTAGAAGATTTATTAACAACCTCTTTAATGGTTTGCAGCTAGTGGGGCTTTAAACTTTCATTTTTGTTTTGCTTTAGTTGTGTGTGGAATTTACTTGGTCATGCTGTTGGACTGTACTTGATGCACTCTGAAACAGTATTTCTAATCAGTGTGGAAACTTCCAACTTTTCCTGAATTTCTGGCAGTAATATCCCCATACCAATCAATCTTTCACACTCCTTGAAGGATTTGTGGGTGAAGTAGTTTGAAGGGACTAGGAGTTAAAGTGGAGAGCTGAGGGACTTCAAAAGTGCAAGTAAGTGGGGGGGAAACTTTCCTCCTCTGGCTAGAGTAAACCATCAGCAATCCAGTTTATAAAATTGGCATAAATACTAGAAAGGAAATGAGAAATATTTTGAGCATTGCTAACATCTGGAATCCACTACCTTGAGAGTGCTGGTGGAATCTAACTTTTAACACAACTTGCAGACTAAATTTTTTTTAAACCAATATTTGGGCTGCTTCCCAGCTTAATATCTGGAGAAAGGCTATATTCCTGACCATTTGACTTGGCATGTTTAACACTCCATGATGCAGTGCTGCCTGGTCTGAGTATGTTCTAATGGACAGACATTAACTTCAGGTTGAGGGGTGTGGAGGAAGGAAAATATGACAGTTGCCATGTCCTGAGAGTTTGCTCCAACTGTCACATGACTTTGAACCTACCCTTGGACACTTGTGTTGCAAAGCACTTTTGCAGGCAAGATTTTTGATTGCAATGTTTGCTGCTCATTCCTGCTGTGCAGAGATTTGAATTACAGTGAAACTAGATGTCTGACAAACTGAAAGGGGTTAACTGCCCATCCACTTCTTGCATCAAAGTCCTGTGGCTGGGGTGGAAGAAGATGGGGCTTTGGCTTCGGTTCTTGGTCAAAAGGTGGAAGCTTCACTGTACTGGAGTCTGCAGTGGGACTTGGTTCCATGTTGACCTGCCTCTTGGGTGATCATCCCGCAAACCTTTCTGTTCATTGTGGAGCTGGTGAATGGAGTCAAACGTTCTCACACTGGCTTGTTTGTGGAGAGATTAAGGGAGGGTCTCCTTCCCCTCTACTGCCTGACAATTTGGGCTTGTTCTTGCCCTTTTTGGGCTCCACCACCCCCTATTGTTTGGTGCCTGACTGTCAACCATTGAGTTGGGGCCCTTTCCCTGCTGCCACAGGCAGTGCTAAGTCAACATCCTTGTGAGGAAGGGACTCAAATGAAATACAATTTAATATTGTTAGTTGCCTTCCCCAAAGACACGAATGCAAGAGCTGCAAGTAGCAGGTACAGTCACTGGCTTACAGCGCCACTGATCCAGGTTCCATGCTGACCTACAGTGCTGTCTGGGTGGAGTTTGCATGTTCTGTGAGCATGTGCTCCAGTTTTCTCTTGCATCCCAACAGCATAGGCTTGGTAGGTCAATTGGCTGCTGTATCAGCCCCAGTGTAGATGAATGCTGGAGGAATAGTTGAAGGGTATAGGTGAGTGAATTGGTTATGGGGAGGGAGGGTAATGAGTGGGGGAGTGAGACTAGATTTGTTCTGAGCTGGCATGATCTTGATGGACTGAATAGCCTCTTATGTCAGAAAATGAGCTTTTCCTGAGCTGCTAACCCATGAATGCAAATTCAAGCCTCTCCAGACTCCTGCCCTGACTTTTATTGCAGCCCTGTCTCCAGTCCTACTGTGATACCTGTCCCTACCATCTGATCACCTTCCAAGGCTCTAACTCTGCTCCAACTGTAACCACTTGCACACCCCTCACAGATTGGGTGACTGCTTCATCAAGCACCTTCGTTCCATCTGCTGCAAAAGCAAGGACCTCCCGGTGGCCACCCACATCAATTCCACATCCCACTCCCACACTGACATGTCTGTCCACGGCCTCCTCTACTGTCACGTTGAGGTCAGATGCACATTGGAAGAACAACACCTTGTATTCTGCCTTGGGAGTCTCCAACCTGATAGCTGCAACATTGATTTCTTGAACTTCTGGATACCCCCTGCCCCCTCCCCTTCCCATCTGTTCCCCCACCTCCTTCCCTTTTATTCCATAGTCTACTGACCTCTTCTCCCAGATTTTTTCTCCTTCATTCCTTTGCCTCTTCCACCCATCACCTCTAGCTTCTCACATCACTTTCAACCCACACTTACCTGGATGCCTATCACCCACTAACTTGTGGTCCTCTCCTGACCTTATTCTGGCTTCTGCCCTCTTCCTTTCCAGTCCTGATGAAGGGTCTCGGCCCAAAACGTTGACTGTTTATTTCCCTCCATAGATGCTGCCTGACCTGCTGAGTTCCTCCATCTTGTGTGTTGCATACCTCACCCATTTGCCTTTGCTCCACCACTGGTATCTGCAGCCAAATTCTCAGGTTCTCCTTTTCTTGAGCTCACTTTTACAATGCACTTTGAGTGACTTTATCCAGCACTTTTTCAGTTTCCATTTTTGACCCCTTTAGTAATTGGTTTGTCCCACATTCTGAGATGCAGTGGGAAGCTTTTGTTTGCATGCCATCCAGATGAGTCATTCCATACACAAGTACATCAAGGTAGTGTAAAGGAAAATGCAGAATAAAATTTGTTGAAAATAGTGCCACAGGTAGACAGGGCAGTGAAGGCATTTGGCACACTGGCCTTCAGTCAGGGCACGGGATAGGAGCTGGGGAGATTGTGTTGCAGTTCCGCAAGATGTTGGTGAGGCCACAATTGGAGGATTGTGTACAATTTTGGTCATCCTGTTGTTGGAAAGATGTTCTTAAACTAGAAAGAGTACAGAAAAGATTTACCAGGATGTTGCCTGGACTAGGGGTGGGGTTATCAAGTGACAAGGACAGTGTACAGACTGGGACTTTATTCCGTGGAATGTAGGAGATTGAGGGGTGACCTGAGAGGTATAAAAAGTCATGAGGGGCATAGACAGGGTGAAAATGCAGTCTTTCTCCCCAGGGAGAGGGTGCGTCAAAACGAGGGGAGAGATTTAAAAGGGACGTCAGGGGCAGTTTCTTCACGCAAAGGGTGGTGCCTATTCGGAATGAGCTGCCAGAAATAGTGGTTGAGGCGGGCACGTCAATGTTTAATCTATGTAGATAAGTACATGGATAGGAGAAGGCTATGGGCCAAACTCAGGCGGAAGGGACTAGCTCGCTGGGCAATACAGTCGGCATGGATGAGTTGGGCCGAAGGGCCTGTTTCCGTTCTGTATGACTGACTATAGCGTCACTTGCAGAAAGTGCAGTGCAAGGGCTGCAACGAGGTAGATCGAGAAGTCAAAAGTTCAAATGTAATGTACATGAGGTTCGTTCAAAGGTCTAAAAGGAATAAAAGCACTTGAACATTACAAGGAGAGGAAGAGCTGTTTTAATTGAGGAATCTGTCGCTGCAAATGGTTAGTAGCTGCTATTGTTTTCAACATGTTTCTTTTTTGTCCTTCTAGGCTTTTCAGAAGCTCCCTGAGTACACGCTCATACCAGCCTCCTGTACAGAGGTAGCGAAGCTCGGGGCAGCCCTGAGTTTTTGCTGCATTCTAATCAATAAGAAATATTAAGGACCAGGACCCAGTTAAGGCCTCAGCCTTGGCTCCACTGTGGAATAGAATAGAATTGGCTCTGAATGATTGGATGTATTGGAATGCTTGGATCAGGAATCTGTGTTGCTCCTCCCCGTCAAATCCCTGTGTGTAAACCTTGTGTGTAATCGGGGGCCCAGCCCATAGCCAACTGTGAGCAGAGCTGCATTGTGCGGGAGAGACTGGAGACGGCAGTACAGTGGCGCCTAGCGTTCATGTCCATTATTGCAGCTTTTGCTCTGGGAATTGTTATTAAGGGATTTTCAGAAAACGTGGATCCTTTTAGCTTTCTGGAACGCGTTCACTTTTCTATTTGGGGAAATTTTTTAAATATCAAAGTGCTTGAAGCTTGATCCTGTATATCATACTTCACAATAGTTGTGGCTTCCCACTTCCTGCCACAACGGATTCTAGTCATCTGGAGGGAAACGTTCTCGGAATTCCACTATTTGATTCCTTTTCCCAGTCTGTGGCAAGTTGGGCATGATAGCATGGAATGCAGAGAGGCAGGAATGCATGATATTCCCGGAAATTCATTGCTTTAATGTAGAAAGAACGGTCTTGCAAACATACTGATACTAGTGAAGCAAAAAGCTCATCTTTTAATAACTGTTCACCTTGCTGCATTTCGTATTTGGGGTCAAATAATGGAATGAAAAGGTCGTGTTGCGTCCGCTTGCAACTTTTGGAAATTGATACCATTTCCTCCCCGAAGGTTTTCCTGTCCCCTCTTGTTATTTCCTGAAGGCGACGTTCTTTGTTTTCAAACTAGTCTCCGTTTTCATTTTGTTTTTGAAGGAAGGTCCATTTCAAGCTGTTCCTGTGCCAAACAGCGCAGTGAGGTGGGATCCCTACCACCTCTGATCTAATTCACAGAAGTCCTTTCGGGGGCCAACCAGTCGAGGGTTATGTACCCAAATTAATGCAACAAGGCTTGTATTCCCACCCCACCAAGTGCTGCCCAGATGGCAGCAACAGTTTCGTTGACCACCCTCGCCCCAACTCCAGATTAACATTTGCAGCAACTGATGTTGGAAAGGCGGGAACTGCTTGTTCCGGGTGTGGCCAGCGGGTGCCACTGGTTCCCCCTCAGTCTCCTCTTCCCACATTAGACATCAGTTAAAGCTAGAGCTTCAGAAGTACAGATTCTCCTCCGTTGCTAATACAAACGTTCATAACGGAGGAATGTTAATAGCCCATTATAATTGAGCGTGACTGGTTGTCGTATTTGGCAGCTTAATACAATTAAGTAGCTCTTTGGTTTAGCATTTCTGCAGAGGATGACCAACTTTATTCAGTGCAGGGATAAAACTGTTTATGCAAACGTGTGCAGTGTTGGTCGGGCGCTTGACTTTGTTCTGACTTTGTGTGGCTGTGTTCACGTGACCCCTCTGCCAGCGAGTATCAACCGGACGTTGGAAGAAGAGCCCCATTCTTTCATTAACACCGCTTGATGGACTAAAGTGGAAATATCTGGCTCGCCTGTGGGTCTTTCGTTACTCAGTGATCCAAACCCGGGATGACCACTTGAAGTTGAAATTGCCTCGCATTCGAGCTGTGAGACAACTGGATTGAAGGACTGAGTGCTCTCCCCAGTTCTGGATTGTCATTCTGCCAAACCTGTGTGCATGCGTAAAACCAGTCTTCGCAGATACTCCTGTCGACACTGCAGCCTGATCATCCAGTATATCACCTCAACCTTTCCTGAAGTGAGACCACGTCGGGAAAGAGCCAGTCACTTGGTGCTTTGTCCGTTTTTTTTTGTATTGTCTCTCCCCTTTTGTAAGCAACTCTTCAAAGAAAAATAAAATACTTTGCAAATTATAACCGTCTTTTTGCTTCTGTTTTGAATATAGGTGGATATTTATTGTCGCCCAAAGATTGTTTAGAACCTTGGGTATACTTGACTTTTTTGCTTCCAAAAATCACTGTACAGCCCAGCTCCAGTTGCTACTTATGCTGTCCTTGATATTCTTCTCCCAAAAGTATTGTTTTTTTGTTCCTGGTACAAAGTTAAATTCTTAGCTGGCACAATTAAAATTAATGTAGAAGGCTGCTGTAGACTACAACAGGATATTGATAGGATGCAGAGCTGGGCTGAAGTGGAAGATGGAGTTCAACCCAGACATGTGAAGTGATGCACTATGGTATTTGAAGGCAAAGTACAAGGTTAATGGCAGGACTCTTAATGTGGTGGAACGGGGGATCTTGGGGTCCAAGTACATAATCTCTCAAGGTTGCAGCGCAAGTTCATAGGGTTGTTAAGGTGTATGATGTGTTCATTAGTTGGGGTATTGAGTTCAAGAACCACAAGGTAATGTTGCAGCTCTATAGAACTCTGGTTAGTCCACACTTGGAGTATTGTGTACAGTTCTGTTCACCTCCTTATAGAAAGGATGTGGCAGTTTTAGAGAGGGTGCAGACTATTTACCAGGACATTGCCTGAATTGAAGAACATGTCTTGAGGATAAGTTGAGTGAGCTTGTGCTTTTCTCTTTCCTCAAGAGGATGAGAGGTGACCTGATTAGAGGTGTACAAGGTGCTAAGAGGCATAGATCGAGTGGACAGACATGCTTATACCCAGGATGAAAATGGCTAACATGAGGGTGCATAATTTTAAGGTGATTGGAGGAAGGTATAAGGGGGATGTCAGGGGTAGGTGTTTTTTTTACATAGTGGTGGGTGTGTGGAACACTGCCAGCAGAGGTTGTGGGGGCAGATACATTGGGGACATTTAAGACACTTAGCCCTTCATTTCTCTATCATTCATGTGTCTATGTGGTAGGGAAGTTAGATACATCTTGGAGCAGGATAAAACGTTGGCACAACATCGTGGGCTGAAGGGCCTGTACTGTGCTGTAATGTTCTATGAAACTTATTTCTTGGCCAAATCTCATGATATCGATACAGACACCACTGGAAGGTCAACTACAGCACTCCAAACGTGATCTAATCAGTGGCTTGCATATCTGTACCATAAATTCGCCATCACTGTGTTCCAGTTCTTCCTCAGACCTTACCTAACACACAGGGTATTAAGTATAACTAGCAGGGGGAGCTAAGCACTAAAGTACCTCCGTGTTGCCCCTGGTGTCTGTTTCTTAATCAATCCTGTTTTCCTTTTATCTACTTCATTCATATTTGCTATCACGGGTACAGGGCATAGAATCTATGTAAATATCACATGTTCAATCCCCAGTGACCAACATTGGGATGACTGTGTACTCAACTAGTTTATTAGATATCAAAAATGAAAAATGTCACCTGCTGGAAATTTGAGATGAAATCATGGAATTCTGGAAACACTCAACTGCTGTGACGAGAGAAACCGGGTTAATGTTTCACATTGAAGACCCTTTACCAGTTGTCTTCAAGTTGAGGGGGAAGCGGGTAGGCCAAAGATAATGTCCCTGATAGGGTTGGGCCTAGAGTTTCCCATGTGATTCTGTTTTTGGCACCTCCTTGTTAATTTAATGAGAACGATTAGAGTCATAGAGCAATACAGCATGGAAACAGGCCCTTCGGCCCAACTCATCCATACTGGTCGCATTTGGCCAATATTCCTCTAAGCCTGTCCTCTCCATGAACTTATTGGTATGCCTTTTAAATGTCTTTATTGTACCTGCCTCAACTACTTTGTCTGGCAGCTTGTTCTATATACACGCCACCCTCTGTGAGAGGGGCAACTCAGGTCACTTTTGAATCTTTCCCCTCTCACCTTAAACCTATGCCCTCTAGTTTTTGGTTCCCTTTCCCTGGGGGGAAAAAGATTTTGTGCATTCACTCTCCATGCCCCTCATGATTTTTATCTCCATAAGGTCATCCCCTCAGTCTCCTACATTCCAAGAAGAAAGGTCCCAGCCTGCCTAACCCCTCCCTATAACTCAGATCCTCGAGTCCTGGCAACGTTCTCGTAAATCTAATTGAAGAGAGAGAGAATGTTTAAAAGCTGTGAAATGCTGGTCGCAGCTGCTGATAAACCCGAGGCCAAACAGAGAACGTTGAAAATTCTCAGCAAGTGTCTGTAGAGAGAAAGAAAACCGAGTTAATCTTACAGATGCATACCTTATAGAAAAAAACACCGTAACATTTATATTAGCAACTTCGATGTGAGGCATAATTAGTAAGTTTGCAGAGGACAAGAAAAGCTGTGGTATTTAGTGTGGATGATAGTCTTGGGCCAAAGAACCATGTTGATCATCTGGTAAATCGGGCAGAACAATGGTAGATGGAATTTAATTCTGATAAGTGTGAGGTGATGCATTTTGGCAGGGGTGTTTGACAGGATATACAGCATTAATGGTAGGGCCTAGGGACAGGGGAACTAGGTGTACAAGTCCAAAGGTCCCCGAAGGTGGCAGGACAAGTAGATAAGATGCTTGCCTTCATTTAACTGAGCACAAAATTTAAGAGCAGGGAGGTCTTGGTACAAATTTATAAATCGTTGGTTAGGCTGAAGTTAAAGTGCTATGTGCAGTTCTGGTCACCACAGTGTAGGAAGGACATGATTGCGCTGGAGAGGGTGCAGAGGAGGTTCACCAGGGTGCGTCCCAGGGCGGAGTGTTTCACCAATTTGGAGAGACTGAAAAGGCTGGCGTTTATTTTGCTTGCAGGAGGGAGAGATGGTTCCTGACTGACGTGTACAAAAATTATGAGACGTTTAGGTAGGGCAGGTAGGAAACGCTTCCCCGTGGCAGGGGTGGCTAAGACCAGACGCCATAGGTTTCAGGTGAGGAGTAAGAGGTTTAAAGGGGATTTGAGGAAGAATTGTTTTCACCCAGAGAGTGGTTGGAATCCGGAATGCACTATTGAGAAGGTGCTGGAGGCAGACACTCGCAACTTGAAGGGGATGAGTGGTATGGGGGTGGGGGGAAGAATCTCATTGAAACCCACCAGACACTGAAAGGCCTGGATAGAGTGGACGGGGAGAGGATGTTTCCATCAGTGGGAGAGTCCGGGATCCGAGGGCACAGCCTCAGAATAAAGGGACGTCCCTTGAGAACTGATATGAGGAGGAATTTCTTCAGCCAGAGGGCGGTGAATCTTTGGAATTCGTTGCCACAGACGGCTGTGGAGGCCAAGTCATTGGGTGTATTTAAGGCAGAGATTGACAGGTTCTTGATTGGTGAAGGGGGTTGAAAAAAATCAGCCATAATTGAATAGCACAGCAGACTAGACGGGCTGAATGGCCTAATTCTGCTCATTTATCTTATGGTCCAACATCTAAGAAGTACCTGGAATCACTGGGGCACAGACCAAGAGCTGGTTAATGGGAGTAGTATAGATATAATTTGATAGTTGGTATAGACACAGTGGGCTGTTCCTCTGACTCTATGACTCTGGATGCACTGTTCCTGCCTATTGTATGCATACCCTAGGGTGTTAAGTACAGGTCTGATTTGCTCATGTTAATCCCAGTATACACTCAGTTATTACCTTTCTAAAATGGCATGTATCAAATCTAGTAAATCCCCTCTTTAAGATTATTTTTCATTGTTCTTCTGCTGCCCTTTCGATTTTAAGGTCGACCTTTCCTTTCCCTCCATGGCTGCTGCCTGACCTGCTCAGTTCCTCCGGCGGTTTCATTTTGCTCCACATTCTTGCAGCTTCAGTCTCTTGTGTCTCCTTGAGGTCGGATTCTGTTCCCTGACCACCAGTCTAAACTTGGTGCAATGTTCAGCATTAAGCCCTGTCCTCCCAGGATACAACACCCCAACACTGCTCCATCTTGCATTTGCTTTTCGTATCTTATTTTTTGAGAAGGTGCACATTTTAAATTAATGAATGCAAAGAAGCCCTTGGATACATTTACCAGAATTAATACAGAATTATAAGGATTTGCATTGCAGAGAAGATGCAATTTTATTATTGATGGTTATTAGTTTACAATCATTTTGTGTCTACAGTTTAATCCACATTTTGCAGTCCTATTGAATAAACTAAACAATTAATATGTATTTGTTTTTACTGTACCTTGTGTACTTCCGAGCATATCGAAATGCTTTAGAACGAGGTAAATACGGCGGGGTTTCGATTTATATTCTATTTATATTTGATAATAACCTTATTATAATACAAAGGGGAAAGAGATGTGTGCTGTACATCTGCATGCAGCCTTTACTTTGCTCTTCATGCTCCTCCTGCTGGTCGACCGCACTACAGCAGCACGAGGTAGGCAAATACAACGATTTGCACAACTCAATATACTATTTATAATCCAGCAATATGGTAAGAGGTTGCCCGCAGACATAAGCACATCGGCCCTTCTACGCAACAGTAAAAACTCTTCACCCGCTTGAGAGGGCAGATTACCATGCAAAAGACCGTACCCATGGCAATGCCTTTCAGTGCGAAAGTCAGGTGAATTTTGCACTCAACTCTTGAGCTGGGTTCGAATTCACGTCTCCCCGATTCCACAGCTGACGAAAAACAGTTAAGACGTTAACTGGCAGAAAAATGCATAAGCAGATCCCTTAACATGAGATTCTGACATTCAATATACTAAGTATGAACTGTGGTGAGATGCAAACTGGCCAAATATAAGCCGTGTCTAGATACAATTCTCCGAAATAAACCGTTTTAATCAAAGTATAAATCAACTTCGATTTCTGTTTTTCAATTTCCCTCGAGTTTTTCATGTCCTCGCCGTGATATGGATTTGGCGGAGGCCTATTTGTTTTAAGGGATGGACTCCCCATTCAAGTCAGGCGTGTCAATTGTGTTGCCGTCAGGAAGGAGGAAACTGCTGTAAATTGGTGGGATCTCCCCGGTCCTTGGACAGGAAGGTGTGACCTAGAATTTAAAAGAAAAATTGCATTTTTTTAACCGATTCTAATTACGTTTTATCGCACGGTATTGTCGGTGTATTCACAACCGTCTGCACATTAAATCGGCCAGCATTGTTAAGAGGAACTATTGCTCCCTACCAAACCCCAAAATTACTCCAGAATCCGCTTTCATTGCACGCCTTCTGCCACACCAGGATATCTCAATGCGATTTCCATCTGGAAAACACCGTGGAAAGAAAAGAGGCAAGTCCAATTTTGGCATGGCAAGATCCCACAACGGGTACAGGATGGGTTGATGGGAAACGAAAACGTACACGTGCTGTAAATGTCCATTAATGTTACACCGAGCACGGGACACGGGTAGAGGGTGAACAAAATAAAACCACTTTGCTCGCTGTTCGAGCTGACGCGGAACGGAGCCTTCGGTGCTGGACACCAAGGGGGCGCTTTGAGTTACAAGAGAACAATTTCAGCCCGGCACTCCTCGCAGACAGCAGATGGAATAGCGTGTCCACATTTTCCCAGCCCAGCGACAGGATTCATATGGGGCTTGGTCTACCGTACCTAAGACAATGCACTTAACTGCCACCTGAAATGGTCCAACACACCAGCCAGTTGAAGGCCAGTCAGGAATAGGACAACTTTCCAAACCGCATCCGCACGGACTATCCATGAAAAAATAACTCCACCAGATCATCTAGCCGGCAGGACTTCATATATATAAGCAACATTTAAAATTCTTACCTGGCATTTCAATTATATCTGTAAAATGAACATAAAATTTTCAATGGTTACATACAATGATTAGTGATACAGTTACATACAGTACTTACATAAGGTGATTGACAACACTGGCAACCAATGAGAGGGATACAAGCGTCATTTAGTGGTCCAGCATGGAAACAGCCCACCGAGTCCATCAAACAACAATTTACACTACATCAATCTCATTTTATCCTCTCCACGTCCTCGTTAACTTCCTCTGAATTCTATCACTCACCTACAAACTAGGGGCAATTAACCTACCAACCCGCACGTCTTTTGGGATGTGGGAGGAAGCCGGAGCACCCGGGGGGAAACCCACACGGTCACAGGGAGAACGTGCAGACTCCACACAGACAGACAGTACCGGAGGTCAGGATCGAACCCGGGAACTGCAAGGAACAGCTGTGCCACTGTGCCGCGCTTTATGTTCACCGGGAGCAGAGCCCTGAATGAATGTAATATTATTCAAGTTTCATTTGCGGGAAGACATACAACCATCAGTTGGATGGCGTTAATGTTTTTCTCCGAGCCCATTCCCCTCACCTCCCGAGCAGTGTGCTTTCAATATAACGCAGGCACATAATCACAAATCGCAAAACCCATCAGACATTTATAGTCACAGCGCTGTTACACTCCTACAGTCGTCTCGAATATTTTCTACTTACTGTCGATTACAATAAGTTCTGTCCCATTCCCTTTTCCCTTTCCAACCCCTCGAATCTCCACCTCGCAGACGTAAAGATCCGAGTCGAATTTCGCCAAATCTTTGATTTCAATGAACGCCGTTTTCTGGGCAAACAACTTCTGACCTGATCTGACCACGCTGTCCCGATAGAACGGAATCTGATCACTTATTTCCAAGTTCAGCGAGGGCCGTCTCCAACCAAACTTCCCGACGGAAGATGAGATCACCTCGAAAGTGCAGTTCAGCAGCACCGACCCTCCTTGCGTTGCACTGACCGAGCTTGGAGTCTGGGCCACTTTGATCTCAGTCATCACTCCTAGAGTGTAAATGGAAAGCCTTTCTCTATCAGTGACTTCCTACAGATTGACAGAGATTTCACTCCCCCCCCCACCCCGGGGAAGATATCTCAAATTATGAAATGTGTGGTTTTATCATCACTGTTTTGTGTCTCTTTTTATTCAAAACATCATCGCCGAATTCCTCCATCTACTATACTCCAAATAGTAACCAGGAGCTCACTGTTGACCAGAATCTCAACTGGACGAACAAGTAAACACTGTGACCAAGGAGAATGGTAAAACATTGGATAATCTGTTAATAACTCAAGCCCTTCAACTGCCGGGACTGGGATTGAGTTATAAAGAGGGATTGGATAGGCTGGGACGCTTTTTTCCCCTGGAGCGTAGGTGACCTTAGGTTGATAAAATCACGAGGAGCATAATCACAGTTTCTGTTTTTCCCTAGAGTAGTGGAGTCTAAAACTCGAGAAGTTATAACATGACATCCCAATTCCTGTACTCGATGCCCTGACTGATGAAGGGAAGCTTGCCAAACACCACCTTCACCACCCTGTCTACCCGTGCCGCCACTTTCAGGGAACTATATACCTGGATCCCTAAGTCTCTCTGTTCTACAACACTCTCCAGGGCCCTGCCATTCATTGTGTAAGCCCCGCCCGCGTTCCACTTCCAACCAATTTAACTCACCCCACGTGATAACCCTGGCGGTGCTGGATCGCCGCCTGTTTGTGTTCCTTATCCTTGTATCCTCATTTCTTTGGCGTTCACATTATCATTCCTAAGGAACTGAACATTTGTCATATTTCATTTTTACCCCAGGACACAGAATGATGATATTCGGCCCATCAAGTCGATGCCGGCTCTCGGAGCAGTCCCATCAATCCCATCCTCCTGCTCCTGTGAGAGCCAACAAATAATGGGGCTCGTCGCCTTCCGACTGGCATCACTAGACGGCCAACTAGTTATTTCTGTCTGCCTCTGGTGATGGGGTTGGGGGCTGTTGGTGAGGGCGAGCGAGTTTGCTTCAGCGTCTCTAGATATGTGATGTTTTAACACGAAAAAAATTATATTGTAAAATGCAAGTGAAAAAACTGCGAGCTAACACCAGGTCACTAATGTAACAACTTGGGTCTGATATAAAAATTCTGCACGTTCGATTAGAGTGCAAATGTACAAACCACTTCTTGAGAGGTCGGTGATCTGAACCGATAATCTGGTATCCTTCCCCACAGATGCTGCCTGGCCCGCAGAGTATTCCCAAAGTTTTCTGCTTTATTTTCAGTTTAAGTTGCCCGCATTTCACTTTTGTATCCGGTCGGCTAAGCACCCAGAAGTTGACTTAATACCGGAGTAATTTGCATCAAGGCTCTTTGGCAAAATTAATGTTTAACGGGGTAGCGACGCTTTCGGTTGCTGGAGAATGTTTAATGTTTATCACATCTACTTCCTCAGAAGGTTAAAGAAATTCGGCATGTACCCGATGACCCTCACCAACTTTTACAGATGCACCATAAAAAACATCCAGCTTGGTACGGTAACTACTCTGCCCAAGACCGCAATAAATTACAGAGTTCTGAACGCAGCCCAGTCCATCCTCCCCTCCATTGACTATGTCTGCACTGCCCTGGGAAAGCAGCCAACATGATCAAAGACCCCTCCCACCCAAGTCATTCTCTCTTCTCCCCCCTCCATCGGGCAGAAGATACAAAAGCTTGAAAGCACCTACCACCAGGCTCAAGGACAGCTTCTGTCCCGCTCTTATAAGACTCTTGAACAGACCTCTTGTCTAATAAAGATGAACTCTTGATCTCTCAATCCATCTCATCATGGCCCTTGCACCTTATTGTCTGCCTGCACTCCACTTTCTCTGTAACTGTAATACTATATTCATCATTCTGTCATTGTGTTTTTGTTTCCTTTTTACTACCTCGATGTACATATATATGAAACGATCTGTCTGGATGGCATGTAAAACACTGCATCTCGGTACATATGACAATAATAAACCAATTACCAATTATTTAATAATGGAATGCACCATTTCAAAGAGTGTAGTCTTCATGGAAGACTTTGGGCCAATACGCGAAAAAGAAACCAGTTGTCGGGCTGCATTGGGACTAGTTAGATGGGATGGGGGCCGATCGGGCACTTTTTCTGCTTAGGAACGCGGCGATAAAGGTAACGAAGGATTCAGCGCAACGAAGCCCGGTACAATGCAATCAAAAATGTTTGCTTCACACACCTTATCTCTCAGTTCTGCATTGGGAAACAGCCTGAGATATCCACACACTTCCAAAGTCACGATATATTTGGAATTAAATGGTGAAGGTTGCAAGACAATGACTCACCGGCGGATAAAAGTATTGCCACGAAGGTCCAAAGCGTCCACCTGTGAATACCCTCAATTTTGGCACTATTGTTGCAGGACAACACGACCGCTCATGTGACTAGATTAGCCGCACAGTGCGGCTAAGCCTTTTGAACATCGCACGGCTGACGCTGCCGTCGGTGGAGGCATTGGCTCCAGGTGCACAACAGCGCCTGCGCTCTTAGTAATTTCCAAATTATACTGGGAAACGATATTTTGAGATTAAATAAGATTTCTTAAAAGAAAACTGTTAGTGCACAAACATCACGGAAAAAGGCTAAACTGTTAACATTGATTCATACAGATTAACAAACTATTGGGCAACTTGTCCAGAGAATGGAGCAATGACCCAGAAGCGATTTCAAATCCCACCGTGGCATCTGAGTTAATCACATGAATTCGGTGTCCGCAGTGGTGACCAGGAGGTTTCCCGTTTATCGTAAAAAGAAATAATCGGTTAGGTAATGTCTTCGGGGACGATAATCGACCCTATTAACCAACACTGAAACATGACTGTGTTTGAAACTATTCACAAAGGGCACAGGTTAATGTGGGTTAAGTTAAAATTTTCAGAGAATCAACCTGATGTTCGTGGCCTAGCAGTTAGTGCTGCTGTCTCGCAGTTTCAGGACGAGAGTTCGATCCTGACCTCGGGTGCTGTCAAGTTCCACGTTCTTCCCGTGACCGAGTACGTTTATTCCGTGTGCTCCCGTTTCTTTCCACAATCCAAATAAGTGCTGGCAGGTGAATTAGCCAGGGCAAGTCAGTGAGAAAGGAACCAAAATGAGGGAATAGGTTGCAAATCTGCAGGGAAATAGGGAGGGGGAGGGGTCGGAGTAATAGTGCTGCTCTGTTGTGCGACAGCAAGGACCCTTTGGGCCGAATGGTCTCCTTCTGCGTCGTTATGAGATTGTTGACAGAGTTAAAGTGGATTAAAAGTCTGACAAGACAATTTCTGTTTCTGGTAGAAGCAACGAAGAAAGATCTGGGGTCTTACTGGGGCGGTAGAGAATAGCAATTCGGCCGTACTAGTGTAGTGTGTTAAGATCTCTTCACCGGATTAACAGAAGGGAATGAGATCACCAGAGACGGTACAGAGGAGAATTACTAGGATGTTGTATGGGTTGGGTATATCCCAGTTACAAGGAATGGTTGTCATGGTTTGGCTAGGGAGAGATTAAGTCGAGGTGTATGAGGACTCGGATCTGATAGGTAGTGGTGGCCGATTCAGTTGTAATGTTCAAAGAGGAGTCGAGTGAATATCTGAACTAAAAGAAATTTCAGCCTTTATGGACCGAAGTGGGATTAGTTTAATTATTCTTGCTCAGAACCAGTTCATGCGCAATAGGCTGAACGACCTTCTTACACATTTCTATTGGAGACCCAGACAAGGTGAAGAGGAAGGACCGTATTTCCTTAGAAATGAGTTCAGTAACCAAACGAAAGGAACGGCGCTGCATTTATTTAAGGCAACTGGGGAAAAGAACAGTGAATGCTTGAGGAAAAGCTGTCCCTCGCAGAAAACATTGGGGCCTGAAACTCGCTGCCTGAAAGAATAGTGAGGCAGATACCCTCAACACATTTCAAAAGTCATTGGGTAAACTTATCCCACAGATATAAACTAGAGTCTACATCGATAGGGTAAGTATTCATAGTCTTTTCCCTAGGGTGCAAATGTCAAATGCTAGAGGGCATAGATTTATGGTGAGAGACGGCAAGTTTAAAAGAAATTAGCGAGGAAAGTCTTTTCACAGTGACTGGTAGGTTCTCAGAACGTGCTCCCGGGGACGTGATGGAAGCAGATATGGTATCAATGTTTAAGAGGCATTTAACCAGGTGAGTGAACAGGAAAGGAAGAGAGGGATATACACCCTGTGCAGACAGATAGGGTTAGTTTAATTTGGAATCATGGTCGGCACAGACATGGTGGGCCGAAGGGCCTGTTCCTGTGCTATACTGTTCTATGTTCTATGATCTATGTTCCATGTTCAATGTTCGATGCTCTATGTTCGATGTTCTTCCATCTTCTATGTAGAGGGTTATTAACCAAGAGATGAGATGTGGATTAGTGTCTCGCAAGGAGAGGATGGGCCAAACGATCTCCATATGGCCTGTAGCTCCGTGATTCAATTGATCATCTCTGGTTTGGCCAAACTG
The DNA here is from genome assembly GCF_009764475.1 of Pristis pectinata. Lineage (NCBI taxonomy): Eukaryota > Metazoa > Chordata > Chondrichthyes > Rhinopristiformes > Pristidae > Pristis > Pristis pectinata. Next base: position 5,121,115 of record NC_067438.1, read on the forward strand.
ATGGAACAGTCACACTTCCTGCTCTGCTGGTGTTCTGTTAGGTTCCTCTGCTGTGACAGAGGTTCAATAGAACACACACAATGCCATGCCTAAGACAACACAGTTCAGCCGGACGGAAAACTGAAATCATGTCATTTATCTGCATTAGTTGCCGAAACAAGGAAACAATCCACGTTGAATGGTACCGTGAACATTTTGGTTTGTTCCGTGGATGCGTTTACAAGCTGCAATCCTCCTTTGATCACGATATTACCTCCTACGACTGTCTTTGAATACAAAACTACCGAAATCTCGAAGGCAGATTCACCCACAGAAGGAGAGAGGGCATCTCCAGTTCAACAGGAGAGGTCAAGCACAATTCTGTACTAAGTGACTACATGACTTCCAAAACGACTTCATTGGCTGAAAGGAGACACAAGAGACTGCGGTTGGTTTCTGAGATTTTCAACCAATTATCCGGTGATAGGAATGATTATACCACAAATGAGTTATTCGATTAATTGGATTGTTGAAACTATTGAAATTAACCGAAAAGGGGTATTCCGCTGAAAGGCCGGACGTGCGAAGGTTGCATCCACCGGCGTTTAGAAGAATGAGAAGGGATTTTTATTGAAGAGTCTTGACAGGGTGGATGTGAAGAAGAAGAATCTAGAACCAGAGGTCATTATTTTAAAAAAAAGGGGAGAGATGAGGGCATATTTTTTCTCCGAGAGGGCCGTGAGTCTTTAGAACTCTCTTCCTCAAAGGTCGGAGTTTTTAGGGCAAAGATAGATAAGATTATTGATCAGCAAGAAATTGGGCGGGAGTGCAGAGTTGAGGTTAGAATCATTTCAGTCTTGGAGTCTTGGTCCAATTGAATAGTGGAGCAGGCTTGAGAGCTGAGTGGCTCCCCCCTCGGATCCATATGCTCGTAAAACAAAGATTATCTCCCGTCACAACCTCGAGATGCCTCAAAGCAGCTTTCAGTGAATGGAAGTCTTGAATTAGAGTTTCGACCTGAAACGCCGACAACTCCTTTTCCCCCACCGGTGCTGCTCGACCCGCCGAGTTCCTCCAGCAGATTGTTTGTTGTTCCACATTCCGCCAACCGCAGTCTCTTGTGTCTCCTTTCAACCAATGAGGTCGTTTTGGAAGTCATGTGGTCACTTAGCACAGAAACAGGCCTTTCGCTCCAGCACGTCCACGCCGTCCATCAGATACCTATCTATACTAATCCCGTTTACAAGCACTTGGCCCGAAGCTCCCTATGCTTTGGCGATTTAGATACTTGTTAAATGTTGCGACGGTCTCTGCCTCCACCCCTCTCCCCTCAGGCAGTGCGCCCCAGACTCCAAGTGTCTGGTTGGAAAGATTATTCCTTAGGTTCCTTTTAAACATTTTACCTCTTACCTTGAGCCCATGCCCTCTAGGTTTGGGCATCTTTGCTACGGGAAAATGTTTCCGACTATCTGCCCTGTCTATGCCTCTCATAATGTTATGCATCTCTGTCGGGTTCTGCCCTCAGCCTCCTGCTGAAGAAAACTAAACCCACTCTATTCAGCCTCTTCTCATAACTGAAACATTCACCAGGCAGCATCCAGGTGAATCACCTCTGCACCCTCTCCAATGCAATCACATCCTTCCAATAATGTGGCGACCAGAACAGCACACTGTACCCCGGCTGTGACCCTAACCAATGTTTCACAAAGCTGTACCATAACCTCCCTGCTCTTACATTTCATGCCCCGGCTAATTGAAGAAAATTTCTCTATTCTTTCTTCACCACCTTATCTACCCGTGTTCACATCTCCAGCAATACTTGGACGCGTGTACTGAGGTCCCTCTGCTCCTCAGTAACAGGGTCTTGCTATTCCTTGTGGTGTCCAATCCTTATTAGTCCCTGAAATATGCATTACTTTCACAGTCACCAAGATTAAATCCCATCTAATTGCTCTGCACATTGACCAACTGATCGGTATTATTCTGTAGACTGACTATCCTCCCCACCGATTCCTGTATTCACCATTGATCACAGGCTTCCAATCAAGAAAGCATTCCTCTACCATCAACCTCTACTATATTACCAAGCCAGTTTTGGATCCGATTTGCCACTTTGCAGTGACTGTTGTGATCTAGGAAACACCAGTCAATTGGCTCACAGCCAGAGCTCACAGGCAATGTTGTGGTAAACCAGTGTTTTTTTTTTCTTTGAACGGTTAAGGATTATTTGTAGGCCAGGTCATTGGATAGAACTCCTCTGTTGTTTTCAGAATAACGCAATGGATATTTAAGACCCACAAGAGAGGTGAGATGGGATCTTAGTTTAATGCTTAGTTTAGTTTAAGATGGTACTTCTGATTATACAGTACTCCTTTAGCACTGCACTTGGATTCAAGATTGGGACAAGCTTCTTGACACAGATGACTATTTGACCCATTGAGACTTGTGTAGTCTTTAGTAGAGTATGCCAGCCAATCCCACCCCATGTACTTCCACCATAACAAGCGAATTATTTTTTTTCCTGTCCAATTCCCTCACGGAAGACCTGACTGACTCCTTCCCCATCTACTGACAAGCAGTGAGATTCAGATCATAACTACACTTTGCATAGAAAAGATTTTCATTGCATTGCTTTGTAGTCCCCTGCACCTTCACTTTAAATCTGGGTCTCCTGGTTCTCAAGCTAGCAGCTGAGGGAACAGCTTCTCCTATGTACCCAGCCTAAACCAGTCATAATACATTTATAAGAAATTGCAGATAATACATTATTTTATTCTTGTTCTGGTGTGAGAACATGAAGCCACAACGTTTGACCCAGAGCCGGAACTGCTACTCATTGAACACCAGACTGTGACTAACTAAAACAAGTACTTGGGAACTGATTTAGTTCAGCTTTTAAGAGGTAGTTTTATGGGAAGTGAATAAAAATGTCCTGTTGTGTTATTGAGCAGACGACGAAAGAAGAACTGACGGCTTTTGTGCAGAGAGAAGTGAAATACTCTTAATCATATTTAACATGACCAAAGAGGAAAGCCAGTCGTAAGAGCAATGTCAGCATTAAACTGCATAGTCACACTGAGACTGATAAACAGGCACTATCCTACAAATTGTATTACAGCAAAGGAGAGTCTCTGACACTCGCGTCTATTTGCTATCGATCCTTAATTTTGATCCATAATTTTCACACCGTACTTTAGGGGTAAAACTTTCCACATGTAATTTTCTCCCTGACTACAGATTCTAAATATTGGACAATGTTAGGTAAGAGAGACTGTTGATGGCGTTGACAAGGCTAGTATACACTTCCCACTCCAACTTTCACTTTGAGCTGTATGACTTGCACTTGGAGTATTGTGTGCAGAGGTCGCCACACTGTAGGAAGGATGTGGTTGCGCTGGAGAGTTCAGAGGCGATTCACTATGATGTTACCTGGATTGGAGGGCATTAGATATGGGAAGAAATTGTGTAGGCTGGACTTGCATTCCTTGGAATGAAGGCAGCTGAGGGGTGACCTGAAAGAGGTGTATACGATTATAAGAGGCATAGATAAGAAAGATAGTCAGCATCTTTCCCCCTTGGCAGTGGTATCAAAAACAAAAGGACATAGATTAAGTTGAGAGGAAGGAGTTTTAAAGGGGAGCTAAAGGGAAAGTGTTTTACACAGAGAGTGGTTGATATCGGGAACTCGCAGCCAGAGGAGGCGGTGGAATTAGATACAAGCACTACCTTTAAGAGATATTTAGACAGGCACTTGAATAGGCAAGACATAGAAGGATACGGACCCAACGCAGGAAAATGCGATTAGCGTAGATGGACAAAAAAGTCAGCATGGATGTAGTGGGCCGAAGATCCCGTTTCTGTGCCGTACAACCCCATGACTCTATAACTTTTGGAGAACATTTTCAGAGGGCGTATTTTAGGATCCCGGTGTCACATATAGGCCTAAAGCCGGAAAAGACAGTAGATTTCATTCCCTTATGACAAACGTAGACAAAAACAAGCTTTTTACCATAGAGATGTCACTGATACCAGTTTTCTTCATTAACTAACTATTTAAATTCACTAACTGCCATGGTGGGATTTGAGTCCATTAGCATAACCATTCTTCCAACTACCTAGGAAGAAAGGTTGTAATTGACGGTTGCAAACTCACTGATTGAGTTAGCGGTGATGGAAGCTCTGATGGTCCTTTTAAGAGAGGGGGTAGATATGGGTGTATGGAAGTACAGAGGGATTTAGGTGTTCCAGTGCATGAGTCACAAAACGTTAGCAGGCAGGTCCCAGAAGTAGTTAAGAAGGCAAACAACCTTTAGGTCTTTACAGCATATCGATTGGCTTTTAAGAATAGAGACCTTCTGTTTCAATTGTTACAGGGTTTTGGGTGAGGCCACACCTGAAATACTGTGCACGGTTTTGACTCCCCTACTTAAAAAGGATACTGTAGCATTGGAGGCCGTCCAAAGGAGATTCACCAGGATAACTTCTGGAATGAAAAGATTTTCCTATCAAGAGGGCTTAGACAGCTTGGGTCTGTATTTTTATTTTGGACTTTAGAAGAATAAACGGTGACTTTATTCAAACATATGAGATCCTAATGGGGCTCGTCAGAGTAGATGCTGGGATGTTTTCGCTAGTGAGTGTCACGAACAAGGGGACATAGTTACAAGATAAGGGGACAGTCATTTCAAACTGAGGTACGTAGAAATTTCTGGTGAATCTTTGGCATTCTCTGCCTCAGAGAGTGTGGAATAAAGTTCATTCCAGATAGTTAAGGCGGGATAGATGAATATTTGAAATATGGAGGAATTATGAGGAATTGGTACAGAAGAAGAGTTGAGGCTTGGTGCAGATCAGACACGGTCATATTGAATGGGGTCAGACTTCAGGGATCTGGTGGCCTACTCCTGCTCCTATTTTCTTGTGTTCTTGTGGGTATTGTTGTTGTGATCCGGAATCTACTGCTTGAAAGGACAGCAGAAGCATACTCAATAGTAATTTCAAAAGAACATTCAATGAAAACTTCAACAGTGGGTGGCAGGTGTAACATTGCGGGACAATGGATGGAAAGCAGGGAAGTGGTTCTTCGACAGTTGGCAGAAATATGAAGAGCCCAAAGCTGCGTAGTTCTATAATTCTCCACGACCTGGTAGGCAGCGTGATTCCTCTGAATAGCTGAAATGTGATTATTCACATGCCACTGATTTTATATCTATCAAGATTCCATGAAGCTTGTAAGTTGAGGAAGGTTCTCGATGTTTTGCATGTCCGGAAAACAAGTATCAGAGGGAGAAATCCAGGTCACTATTAGTACCAGTAACGATATTGTAAGCTTATCAGCGAAAATACTTGAGGATGAATTTACATTCAGTTCTTAATGGCTGAGCTGTTTTTCATTAAAAAGAACACTGAACCATAGAAAGATGTACATCAGAAGAGGTTCTTGGGCCATTAATGACAATGTACAATAACTTTTTGAATTATACTCACTGCATCAGCTGTTCCCCCTTTGACCTCCATGTATTTTCCTTCGACTAATTGGCTGAAACCCCCCTCTTCAATTGTACCATGGAATCTGCTTCCACCATTCTTTCTGGTTAAAACAACATCCCGTGCAAAAAGTAAAACATTCCTTCCTGGTTTCTCTGCTTCCCTTGTCAATTACCTTCATTTTTTGTTGGTTACCCACCTTCTGCATTGAATATGGTTTCGTGATCAGAACACCATTGTTCGCTCTTCCTTTCACCCTCTCTGCTTGGAGGAGAATAATTGCAACTTCTCTGATATCTCCCTGTAACTGAGGTGCCATAGCCCAGGTACTACGGCAGTAAATCTTTTCTGGACCCTTTTTAAGGCTGTGGGATCCTCATTAGAACCGAGCAGCTCAGCCATGACCGGTGTTTTAGCACAGTTATCTTTCTGTTTATTCTGCTTCTGTGGAACAAGCAGAGGATTACATTACATTACATTACATTACAACCAGCTTTGTGAGGCTGCAGAGTGGCATGGCTAGTAGAGCAAAAAACACGATGATGCTGGAGGAACTCAGCAGGTCTGGCAGCATCCGTGGAGAAAAGCAGGCAGTCAAGATTTCGGGTCAGGACCCAGGAAGCTAGTTTCTCTAGCTGGAAGAGTAACTGCCTCATCGTTCCAGCAACCCAGGTTCAATCCTGATCTCCGGTGCTGTCTGTGTGGAGGTTGCACGTTCTCCCCCTGGCCTCGTGGACTCCCCTCCGAGTGCTCGAGTCCTCTCCTACATCCCAAAGATGAGCTGGTTGGTATGTTAATGGGCTACTCTAAATTGCCCCCAGTGTGTAGACAAGTGCTAGAATCTAAGGAGGATTTGATGGGAATGTCGGAAGAATAAAATGGAGTTAGGGTAGGATTAGTGTAAATGGGTTGGTGCCGATTCTGTGGGCCACAGGGCCCCTTTCCTGTGCGGTATCTCTCTACGCCATCATTCGCCCAAAGCAGTGCACATGCAGGAGTAGGTCTCTCTGCACTCTCGGTAAATATGTTCATATTGTCTCGCTGCATTCTGGTTTGCAGGAAGGGTCACCTTTCGCCGGAGATCCACGCTCTCGCGTTTCTCCCCAGCCACTTCCGAAATCAGCACGTGGTCCAAAATGTTTTGGAGCAGCTGAAGTGGGACATCGCGTACGTTGGGATGAGATATCGAAACGAGGAACCAACACCCGCAGCAGAAATGTTTCCGTTATTCAAAGAAGCAGTACATCATAACTTGTAGCACTGCACTTGCTCAATGCTGTAAAGTTTCTAAATGTTGGGCAATGATACTTAAGCCTTTTAAGAAACCCCAACCTAAAAACATAGAACATAGGACAGCACAACACAGTACGGGCCCTTCGGCCCACGATTTTCTGCTGACCCATATAAACAATCTATCCCACTCTCTACTTCACCTCCCATAACCCTCTATTTTTCTTACATCCATCTGCGTATCTAAGAGTCTCTTCAATAACCCTATCGTATCGGCCCCTACCAACCACCCCCCCTCCCACCCCCGCCAGTGCATTCTAGGCACCCACCACTGTCTGGTTAAAAAAAACCTACCTCTGACATCTCCCCTGAACTTTCCTTCACGCACCTTAAACGGGTGACCTCTAGTACTGGCCATTAACGCCCTGGGGAAAAGGTGCTGGCTGTCCACTTTTGTCTATGCCTCTCATAATCTTATATACCTCTATCAAGTCACCTCTCATCCTCCGTCTCTCCAAAGAGAAAAGCTCCAGCTCTCCAATCCAGGCAGCATCCTCGTAAATCTTCTCTGCGCCCTTTCCAAACCTTCCACATCCTTCTTATAATGTGGCGACCTGAACTGAACACAATATTCCAAGTGCGGTCTAACCAGAGTCTTACAGAGCTGCCAGCACATCATACGCCTTCTTAGCCGCCCTATCAACTGGCGCGGCAACTTTCAGGGATCTATGTACCTGGACCGCAAGATCTCTCTGTTCCTCCACACTGCCAAGAACCCTGTCATTAACCATGTATTCTGCCTTCAAATTCGATTTTCCAAAATGTATCACTTCACACTGCTCCGGATTGAACTCCGTCTGCCACTTCTCCGCGCATCTCTGAATCCTGTCTGTCTACTCCTGTTGCAACCTACGACAACCTTCTGCACTCTCTACTGCACCACCAACCTTCGTGTCATCTGTAAACCTACCAATCCACCCTTCCACTTCTCCATCCAAGTCATTTAAAAATCACAAAGAGCAGTGGTCCCAGAACAGATCCCTGCCGAACATCACGAGCCACCAACCTCCAGGTTGAATACTCCCTTTCTACAACCACTATTTGCTTTCTGTGGGCAAGCTAATTTCGAATCAACGTAGCCAATTTTCCATGGATCCCATACTTTACATCTTTCTGGATGAGGCTACCATGGGAATCTTGTCAAACGCCTTGATAAAATCCATATATATCACATCCACCGCACTACCATCATCAATTTGTCTTGACAGGCCCTCAAAAAACACTATTAAGCTCGTGAGGCACGACCTGCCCTTCACAAAGCCGTGTTGACTCTCCCTAATAAGACAATGTTTTCCCAAATGCTCATAGCTCCTGTCCCTAAGAATCCTCTCCAAAGTTTTGCCCAACAGTGATGTAAGACTCCCTGGTCTATAATTCCCTTTTATCTTTCTTGAACAATGGAACAACGCTTGCCATCCTCCAATCCTCCGGCACTACTCCTATGGCCAGGGACGGCTCAAAGATCATCGTTAACACTCCAGCAATCTCTTCTCTCGCTTTCCATAGTAACCTGGGGTATATCCTATCCGACCCCAGGGACTTATCTGTCCTAATTCTTTCCAGTAGCTCCAACACTTTCTTTCTTAACCTCGACAAGCTCTAACACATTTGCCTGTTCTACGCTAAACTCTCATTCGTCTAAGTCCCTCTCCCTGGTGAACTCTGAAACAAAATATTCATTTAGGATTTGCCCTACCTCCTTCATTTCCAGACACATCCTCCCCCCACATCGCTGAGCATCCTCACCCTAGTCATCCTCTTGTTCTTCACATTCGTGTAGACCGCCTTACGGTTTTCCTTAACCCTACTGAACAAGGCCTTCTCATGTCCCCTGCTAGCTCTTCTAATCCCTTCTTAAGGTCCCTCCTGGCTAACATAACTCTCAAGAGCCCTGTCTGGTTTTTGCTTCCTAAACATTAAATATGATTCCTTCTTCCTCTTGGCTAAACCTTCCACCCCTCTTGTTAACCATCGTTCTTTCACCCTGCCATACTTTCCTTGTCTCAGCGGGACAAACCTACCTAGAACCCCATGTAAGCGGTTCCTAAACAACCTCCACATTTCTGTGATGCATTTGTCAGAGCACATCTGTTAGCCATTTACGCTGCCAAATTCCTGTCGAATACTGTCATAATTTGCCCTCCCTCAATTAAATACTTTCCCATAATGTCTACCCCTATCCTTGCCCATGTGTATGCTAAAGGTCAGGGAGTTGTGGTCACTATCCCCAAAATTCTCGCCCACCGAGAGATCTGTCACCTGACCAGGTTCATTTATTGGTACCAGATCCAGCATGGCCTCTCCTCTAGTCGGCCTGTCTACATACTGTGTCAGGAATCCTTCCTGTAAACACCTAACATATTCTGCCCCTACTAAACCTTTTGCACTGAGGGGGTTCCATTCAATATTAGGGAAGTTGAAGTCACCCATGACAACAACCCTGTTATTTTTGCACCTTTCCAAAATCTGCCCACTTATCTGCTCCTCAGTGGTCCGGTGTCTATCTGGGGGCCTATTGAATTTTCTCAATAAAGTGATTGCTCCCTTACTGTTTCTGACTTCCACCTAAACTGATTTAATAGACAATCCCTCTATGATATCCTCCCTTCCTACATCTGTGATACAATCCCCGATTAGCAATCCCACCCCTACCCCTTCTACCTCCTTCTCTCTCCCTTTTGAAACATCGAAAACCCGGAACCTCAAGCAGCCACTCCTGCCCCTGCGACAGCCGTCTCTGTAATGGCCACAACATCGCAATTCCATGCAGCGATCCATGCTCTATGTTAAAATGAAAAATATTTTGTGTGATTTACTCTCCCTGATTATGAATCCACACAATTCATAGTAAGTTAGAATTCCTCTGAATTCCAGCTTCCTTTATCCTAATGGCAGTCGAAGATTATGCTTTACTCAAATACCTTCCGCGTCTTATCTTATGACACACGGACTGTTCATCCATTCGCGTCTCGGCCGGCATTCAGATTAATCTCATCGGCCCCATTCCCCAATTTATTCCCCTGCAATATATCCTGTCTCACATAACTGTCAACACCCTGTCAATTTTCCCGTCATTCATGTACACTTGGAGTAGTTTACAGTATCCAATTAAGTTACCAGGCAGCTCGTCTTTGGGATGTAGAAGGAAACCGTAGCACCCAGGGGCAAACCACGCAGTCACAGAGAGAGCGTGCAAACTCCACACAGAGTCAGGATCGAAACCAAGTCTCTAACCAGCTGCGCCATGGTGTTCTCTCATGTCTGTTTGGTATCCATCTTGATGCCCTCTATTAATACCCTCACTCTAAATTCTCTGACCAATCATTTGGGATGATTCTTGCTACAGACGATATGAGGGATGCACTGCCTATAGAAGGACTTCGGCGAAACTTCACCAACCTGGCCCTGGGATGGTGACTGTATCATAAGAGACTGTGTATATCAGTCCTCTTGAGATTTTAGATGACCGCATCAGACACTTACAAAGCTCCGAGATGCCTCGAAAGAGTAGATGCAAGGAGGTCGTTTCCCCGGCTGAGAAATCTAGGGATCACAGCCTCAAACTATTGTTAGGCCTTTTAGAACTGAAGTGTCGAGAACTTTCTTCCTTGAAAGGAGCACCGTTTCCTTGGAATTCTCTGGCCGGAAGGTTGTGCAGACTTCGTCACTAGTTGGATCCAAAACTGAGGTTGATGTGTCTCTGGATATCTGAGGAATCAAGGGACATGGAACAGCGCCGGACACGGTGACTGAAGTAGAAGCTCAGCCACGGTCCGGTTGAATGGTGGGACGGGATCGAGGGGCGTAACTGCCGAATCCTGCTCATTTTGTGTATGCTCTTCTAAATGCACAACTCTTGGAATAGTTTAATTACAAGCAAAACATGCAATATGACACCACACTGTTATATTGGTGCAGAAATCCAATCCCCTGCATATTACACAGAAAAGTAGCCAATTCCCAAGAAGAAATGCCCCCCTCCTCCTTTTTTACTTTGTGCCCAATTGGTCAGAATACAGAAATTCTACAGCTACCCAACAAGGCTTCAAACTGCGGAGAGCTTTATTCATTGGCTAAAAGTGAATGGCAGGATGGTGGGAGCAGCCAATGGCTTGTAATGAGTTTAATCGTAATTGCAATAGAAGTAATTGGGGGGCATGTGTCTATAAGTACATTGACCATTAGATGGTAATCGTGATGATGTACGGAGTAGCAAATTAATAAGGGCAGGAAAGAGTGGCGTATGCAGTTCAGGGCCGAGCAACTACAGCACTGCAGGGTAAAGAAATACAAAGATTTACCACGATCGCAGGAAAGACAATCCTTCCTACTTTATCCAGAGTGGCCATCCCGTTATCCCGAGACCGTTCCTCCTAGATTTAATTTCTTCACCCTCAGGAAACTGTTTCTCCTATCTAACATATGAATCCCTCTCCGAACCACCCCTCATACTGCTGGGCTCCAGTGCATAGACCCCAGCCATTCCGACATAGCCGATTTTAAACCATTGCTAAAAATTAGTTTTGATCTGGGAATCCACTGACAAACTCTAAACTTTGTTCATTTCTTGAAAGCCCACTATGAGCATTTTGAATAATACTTTCTTACTTACAAGCAATTTCAGTGTTCAGTGGACTACATTGTTGCTAGAGTGAACTTTGCTTATTAACTATTCATTTGTCTTTTGAGCATAATTCGGGACAAGAGGTTGGTTGGAAACATTGAGGCGACTTTCATGTTTTATTGCCATCAGGTGGCAGACATGCGATCCTGCCACAGAGAACGCGGCAGTACAACAAGTTATATTTGTATAGCGCCTTTATTGTGGCAAAACTCCACCAAGGCTTTTCACAGTAGACAAGTAAGACGAATCGCGCGTGGTAAATAAGGTGGGTTTTAGGCAATGTCTTAAAAGAGGAGGAAAGACTGAATTAGGTAAGGAACTACACAAATTAGGGCTTCATGTTTCATTAAGACGTAGAAGAGGTCATTCGGCCCTTCAACCTTATGCCGGTTCTCGGAGCAATCCCATTAAGCACTTATTTCCCTGCAAACTCTTCTCTGTCGTTTACACCCAACTCCGATTTTGGTACCACATACTTATGCTGCAGGTAATTTACAGTCACTAGTTATTCTACGGCCAGCACGACTTTGGGATGTGGAAGGAAACCAGAGCAGTCGGGGGAAAGCAAGGCAGTCACGGGGAGAATGTTCAGCCTCTACACCAATAGCGCCGGAGGTCAGGATCGAACTCGACTGGCTGTTGTGGGACAGTTGCACTATCTGCAGTACTGCTTTACTACGTCAGCGGCATGGCTTGTAATGAAGGAGCAACAACATTCGGCGATAGTTAGGAGGTGAGAATTGTAGAAATAATTACCTCATATATCTGCGGATTGGTCGAAGGGTCAAATGTAATGTACCTAAGTCTGCTGATGATACGAAACTAAGTGGGAGTCTTCACACAGGCTAAGTGGATATAAGTATGAATAATCACTGAGCAGCAATGTGGAAGAAGTAAAATGCGGGAATAGGTGCGCTTATCCACTTCGGTGGCTCAAAACAGAAATACCGAGTATGTTGAAATGATGAGGTTGGGAAATATCGATGTTCAAATGGACCTCGTTTTCCTCTTTACAACCTAACGTAGTGGGACGGGCATCTAGGGAGGCAAAACTCTAGTTAGGGAGGCTAAACAACATCTGGGTTATAGTCTCGAGGTCTCATGCTTCGTAAATAACGGTGACACTCGCGAAGCTGTTGCCGTAGATGCAAAACATTGACAGAAGGTCGCGAAATGGAAAAGTGCCCCTGGTCTATTGCCCACAAAGGGGGAAGAGGATGCAATTGAGTCAATTGCTCCTCTACTCGTCTACTTCCAATTATCAGCAAGGTGAAGGAAGGTATCTTCGCTATTAATTGCAAATATAATTCTTCCAAGTATGAACAAGTTGAAAGAAGGTATCTTTGCTATTATTTGCAAATCAGCTCAAGTGAGCAATGAAGGTTGTCTAAGTCTTGCTACCCGAGGACAAGGATTATTGCAATATCAGAGTAGTTGAAACTTGAAACTTTTCAATCACGCCTCACTGCTGCTACTTCTAAATTGATGATTTAGCCGATAATGGTTGGACCCACGATATTAAATGTAAGGAGTCCTGGAGAGATGCCCTGGTGGTGGGGCTGATGCACTTCACACCCTTGAAGTTGTATTTGGCCCCAGTAATGAGAAAGTGTTTTCTGTCATCTGCATATTTTAAAACATATTCAGATGGAGAAAATGCAATGCATATCAGAAAGCCTTCAGGCTTGACAAGTGACTGTGTGCATTGTAGGTATTTAATGGGCTAGGACCTGATTTTAGGTTGCTTTGTCTTACAAGGACTGGGTGGAAATGTAACCGGATATGCCGCACGAGACGTCTTATCAAACACACAAATATCACCCAGTGGTCAATATCGTGTGCCTGAGATCAGATGACTGATGGAGTGCCATTGGGAGGTAACCTTCTAGCCCAGCTGTAACTGCGGTGAGTATTGCAAAGCATCAACTCTAGAATAGAGGCAATTGGAAGCTGAAATGTATTTTACCGGTGTCTCTGTTACTCTGCTGTTCATGTGAGATTCTTCTTAGCTGTGAGTCTCTTCAAATATTCTTCTTCGAATTAAATGCAAAAATATCACAGAAAATATGCGAAAATGTGCTCAGGTTTCAGCAGAAAATCAACAGTTTGTCTTTCGGAATATTATCTTTTTATTCGCTGTGGTAAGGGAGGTTGTAATCTATCCATTCCGGAGATAACCAAAGGCTCTCCTTCGGGATCGGAGGTGGTGGTTGAAGGATCGCTATGAGCAGCGCGGTTTCTGTTAAACTCGGAGCTAAATTATTAAACTCTGCTGTCTAAAGCAAATGATAGATTATTCCTCTCAAGGCCGCCAAGATGTAACCGCCGCCAACCAGAAGGAATGACGGAGAGCGAAGTTCAACTGCCTCACACACTTTAATAATTTGAATTGGTGTCTAACAAAAGGTTGAACAATTAATTCTGTCTTCTTACACAGGCCACCGGTGAACCATGCTGAGGGAGGTGGTCGTTTGTGTATCACTGTTGTTGGCTGGTAAGTAATACACATACGGATTCACATAGACCGACACACACAGAGACACAGACAGACACACACACACCCCAATCTGCAGGAGGAACTCAGTGGGTCGAGCAATATAATCCGATGTGTTCCTCCAACATTGTTTGTTGTTCCAAATTACAGCATCTGCAGTCTCTTGTGCCTCCGCGCACAGACACGCACGCACACACACACACACACACACACACACACACACACACACACACACACACACACACACACACACACACACACACACACACAAACACTCACACACACACACGGCATTAAATCAATTCTGACTCGACCCTAACTTCAGATACTCAACTTCTTCACGCACCTTCCTACTCCTCTTAGTGATTAAATACCTATTACCTGCAAAACCCAATAAACAAGTGGGAGAATGGAACTGCTGCTGTGAGCTGATAAACGAATGTAGATGCTGACTTCTTTCTATGTGGTAAAAAATGTATGAAGCCAGCAACCCTTTCGACCATGCACAACACACCCCGCGGACAGCAACCACCCGAGTAACCGCACCAGCTTGTTCTTTGTTGAAAACAACTGGCGTTGCGCATCCAACGTTTTCACAAAGACTTCCACAGTGACTTGGCATCTCTACCGAAACATACCAATGAAGAGAAGTGCGCACATACTGACTCGTCCAGTCTAGTTCGCAAGCGACAACGCTGGAGTCAATTCAGCGAGATAATTGAAGTAAAGTCTCTCGCCGCAAATCATGCTCTTTCATGAGCAACTCTTCCAAGGATATATGTATATCTAAATTTATCGCCAGATATATTTCCCGGCAAGTTGCAATCGTGATTGAAAGGGTTGCTGGCTTCATATTGTTTATTCCCACATAAAAGGAAGCCAGGATATACATCCCGTCTCTCAGTTCATACTCGCCAGTTCCATTCTCACTCTTATTTTATTTCAACCTATTCTCTTTCACACGTCCATCAACTCTGCCTGACACTACTGCCGCCCGACCCCACTAGGAGCAATTTATAGCAGACAATTAACCTACCTCATTGTCCTTGGGATGTGGGAAGACGGTCACGGACAGAATGTGCGAACTCCGCACAGACAGCACCGGAGGTCACGGTCGAACCCGCGTCGCCGTAGCTGTGAGGCAGCAGTTCTACTAACTGCGCGACTGTCTCAGTGTAGTATCCATGGCTCTGCACTAGTGTACGTACACTCCTCGGTGAAATATTATGGAGAACGTGATTTAGTTTGATAACTGTCAATATCTAGGTTTAAGCAGGGGAAAAATGAGTTAAACGTGAAGAAAAAAGCTGTGAAGCAAGGGATAGCAGCCGGGTTAGTTTGGCAGTCAGTCAAAGAAAGGCATAATCACAAACCTCTACCTCTCCCCAACTGAGAGAACACCTGAAGAATTTATCTTTCATTCCGAATTAAAATCGTTCTGGCCATTTATCTTAAGTAATCCAGGAAACATATGTATGTTACGGCACCGATGTATGGAATTAACGTAGATGGGTAACTGTTGGTCGGCATGGACGTGGTGGGCTGAAGGGCCCGTTTCTCTGCTGTCTGGCTCATCTATTATGATGAAGGCGACTAGTCGTTCTTTCTTGCCCATGCCGCCATAAACTAGTTATTTCCCCAACCTTTCTCTGGCGCTCTCCCGGTTGCCAATCTAGAAAACTTCTCAACGTTGTGAGTATTTGTGTCTCCAACTTCTTTGCAGGCAGTGAGTTCCAAACACCAATACTCTCTGCTTGACAAGTAATCTGCCAGAAGTTACCTTAAATCTATGTCTTCTAGGTGTTGGCCTCTTTGCTGTGGTAAGTAGGTAGTAGATCTCTAATAACTTTACACTCCTAAGGCATGCGCCTGAACCACTTTAATTGCAGTGGAATTGGAATTGGTTTATTATTTTCACATGTACCGAGGAACAGTGAAAACTTTATCTTGCCTACCGTTCATACAGATCAATTCAGTGCACAGTGCATTGAGGTAGTACAAGGTAAAATAGTAACAGACTGCAGAATAAAGTGTAACAGCTACGGAGAAAGTGCAGTGCAGGTAGACAATAAGGTGCAAGGCCATGACGAGGTAAATTGTGAGGTCAAGGGTCCACCTTATCGTACTAGAGAATCGTTCAATAGTCTTATAAGAGCGGGATAGAAGCTGTCCTTGAGCTTGGAGGTACGTGCTTTCAGGCTTTTGTAGCTTCTGCCCGATGGGAAAGGGGAGAGGAGAGAATGACTGACTGCAAAACTATACTCCTGTCTAGAGCTGAAAGCCGAGTTAAAGATAAATGGCATCGGATGCACTCAGTAAGTCAGGGAACGTTTGTAGCCAAACTAAAAATATAGATTTATAAACTCATCCTATGGAAGATAGTCAAGCCAACTCGATCTTTACCCCATGCTTCGCAGGCACGTCCTTTCCTTTTTGAACAAGTGTAGAGTTTTGTTTTGCAGTTCATAGCTGAAGACACAATCACCAAATTGTGACAATGTCATTAAGGAGGTTGTTTCTTGTTACAGGAACTGCCGGGTCCGCAGTAACAATCAACCAGACGCCGACGCAGGTGGCAGTTACTGAAGGTGGCTCGGTGCAACTGAACTGTTCCTTCACATGGAACTCAACGCAATCAGAAAGTAAACTACCTTCTGCCATCAATTGGTACAAAGACAAGGAAAGGACTCCACTTTGCAGCACACCCGCAGAGTTCAATGGCCGCCTTTCGAAAAGTTATACTGAAGGGCTTCAGTGGACATGGGCTTCCATCACCATCACCGACTTGAAACTAAATGAAACGGGGAGATATTACTGCCTAATTCACATTTTCAGTGGTGAAACTACTTCTGGGGAAGGGACAGAAGTCACAGTGAAACGTAAGTTTACATTATCTTACCTCCTGATTCAATCCTCCCAACTACCCACTCTTAGTTTTTCTTAAAATAAAAAAAAAGCTATAGAGAATGGGGTGGCTTTATAATTCAATGGAAATTTCCACCGTTGGCTGATGTTTGTAGCTTCAATGATAATGACAAGGAAACCTAGCCTGTCATCACCAAGCGGAACTTTAACCCGGGACTACGCCGAGAACGCGACGGTGTCGTCCGTCACACTGCGGGATTTCACTTTCCGGTGAAGGTAACCGAGAAAGAATAACGGGACGAGGCGTGAAACTGGTCCGATCTGATGCGTTTCCCGCCAGGTAAAACACAACAGTACAGAGGCTCAGACATAAGCAGTCTGCAGAGGATGTCTCTTGTTAGAGGAATCATCCGTCTCGTTGTAGCTGTCAATTGGGCATGAAATGTGCATCGAATTGGAATTTCATGTCAAAGACATTGGGTACTGCTACAAAGGTGTAAGTGCGTGAGATCAGCAACAATGCATGACCACCTATTGGCCGCTTTCTTCTCGGGGATTTAAAAACACACTCACCAGGGCGAAACTGATGAATTCAGGGTCTTGTCAAGCACTGATGAGCGAAGATCCAAGGTCAGAGGGAGACAAACGTGGGAGACACCGTGGCGCAGCAGTTAGCGTCTTGGGTTCGATCCTGACCTCTGGCCGCTGTCTGTGCGGAGTTTGTCCGATCTCCCCGTGACCGCGTGGATTTCTCGCGGGTGCTCCGGCTTCCTCTCACATCCCGAAGACATGGTAGGTTAATTGGCCGCTGTAAATTATACCTTGGGAAGGGGCTGAGGTTGTTGGGTGTGTGAGAGGGCATATGTTACAGCGAAGTAAGTGGTTGGATGTGATTGTTCTGAGAGCTGGCATGGACTCGATGGCCCGAATGTCCTCCTTCTTTGTCGTATTATTTGATATTATGAAACGTTTTGTCACATTTCATATTTTCTTTCGCTTCCTTCCATATCGTAAGACAATATGACATAACATTTCATAGAACAGAAAAATACAACGCCGACGATAGCCTGCCCTAGAAGTGCCGACTAACAAAAAATAACTTCCCACCCTGATCCCATGTTCACAGTTCCGCAGGTCCCGGCTCTTCAAGCGCACATCCAGGCATTTCTAAGTTTGTTGAGGACGTTCTTGCCTCTACCCTCCTGCCTGACAGTCAGTCTCAAACCTCCTCTACGCCCTAGGAGAAAAAGTTTTTCCTCATCGCGCCTCTAATCTTCTGCCTACTTTAAGCCTTTGGCTCATTAAGCTGAGGAAGATAAACGCCCCCTATGTAACCCATGTATAACCAAGATAATTCTACATTTCAGTTAAACCTCTTTGCAGTCTCCTCCGTTCCCAAATAAATAACCCTAGCCCTTCTTCATTGCTAAGATGTTGTAGCCACGGTAGCATCCTCGCAAATCTCTTTTTTACCCTCTCCAGTTACAGGCCAATACACTTTCACTGGAACCCTCTGTTGAACCAGTAAGAACACAACATATTCCATAAAACTCTTGTCAGAAAAATAAAACGTTTATTTTATTCATTCAAGGGACGTGGACTTCGCGGGCTGAGTCAGCATTGTTCATCCCTAGTTGCCCTGGAGAAGGTGGTGGTGAGCTGCCTTGAACCGCTCAGTCCCTTGAGGTGGGGGTAGACCCACAGTGCTGTTTAGGGAGGGAGTTCCAGGACTTTGACCCAGAGATGGTGAAGGAACGGCGATATATTTCCAAGTCAAGATGGCGTGTGGTTTGCAGGGCAACTTCCACGTCGTGGTGCTCCCCATGTTTTTGCTGCCCTTGGCCTTCCAGCTGGTAGAAGATTGTGACTTTGGAAGGTGCTGTCTGAGGAGTCTTAATGAGTTGCCGCAGTGCGACCTATAGATGGTACGAACTGCTGCCACTGTGCATCCCTGGTGGAGTGAGTGAATGATTGTGGATGGGGTGCCCAATTCAGAGGGTTGCTTTGTCCTGGATGGTCAGAATCAGAATCGGAATCAGGTTTATTATCATTGACATAAGTCGTGAGATTTGTTGTTTTGAGGCAGCAGTACACTGCAAGACGCAATAATTACTATAAGTTACAACAAATAAATAAATGGATGAATAGATGATAGATAGATAGATAGATAGATAGATAGATAGATAGATAGATAGATAGATAGATAGATAGATAGATAGATAGATAGATAGATAGATAGATAGATAGATAGATAGATAGATAGATAGATAGATAGATAGATAGATATATATATATATAGAGAGAGAGAGAAAGATAGTGCAGGAGGACTAAAGGGATAGTGTTCAAGGGTTCATGGGCTGTGCAGAAATCTGATGACGGAGGGGAAGAGACTGTTCCTAAAACGTGGATCTTCAGGCTCCTTTACCTCCTCCTCTATGGTAATAATGAGAACTGGACACATCCCGGATGGTGAGGGTCCTTAATGACCCTTCTTGAGGCACGGCCTCTTGAAGGTGTCCTCGATGGCGGGGAGGGTTGTGCCCGTGACGGAGTTGGCAGAGTCTGCAACCCTCTGCAGTCTCTTTCGATCCTGCACATTAGAGCCTCCGTACCAGGCGGTGGTGCAACCAGTCAGAACGCTCTCCACCGTACATCTGTAAAAATTTGCAAGCGTCTTTGCTGACATACCAGATCTTCTCAAACCCCTAATGAAGTAAAGCCGCTGGCATGCCTTCTTCCTCTGAGATATTGAACGCCCAGGACCTTGAAGCTGTGTCGTGATGGTGCCAAGCTTCTCGAGTGTTTATTGAAGCTGCACTCACCCAGGCAAGTGGAAAGTATCCCACCACACTCCTGGCTTGAGCCTTATGGACAGTGAACAGGCATTGACGAGTTAGGAGATGCGTTACTCGCCGCAGGTTTCCTAGCTTATGTACATTCCTTACCGATTTAATTTCAGATTTCCAGCACCGTCACATTTGTAAAACAAAACACTAATGGTCAACCTAATACGTTAGTAATTTATTTCTTCAGGTTCTATATTGTTTGTTCTATAAATATATTACACAGATACACACACATACTTACAAGAGGGGGTGTAGGTAACCGGGAAGCCATCCAACACCACAAAGAAAGACATCTAACACAAATAAATAAGTTTGACGTCTCTCAAACTTCACCTCCAACTCACGGAAACATATTGACATTTGAAATCTAAAACAAAACCGTACATTTACCAAGTAAAACATTTCATATTTTTGTGGCTTTATCTGCTCATTATCTTGGTTACAATCGGCATGGAGGCTGTTGTAAGTTAATAACCACGGTAGACAGTGTAAACAACACACAAAGGTCAATGTTTAAAAAAAACCACAATGTTTTGTCTACCTTCTCCCCATCTCGGGGATGTGCTGAACCGACATCTAAAGGTTCTCCAAAAAGTCCGAAGAGAGCACTATTAGCAATAAAGCATGAATTAATGCAACACGTTTCTTGGCAGGGCACGAGGACCCTGACGTGATACCGGATCCCATTCACAGGAACGTCCATCCTTTTGGATTTCTAGCTTTGCCTGCGGTAGTCCTCGCCTTGGCTCCTGTTGTGATCATTTATATTCTGCGCCGCTGCCGATCTCCAGGTAATTATCCCAAATCCAACCTCTTTGGCACGTGGAATCGGTTCATGGATGAGATATCCCAGGCATTGGTATTGACCACCTCTAATGCCGTGAAATGAGGAGGTGGTTAAGGGTCAAACGCTCTGGTCAATATCGAATCATATACAGTATAGACCTAGGCCGGGCTTGGATAGTGCATTTCCTTCACTGAAGAGCGTTAGCGAACCAAATGGGGATTAACGACAATCCGGTAATTTCACGGCTGTTTGGCCTTTTATTTCAAATTCCAGATTTATATAATCACATATATTTCTCGCAGCTCTGGATCAGTGATCCAGGAATCTGACTGCGAGTCTATTAACCTAACCACCATGAAACCGTATCCCTGCAAACGTATCCATCAGAGTCTAGATTAGTGTCCAGATCATTCTTAACATTGTAATGGATCTGTCAAGGTGACCAATAATTGCGCGAACGCCTACATTTTCTGTGACCTTTAACATTTTCTGTGACCTTTATTTATCACTTAATGCTTTACACGAATGTTTCAAACACATTTTCCTGCATTAATCTTAAGACAGAGCAATTATAGGTCATATTTATAAAACATTTCTACACCCATGGCCCCCTTAATTAGCTTATAGGCTTTGAGAGGTCGAGGTGAAGAGGTTTGCAAGCCGGGGAAGAGAAAGAAAATTACACAGTATTAATGCACTTATGTGGAAAGTGAACTAATTATCTAAATGCTAAAGTACGTTAACCTAAGGTTTATACTTCACTTCATTCAAAAGGCTATTTTAATCTTTCAGTCGTGCGATTTTATGATGTTTTGTCACACTATAATACATTAAGAAATAGTACAAAGAATATCGATAACTTTATAAAGCAGAAGAAATATCATAAAGAAATAGACACTCTTCTCACAATAACCAAGACTTAGATGCATTCTGGCATTCTGTCTATGGGATCTACTTTTCCATCTTTGAAATACCTAATCTTTTTAAAATGTATTATAGATAAAAGATCCGGAACTGAAGACGTCGGTAGGGTACGTTGCATTTTCCCATTTCATCTCTTTTGTTGTCTGGTGAAGGATCTTCGGCCTGAAATGTTAACTGTTTCTCCTTCCACATATGCTGCCTGACCTGCTGAGTTATTCCATCATTTTCTGTTTTTAGTCCAACTGTTTAATATTCCAGCATCGAATCAATCGCGGAACAGCACAAAGTTCGTTGAATGATATGGAGCCCCCAAAATAAATAAGAGCCAATCCTTTCTGCCGTTAACTTCGTGGCCGCCCGGTTGTCGAGATATTGGGTGCTGAGCAATGTAAGCACTTGAGCTGAAACTGACAGTTACAGGGAGGCAGTCACACGTAGGTTGCAAGATGGAGGTAGCTGGGTGACCGCCAGGAGAGGGAAAGGGGATTGGCATGGGATGCCGGTGTGGCCGTTTCCCTCAATAGCAAGTATATCTTTTTGGATACGTGGGGTGGGTGGGGACGACCTACCAGAGGAAAGCCACAGTGGCCAGGTGTCTGGCACCGAATCTGGCTTCGCGGCTCAGAAGAGAAGGGGGGGAGAGGAGTGAAGTAGTGATTGGAGATTCATTGGTTAGGGGAACAGATAGGAGATCCCGTGGATGAGAACAGGACTCCGGATGGGATGTTTCCTCCCAGGTTCCAGGGTCAGAGACGTCTCGGATCGAGTCTGCAGCATTCTTAAGGGGGAGGGGGAGCCGCCGGATGTCGTGGTCCACATCGGTACTAATGACATAGGCAGAAAGGGCGACGAGGTCCTGGAAAGTGAGTTCAGGGAGTTAGGTGCCAAGGGACCTCCAGAGTGGTGATCTCAGGATTGCTACCCGTGCCACACGCTAGTGAGACATAGGAAGACAGTGCAGTTTAACACGTGGCTAAGGAGATGGTGCAGGAGGGAGGGCTTCAAATTTTTGGACGATTGCGCTCTTCTCCAGGGCAAGTGGGACATGTTCAAATGAGACGGTTTGCCCTGAACTGGAGGGCTGGAGGGGGCCAATATCCTTGCAGGAAGGTTTGTTAATGCTGCTCAGTGAGGGGGAAGGTGGTGGGGGTGAGGGGTTTAAACTCGAGTTGCAAGGGAGTTGGAGCCAGAATAGCAGGATTGCAAGTGGAGTGGGGAAAGTAGATGTTAAGCCTACAAGCAAAGACAGAAATCGACTGGTTGATGAGCACGGTGGGACTAATGTTCTGAGATGTGTCTATTTCAATGCAAAGAGTATTGTAGGAAAGGCAAGGCATGGATCGACACGTGGAATTATGATGTTGTAGCCATTAGTGGAATTTGATTGCAGGAGGGGCAGGACCGGCAGCTCAATGTTCCGGGGTTCCGATGCTTTATACATGATGGAGAGGACGGTATTAAAGGGGGAGGGTGGCATTACTCATCAGGGAAAATGTCACGGGCGTGCTCAGAGAGGACATACCGGAGGCTCCTCTACTGAGGCAAACTGGGTGAAACTAAGGAACAAGAAAGGGATGATCTCGTTAATGGGACTATATTATAGACTTCCCAATAGCCAGTGGGATTTAAAGGAACACATTTGCAGAGAGATAGCAGACAGTTGCAAGAAAAATAACGTTGTGATAGTAGGTGATTTTAACTTTCTACGTATTGACTGGTACTCCCATATTGTAAAGGGATTGCATGGGATAGGGTTTGTCAAATATGCTCAGGAAATCAGTATGTCGAGTTCCCAACTAGAGCGAGCGCGATACTGGATCTCCTTTTAGGGAACGAGACAAGGTAAGTGACAGAAGGGTGTGTAGGGGAACACTTTAGATCTAGTGATCATAATTTCATTAGTTTCAAGATAATTATGGAGAAGGATAGGACTGGTCTTCGCGTTGAGATTGTAAGTTGGAGTTAGGCCAATTTGGATGGCGTAAGAAGGGATCTGGCAGGGGTGGACTGGGATAGGCTGTTTTCCGGCAAAGACATGCTTGGTAAGTGGAAAGCTTTCAAAAGTGAAATATTGAGAATACAGAATCTATTTGGTCCTGTTAGAGTAAAAGGCAAGGCTAACAGGTTTAACGAACCTTGGTTATTGAGGGATATTGAGGCCATGGTAAAGAAAAAGAAAGTGTGGCACATCAGGACAGACAGTTAGGATCAAATGAGGCGCTTCAGGAGTATAAGAAATGCAAGAGGACACTTAAGAGAGAAATCAGGAGTGCAAAAAGAAGACATGAGTTTGCCTTGGCAGACAAGGTGAAAGAGAATCCCAAGGGTTTCTAAAGTTATATTAAGAGCAAAATGGACAAAATTGGTCCTCTTGAAGATCAGCATGGTCATCTGTGTATGGAGACGAAAGAGCTGGAGGGAAATCTTAAATGAATTTTTTGCATCCGTATTTACTCTGGAGAGACACAGAGACGATAGAAATGAGGCAAAGGAGTAGTGAGGTCATGAACTTTATCCAGATTATGGAAGAGGAGGTGCTTACTGTCTTGAGGTGAATGAAGGTGGACTTCCCCAGGGCCTGACAAGGTGTTCCGTCGGACCTTGTAGGAGGCTAGTGCAGAAATTTCAGGGACCCTGGCAGAGATATTTAAAACGTAGTTAGCCACGGGTGAGGTGTCAGAGGATTGAATGATTGCTAACGTTGTTCCGTCGTTCAAGAAAGGCTTTTTTCGAGAAGGTTAACAAGAAGGTCAATGAGGGAAAGGCGGGGGACGCTGTCTACGTGGACTTTAGCAAGGCCTTTGACAAAGTCCCACATGGCTAGCTAGTCCAGGAGATTAAGTAGCTTGGTATTCAGGATGAAGTAGCCAATTGGATTCAACATTGGCTTAGCGGGAGAAGCCAGAGGGTGGTAGCAGATATTTGTCTCTCTGACTGTGACGAGTGGTGTGCCTCAGGGATCAGTGTTGGGTCTATTGTTGTTTATCGTCTATATGAATTATTTAGATGATAATATGGTAAACTGGCTCATCAAATTTGCGGATGACACCAAGATTGGTGGCGTAGTGACAGCGAGGAAGGCTATCAAAGTTGCAGCGTAATCTTGATCAGCCAGGAAAATGGGCTGAAAAATGGCAAATGGAATTTAATACAGACAAATGTGAGTAGTTGCACTTCGGGAGGACAAACCAGGGTAATACTTACACAGTGAATAGTGGGGCTCTGAAGTGTGTGGTAGAACAAAGGGAAACAATCCATAGTTCCTTGAAAGTGGCGTCACAGGTAGATAGGGTCGTAAAGAGAGCTTCTGGCACTTTGGCCATCGTAAATCAGGGCATTGAGTACAGGAGTTGGATGTTATGTTGAAGTTCTACAAGACGTTGGTGAGGCCGTATTTGGAGTGTTGTATGCAGTTCTGGTCACCTACCTACAGGAAAGATATCAATAAGCTTTAAAGGGTACAGAGAAAATGTACGAGGATGTGCCTGGACCTGAGTTATAGGGAAATGTAGAATAGGTTAGGACTTTATTCCCTGGAGCGCAGGAGAATGAGGAGAGATCTTATAGAGGTATACAAAATTATGAGGGGTATAGATCGGGTGAGTGCCTGCAGGCTTTTCCCCCTAAGGTTGGGTGAGACTAGAACTAGAGGACATAGGTTGAGGGTGAAAGGTGAAATATATGAAGGAAATCTGAGGGGGAACTTCTTCACTCAGAGGGTGGAGCGAGTGTGGAACGAGCTGCCAGCGGAAGTGATGGATGCGGGTCAATTGTAACATTTAAGAGAAGTTTGGATAGGTCCATGGATGGGAGCGGTTGGAGGAATATGATCCGGGTGCAGGTAGATAGGATCAGGTCGGCATGGACTAGATGGGCAGAAGGGTCTGTTTCTGTGCTGTGGTTCTCTATGACTCTGTGACA
The DNA here is from genome assembly GCF_009764475.1 of Pristis pectinata. Taxonomy (NCBI): domain Eukaryota; kingdom Metazoa; phylum Chordata; class Chondrichthyes; order Rhinopristiformes; family Pristidae; genus Pristis; species Pristis pectinata. The sequence goes on from NC_067438.1 coordinate 5,146,332, forward strand.
GCACTATGTCACAACTCGTGTTGATCTAGGTTTTAGAAACCTCACTCGGGTAAAGATATTCGCAATCGTTCAATTTCAAACTTGACGTATGATCTATTTAATTTAAGGGACGGGACCGGTCTCAATCTATAGTTTACGCTCACTTGAACATCAGAAAGCCGGGCAGCCATAACCCCCTGGATCAGATTGAGCAGAAGTCCGTGAAGCCTGGAATATGGAACGAAGAGCCAGACGTGACTGGGTCGGTATCACTCGGAGAAAGGGACGAAGGTGCAGTTGTCGTCTCCGCACTTCGGCGTCAAGATCATTGTGAGAAACCGGTTGTATTCGAGCCCTTGAAGGCCCGGGAAAGGAAAGGAGAGCAGGTCGTGTATGCGGCCGTGAATGTGCGGTAGTTTTGAGGAAGCAATCTCTGAACATTGGCAAAAAGGACCTTTCATTGGAAGCAGCGGCGTTTTCAGATTGACAGAGAATACTTGTGTAATTGACATCCAAGGAATGTGTTAACTTGAGTCTATGCTTCTGCTATTACCACTTCATTAAGATTAAACTTTGATCGTCATTCGAAATTTAGGCATTTTGTGCATAATTATTTCGAGAAAAGAACAGTAAATTAATAGATTCAGTACCGAACGTCGATGACCTCTGCTGAAGGCGGTCTGGCACTCAGAGATCATTTCAATGTCCTTACCTTTCCAAGTACATTTCTCACAGGGATATCGACCAGGAATTCTGTTTTAATTCCATAATTGTATTCCCCGGTTTTAGATCTACTCTATCAAATTAGCTCTGTTCTAATAAGAATGCATTCATTGCATACAAACCAGTTTTATTTCATACAATATATGATTCACGAAGCCATGCATATGCTTCAGGAACAGCGCCCACCTTTCATTTGGGCACCTTGCGGCCTTCGGTACTCGATATCGAAATCAATAATTTCAAGTAATTCGCTTTCTCTGTATGTATCAGAACGGACAAGTTCTGATGTAGGTCATGCATCTGGAATATTAACTCAGTTTTTCTATCTTGAATAACGGGACCTGATTTATTGGTTCCTCTTGCATCTCTGACCTGCATTTCACAGATCAAGTATGTTCCATTGTTTGATTTCTCCATCTCTAACTGTCTTCATTAACCTATCAGCCAGTTAGCTTCAATAACAACTTATCTCCACGGAAATCCTGGCCTCACCCTATCAGGATATATCCCCTTCCTCCTATCCATCCCTTCTCACTTTCTATCCAACGAAACGATTTTTTCTCTCTTCTCCAGTTCTGGCGAAAGCTTCAACCCGAAACTTTCACCTAATACTGTTTATTTTTCCACAGATGCTGCCTGACCAACTAAGCGTTTCCGTAATTGTCTGTTTTTGCTTCAAATTTCCATCAACAGCATTTTTTTGCTTTTCATTCCATATTGCAAATTGTTTGTTCAGAAATAGATTAAGCTGCGTCGATTCTTCACTGCAGGAACAGAACATTTACTCATTTAATCTATTTCAATGTTGATGTTCACTCAGGGTTTCTCGCAGCCCTTTTTCTACATCACACCCAAGTAAAGCTACGTGATATCTGAAAACTTTTCATGATGCATTTGTAACTCGCCTCAAACACTCTCTATGTGCACATTCACACTATTCTTTGTGCAAGAAAATTGCCCTGAATCCGGATCTCTCTCTCTCGCAGTCTTCATGAGTTAGACTGCAGCTTAATTAGCTAAATCAGCTTAGCTTGAGCTCAATTAGACTGCATCTCCCGCAACCTTCCGACAAGGCATGGAGCAGTATAAAGACAGGGGTGAGATTTTGAAAGAAGGCTTTAAGAAATCAACAGCTCAAACAACCCAGCAATTGCGGAGGTGAGGGAGTGGGGATACCAAGAGCAACAAACAATCTGCTGGAAGAATTCAGCGGGTCGAGCAGCATCTGTGGTGGGGGGGGGGGGGGGGGGGAGGAATGGTCGACGTTTCTGGTCGAAACCCTGCAACGCGACTGAGAGTGGCGAGGGGTGATAGCCGCCATAAAGAGGAGAACGTGATTGGTGGAGTGAGGAGGGGTGAAAGATGACGGGCAGGTTGCGCGAGATCGGGGAGGGGAGAGGGTGGAGTTGGGAGACTGTGGCAGGTGAATGATAGACGGAAGCAGACGAAGAGGAAAAAATGAGAGGATAAGAGGCAGATGGTGGGTGGAGGGGAGGAAGGCGGCTGGAGACAGCTGCTGGAGGGTGATAAGCAGGAACACAAAGGGGTTACTGGTGCTGCAATCTGATAAACAAAGGAGGTGGTAACGGGAACCATTAGGAGAAACGTGGAACTAGAACCAGATATGGGTGGGGGGGGGGATAATTTACTAGTTGTGGAATATAGTGGACGCAACCTTTAGCTTTTGGTGATCTATTGCATTTACGAGAGGCGGGAGGCTGAATCGATCATCAGAGACACGGATACTTTTAGTCGCAGACGGCAAAATATGAAGGAGTTGGCTGAGCACATTTTACTTAGACTTAAATTTCAGTATCAAAATCTTCCGCTTGATTACCACAAACAAGCGACAACTTAACCCTATAAATAATGCTGTTCCCATGATTGGATTTTGCTCTTTATACAGTTTACAAATTACTTCGTCATTGTTCTGCTCAGGAGCACCTGCAAATATCTGATTGTTCAATTTAATGAACTTGGAAAGTTCTAACGGTGCTTGAAACAAGAGAAATTTCCCAGGAATATCTCGGGAAGTTTTGGGATACTTCTAAAATAATTTCAGAGTTGCAATGTGTTATGGAGAAGGAGCAGCCAAAACTAATTTGTTTCATGTCATTCACCTGGAAGAGCTACCGCCACCGATCCCACCCACTTCCCTCCACCCCACCCCTCCACCATCACCCCTAATGACCCAGTATGAGCCAGACGTTCTTTCCTGGTGTTTCACACTGCCCGAAACCTCTCAACACCCTGACCCAACTGTGCTGATAATCTCACTGGGTACTGAATTGCTGGAAGGAGATACTCCAGAAAAAAAGATTTTCTTGACTTTATGCAGCTCACACCCAGATTTAACCAGAAGCACATTCACCCCATGTCTTTTCAAACAGAATGATTAAATCTGAGATTTATTATCCAGCAATAAATCTCCTTTAAAGTAAAATTGAGAATTCAAAGAAGGGGCAGTGAATATTCCAAACCTTCTCTAATCAAAATGGTGACAGTTGATAATGGATACATTCTTCGAAGTAAAGGTATTTTTCTCATGTCAATCCTACGTAGCCGACCATTTATCCGGAGATGGTGCCCCCGGTTAGAAATACTCCAGCCTGAGTTATGGACAGTCATAGACATACAGCTCTTCGCCCCACGGAGTCCGCGCCAACCATAAGGCACCCATCTATGTCTCACGTTCTCTCTTCAGCTACCTCAGAATCTTAGTACTGTGTCTCACGAAGACCACCTTTAAGTTCTTCTTGACCACAGAGGCTTTAGGTTAATATAACACTCAGCCATTTCTATATCGCCCGTTTTCTGCTATTGCTAATAGTTAATCTCATCCCACATGATCCCGGGAAGCCATTGTCAGACTCCTAGGCTTTTTCCGTCTCTTAGACACTCATAGTTCTTGTAAACATTATCAATACTTGCAAGTAGGTTCAGTATTCCGTGAGCTCTCCGAGGGACCTTTTATTCTTTATGCCACTTCAGTATTTGAACGAAAAAGTAGACGGATGATTGGCTGGAAAGGCTTTGATGCCCCCTGTCGGCAGTAATGTGATGCTGCAGCAGGCACAGCGGGAGGACAGTAACTGCTGCACTTATACAACTACTTTCACGTAACAGAACTGTCCCAAACTATAATTATAGTGAAAACATGAAGAGACGACGAAACGCGTAAGAAGATTTTTAAAGCCAGTAAAACCTGGTCAATTGGATAGGTATTCAATGGGCAATTAACGAATGATGGAGAGGCGGAGAGGATTAAGTAACGGGTTCCAGAGTGTAAGGATTCGGCAGCATAAAACATGGTTTCCAACGACAAAGTACCAAAATCCAGGGATACTTTAGAGGCGCAAGTACGAGGACCGCAGTTATTCTGTTGGCAAGCGCGGCACAGTGACGTAGTCAGCAGCTTCTGCCTCATAAGTGCAGCACTCCGGGTTCAATACAGACCCCCGGTGCTGTCTGTATGGAGTTTGCAGGTTCTCCCTGTAACTGCGTGCGTTTCTCTGGATAGTTTCCTTCTACTTCCCAATGTTGATACATTAATTTGGGGGGGGGGGGGCTGCTGGTGGGTTAATTGGTCACTCAAAACTGTTCCTGGTGTGTCAGCGAGTGGAAAAAGCGAGAGATGAACATGAGGAGAATAAAATGGATTTGCATAAATGGGCGTTTGGCGGTCGGCACGGACTCGATGGGCCGAAGAGTCACGCTCCATGATGTACAACTCTCTGAGCTGAAGGTGGCTACAGTGAAATATTGAAAGAAGAGCACGGGGAGTGGTGGGGTGGGGGGCGGGTGGGTGCTGGGGGATAAAAACATGGGCAGGCACGGTAGCGTAACGCTTTACAGCGCCAGTGACCTGGGTTCATTTCCGGCCGCTGCCTGTAAGGAGTTTGTACGTTCCACCCGTGTCTGCGTGGGTTTCCTCCGGGTGCTCCGGTTTCCTCCCACATTCCAAAGACGTACGGGTTAGGAAGTTGTGGGCGTGCTATGTTGGTGCCGGAAGCGTGGAGACACTTGCGGGCTGCCCCCAGAACACTCTACGCAAAAGATGCATTTCACTGTGTGTTTCCATGTACATGTGACGAATAAAGATATCTTATCTTATCTAATGATGCTAATATTAAACCGAGGATGAAAACCAATTTGTTGGAGGAACTGTTTCGGATCGAGACCCTGAATCAAGTCCTGAAACATCAACATTTCCTTTCCCTCCCCCACCAGCATGGTGTTTTTCTCTAGATTCCAGCCTCTGTGGTCTCTTGTGTCTCCATAGCTCATTGTGAGTCTAGCTGGGGAAGTAAGCTCAAGGCTGGCCGATGAGAGTTTGGTTGCCATTTGGAATACCGCCAATTTCATGCAAGTTGCTCAGCAGAGACCGCTCATGTTCGCATTGGAACACTCGTACCCAAAGGCAACAAATGCTTTGATGAGGCTTTTGATAAACGGGGAAACGAGGGAGGTCAGAGTGGGAAAAAGAGATGAGGCGAGATTATGCCTTCTGACCGACGGCACTAACGCGAGGTCTGAACCTCAAGTTGGGATGAATTTTTACATTGTGTCTGGGAATAATCTAGTTTAGTTGGGGCATGCGTCAGAAAGGGCAATAGAGATACTCGCTAGAGAACAGAGTTTATGACGGGATTGCAGAAAATGCCCTTGGCCTTCCAATATAGAGCTGGAGAAAATTTCTGCTCATCCTATAGCTGGCAATTTAGAGACAATCGTTGCTAATGATAGGCGGTGGCGAAATAGAACCGGATGCCATCAACGACCCTGTGGAATCCATGTTATGTTTCCAAACGACGTTGCTCAGGGTCAGCATGCAAAATAAAACAGTGAGTTATATATTCTCCAAAATGCTTGGCCCTAGTGTAAATATCGTAGCTAAGTACCTTTCATATCTTGGCAATGGGCATCACGGATATGTTACGGTTAAGGAATGGTCGTATACTCGTTATGTTAGTGGAATTGTAGTTCAAAGGTCAGCATTAATGATTTCGGAAGCTTTACCTTAAGTCCCACCACGAGTACTGGTCAATTTGAATTCGGTTAGTTAATGCACCTTCAATCAAAAAGATATTATTCGTGGTGGTGAGGAGGAAGGTTGCCAGTTAAAATCTAACAATGTACATCCGCCATCATAAGGCATGGTGCCATCGTCATGCCAAATGAAATGGACTCAAAATAGATGCATTGTCTCAAATCTGGTGATAAATGAGGCTCTGAGGACCATCGGCAAAATTGTGTTCCCTCAAGGTGCGACCCCGTGACACTAAATACCTCTCGCTTTAGCACCACCAAATAATAAAGGCGACCAAGCAATGGGGAGCACAGCAGGGGCAGGAAATGGGGACTCTATAACAGGAAGCCAATCTTGTGAAGCCACAACACTAGATTTCACGTGGAACAGGCAGATAGAGACCAACTTGCAACAGACAATTAGACAGTTCCACAACCAATCATATTAGAGCTCTACACTTCTACCACATCCAATCAGGAATGGAGATGGATGGAAGAGGGTTCATGGGTGTCCCCGTCCTTGATTGTGCTGGAACCCAGCAGGTTGTACAAATGATGAGCCTAAAGCACTTGCAACAATTTTCATCCACATCGGCCTCTTCCTGAACGTGTTACCATCATAGAGAATGATTTCACCCGACTTGAGGCAGCTTTCTCGATGTGAACCAATAACAGAAAGCACTGTATGTAGTAAACATCTAATGGCCCCGTCAACGTCCGATTTGTCGTCTCGGAGTCCCGTGATTCACATCTATCTGTTCCACTGGTCAAGGTGTATATCAAAACACTTACATCAGCTCGCAAAAGCGGAATGATACCCTCGTATGTTTTCCAGAAAAATAGACAATAGATCCAACTCAATTAGTTACCGCCCTATTAGAGTACTTTCCAGTATAAGCGAGGTGAAGGAAGGTATCATTTCTATCACTTGCAAATCAGCTCAGGTGACAATAATGAATGTTGTCTAAGTCTTTCTACTCGAGGGCAAGGATTACTTCAATATCTGAGTTGTTGCAAATGAAATATTTCAATCGTCAGTGACTGGCTCTACATCTGAACTTATGACGCAGCTGGAAGTGGATGGACGCAAAATATCACCCTTCAGTTCCTGGAGCTCTGCCCGGAGATGAGGCTGATGCACTTCCCACAATGGAAATTGTGTTTAGTCCCAGTAATTCGAGGATATTTCCTGTTATATACACACTTCTAAAATATCTCCTGAAATGGAAGCGGAGAAAGTGTAATGCTTAGATTCAACCTTATTCACCGCAACCTTACCATTCCCACTGGACCCACCATCTCCCCCACAAAAACTTATTGGAATTTTAAGATGCAGTTCGTCAGGATATTATTCATAGCCGGTGGAAATTTCCAGTGATCGTAAAATGAACGAGATATTTAAACGGGCGATTCTACAGTTATAACTTCACTGATAATGAGAAGCAAACCGATAACATCATCAGCGCAATCAGATAACTTCTTCAGAGGGAATTTTAACCCAGCCCGTCTGCGGGAAAAAAGGTTAAAATAAACAGGGGTATGTGGTTAGTTGACCACAAGTAAGGAATATACATTTGCAAAAGGAAGATTAAATGAGATGAATGGAGGATAGAAATGGAAGCTAACACTCAGATGTAACATTGCGGCTGGGAGCCAGCACACCGTCGTCAAGCTGGAGTCATATTGTTTGCGGGGTTTGAGGTGGTCGTGCTGACGGACATGATGGTCCTAATCACGTCCTTCATTTGAACTTCACTGGAACTTAAAATTAATAGATCTATCTGTAACTTGTTTCTAAATCACGTTAAAACCACCTCTGCTCCTTTTGCACCCGTCCAGACTTAACCACACTCAAAGTTGCTCAGTATCCAAAGCCTAGAGAAATTAAACTGCATTTCCTTACGACCAGAAGTATATATGTAACCTCAATCAACTCCATGTTCTATGCAGAGAAATTACAGAAGAATCATAGAATATTTAATTTCCTTACTTAGTTACTATCACATAGAAGGAGACCATTCGGCCCACCACATCCGTTTTGGTTCCCATCATTGCAGTCTCATCAGTTGCATCTCCCTCTCCTTATTTCTCTGTAGTTCTGTCCTACGATTCTTTTGTTACCAGCGCGTGAAAATAAGCCCAACATGATGATTTGCAAAAATTAAGTCTAATTTCTTAAAATGGATTCTTTATTATTCATTTTGAACTCGGTAGTTAATAATTGATTCAATTGACTCAGTTTAATCAATTCAATGATACAGTTGACTCAGCCACTTAAGGGGTAAGTTACACTGGTCTTTTGTCTTAGCAGCACCTATTGGGGATTTGGAAGAAATCGGAACACCAGTGAGAAGTCACGTGGTCACAGGGAGAACCTACAAACTCCACACAGGCAGCATCAAAGGTCAGCATCCCGACCTGAAACATCAGCCTACCATTTCTCTCTACAGTTTTTGCCCGACCTAATTTCTAGTTTTGCTTCCAGATACGGCGGCTGTTAACAATAACAACTTAAAAAAAGGATTGCTGGAAATGCTCAGCAGTTAAGGCAGTATCTTCAAAGACTGCGACCAAGGCGAGCGAGAGGGAGTAAAGGAAAGCGGAGAAGGGGGAAACAGGAGAGAGAGGAGAGAGAGGAGAGAGAGGAGAGAGAGGAGAGAGAGGAGAGAGAGGAGAGAGAGGAGAGAGAGGAGAGAGAGGAGAGAGAGAGAGAGTCAGGCAGCCGAGTCAATTGAACCATTGAATCAATTATTAACTACCAAGTTCACAATGAAAAATAAACATTTTAACAAATTGGATTTATTTTTTCTAAATCATCATGTTGAGCTTATTTTCACGCGCTGGGCTACCAGATTTATTTCAAATTAGACAGAATTTCTCTCCTAAACTACAACATTCATATTATAATTTGAATTACATCTCATTAGCAGCAATCAGGTTTTTACTTCCCTATATTATTGTGGCTGTTCTTACTGTGTCCACAGAGGAAGGACAATCAAAACTCACAGTATTGTTCAACCAGCGAGTTAATTCACAGCATGGTTGCACGAAGGGTGCAATCCACATTTTATACCGGGTCGGTCAATTTCGACCTACCTGTACATCATCACCACCAGCCCCTCCGTACCCCGTCTGCCCCACCCCGACCCACACGCTCCAGATAGAGATCCAACCGGCAAGAATTACTTAATGACTATTTCCCTGCAGGTGTCACCACATCCGCTCTCTGAATCTTTCGCTCTGAGTCGCTTGAAAGCAATTGGTGCAAAATTGGTTGTTTCCGACACTCTTCAGTGCGAGCGGGGCCGAGGCTTTAAGCGGAAGGTTCTGGAAGGTTGGCCAGCATTGTTACTGATTGTTCTTACCTTTTTCCTTCAATGTGTAAGGTAAATTTATTGTTTCTTTAATCAGTGGGCATTTACAATTGAGCTGACTGGTATATTGCCAACTTCCCTTTGAAGCAATTGGGTATGTGAACAGGCACGTAATGGTCAGTGTTTGACGTGAAGTTTACGTTTTAGTTGGATTTAAAGTTTTGATAATGTAGTTCGCTGGAGATGTGTATGCCATAGAAGGGATTCGTATTTTGAAAATATTGGTGGGTTTTACCTCACGAATGCCCAGCGAATAAATTGGTTGTATGAAATTCCGCTGAGCCAAACATGCATTTTAATTTAATTCATGAGCGTTACACTCTCCTGAAAGTAACCTTAGAGGATATTTGACAGAAATGTTCAAAATCTTGCAGGATCTAGACAAAGTAATTAATGAGATGTTGTCTGCACTGGGGAAAGGATAGAGAATCAGAGGACAAGTTGACTGGTAAAAACCAGCAAACGTGACATTGGGAGAAATGTTTTCATGTTTTTGAGTAATTATGACTTGGAATTTATTGCGGGAAGGGGCGGCGGAAATAGACTGATTCGACTTAAAATATGAATTGAACAGCTTCTTGCAGGGAATAATTGCAGGACCGAGTGGACAGAGCAGAAGAATGGGACTGGTTGGGTTCCTCTGAGAAAATATCGGTCGGCAAAGGTTTGATGAGCAACGTATTTCCTTCTCTGCTTCAGTGAGTCTATGATTCCATATCCAAATAGCTTCATTGTAAATAAAATGGGATTCCCAGTCGGGCTACAGACGAGAGAGATGAAAGGCGAGACTTGGAAGGAACTGACAGTCGTTATACAGAAGTCACTGGGTACAGAGGCCGAATCATACGCCAGATGCTGCCCGATGTTGTATCCATTTTCAAAAGCAGATACTTACACTACCTCCGTATACATTACGTAAAATGGTGGAGTTAATGCGAGAGTTAACGAGTATTGATTAGATTTGCTCATAGGTTAATATGGATCCCTATGGATCCTAAATGATAAAGGCCACGTCTAATTAACCGCTAAAATCATTCGATACCAATGACAGCCCAGTAGTCCGAGCTAAACACGAATGTACCAGCATTTATGAACAACATTTGATCAAGTTCCGCTATTACGGTGGCTCAGTGTAAGGGGAATGAATTTGGGAAAACGCTATGGATTTTCAGTTTGCACCTCTGGATCTGGCGACATAGATTGAGCATCAATGTCATAAGTGAATCATAATGTGAAAGGTACCACAGAAAGGTTAATTAATGTTGCCATTACCCCCGAGTAGAAGCTTTGTTTTTACCTAAAACGTCCCTGAAAACAGGGGCCGACACAAATAGGAGAACATCGAAAGGATGTAACAAAGAAACTGCTGGAGGAACTCAGCGGGTCAAGCGGCATCTGTGGAGGGAAATGGACAGTCGACATTTCGGCTCGATCCGATACTCTGATATCGATACTCCGATAGTCGATACATTTCGGCTCAATACTCTGTCCAAAGACTTAACATGCTGGTTTCCTACTAATGAACACAGGATCTGTGATCAATATTTGCTTACAGAAGGGCTCGCAGCTATCTTCCAAATACAGGAGTGGCAATCTTTAGAGTTACAAATATGTGTTATCTTTACAGAGGATAATGTGTACCCAGCTAAATCTGATGGAGTCACACTAGTTAAAGTACGGGATATTTCCGCGGCTAACTGGCGTCTTTTCAGGAAGGACATCTGTCTCAATGGGCGCGGTGGCATAGTGGATAAGTTACCGAAATATCCTCTCAAGCCGTGGGTAAGTGAATTGGAGGCATATGAGTTGAATTCTAACTAGACTACTGGGATATTTACATTTAAGTATCGTTTCTTATTAAGAGAAACATATAATATTTCATTTCTTTTTGAGCTAGGATCAACTGTGGTCACTATGAAACTAACGGATTGTGAACACCTACGGGGTTCACATGTACTCAGGGAATGAAAATTCCCCTTCCTTATTTGCCCTGGCCTATTCGTGACTTCCCACACATAGCCTCCTAATTGCCTGGGTGGAAATTAAAAGTTGGATATCTCCGCGGCTTCCACATGCCCATGATAGATTTTTTTTTGAATTGTAACCACAAGTGGACTTTGAATAATTCTTTTAATTCTAGGGACACTATGAAACAATGAATCTCGCCCAGCACCTCTGGACATTGATGCCTCTCTTAAGTAAGCTATTTATTTTATTCTCAACACTTTGCTGTAGTGTCGTCCGCCCAAGTCGTTTCATACAAAACACACAGAAAAATAGGACCAGGAGTAGGCTCTTCGGCGCCTCAAGACCGTCCCGTCTTTCGATACCATCAAGGTTCATCTGCCCTAGGCGTCAATTCACCTCTGAACCAGTTTCCGTTGCCCTCAGTTGCCCGATCTTTCAACAATGTATCCGCATCCTCTCTAAATACTTCCAGTGATCCAACCTCCACAACCACCCGGGCAGAGAAGTCCAGAGACTCGCTCTCCTCTGCAAGAAGAAATACCTACACGCCTCAATTCATCAATTCTGAACGACCACCACCAACTACCCCCCCCCCCCATCTTGTAAATACATCCCCTCTTTCGAGGCTCCCCCGCCAGTGGAAATACCTCAACATTTACCCTCTCATACCCCCTTAGGATCTGAAATGTGTCAATCCTGCCAATCGTTCTTTTAAACACCAAGGAGTGCAGGCCTACCTCCTCTAGCTGTTCGTGACAGGGCAACCGTCTCATCCTAGGAATTACCGTCGCGATATTTCTGGTGGCCTTCAATGCGAACATAACTTTTAAAAAACAAAACCTATGCGCATCACTCCAGGCGTGGCCTTACCAGAACCCTCAATAATTGTCGCCATACTCTGTTTTGAAATCCAACCCTCTTGCAATGGCGGTCAATATGCAATTTACCTTCTTAATCATTTACTGAACATTGGCATTGGTGAAATAGGTATCAATTCTTACATGACTATTTGATCATAATTGCTATACTGCAAAGTGAGGAGTTATTTACAAACTACCAGCGGCATTTATCTTACAGCGGCAACTGCTAGAAAGGTCGATGTGTTTCAATCACCACCTTCCATTGAGACCGTCGAGGGAGAGACAGTCAGTCTTCTCTGCACGTACAACACAACTCATGAGGGCATCGGGGCATTTATTTGGTATAAAACCACAACGAATGGAACTGGAGATGCCGAAGTAACTAACACATCCACAGGATACTCGGGCAGAATATTGAAAGTGGATAGAGCTTCTTTCCTATCGAACCGGAACGCTTCCATCACGATCACAAACGTTACACGGGACGACTCAGGCATATACTTTTGCCAGGTGGAAATGGTACTCGTCGAGAAAGTCAGAGGACCAGGAACAATATTAACAGTTAAATGTAAGTCCGGGTGAAGAAAGTGAATAATTGAACAAGTGAGTGAGTGAGAGAGAAAGAGAGAGAGAGACAGACAGACAGACAGACAGACGGATAGACAGACAGAGATGGATGAATGGATGGATGGATGGACAGACGGACAGGTAGATAGATAGATAGATAGATAGATAGATAGATAGATAGATAGATAGATAGATAGATAGATAGATAGATAGATAGATAGATAGATAGATAGATAGATAGATAGATAGATAGATAGATAGATAGATAGATAGATAGATAGATAGATAGATAGATAGATAGATAGATAGATAGATAGATGGATAGATGGATAGATAGATGGATAGATAGATGGATAGATAGACAGAGACAGACAGAGATGGATGGGTGGATGGATGGACAGACAGTTATATAAATAGATAGACAGATGGATGGATTAGTTAGATATATATATGTATAGATAGATAGAGATAGAGAGAGAGAGAGAGAAACAGATAGGTGGAAAAACAGGGAGATGGATATATAGAATGTGTGAGAGAGGGGGAGACAGATAGACAGATAACAGCATACAGATAGGCAGATATATAACTGGAAGGAAGACAGAAAGGTCTTTAGAGTTATAAGACAACAGAATTATTGAAAATGTTCCGATACAGGACAGCAGCCTACTTAAGTTTATGTCGTTGGAAGAATAACTACCTCACATTATTCTTCCTTCCAGCTCTAGTTCGGCAGCCCTGCAGGTTACAGGTCTTCAACTGTGCATCCACGTAATGTTAAGTGCAATGTGGGTTTCAGTCTCTACCACCCTTTCAGACAGCGGGTTCCATACCCCGACCAGATTTCTCAATTCCTCCTCAAAAATTTTTAGAGTTCCCTTTCATACTGGAAAGTAACTGTGCAAATTGAACAGATCAAATTAATCTATGTGAATGAATTTTGCGAACAGGCCTGAATTTGTGAAAGGATTTCTAGGTTAACCATGGATTTAAGTCAGTGAATATAATGCAGGACGTTTAACTACCAGGTAATCATTTGGATAATAAAACAAACAGCACGTGAAATCATCAATCCAGCAAATATCCCCCAAGTGTTAGTATATATGTTGGATGGCAACATAGATATGATATATAGCAAATTGTCTCTGTTGTATTCAATATTTCAACAGTAACTGCATAGAAAGTAAAGAAAAATCTAGCCTTGATTCTGAAAATTAAGCCAAAAGTCATAATCGTTTAATGTTTACGAGCACAAGATAGATGGTGTTTAAGTTGGTGAAAAGCAACAGTATAATTGTAGAGGCATGTCCACTATAAAATACCAATAATAAACTGTTATCCAGCTTTGCAAAAGCTATACCAAGGTGAAACCTACGACAAAGTCAACTACCGGGTCTATATGTGCCCTTATAGGGACATGATGGAGAGTAATTCGAATGCACGAGATTAATTGAAAATAGAGAGAAGCCAGGAAAGGAATTGTGAATTAAGTTGCTTCACTCTCCACAGACGTGACCCGACCAGAAAGCAGTGGAATGAAATGGCGATCGCAGTTGATTGTACTTGGAGTGAAACTTGCAGCGTTTTTGGTGACCATCGTTGTAACCATTGCCTTTACCTACATCTGCGTGTTTCGTGACGTTACAAGAGCAGAACGACTTAACGGGCAAGCATTCAACACAATAAAAAGACCCTTGTGTAGTCGAATATCCAACCTTTGAATTAAGAGGTGATATAAACGAATTTAATCTAAAAGTTATGGGCAAAAAGAAGTGCGGCATGGTATCGTAAATGATGTTCTGAATGTTTCTGCATTACATGTTAACCTTGCATAACTTAGTTAAAATACTGTACAGTTAGCAGCTTTATATAATTTTATTGTGGGAGCACTTTACAGCTAATAATTGTTTATTGTTATTAATTAATTGTCGTTTATTGAAACTTTCAGTTTTAATACATTTCAGAAATGGTAAATATTGCATCAAAGTGTTGGAACCAAAGTCGTCCAATTCCCAGGAAAATCATGAGTCACTGACCGCTGACAACCCCTGAAAGCACACTAACCATCAGTCATCATTTATTAATTTGCACACTTCATAACTGATGAAAGCCTATGCTGCAAATTTTACAGATGCAAATGCATAAGTCTGCAGTTCAAATTGCTGTTGAGGAGCCATGCGCATTGAGAGATTGCACCCTTGAAATGTCAATTTAGTGAAAGCTCTTCCTCACATATTCCTAGTTATTGCGGAATGTAATCACGTCCAACAGGAAATATTTAACGTAAACAGGTGCCGAATATTCGCTTAAAATAAGCAAGATGTATATTCATTGTATATTATTTCCTGTCAGTTTTGTTCTGTCAGTTAAATGTCCCCAGTTAAATGCCACGGCGCAGCTCAACAACCAAAAATCAACTCTCAATGTGCATTCACAGTGCTAATCAAACGCTCTGGTGTGATCCGCTATGCAGCTTGTGAACAGCGATAGACTCTGTCTATAGTTACCCAAAAATAGACCTTAACAGCACGTTCGAAAGTAACCACATTATTTTAAGTACTCGTGAATGATTCAATTAACACTGTGACCAATTTGATACACCGGGCTTGTTGTCATATTTTTGGTCATCAGTCCCGAGTTATAAAATGGACTACGAAACGGAATTAAAATAAGGCTGAGAATTAGGCCGTTGGGTTCATTGTGTCCATTGTCGAAACGGTGCTATTGAAACCAATTCCACGTTCCAGCTTGCAGCTTTACGTATCACATCATGTCAAGTGCTCATAAGATATCTTATAAGTACGATGGGAGTCTCTGCCTCCATCACTCTTACAGATAGTAACTTGCAGACCCCCACTACTCATTGGGTAAAAAAATGCCCAACTTCCCTTTAAACTAATTGTCCATTAGTTCCTTATAAATGTCTGTCAGTTACGGACATTTCTGTTCAGGAACATTGCTGTTGTTTTATTTATCCTTTCTGGTCTACTCATAACCCGATTGAATCTCCTCTCAATGTCCTCTGTTCTGATGTAAGAAACAGCCGCAGCCTAGCCAGTCACGGCTCATAACAAACTTCACCTCAGCTCCTGGAAGCGGGGCAGAATTGGGGCCTGAATAGTTAAAGGACATGGCGGTACTGGATTCTGGAGGGCCCTGGATCCTGAGCATTTGCGGCCCCTGAGATATACTCCAGCATAAGCAGACTTGGGCCACGGCTTTGTGTCGAAACCACAACTAATCCTTTAGTCACTGACTGTGTTGTCAAGAACTGCACACGGTATTCTGTTGCACCTGCTCACCGACCACAGAAATTTTCATCTTAAATAACTCCAGCTTCAGATGTCTTAGTATTTATTTCTATACGGCGTCTAGTGAGTTCCCATTTAAGAATCCCCACCAGGTAGAAAGTAATAGAAGTTTATAGTAGAGGCCACGCTTATGAGAAACATAGTAACAACGAGGCAAGTGAATTTTCAACATGGGTAACGGTAACTAAACTAGAGCGTGCTAATTTCGCGAATTATCTGCAAAGCCTCAGGTATTGTGCAATCTCTTTTCTTTTTAATCAAACTTCAGGAGGTAACAGTGTCACTTTAACTACCTTCAGAGGTTGCATGACTGCTCAAAGGGAAGGAAAGCTAAAATGGAGGAACTTTTGATCGGAACGAAATGAATCATCCGAAGCTGAACCTGGTTCCTCTCCTGAGAAACCTGTTTTACTTTCTGTTCACTGGGAAAGTAGACATGTACAGACCTCTGGGGGAACTTTTTAGTCATCCAGTGCACGCGAATTGCGTTTGTTCAGATGTGAATGAAGTTACACCAATTCTTTTGTGCAAGGAAAGGCCATCCGATCTATTCCAGTGTTTGTGCTTCATGCGTGTCGCCTCCCACTCCGCTGCATTTACCCTATTAGCATTCGTTTCTACCTCATAGGGCTTCTATGCAAATTGCCTCAATACACTACGTGCTCCCCGAATCGCAAAATATCACCTTTATTTTGGCAAGGAAACTTCTGCTGAATTCTACATTTGATTGATTAGTGAACATATATGGCCTCTATTTTGAGCTTTTCAATAAGTACAAACTTTCTTCCGCATACATAGAGTTAATCCCTCTCACCGCCCTGAAGACTTTGCACATAGTCTCTCCTACAGCAAAACCCCACTGTCTGTTCATTCTAATTCAACAATTCTTCACATGAGAAGCACCTGAAATCTGGAATCCTCTCCCTCGTGGCCGCATTCAATAAACAAATCCGACCAGAGAGTTAGAGAGTCACATAGCACATAAATAGACCCTTCGGACACCGAGTCCACGCCGACCATCAACACCTATCCAACATAAATCCAGTTTTATTCTCCCCACGATCTCATACATCTCCCCCAGATAACCACTTACTCACACATTAGGTGCAATTTACCGCGGCCAATTCACCTAGCAATTCACATGACTTTGAGATGTGGGAGGAAACTGGAGTATCGGGGGAAACCCACGTGGCCACATGGAAAAGGTACAAACTCCAGACAGACGGCACTGGATGTAAGGATTGAACCGGGGTTTTTGGAGCTGCAAGGCAGCAGCTCGTCTAGCTGCACCCTGTGCCACCCCGTGTCTGCAACGTTTATTCCCAGCAAGTTAGTCCCTGATCCAGGCAATTAACCGCTGTGCCGCCACTCGCCGTTATAGTTTAGAGCTGCAATAAAACAAGATCATGACGAGGAACAGGAAAAAAGAACCCAATGAGATTGTTTTAAAATGGGACACTGGAAAATCAAGAGTTAATGGAAGTACAATTCTCTTGCAGAGCCTCACAGTTATTTCATGCAAGCAGATTATATTTCAAGTTGTTTGTTGAGATGTACATAAAGTTACAACAATTATTTAGTGCAATAAAAAGCTACTTGACCCATCCAATTGATGGGTTTGTGGTCCATGTTTGGCGCCTCCCACTTCGTTGCATTTTGGCGTTAGTTTCTGTCACATCTGGCTGCTGTGCTAATTGCCAAGTGGATGAAAGGTGGAGGAACGAGGTGGATGCCGAAGTTGTTACGGATATATTAGGAGCACTCTTAAACAATCTCGACGATGATGGGATGATGGACACAGGAGAAAAGTAGAGTCCTTAAGTTGCAGATGATCTGAAGTAGGATGCGAAAAGGGTGACTGATAATATTGTCCGGCGTTACATGCCACAGACACGAATTTCATTTTCAAATCCTCCTCTTGGTTTCAACAAGAAAATGCGACCTGATATGTCTAATGCTGGACTTCCCCCTTCTACGTTTAGACATTACTTTGTGTTTGCACCGCCGAGGAGTTGTCACAAAGATCTAATTTCTAAAGTAAGTCAATTTATATCTTCTAGATTTATTTAAAGTAAGGGGAGCAGTGCATGAATTTTCTACAACATACTGTACTTTCCCGAGATTATTTTTGTAATAGTTGCAAAACTGTTAAAAAATAGTGAAAACATTATTCAAAAGTGGAAGTCAAATCCATTAAAAAATGAGGAACGATGCACTAAATAATTGCAGACCAGAGGTGGGCAGACTGCTGGAATCAATTAAGGTTAGGTTTAGAAAGGAACGAGTTATTCAGGGGTAGGCAGTATGGACTTACTAAGCCAAGGTCTTGATTGACTAACCTGATTGTTTTCTTTTATTTGGAAGTACCAAGGATGTTCCATGGTCAGTGTATTCGATGTTGTCTGTGTGGTTTTAACAAGGCCCCTGGGAAGGTCTCATATGATGGTTGTTGATGAAGGAAGAAAATATTCATCTAAGGGTGAGTTGCAAATTTGGTCTGGATTGGATAAGCGCTAGGAAGCAAAGGGTAATAGTTACCCGGTGTATCTTTGAAGCGTGGTGACTCGTTGCAAGCAGCTGTCTGCAGATCCACTCATTACATCTATTATAATCGTTCTTCTCTTTTAAATCTAAATTCTCTGCCTCTGTAACACTATATCCTGCACTTATTGTTATTGTTTTACCTTGTACTACCTCAATGTACTGTCGTAATGAATTGATCTGTACGAACCGTATGCAAGACAGGTTTTTCACTGTATCTCGGTACAAGTGACAATAATAAACCAATTTACCAATTTACCAATTTAGTTGGCTGTTAGCAGTGAGGTTCTATAGGAGCCAGCACTCGTTTTCTTGCTTTTTGTAAAATATATATTCATGATATAGACTTCGCCGTAGGGGACATGCTCAAACAGTTTGCAGGGGGTATAAACTTGGAAATGTTATTGGCAGAATAAAGGTTTGAGGCTCCAGGAGGAAATGGGCGGTTTGGGAAGGAAACGAAAAATGGAATCAAATCCAGAGAGGTAGATTGGTGCCTCGTAGCAAGGGAATACATAACAAATTGTGTGTAACCACAAATCCTTCAGTGTAGCAGGGCAGGCCAAGCAGTAGTTAAAAAGGAGTAGAGGATGTTTTCCTTCATTAGTTGAGGTATGGCCTATAAAGGTGAAGTAGTTATCCCAAAACTGTCTTCAGTACTATTTACGCTACAGGTGTACTGCATGCCGTTCAGCTCAGCACAGTAGAGGGAAGGTAAGATAGCACTGCAGATGACGCAGAGATCGATAATGTTTCTGGCACTATTGGAAACGTGTGGCTGCGAGGAAACATTGTCCCCCCCCCCCCTTTTTAACAGAGGACGCTTAGAGGAGACTTAATTGGTACACACAAAATTATTAAGGCATTAGATGGAGTAAGCGTGAAAGGGTAAAATCCGATAGCGGGGCCGTGGAATTAAACTAACTGTGAAAAGGTCCTGTGGCGAGACAATTACTAATTTCTTGTTCTGAGACTGAGTAGGCTTAGGCTGTTAAACCCATAAACTGATCCTTGAAAACACCTGGATATATCACTCACCAATCTGCCAGAAAAAATATATCATTGTCTGTACAAGTTGGCCCAGACACCTGGGTGGCGTGGGAGCATTTTGATATCATGTTACTGGATTGAGGTGTAAGAGTTGTTAATTCAAATCCAAGGCAACTGGCTTCCTTAAATCTGGCGAATGAAAGCAAAGTTAGACATTGATGAATTGCTGTTATTAAAAATAAAAATTTATTTGGTTCACTGCAATCGAGCGACGGAACCTTACCCTCTTGGCGAGACCACATCCTGGAGTACTGTTGTTGACCTTTAATACCATTTGAAATGACGTAGAATGCCCTTGAGTTCATGTGCAATTAGGAATGGACAATAAATGATTCTTTCAGAAAAATCTGAATTTCAGCCATACATCTCTCTGCAATTGTCATAGAATTCACAAACTTCCCGAAAAGTTCTAACAATGCCACATCTCCTAGAGTGTATCCATATCATTGGCCTTGCTTTGTTCCTTTTCTCTGCCTACAACCAACTGGGCTGGACCTGTATATTTAGACTGAAGAAATCCGGACCTCGCAGTGACGCCCAGACCTTGCATGGAACGGTGTACCAGTAACCAGCATGTTTGAAGTTACAGAGTTACTCGGAACAAAACTTCTAAAACCTCAGGTCTTGATATATCAGTGGATGAAATGTTTTAATATGTAAAGAGTTGCTCAGAAACTTTGTAATCATCACTAACGCAATCATATTACTTAATAAGCTGAATGCGTGTGTGACAAAATGATGATCTTCTGCCTTCATTTCCAGGTAACCGCCAAACCATGCTGTGGAATATGGTCGTTTGGTCAGTGCTGTTATTCTCTGGTAAGTAATCCAGACACGGAATCTCATATATGGGGACAAGGGTAAGCACGCACGCACACACACACACACACACACACACACACACACACACACACACACACACACACACACACACACACAGAGGCATGCACACACAGAGGAAAAGTAAGAGGCCATTTGTGACCCAATTCCACATACCGACTCTGTTTTAATGTTGATATTTTGGATTATTAAAAACTATCACTAGTACCCTCCTTTCCCGAAATTATTGCTGCACATATCACGGACGTCAGAGGCCTAATGACAGTATCATAAGTATGTTTGAATTATGATACATAATTAGATGAATTAGAAGGCAATTGAAATTGCTCTTGGCAAATAAAACATGTCCTGGGTATAACATTGTAACATGTCGAGAATAAAGCGATGGGACATCGAGATTTTTCTCGATGCTGATGAATGTGTGAGATTCTATCTCTTGGGGAGTCTCTTCAACTTTTCTGATGAAACCAAATGCAAACATAAAATTGTTATCTCGAATTTAAAATTGTGCTCACTCTGGAGGTAACCAAACACACTCATTATCGAACGGAGACCGTGGTCAAATGTTTACAATGAGCGGTATGTTTTCCGTCAGACTTGAAACTTCGTAATGCAGCCACTATATCTAAAGTAAGTGACTTATTATTCCAGTCAAGGCGCCTGTCAACATAGCAGGCGCCGCTAACAAGGAAGATAAACGTTGAGTGAAATATAAGAGCATCCAATTTTTTAACAAGTTGAATTCGTGCCCAATAAACTGATAATCTTCTGTCCTCATGTTCAGGCAGCCGCCGAGCTACACTGTGGAATTTGGTCGTTTGGTCAATGCCGCTGTTTTTGGGTAGGTAATCTACATATGGAGTCTCATTTACCGGGACAAGAACACACACACACACACACACACACACACACACACACACACACACACACACACAGAGGAACAGAGGAAAGGGATATTAGGGACATAAATCCACATCATGGACACCCAGATGCCCAATTGACTATCATAAACTGCTGGAACACGGTTGTTTATTCTTTGATTGATAATAATTAGAAACAGCCTGGGCTGGACATCCAGCATTTTCAAAAAGAGTTAAATACTTTCATGAGAACCGAACAGTGACCAAATACACATATTAAAAAGAGATATGCACAGACTGGTTCCTCCGGGGCAGATCAGAAGCGACTATCTTGGAGTAAATTCAGTGAGTTGTTTGCAGATTTTTACTCTTACTAATAAAATAGTCGGCGTGCACTTGGTGCAAAAATACAAGACTTGGAACTGAGTTCTCAACCATTCGAGTACTTCATATTGCTGTGGTGTAAGGTGTTGTTTGGACTGACTCAACGGCAATCTTTTCCTGTATTTAATCGCGCTTTTGTAACAATTAGAGGTGTTATAGAAAGTTAACAAGGAATAAATGTATTCATAGCAATACATATAAAGTTCGTCCCTCTATCACTCCCTGACCCAGTGTGTAATTTAACTAATCAACACACAAATCTGCGGAAATATAGCTTCTTTAGCGCCAAAATGTAACAAGTTAATAGTAAAATCGCAAAACGTGTAGTCGCTTCCTGCTTCACAACGTATCTTAACAAGTCAGCATGGCCCCGTCAGAGTTAAATCACCTGCTTGCACTGTGGTTAAAAAAAATCGTCAGGACTTGCTTTCAATTAGTGAAGTCAAGCATATACCTGGAGTTCGGGAACACGGGGTATCAACTGGCCGCTTCTCAATAACTGCCCCATGAGTGGATTTTTCATCTGTCGCTACTGTTTGTCGCCTGGGCCAGCAAGTTGAAATCCCGTGTGAAACATAATTAGCCTCAAAGTGTTTTATTCATGGTTCAGTGGTAGGCTATGAATCGCGGCGAATAACTACGAAGAAGGGAATTAACTCAATGTTTTATTACAACCGCTGTTGCCCTCATTAAAGCAACTCTCGTTACTTATCTCAAATAAACCAAGTAACTTGGAGGGGTTATGTTGCCGAATGTGGCCATTCACCACGTCAGATCGATGCAGAAGCTGAAAAATCAACAGCCATTGTTCGATAGAAGACGACCACAGTAACCCGGCTTGGAAAACGCAGTCATTTATGTATACCCATGTTTAGCTGAGTGCAAAAAGTTATGGCGCAATGCTCCGATGTTTAATAATGGAAACCTCCACCAAAGTGTGTTGTTGAAATTCTGATTATTCCTGGTTGCAGAACCGTTGGCGTCCCAGTAATAATCAGTCAATGGCCGCAGCGGGTCACCGTTACTGAAGGAGGGACGGTGCAACTAAACTGTACTTACAGCCGGAAGACAACCCACACAGGAGATAGTGTGATTGGGGAATTGAGCTGGTACAAAGACGTGGAAAACCGTTCTGTTTGCAACACGTGCAGCGGGTATAATGGTCGCGTTCTGACGAACAATTTTATGGGTATCCAAAGGTCATCTATCGAAATCATCCACCTCAGAATGAACGATAAAGGAAGGTATTACTGCCAAGTGGATATTTTCATGGACGGAAAATATCTCGGAAGCGGGACAGAAGTCACAGTCATACGTAAGTTTACATGATCTTACCTTCAGATTCAACGTTGTACCCACCGTCGTCAGGTTTCGCCCCATCAGATTCACGCCGAGGTAGAAAGCGCAACTGCTACTATCCCTTTTCCAGATATATTTTCAATGATCCTCTCTCTGGGTCCCATCCCCGCAGATTACGATACCTAAATAGTTTATCGAGACACTTGAGAAACAAAGGACTGCAGATGCTGGAATCCAGATGCAAAAACAAGAAGATGCTGGAGGAACTCAGCAGGCCAGGCAGCAACCGTGGAGAAAAAAGACGAGTTCCTCCAGCATGTTGTTGTTTTATTCATCGAGGCACTTTTTAGGTGTGGTTCGTGCTTCTGTCTCCAACTACTTCAACTGAGTAATGTTGATGGCAAATGGGAAGGGATAGGGTTACTAGTCACACTTTACTCTTCTTCTGTTGAAGACTGTCAGACTAGCCGTGCTTGTGAAGCGGAACGCTTTATCCCCTTACCTGTTTGACTGAATGTAGAACGCTATGGCGCAATGCTCTGATGCTTCATGATGATCACATCCACCAAACCCTGGCGTCGAAATTGCGATTGTTTCTGGTTGCAGGAACCTTTGGCGTCCCAGTAACAATCAGCCAATCGCCGCAGCGGGTCACCGTTACTGAAGGAGGGACGGTGCAACTAAACTGTACTTACAGCCGGAAGACAACCCATACAGGAGATAGTGTGATTGGGGCATTGAGCTGGTACAAAGACGTGGAAAACCGTTCTGTTTGCAACACGTGCAGCGGGTGTAATGGTCGCGTTCTGACGAATAATTTTCTGGGTATTCAAAGGTCATCTATCGAAATCATCCACCTCAGAATGAACGATACAGGAAGGTATTACTGCCAAGTGGATATTTTCATGGACGGAAAATATCTCGGAAGCGGGACAGAAGTCACAGTCACACGTAAGTTTACATGATCTTACCTTCAGATCCAACGTTGTACCCACCGTCATCAGGATTCGCCCCATCAGATCCCCGCTGAGGTGGAAAGAACAACAACTACCGTCTCTTTTGCAGCCGTTCTCTCTCTGGGCTTCATCCCAGCAGGTCACCATACATGAGATGCTCATCGAGGCACTTTGTAGATGGGGTTAGTGCTTCTGCCTCCAACCTCTTTTCAAGCAGGGTGTTGACACGGATAACAGTAACATGAACATATACCCGAGCAACAACCATAAACTCATGTTTCCCAAAGTTAGGGCCGTTCTGCGAATGGTAACAGGTTCATCCTCTTCTCTCTGCTTTGATCCCTAACAACAATATGCACTTACGTAAACAATAAAAGGCACTCATCAGCCGAGTTTATTTTATCTGTGGATAGGAGCGCATAAATTATTATCCCCTAGAGATTAAACCCGAATTAAAGATAAATGGTATTGGATGCACTGAAAAGGTGGGGTAATGCTTATAGCAATAGGATGGCTTGGAGCTATTGCTTGCCGTTTACTCCTCTCTTATTGCAGACTGACACACAACCGTGGCTTGTGAAAGTCAGCTATGTATCTTCATTCATATTTAATTAAGTACTGACCGTTAAGGCACAATGCTCTGATTTTTCATGATGAACACAGCTAACAAACTCCGGAGTTAAAATAGAAATTATTTCTGGTTACAGCAACAGTTGGCGTCCGAGAAACCATCATGCAATCGCCGCAGCAGGTCACCGTTACCGAAGGGGGAAGAGTGCAGCTTACCTGTACGTTCAGCCGGAATACAAACCATTCGGGGGACAGAACGATTGCAGTCGTCAGTTGGTATAAAGAGGATGAAAACCGTTCCGTCTGCAACACGTGCAGCGGGTATAATGGTCGCGTTCGGCAAAACAGTTCACAGGGCATTCCAAGTGCAACTATCGAAATCATCGACCTCAAAATGACCGATACAGGAAGGTATTACTGCCAAGTGGATACTACCATGGAAGGAAAATATTTTGGAAACAGGACAGAAGTCACAGTTATACGTAAGTTTGCATTACCTCACCTTCAGGTTCAGCGTTCTACCCACCAAATCAGCACCCCCACAGCAGGAAGAAAAACTAAGTCAATTTTAAATTTAGGCTACAGATATTCGGAACATAATTGATGTTTAAAGGCAATTATTGCTGTTCACAAAATGAGCGAGACGTTCAAACGGACGAGTTTATCGTTCTGCTGATAACGACAAGTAAACAGAGACAGTCATTATCATAATTGGAGGATCTCTCAAGGGGGGGGGGGGCGGATTTTAACCCGGCCTTTTTAACCAGGCAACTGACAGAATCGCCCAACGCGTGACCCGATTTTACTCTCATTAAAGATAATGGGTTTTAATCTTGGAAGAGATGTCAATGTTCCCAAACGGCGTGCTTTTCGTTAGGTATTAGGTTAAAATACAACACACACCATAATAATGCAGAGAAGCAGATTCTGAACAAGACAGTGCTTGCTGTAGGAATCTGCAAAGTCCTTCTGGAATTAGTAAGGATTTGAGCGCCAGTTCAAACACCGAAAGCTATTTCGGTGCACTTGGCTGCTGAATTTGTAACAATCCATACCAAAGTGACGGTCGCTTTCAGAAGCTATAACCTCCTCTAGGACGTTAAGAATCGCAATCACAAACATAAGGCCATGAATCGGTGGGAAAGATAGCGAGTAAACAACAGGGTTTCGGGGAGCATTAAAACAAGCATGATGGTTGTTATTTGTGGGCTAGTTTCTAAGGCGATTGATCCACAGTAGACGGCAGATCACAGCAGCTGGGGAACTTAGATTCAGGGAGTTAAATACATCTGAAATTAAACGCTGGAATCAGCTGTTACTTGGTACAACGTGTTTAGGAGTGCACATCAGGTAAATTTGCTCCACTTGTATCTGTCCTTCGATCCTGTTGTATGCAAAGTGCAATTAAATTCTGTGGATAGACAAACCCGGTGGGTGTAACCAAACAAGAGGAAAATGGAGAATAAAACAATGCAATAATGGGAAAATCCTTATCACCAGATGAAATATTTTTTAATGACTCAGTGTACATAAAACATGTTTGGAATATAATGTGGCAAACGCTTCTTTAGTTAGGTATAGAGGCATTCTACAATAACACAGTTGGATGCCTGGAATGCGTTGCCTGATAGGGTGGTGGAGGCAAATTCATTGGGGGCTTTCAAGAGGGGCTTGGATGGGAACATGAATGAGAGGAAAATGGAGGGATATGGGCACTTTGTAGGTAGGAGGGATTAGCTATGTCGGCACAAAATTGTGGGCCGAACGGCCTGTTCTGTGCTGCACTGTTCTGTGTTTTATGTTCTAACACACGTCCTCCTGCGGTCAATCTGATTCCAAAACAATATGCCGGTGGTCGAAGATTAGACTAAATTACCTTTCTGTGACAGGCATGTCGTCCATAATTTCAAACAATCAAATCAGCAGAACTCAAGTACACGGTTGTCCACAGACTGTTCGTCGAGAAATCAATAGGCCAGGGGCAAAATTAACGGTTCAAGCAGTTCTGTAGAAGTCTGTGGTGAAAGCAGAGTGCTTGACAGAGAGAGCGAGATCAAGAGCAAGAGAAAGAGAAAGGCAGAGAGAGAGAGAGACAGACAGACAGAGACAGAGACAGACAGACAGACAAAAGCAGAGAGAAAGAGAGAGGCAGAGAGAGAGAGATAGAGAGAGCAAGGAGCAATTTGACTATCTTTCATCAATACTGGCGGAGAGTACTTGAAAGGGAGAAAGACAGAGAGAGAGAGAAGGAAAGACGGATAGATAGATGGACACAGAGGTTGGACGATGTGCACCTCAAGACATTTCACTGCCAAATGCTCCTTTGGACGATAAATGACGACGAGATGAAATAATCAATACAATGCTCCATTTTTACGTTGATGGAGAATAAATTGCTTTATTGTATTCAATACATAAACAATAAATGGACTGGACATTTAAAAAGTCTTTCAAAAATCTAGTCTTAATACATAAAACGTCCACTTGTCAATTCAAATGTCGTAATCGCTCCGTGTTCCTGAACAAAAGATGGGTGGTGTTTAATTGCGGTGGAAAGTAGTAAAACGGTGGACGTATAAATACTATTTAATGGGGGGAAAGTACCATGTTATTCTGCTTTGCAACGGCTGAGCAGACAAACTCAAGGCAAAGTCCCATATTTCTACATAACATAGAAGGAAGCCATTTGGCTCATCGAGGTTATTCCGTCTCACAGAACAACCCCTTTCCCCATTAATTCATCCTGCAGCCTTCCCTCCCCACATTCCCATTAATTCCGCAACACCCTAGGGGTAATTAACAGTTGTCAATAAACCTACCAAATTGCATGTTGATGAGATGCGAGAGGACACTGGGGCACCCGGGAGGAAACCCACAATGTAACAGGGTTCTCGGTCTGTATCAGTCATCCACCTATAACATTAACTCAGCTTTTTTCCCCTCTTTTCTCACTCTCTGGGAGTGGAGAAAGTGCCCACCTTGACCTGCTGGGCTTGTCCTCCTGCTCTTCATTTCGTAACTCCTTCATTCTTTTGTCCACATTCTTTTGTCTATGTTCTCACTCTCTAACTGCTTCCACTTTCTTCATTGTTTCAGGAATTGAATTTAAGAGCAGGGAGGTTATGCTGCAACTGTACAGGGTACTGGTGAGGCCACGCCTGGAGTACTGTGTGCGGTTCTGGTCTCCTTATTTGAGAAAAGATATACTGGCTTTGGAGGCGGTGCAGAGCAGTTTCACCGGGTTGATTCCGGGCATGCGGGGGTTAGCCTCTGAGGGAAGATTGAGTCGCCTGGGACTATACTCGCTGGAATTCAGAAGAATCAGTGGGCATCTTATAGGAACATATAAAACGATGAAAGGGATAAATAAGATAGAGACAGGAGAGTTGGTTCCACTGGTAGGTGAGACTAGAACTCAGCGACATAGACTCAAGATTTGGCGGAGTAAATTTAAGACGGAGGTGAGGAGGAACTGCTTTTCCTAGTGAATCTGTTGACTTCTCTGCCCAGGGAAGCAGTGGAGGCTACCTAATTAAATATACATAAGACAACAGTTGGATAGATTTTGGGCATAGTAGGGGAATTACCGGTTATGGGGGAAAGGCAGGTAGGTGGAGCTGAGTCTACGGCCGCATCAGCCATGATCTAATGAATGGCGGAGCAGACTCGACGGGCCCGATGGCCTCCTCCTGCTCCTATTTCTTATGTTCTTATTTTCACCCGTTGACCGGACAAGCTAGTTTATGGTTTATCCCTATGGTCACCCGGTTTTTCCCTGTCACATTAATCCGCACTGCCCCACCCTCCCTGCAGCTTTAGAAGCCTCTTTTGTATGTTTTTCATTTCTGAACAAGGGTCTACGACGCAGATGCGTCTCGTCCTTTTGAGTATTTCCGGCATTTTTCTGTTGTTGTTTTAGATTTCCAGCATCAGAGAGAATATGCAAACTCTACACTGACAGTAAGGGTTGAACCCACGCTGCTGGCGCTCTGGAACATCAGCTCAACAAGAGGCGCCGCTGCCTCCCATGTCATTGATTGGTGTTTGTAGTTGCCTTTATTTGGAAAGAAACAAGGAACAATCAGGTGCACGATACTGGAAAGTAATAGAAAGTCCGTAGAAAAGTAATTAGTGAATTTGATTTCATTATTCTCAACAGACAAGAACAGAACAGAAAGCAACGGAAGGGGCTTGCGTTGGCAGATGCTTGAAATGGGAGTGAAACTTGGAATATTTGTTGTGATCAACATTGTAACAGTTTTCCTCATCCGTCCCCGGGAATCTCATGGAATCGTCAATAGGAACAAAGTGATCTAACAGGCAAGTGTCCATCAGAATACAGTGAAGAATATCTCTCTGGAATAGTAGACTGTATTTGCTGCTAGGTTTACAGGTAATAATTGCGAACTACAACTAATTGTTATTTGCAGAAATGGATTATCTCGTATCGCGCTCTGTATTTGAGGAATAAGATAAGAATAAGATATCTTTATTAGTCACGTGCCCATCGAAACACACAGAGAAATATATCTTTTGCGTAGAGTGTTCTGGAGGCAGCCCGCAAGTGTCCCCACGATTCTGGCGCCAACATGCCCACAACTTCCTAACCCGTACGTCTTTGGAATGTAAGAGGAAACCGGAACACCCGGAGGAACCCCACGAAGACGCAGGGAAAACGTACAAACTCCTTACAGACAGTGGCCGGAATTGAACCTGGGTCGCTGGCGCAGTAATAACGTTACGCTAACAGCTACACTACTGTGGCTGTTGCCGGCTTGTGGACCATAGCTTCGGAGCGTTTTTGAGATAATGATTTTATATCGAACGGTAGTATCAAATGCAATACGTCGAGTTACGCGCAGGACGTCAGAGGATGGAAGGTGAGGCCTCCCTATAGAAATACAAACCACATGGAAGCTCAGGCAGCCCATCCACGCCCCCTTTAGTAGTGTCCTGTACTGAAATAACAGGAACTGCATTTTAGCTGTGGCACAGATGGAGTTGATAACAGAGAATTATTTTAACAAGGTTGCCTGGAAGACAGCGTGACAGCAAAAATATTTTGGACAAAATTCAGCTCCGAATTCAGCAGTTCTTCAGAAACGTTCTTGACAGCCAGTTAATAGTAATAATTGCAGTCAATTTTGTTCCATTCGACTTGTCGTTATACTAATTTATATATTTTATTTCCTCAGCTAATAAACATTGAGCTTCCCTTAGTGTTTGAATAAACACATCAAAGAAGGAAAATCCAAGAAGAACAAACCCATTGCTTAAACTAGATCAACTGGAAATGAATATGTGGTCGTCTGTGCCAAGAAAGTCACGTCCCAACTCTCACTGACAATAGTATAATTTGAGAAAGCGTGGGATAATTACAACTCAACACTGTGTTCCCAGGGCGCTCGCTCCTGGTAACAATAGATTCTATGAGTCTATTTAAGCTTTTGTAGACTTGTGAAGGCCTTGGGTTGAAACAGTTGTTTTGTTCTCAAGCTATATCCACAAGTTGTACTATTGAAAGGCCTTAAATGTCAAATTAAAAACATAAAGTGCTGAAAACACTCAAAAGACGAGGTAGCATCTGTGGACAGAGAAACAACTAACTTTTCCGGCCCAGGGCCCTACATCAGAACTTCTCCCTGTTAAACTGCTTCCCTTCTCACAGACGCTAACTCGCTTGCTGAGTTCTTCCAGCATTTTCTGTTCTTATTTCAGATTTCCAGCATCTGCGTTTGTTTTTATTTTCGGCCTGATACGTTGACTCTGTCTCTCGCCCTCCA
This sequence comes from Pristis pectinata, assembly GCF_009764475.1. NCBI lineage: Eukaryota > Metazoa > Chordata > Chondrichthyes > Rhinopristiformes > Pristidae > Pristis > Pristis pectinata. Next base: position 5,176,422 of record NC_067438.1, read on the forward strand.
TTGATGCTGCCTGACCTGCTGAGTATTAGCAGCATTTCTGCTTCTGTAATTCCATAACATATTGTTGGCTGAGAATGTGATTTTTAATATATTTAAACTGTGTTTTATGGGGCGCAAACTTTAACAAATCATCACGTTTCGTGTTTCCATCAATATTCACCAGAATATTAATTTGTCAATAAATGTTATCAAATGGAATGGTGCTCAGGACTTGTTAACTTAACAGTTTTCCAGAAATGGTCATTAATGACTTCAAGTGTACCACTCGCAGGTAATTGCAGGCTGGTGACGTGAACTCCAGGATATAATGCGCCATATATAATATGTGAAAGCCCTAGACAGGGTACAGAAGAGATTCTCCAGGATGTTGCCTGGAGTGAAGTGTTTTAGTTATGAAGAGAGACTGGAGAGGCTGGGTCTGTTGTCCCTGGAGCGGAGGAAGTTCAGAAGGGACATGACTGAGATATGTAAAATCATGAGGTGTTTAGATAGGGTGGACTGCATAAATCTCCCCTCCCTCTTATTATAGATGAATAAAAGTAGAGGACATAGATTTTGGGTCAGTGGTAAGAGATCTGAGGGGGAACTTTTTCACACAGAGAATGGTGAGTACTTAGAATGCACTACCGGAGACACCGGTGGAAGCAGACTTGCTAACAGCATTTAAGAGGAGTTCAGATGGCCACTTGAATCGCATAAACATTGAGGGCTATGGGGCAAGAACTGGAAGAAGGGATTAACATGAATGGGTGCCCACTGGTTGGCGTGTATCAGCTGAGCCGAATGACCATGTTGTCTGACTATGACTATCCAAATTATATGAAAAGCCAACCGTTCGTTTAACGTGTGAATTAGGTTACAAAGTAATGGTTATCAGAAGTTAACAAAAACGGATTAAATCACAATAAATGTCCCACAATTTAGTGAATAAACCAATTGCATGCTTTATCAATGAGATCTAAGAAGCAGAAGGGACAGGGTTATATTGTTGATGCTTAAAATATTTCAAGCTTTTTTATTACAATTCATTTTATGTGTGTTTTACAAGGTTAAATTAGATATTTCTCAACACTTAAATATTTCAATAAATTCAGTGTGGGATCCGGGGCGGGTCTTAGTCCGATATCATTCCGAAGTCGTGGGCACGGTGCGTTCTACGTTTCCTCCTGACGTCAACCTTACGTCACCACCCACCACCCCCAACCCCCACCCCCCCCCCCACCGCTCCCCCACCGACACAACGAGGTGGGAAGACACACGTCGTTTATTAAAGCTCATGCTGGGATAAATGTGGGTGTGGAATTTTATCCAGGACAAGGCCAGCGTTGTCTGATCGCTGCGGACCGCAGCATTTGACATCTGAATCACAATCAGGTTTATTATCACTTGACATATGCCGTTAAATTTGCTGTTTTGCGGCAGCAGTACAGTGCAGGACATGGAAATTACTGTAAGTTACAGAAATAATTACATAGTTCAAAAGAGTACCTAAAGAAAGGCAGAGAAAGCAAAGAAAATTAGCAGTAAGTGAAAACCGTGGAATGACAAGATGTTGGACGTCTGAAAGTTTAAACAGTAGAAAATGATGGAATCACGTAGCGGGACAGGCAGCATCAGCGGGAGGAGAAGAAAGAAAGGACGTTTAAGGATGGAGACATACTATTTTCTGAATGCTGATGCATTGGGGAAAAGGACGTTGGAGAACATGGAGAGCGGGGTTTCCCGGTACACCGGTCGCTGATAGCATACGTTCAGGTGCAACAAGCATTTAGGAAAGCAAATGCTGCACTGGCATTCATTGCAAGACTATTTGACTACGGCAGGAAGGACATCCGGAATTCTGTGTGTATTTTTGTCTTCTTATCTGAGGAAGGATCTTCTTGCCATGAAAGAAATGCAATGAAGATTCTGGATGGTAAACCCAAAGCATGAGGAGAAATTACGTCAGCTGTCACCTATACTCACTGGAACATGGATCATAGAACATCACACGAATCGGGCCTTCGGCGCATGCATTTTTTTGCTGATCATGATGCAAAATTAAACTAAATCAATCTGCTTGCAATTAATTCACATCCCTCAATGCCCTGCATGTTCATGTGTCTATCTAAATGTTTCTTCAACGCCACTATCGTGATTGCTTCCACTACCACCCCTGGTAGCGACTTCCAGGCACCCACCATTCTCTGTGTCAAAACATTAATTGGCGTACCGCCTTTAAAGTTTCCCCCCTCACTTTAAAACTATGCCCTCTCGTATCTGACATTTCTGTCCCATGTAAAAAGACTTTACCTACCCTGTCTATGCCTCTCAGAATTTTATAAACCTCCAACTGAGCTCTAGAAGAAAGAGGGATCTCCGAGAATCCTGCAAAACTTTAACAGAACTAGAGAAACTTTCTTTAGGGAGCTTGTTCTCGATAAATGGAGCGTCTTACCCAGGGGTCGCAGATTCAGAATACAAGGTATGCCATTGTGAAAGGAAATCAGGGGACATTTAATCAGCCGGAGGTAAGGAAACCTGTGGAATTCTCTCTCATAGCACCAGGGGAGGTTGCATTGTTAAATATATTCAAGGAGTCGGTAAATCTACTTCTTAAGGCTAAAGCGATCAAAGACCATGGGGCGAAGGCGGGCTCACGATACTGAGGACCATAATCAGCTATGATCGCGTTGACTGAGGAAGCAGGAACACTGCTCCTATTTTCGATGTTTCTTTCTTTAGGAATGGGAGACGGACTATACCAGTTAGTTCTAAGTTGCATTGAGGTTGGGAAAGGGATGGATTGGTCAAAGCGGTGTCGCTGCCGGGGGTTGGGGGTGGTGATGCGGGGGTGGGGGGGAGGGGGGGAGGTTGCAGGATTGCTGCAGAGATCAATTGCTGGTGAAGTCGTCTGGTCGATAGAATAACGAGAGCAGATAAAAAGAGAGAAAACCAACGACGGGGTACGGAGAAACTGTGAAAAAAGAGGTCAGAGCTGTAGGAACCACACAGCTGATCAGGAAGTGTGAAGACAGAAAGATAAACTGTGTAAACATTATGGTGGAAAGCGTACAGCAGAACTTCTCAGTTCAAATCAAACAGAGAATCCGAGTTACCTGAAATTGTTGAATTTGATATTCAGCCCCGAAGGCCGCAAAGCGCCCTGATGGAGAACCAGCTGCTGTTCCTCAAACTTATATTAAACGTTGTTGGAACAGTGCAGAAAACAGTGATCTATGTGATCTATATGGCAGCTTGGGTGTAGATCGGAGACTTGAAGTGGCCCACAACTTGGAAGCTCAGGTTCCCTCCTGTGGACTGAATGCAGGTGATCCGCAAGTAGTTCCACATTCTGCATTTAGTTTCGCCAACGTAGAGGAGACTGCATGGCAAGCAGCAAATGTAAATCACTAGAATGGAAAAGGTGCAAGTGAGATGCTGATCTCTTGGCTTCCCTGCAGTGCTTTGAGGTGATTAGCGATTCACTTGCACTTCGTCCAGTGTTGTGCATAACAGTTATTACTTACAATGCATCACTTTCTTTTTGTGTCTGTTGCTGACAAGAGATAGCTTATGGACGCAAGTACGCCGTGCTTAAGGATTTCTTACACATTTGTCAACAGAGAGAGAGAGAGAGAGAGAGAGAGAGAGAGAGAGAGAGAGAGAGAGAGACAGAGAGAGAGAGAGAGAGGGAGAGAGGGAGAGAGGGAGAGAGAGGGAAAGATGCTGCAAATAAGTTTTCGTTGCACCTGTGCATATACGCATTTGTGCACATGGCAATAAACTGGACTTTCCTTTTGAAACACAGGCAGATGCATAGACCAAATAAATAGGCCAACTGCCTGAAGTTATCTAAAACATAATGTTGAGCATACTTCACTGTTCTGATATTTTAAAACACGCAATTAAATCTGCTTCCCTCATCCTTTCACACAGCGAATTACCGACCATTGCGACAGGCTGTGTGAATAGAATCTTATTCACATTCTGAATATGTTGAGGAAAGTTTAACTTTGAGAAATGAGAAATTTGAAATGTCATTAAAAGTCACGTCTATCCTGAACTTTGCAAGTAGGTTCTTCTGCCACACATGCGTCTATTCTACTAGCATGCATGTGTCTCCTAGAACTATACAGTTATTATGTTCGGGATTCACTGCGCCCCAGTTTAAGATAAAACGTTAAAACACCTCAAACTATAAGAAATACGTTGAAACAGTATTAAAGTAATATAAAGTAAAAATGTCGTCGCGTTTATTATCATATGCTCATGTGCAGGTATACACAGGTGCAATGAAAAACTTACTTGCAGCAGCATCACAGGCACCTAGCATCTGATAAGCATCATTCACAAAACAAAACATAAATTAAACACAGTTTTTGCAAAGAAGAACACAATTAGAACAGAAAAAAAATTTTAGTTGAAAGTGTATGACGTGAAATCATTAATTTACAAACACGCATTTCACCGTTTTCAAATGAATGGAGTCGCTGTTCTAAGACGAGACCTCCCTGGCATGAAATTGATTGGTCGGATACGGAGTCCATTCGTCACCTCTCCTCAGCAGTTAACTACTCTGTAACTTGCCTCAGTGGTGATTCCCGTGACAGAGCGTGAAGCCAGAATAACAGACATCTAACTTCAGCTCATCTTGGACTTCGTAGTTTATGCAACCAACGAATAGCTCAGTAGAATTCTTCGTCTGACAAAATGTGTATTTTTTGTTGGGGTGTACTGGTATGATTTTACTTCCTATCCTCCGTTACACTAGAACATTTCGGGATCTGGGTCACTTAGACAAGGTTGAACAACCATGGGAATTCTGTACTGTTTGGCTGGATATTTCCTGCAGTGTGAAACATTTCGTAGTTTCTGCTGCTGATGGAAACATAAAAGGTTTGCAATTTCGAAGTTTTCTGTTCTACTTCCTTACCAAGCAACCCACTGAGAACTGCGTTGCTTCTGATCAACAAGACATGCCTTGAATTTCAACTAATTGTAATTGCAACGTTAACGGGGGGGGGGGGGGTACAACAGTAATTTCCCACAGAAGCAGCTGCAATTTTTAACGAGTGTCCCCACTTCTCTGAGAGATGATCATTGATGCTCTTCTCATCAAAGGAAATTTAAGTCACTATTAGAACTGGCTGGCTTTGACAAAAGTTATCAATTTGTAATATTAACTTTGCTTCTCCTCCCTCCTCCACTGTTGCTACCTGATCCGATGTGTGCTTTTACAGCATTCTCACTTGTTTCAGGTTTACAATAGCCGCAGTGTTTCTTTCCCGAGCGGTTTTTTATTCTCCTCCACCCACACGTTTCCTACTTTTGTCTCCTCCACATAAACCAGCTGCCGCTAAATTATCCCACTATTTGTGTCTTTCAATCTCTCATGTTCTCCATCCCATCAAAGAGATTATCTTCTAATCTCTTTCCGCTTTTTTATCTATCCATCTGTCTGTCTGTCTGTCTGTCTGTCTGTCTGTCTGTCTGTCTGTCTGTCTGTCTGTCTGTCTATCTATCTATCTATCTATCTATCTATCTATCTATCTATCTATCTATCTATCTATCTATCTATCTATCTATCTATCAATTTATCTCTTTCTCTCACCATTTCCTCTCTTCCCATTTTGTTCTCTCCCTTTCTCTCCTTGCCTCTCTCTTTCACACCATCTTTCACACCTATGTTACGGACTCAGTGAATGTCCCTTTAAGATAGAATGTGTGTGGGTGGGGGGCGTGCTTACGTCAATGGAAGATAAAGGACGTAATGACGTTTTTCAAGAAGTCAGAAGAAGGGAGAGAGAGAGAGAGAGAGAAGGGAGAGAGACACCAGCCTGCTCGTTTCTCTATCAATGGATGAGAAACAATAACTGTGTTTGCTACTGAAATCCATGTATGGAAACTGGAAGTAATCCGGTGGAGTTCACTTTGTTGCTGACCTGTAGAAGGAAACAGGTATTTGTTTGTGGACGACCACGATTCGGATGCTTTTCGGGGTGAGGAAGTCACTACCGAGTAAACACTAAAGTGTCGTTTGGGTTCCATTGTGGAACTTCTGGATTTCGTAATTACTCTCTATGTTCTCTACATCTACGTCTTATCTTCAGACAACGGTGGTTGTTGAAGAAGCCTTTGCTCATGATTCACCTTATGGCTTGCGGAACTGAACTTTAAGAACCATTCCTGGACTTGGAGTTTGGGACTTTGCCACACACACACACACGAAGAGTTTAGTTTTTGGGGTTAATGTTCAAGGTTTAACATTTTTGAATTTCTAAGATACTAACATTTTTACTTTTATTTTACGTATTATCATAAGTAGTGATTAATAAAATAGTTTTAACACTGAATTATGCTCAGTGTGGTTCTTTTGTTGCTGGTTCGTGACACCTATCCCGTCCCTATTTTTTTCTCCCAGATGTACCATCAGCCGCTGAGCATTTCCAACATGTTTCTGTTTTACTTCAAGTTTCTTAATATTCTGAAGCACCTCACAGATGCTTTACCTAACCGAAGGATTCGGAGACAAGAAGTCTGCCCGGTGCTCCTACTGTGGTGTAATCAAGGGATGCGGAGACTAAAATTATGCATATTGTGTGCAATCCCGTAGACGGAAACTGGAAGTGCTGCCAGTGTAGTAGAAATTAGACTCGATTGTTTACATAAACTCTGCTTTGTGGTTGTACGCTCCAACATAAGACGTCCACGAGAGGATTTCGATTCAGTGCGGATGGCGGGTGACTCTGAGCGTAGCAGGGATTTTGAGAAGGGTAAGTGGACCTTCAACGGCTCTTCAGGATATCTAGTGGACTTCAGAAGGGGTTTAAGAGATCCTGTATCCTTGAATCTGGTTTTGAGAAGGGTAAATGTCTCTGAGCCTGGTGTTGAGGAGGCCGAGCTTCCCTGAAGCCGACTCTGAGGATGGTGAGCTTCCCCGTGTCGGATTTTGGAGAGGGTAAGTTTCCCTGAGCCGAGTTTTGGGGAGTTTTCCAAACCCAGCTTCATGGTGAAAAAATAACTCTGAACTGAGATTCAGAGAAAGTGGGTTTCCTTGAACCGGCCCTTGGAGTGTCCCTGAATCGTATTTTGAGAAGGGTCAGAGTCTCTCAGCCGGGCAATGAGGAGAACGTGTGTGTCTGGAGGGGCTTTAGTGAAGCTGAGCGTGACAGCAGGGCTTTGGGGAGACACAAGAGACTGCAGATGCTGGAATCTGGAGCAAAAAGAAAACTTCTGGAGGAACACGCGGGTCGAGCAGCATCTGTGAGGGAAGGGGAAGGGAATTGTCGACCTTTCGGGTCGAGATCCTGTATCAGGACTGAGTGTGTAGAAGGAAGAGAGCCGGTATAAAGAGGAGAGTGAGGGTGGTGAGACAGGATCCAGTAGTTGAAGGTAGACTGATGAGGGGTGAAGGATGACCGGCAGATGGCAGGGAGGGGGTGTGTGCAGTTGGGATGAAGAGGCAGGTGGTGGTAGATAGAAGCAGATAAAGAGAACAGTTGGGCGGGGGGGGGGGGTGCGTGAAGGCGGAGACAGCTGCTGTGGAGGGTGATGAGCGGGAACACAAAGGGTACCAGTGCCATAATCTGGTGAGGACGGAATGTGATAATGAGAACCATTCGGGGAGAGGTGAAGGGAAGATGGAACCAGATGGGGGAGGGGATCCGTTGGGTGAAATATGTGGTTAGTAAGTGGAATAAACCAAGAAGGCTCGGAGAAAAAAAAATAGAGACTCATACGTGTCTACCACCGGATTCCCTCCCCCATCTGGTTCCGTCAGCCGTCCACCTCTCCCCGAATGATTCCCATTATCACCTTCTTCACTTTGGTACTTTTATTCCAACACTGAGAGCCTTTGTGTTCTCGCTCATCGGCCTCCAGCAGCTGCCTCCACCTTCACACTCCCCTCTCGTACCTGGCCTCATCTGCCTTTCATTTTTTCTCCTTTGACCACTTCTGCCTATGACCTACTTGTCTCCTTCTCCCAACTCCACCTCTCCCCCTCCCTCAACTGACTCTATCTGCCCGTCATCCCTCATCCATCATCACGATCTACCTATCACCTCCGGGCCCTCTGCCTCATCATTCCCCCTCTCCCCTTTATACCGGCTATCTTCTCACTCCAACCTCAGTCTTGATACAGGTTTTTGACCCAAAGTTTCGGCAATTCCTACTCCCCCACCCTGGATGCTGCACTACACGCTGAGATCCTCCAGTGGGTCACTTTCTGCTTGGGCTTCGGGGATGGTGACTGTTCCTAAACCGGCGTTTAAGTTGCTATTTCCCACCACAACACCACCTACTCGCAATGTCAAAGCAAAAGGGAAACGAAAGTATTGGATTTCAACAGTTTAACCCCAACTGGGCTGCAGCTGCAGTATTTTCAAAATAATTGCCTACAAAACCTTGGTAACTATGCAAATCCTCTTTTATTGGTATTACTAGCACAGTTTAAGTAGGTTTTCTCACGACTTTGTCCTTGGTCCAACCTCCATGACTGCTCTTAATGAAGTGAAAGTAGCTGAGGGAAATTTGGTCATTTCTTAACTATAGATCAGCATGACTCTCACTTCCCTCCTCTCGTTGCTGCTTAACTGTATCAAGATGGTGATATGAGGGTTGGCGATGGTACCGGGGATCCTGGTTCCATCCTGACCTCGGCGGCTGTCTGTGTGGAGCTTGCACGTCTCCCATGTGACAGCGTGGGTTTCCCCCGTGTGCTTCAATGCTCTGCTTGTTTGGTTAATCGGAAAGTGTAATTTTGGCCTTAGTGTACACGGGTTGAAAACTTTTGGTCGGGGAGTGGGCAGTTGATGTGTATGTAAGGGAGAATAAGATACAAATGCAGTTGGGTGACCACATGGCAAAACACCTCTGTTGAGTTCAGAAGAGCGCATTTGAACATCCTGTTGGGGAGGGGGAGGGGAAGAGATTGCTCTGAGAACCAGCAAAGACACGATGGGCTGAATGGCCTTTTGTGTCGTGAGAAATACGACGGTCTAATTTCTGCTCACTGGCAAATTACATATGTGCAGATGAACCATTCAAGCCGATTATCTTTCAAGTCATTTGCTCAGATGCAGATCAGTTCGGTTCTATTGAGTTAGAACAGACTACTCGACCCATCCAGTCTATCCGAGCATCTGCGTTCCACGCATGGTCTCCCACTCCTCAACATCTCACTCTATCAGCATCACCTTCTTCCTCATCAAAGTCAAAGTCAATGTCGAATTTATTGTCCTGTGCACAAGTATATGTATGCATAGGTGCAATGAAAAACTTATTTACAGTAGCATCACAGGCACATAAGATCACATAAGCAGCATTAACAGGAAAACATTAACATGAATTAAACACAACTTTTTACAAGAAAGAATACAATTGGAACAAAGTCCATTTTAGTGCAAAGTGATCAATGTGGCCATAATGTTGCTAAACTCCCGTAATTAGGTTGGTTCAAGAACCGAATGGTTGAAGGAAAATACCTCACGGGCTACTTCTTAAATGAGTCTCTGCTTATTGTCTTTGCCACGTGATGGACTCCGCCATTTGCACATTCTGACTCTTCTTTGGGCAAGGAACTTTATCCTGAGTTCTGCGTTTGATCGCTTAATCAAAATCTTAAATCTATGACATCTATTTTTGGACCTGCCAATGAGTTGATTTTTTTGTCACATGAAGTATTAAATGCTTTCGTCATCGTGAATACTGCAAATGACCTCTTTCCTCCGGAAAAGGGGCTCAGCCTTTTCATTCTAAAGGCATTTCACATGGAGCAGTTAAAATGTGGAACTCTCTCACTCACAGGCCAATCCCTGCAATGTGGCGACCAGAACTGCACACAATGTTAAAGTTCAGGACCAGCATGTTCCTGTGGGGATGAAAGATAAGGATGGCAAGGTTCGGGAACCTTGGATGACAATAAACTTTGCAAGTTGAAACAAAAAGAAGAAAGAAAGGAAGCTTATGTGAGGTTTAGAAGGAAAGTATCAAGGAAGCAGGAAAGAAATTAAACACGGTGTTTTGATTGCTAAAAGGGGCCGTGTAGTTACGTAATATCTTTGTTAAGTAGGAATAAGAAGAAGCTCAAGGAATTTTGTACGTCTATCAAAAGCAAGATGGTACCTAGGGGAGGGATAGATCCACTCAAGGGCAAAGGAGAGAATTAATGCGTGGAGTTTGAGAAAGTGGGAGTGGTCCAAAATCGCATCGGTATTAATCAAGCAGAGGACCATGGATGACGGTGAGATCAGGGAGGAGTATGCCGATATTCTAGGGCAAGACGACATTAGGGAGGAGGTGTTGAAAAACATTATGAATAACTCCCGAGGCCTTGAAGGGATCTGTCCCAGGATACAGAGGGAAGCAAAGAAAGAGATTACTGGCACCTTGCCAGAGATCTTTTGTATCCTCTTTAACTACAGGCGAGGTCTCAGAAGACTAGAAGATAGCCAATGTTGTTTCTTCGTTTGAGAAGGGCAACAGTGACAATTCAGGAAATTATAGGTCAGTAACACTCACAACAGCGATAGGGAAATTATTGGAGTAGATTCTTTAGGACAGGATTTAGTTTCATTTAGAAATAACATGGACTTATTTGAGCTAGTCAGTATGGCTTTGTGCGGGACAAGTTTTTCTGAGGATGTGACCAACATGACTGATGAGCGTAGGGCATTGGATGTTATCTACATGAATTTTAGTAAAGCATTTGACAAAGTTCCTCATGGTAGGCAGGTCCAGAAGATGAAGTCACATGATCCCCACGGCTAGTTGGTAAGCTGGATTCAAAATAGAAAACAAAGGGTGCGAGAGTGATTTGGATGAAAATGCAGATGGTCTTATTAGTAGTTTGAGGATGACACGAAAATAGGTGGACTTGTGGATAGCGAGGAAGGTTGTCAGAAGTTAAGCAGGGTAAAGATCATATGGCAGATGGAATTTAATCCAGTGAAGTGTGAGATGATGCATTTTGGAAGGTCAAATGCCACAGGAATGTACACGATAAATGGCAGAGCTCTCAGGGGTATTAATGTACAATGAAACCTCAGGCTGCAAGATCATAGCTCCTTGTCAGTTGTAACATAATTAGATAGGGTGGTGAAGAAGGCCCACGGCATGCTTTCCTTCATTTCTGGAAGCATTCAGTGTACAAGTTGGCAAGTTATGTTGCAGCTGTACAGAGTTTTGAGAAGGCAACATTTGGAATATCGTGTGTGGTTCTGGTCGCCGCACTATAGGAAAGATGTGGAGGCTTTGGGGAGGGTGCAGAAGAGATTCATCAACGGTTGCCTGGATTAGAGTGTATTAGCTGTAATGAGAGGTTGGATAAACTTCGGTTGTTTTCTCTAGAGCGTCGGAGGCTGACTGGGCACCTGATACAGGTATATAAAATTATGAGAGGCATAGATGTGGTAGATGATCAGAGTCTTATTCCCAGTGTGTATATGTCAGATACTGGAAGGCATAGGTTTAAGGTGAGAGGGTGAAATTTAAAGGATACCTATTTGTTTTTACACAGAAAATAGTTTGCGCTTGGAACTTGCTGCCAAGGGAGACGCTGCAAGCAGATACCATAAGCAACTTTTAACGGGTACATAACAGGCAGGGAATGAATGGATATAGACCACGTGAAGACAGATGGGATTAGTTTAATCTGACATCATGTTCGGCACAAACGTTTTGGGCCGAAGGACCTGTTCCTGTGCTGTACTGTTGTATGTTCTGTGTAACCAGCTGGTCTTTAACACATATCAGATGTGGACTTACCTGATAAGAGCTGTTCCCAATCCACTTTGACCAGTTCCTGCCTAATGCTGTTGTGATTAACCTTCTCCAAATTTATCACTTTCATCGGAGGACCAGTCGTATCCTTGTCCATAAAAATCTTAAAATTTGTGGAATAAGGATTACAGTTCCCAAAGTCACACACTGAAACTTCGATCGCCTGAACAACCTCATTTCTCAATACAAGGTCCAGCACGACCTCTTCCTTAGTTGGTCTATCTACATATTGTTTCCAGAATATCCCCTCCTCTCGCTGGTGCACCCAAGAAATTCTGCCCTTTCTAAGCAGCTGGCATTAAGGAGTCCAAATCAATATTGCGGAAGTTAAAATTACCCCCTGTTCTTTTTGGATTTTTCTATGATTTGCCTATATAACTGTTCTTCCATCTCCCGCTGATTGTTGGAAGGCCTATAGAACATAGAACACTACAGCAGAGTACGGGCCCCTAGGCCCACAATGTTGTGGTGATAATTTATCCTGCTCTAAGATCTGTCTAATCCTTCCCTCCCACATGGCCTCCATTTTCTATCATTCGTGTGGCAATCTAAGAGTGTCTGAAATGTCCCTAATGTATCTACCTCCACCACCTCTGCCGTCAGTGCATTCCACACACCCACCGCTCTCTGTGTAAAAAAAAACAATTGCCTCCTACATTCCCCCTTATACCATCCTCGAATCTCTTTAAAATTATGCCCCTTCGTGCGACCCATTTTCGCCCTGGGAAAAAAGTCTCTTGACTGTCCGCTCGCCTATGGTTTCATCCCATCGTATGATTGCACATTTCGTATTCTTGACCTCTACCATTATGAACTCGCTGGACGAGCCCTCCAGGATGTCTGCTATAAGTGCAGCTATGATATTCTCCCTGTTCTGAAATGCTACTTCCCCACCTCTTTTACATCCCTTTCTGTCACGATTGGTACATCTAATTTCCGAAACATAGAGCTGTCTGTCCTGCCCTTCTCTCATCCAAGATTGTGTAATGCCTACATGTTGTAATCCGGGCTCTGTTCTCATCTGCTTTACCCGATATACTCATTGCATTAAAATCCACTTCAGACCGTCAGTCTCACCGTGTTCATTAACCCGCCCTTCCTTTTCCCCTATTAGACTCACCTAATTTAACCTCCTCAATCTCTCCACCTGTTGGCCAACTGCTCTGGTCCACCCACCGCCCTCCGCTGCAACATTTTAAACCCTCCAGAGCAGTAGTGGAATTCTAAAGAGCTGGATTCGTTTAGTGGAAAAGAGTATTGCAAGATTTTCCTGCAGTAAACTATACAATTCCTGGACTACTTCTAAATTTGATAATCTCATTTCCTTAAAGATAATAGTTCAAATCCCACCAAAGACTCAGGTTACTTAATTTCTGCTGATGAAAGGAAAATATTTTAGAAATGTGTTGCTGTCATTAAAACCCGGAACCTAATTGTTTCACTATTGCCAACAAGAGAAAAACATAATCTGCCGTTCTAGCAACGTTCCCAACTGCCCGTTGCCTCCTTGAATGTGGTATTCTGAGTTCAAGGGGAATTACAAATGGCCAATGAATGCTGGTCGAGGCAGCAACATCCACATCTAAGAACAAAGAAAATCGACACGAGGAAAAAACTGACTAGCTTTCGCCCGCCTTGTAAAAGGCAGCGTGTCCTTCTGTTCATCTTTAATCAGATTTAATTCACCCACACTGCAACGATGCATGCTGATGTTATCAGGCTAATTATGGTTTAAAATATTTATTCGCTAGGACATATAGCAGCTAGAATCACTTTGCAAAATCAGACAAAACACTCTGCAAAATCAGACAGACCAGAAAGAGAAAATAACCACGTTTAGGGTCAAAGACCCTTCATCAAAACTGGTAACTAGAGCGAAAATTGTTCCTTTTAAATTTCAGAGAGGAATGAATAGGATAATGAGAATATTTCTGACAGGGTGAGGCCAGGATTGCGTGGGGAGCAGCTACTAATGAAGTCATCTTCTGGAGAGAGAAATCAACAACATCTTCTGGAGAGAGAAATCAACAAAGGGACATATAAAAGCTGCGAAATGCAGGTCAGAGCTGTAGGAAATGCCCAGCAGATTAGGCAATGTTAGTGGAGCGAATAGAACTGAATAAATATAACTTAAAGCAGAACTAAACGCGAAAGCGAGTGACTTGAAATTGCTGAAGTTATCATTGAATCCCAAAGACAGTTACTTCCCCAGATAAAGTGTTGTTCCTCATTCTTACGTTGAGCCTCGTTTGTTATTTCTATTTCAGATTTTCAGCATCCGCAATTTATTCTTGTATTTCCAGTTTACCATGTTTTGTTTTCATTTGTTTGTCTTCATCCACAGGCAGACGCTGAATCATGATGTGGAATGGGCTTGTATGTTCAATGATTTTATTTTCTGGTAAGTAATCCACACACAGTTTCATGACCCAGAATGCACGCGCGCGCGCACACACACACACACACAAACACAGATACACACAGACAAAGAGGGAGAGAGGGTGGGGGAGAGAGAGAAAGAGACAAAGATCGGTGGTGTTGTGGATAGTGTGGAGGACTGTCGAAGCTTGCAGAGGGATATTGATAGGACACAGAGCTGGGCTGAGAAATGGCGGATGGAGTTCAATCCGGAGAAGTGTGAGGTGGTGCACTTTGGAAGGACAAACTCCAAGGTGGAGTACAAGGTTAATGGCAGGATACTGGGTAGTGTGGAGGACCAGAGGGATCTGGGGGTTCATATTTACAGATCACTGAAAGTTGTCTCATAGGTGGATAGGGTAGTTAAGAAATCTTATGGGATGTTGGCTTTCTTAAGTTGTGGGATCGAGTTTAAGTGCCGCGAGGTAATGATGCAGCTCTACAAAACTCTGGTTAGACCACACTTGGAGTACTGTGTCCAGTTCTGGTCGCCTCATTATAGGAAGGATGTGGAAACGTTGGAAAGGGTGCAGAGGAGATTTACCAGGATGCTCCCTGGATTGGAGAGTATGGATTATGAGGAGCGACTAAGGGAGCTAGGGCTCTACTCTTTGGAGAGAAGGAGGATGAGAGGAGACTTCATAGAGGTATACAAAATATTAAGAGGAATAGATAGAGTAGACAGCCAGCGTCTCTTTCGCAGGGCACCAATGCTTAATACAAGAGGACATGCCTTTAAAGTAATGGGTGGGAAGTTCAAGGAAGATATCAGAGGAAGGTTTTTCAACCAGAGAGTGGTTGGTGCACGGAATACGCTGCCTGGTGTAGTCGTGGAGGTAGATACGTTGGTCAAGGTCAAGAGATTGTTAGATAAGTATATGGAGGAATTTAAAATAGGGGGATATGTGGGAAGAAGGGCTTATATAGTCTTAGGCGTGTTTTAAAGGTCGGGTCAACATGGTGCACCGAAGGGCCTGTATTGTGCTGTATTTTGTTTATGGTTCTATCATAGAGAAGGTTATTTAGACAGTTAAGTCCTCATGCTTTACTTGCAAGACGCAGCTTTATATCTCCATTCATTTTGATTTTGTGCAGAATGTTATGACGCAATTTTCTGATGCTTAATGATGAGGACCGTCACCAAACTCCGGCGCTGAAAGTCAGATTATTGAAATTATTGAAAATTTGTGGTGTTGTAAATAGCAAACGGCAACTTCAACTGGCAGTTTGGGAAGGCAAGCAAGCGTGGGACGTACACCATATGCGGCAGGGGTCGAGGCAGTGTTGATGAGCTGAGGGACCTTAGGGTAAAAGGAATCTTGAAAATGATAGCGCAAGTGGATAAGGTGGATAATGCGATGTTTGCCTTGATTGCCATGTCATTGAATATAAGAGTTGGGACGTCAGATAACAGTTTCATAAAGTATTGGTCAGGCCACATCTGGAGTACTGCCTGCGGTTCCAGTAGCCACTCAATAGGAAGGGTGTGATTGCACCGGAGAGGATGCAGAGGAGGCTGAGAGGTTACCTAATAGAAATAGGTAAAGTTATGAGGTGTAGTTTGGTTAGTTGGTGACAATATTTATTCCATGATTGGTGTGCATAAGAAAAGACGACATAGTTTTAAGGCGAAAATGAGAAGTTTAGAGGGGGATTTTTTTTTCACACAGATGGTGGTTGGAGACCGGATTGCACTACCTGAAGAGGTGGCGGAGGCAGATATTTAAGAAGCACCTAGACGAATACAAGCATGGGAGTCTATGGATCCAATGTGGGTAAATGAGATCAGTGTAGATGAGAGCAACGGTGGCATTGACACACTGACCCGAAACGACTGTATCTGTGCTGTCCGACTCTATGAGATTATTTCGGGTTACAGGAGCTGCTAGAAAAATCAACCAATCGCCGCAGCGCATCACTGTTACTGAAGGGGGGACGGTGCAGCTGAACTGTACTTTCAGCCTGAAATCAAGCCATCAAGGGGACAAAATAATAGGAAGCATCAGTTGGTACAAAGACGTGGAAGATCGTTGCGTTTGCGCCACGTGCAGCGGGTATCAAGGTCGCGTTCTGCTGAACAGTTCAATAAGCATTCTAAGTGAATCTTTGCAAATCACCAATCTCAGTATGAACGATACAGGAAAGTATTACTGCAAAGTGGATATTTTCATGGAAGCACAATATCTTGGAAACGGGACAGAAGTCACAATCAGACGTAAGTTCGTATTACCTTACATTTATATCAGACTGACTATGCACCTCTCTTAACAGCGCCACCAAATCTTGCAAAAAAAGGTTGCTTAATGCAAATTTAGGAAAAGAAATTCGGAATACTATTAACATATTAATGACCTTTTATATGTGCACAAAATAATGATAAGCAAACTGAAACTGCAATCGCCACAATCATACGAATTCTTAAGAAGTTATTTTAACCCAGACTGTCCTCAGGAAACTGGCGGAATCGGTAACACACAAACATCCAATAAAAATTAAAGAATAAGCCGGGAGAAAATGCTGGGATTGCTCAGAGGACATGCGGAATGAGTCTTCATACCATCAAAGAACATTTGCTATAGAGCAGGAGACATCGTTAGGCTTTAGGTTAAAATGCAACACACACTATAACAAAGTAGAGTAGATCCTGAACAAGACAGTGCTTGCTGTAGGAATCTGCAAAGTCCTTTTGCAATTAGTAAAGATTTGAGCGCCAGTTCAAAAACCGGAAGCTATTTTTACGAGTTATTAACTCACTAGGTCGCTTTCAGAAACTATAACCTTCTGCTAGGACGTTAAGGCACAGAATCGCAATCACAAACATAAGGCAGTGAATTGGTGGGAACGATACCGAGAAAAGAACAGCGGTCTCGGGTGCATTTAAACAAGCATGATAGTCGTTACTTGTTGGCTAGTTTTCGAAGGCGATTGATCTACAGTAAACAGCAGATCACGGCTGCTGGGGAGCTTAGATTCAGGGAAAGTAAAATATATCTGGAATTAAAAGCTGGAATCAGCTGTTACATGGTACAGCATGTTTAGGAGTGCACATTAGGTAAATTTGCTCCATTTGCATCTGTCCTTCAAACCTGTTGTGTACAAAGTGCAATTAAATTCTGTGGATAGACAAACCCGGTGGGTGTAACCAAACAAGAGGAAAATGGAGAATAAAACAATGCAATAATGGGAAAATCTTTATCACCAGATGAAATAGTTTGATGACTCGATGTATATAAAATACGTTTATAATGTAATGTGGTAAACGCTTCTTTAGTTAGGTATAGATGCATTCTACAATAACACAGGTGGATGCCTGTAATGCGTTGCCTGATAGGGTGGTGGAGGCAAATTCATTGGGGGCTTTCAAGAGGGGCTTGGATGGGCACATGAATGAGAGGAAAATGGAGGGATATGGGCATTCTGTAGGTAGGAGGGATTAGCTATCTCGGCACAACATTGTGGGCCGAACGGCCTGTTCTATGCTGTACTATTCTGTGTTATATGTTCTAACACACGTCCTCCTGCGGTCAATCTGATTCCAAAACAATATGCAGGTGTTGGAAGATTAGACTAAATTACCTTTCTGTGACAGACATGTCATCTATAATTTCAATCAAATCATCAGAACTCAAGGACACGGTTGTTCACAGACCGTTCGTCGAGAAATCAATAGGCCAGGGGCAACATTAACGGTACAAGAAGATCTGTGGAAGTCTGTGGTCAAAGTAGACTACTTGACAGAAATAGCGAGATCAAGAGTAACAGAGAGAGAGGGAGAGAGAATGAGAGAGAGAGAGAGAGAGAGAGAGAGAGAGACGGAGATAGAGAGAGAGAGAGCAAGGAGCAATTTGACGATCTTTCATCAATACTGGCGGAGAGTACTTGAAAGGGAGAAAGAGAGAGAGGGAGAGAGAGAGAGGGTGAGAGAGAGAAGGAAAGACGGATAGATAGATAGATGGACAGACAGAGATTGGACGATGTGCACCTCAAGATATTCCACTGCCAAATGCGCCTTTGGACGATACATGACCACGACATGAAATAATCAGCACAGCAAGACCTCCATTACCACTTTTATAGAGAGTAAATTGCTTTATTTTATTCAATACATGAACAATGAATAGACTGGACATTTAAAAAGGCTTTCAAAAAATCTAGTCATAACACATAAAAAGTCCTCTTGTAAACTCAAATGTCGTAATCGGTTCGTGTTCCTGAACAAAAGATGGGTGGTGTTTAATTGTGGTGGAAAGCAGTAAAACGGTGGACGTAAAAATACTATTTAATGGGGGAAAAGTACCACGTTATTCTGCTTTGCAACGGCTGAGCAGACAAACTCAAGGCAAAGTCCCATATTTCTACATAACAAAGAAGGAATCCATTTGGTTCATCGAGGCTATTCCGGCACACAAAACAAACCCCTTTCCCCATTAATTCATCCTGTAGCCTTCTACCCCCACACTCCCATTAATTCCGCAACACCCTAGGGGTAATTAACAGTTCTCACTTAACCTACCAATTGGCAGATTAATGAGATGCGAAAGGAAACTGGGGCACCCGGGAGGAAACCCACACTGTAACAGTGTTCTCGGTCTGTATCAGTCATCCATCTGTAACATTAGTTCAGCTTTTTACCCCTTATTTTTCTCTCTCTCTGGGAGTGGAAAACCTGCCCACTCTGACCTGCTGGGCTTGTCTTCCTGCTCTTCATTTCGTAACTTCTTCATTCTTTTGTCCATATTCTTTTGTCCATGTTCTCGCTTTCTAACTGCTCCCATTGGCCTTCATTGCTACAGGAATTGAATTTAAGAGCAGGGAGGTTATGCTGCAACTGTACAGGGTACTGGTGAGACCGCGCCTGGAGTACTGCGTGCAGTTCTGGTATCCTTATTTGAAAAAAGATAAACTGTCTTTGTAGGTGGTGCAGAGGAGGTTCACCGGGTTGATTCGGAGAATGAGGGGGTTTGCCTATGACGGAATATTGAGTCGCCTGGGACTATACTCGCTAGAATTCAGAAGAATTAGAGGGCATCTTATAGTAACATATAAAACGATGAAAGGGATAGATAAGATAGAGACAGGAGAGTTGGTTCCACTGGTAGGTGAGACTAGAACTCAGCGACATAGACTCAAGATTTGGCGGAGTAAATTTAAGACGGAGGTGAGGAGGAACTGCTTTTCCTAGTGAATCTGTTGACTTCTCTGCCCAGGGAAGCAGTGGAGGCTACCTCATTAAATGTACTTTAGACAACAGTTAGATAGATTTTGGCAAAGTAGGGGAATTACTGGTTATGGGGGAAAGGCAGGTAGGTGGAGCTGAGTCTACGGCCGCATCAGCCATGATCTAATGAATGGCGGAGCAGACTCGACGGGCCAGATGGCCTCCTCCTGCTCCTGTTTCTTATGTTCTTATTTTCACCCATTGACCAGACAACTTTGTTTCTGGCTCATCCCCATGGTCATTCGGTTTTACCCTATCACATTAATCCCCACCGACCCAACTTCAGAAGCATCTTTTGTCTCTTTTTCATTTCTGACGAAGGGTCCACGACCCAGATGCGTCTCGTCCTATTGAGTATTTCCAGCATTTTTCTGTTTTTGTTTTAGATTTCCAGAATCACAGAGACTATGCAGACTCCACACAGACAGTTCGGGTTGAACCCACGCTGCTGGCGCTCTGTAGCAGCAGTTCAACGAGCAGCTCAACAAGAGGTGCCGCTGCCTCCCATGTCATTGTTTGGTGCTTGTATTTGCTTTTATTTGGAAAGAAACAAGGAACAATCAGGTACAAGATACTGGAAAGTATAGAAAGTCCGTAGAAAAGTAATTGGTGAATTTGATTTCATTATTCTCAACAGGCAGGAACACAGCAGAAAACAATGGAAGGGGTTTGCATTGGCAGATGCTTGAAATGGGAGTGAAACTTGCAATATTTGTTGTGATCAACATTGTAACAGTTTTCCTCATCCGTTCCCGGGAGTGTCATGGAATCGTCAATAGGAACAAAGTGATCTAACAGGCAAGTGTCCGTCAGAATACAGTGAAGAATTTCTCACTGGAATCGTAGACTGTATTTGGTACTGGGTCTACAGGTAATAAATGCGAACTACAACTAATCGTTAAATGCAGAAATGGATTATCTCCTAACATGCTCTGTATTTTACTGCGTTACCGCCTACCCATGTGCACCATAGCTTCGGACCGTTTTCCAGATAATGATTTTATATCGAACGGTAGTATCATGGCAAAGATCAGAGACTCGTGAAGCACAGACACAGTCTCTTACTGCCCTCCTCCTCTATACCGACCATGATGCCTATCTGCGCTAATCCCATTTGTAGCATTTAGCCCGTATCCCTCCACGCCTTTTCTATCCAAGTACCTGTCCAAATGTCTTTAAAACGTTGTTATTGTATCTGCCTCCACTGCCCCCTCTGGCAATTCATTCCAGCTATTAACCACTTATGAAGTTATGAATTACTAAAGGTATTTTACACCGAATGTTGTACTTATACTAAATGTAATAAGCCTGTTTTCTCTGTGCCATACCGTTAATGGCAGATGTTCTGAATAAAAATCAGCATCTTCCATTTCTCAAGAAAGCCATGAGTTGTTGAACGGCGACAGAAGAATACCATGAGAAATAACAGGAACAATCGGAAGCCATTTATCACTCTCTAGCCTTCATAATTAATAGAAGTCAAATCTACCCTACAGATTTCAAATGATTGTGCATGCAAGAATTCCATCTAAATTGCTGTTGAAGAATTAAGCGTATTCTGTTTATTTAATAAGTTTCGAACTAAAGAAATGCTCCTCCTACATTCTAATCTGTTGTGGGCACTGATCATATTTTTGGCTGTTTAGGGAAGCAAGGGATGTCCATGAAAGTAGAAAAACATCTATGGTGGAACAGGCGAGGGACCGAATGGCCCCGTCCTGCCTCTATGTCTTATGCTCTTGTGCGCTTTCTCACGAGCACCGTGGGAATCATTTCACTTTAGTAGAATACTAATATTCACAGAAATGACAAGACATGGTTCCATTGTGTATTCTTTTGCCAATTAAAAGATATTAATGAAATTAATCGTGATTGAGCCAAGTGACCACACAATTCCCATTCAAGCAGAAAAACAAACACTGGCTTGTGACGCGCTGTGCATCCTGTAGGTGGTAACAGATTCATTCCAGAGTCACACAGCAATAGCAATTGAGTACCTTTGAAATCAGCCACGTTATTTGAAGTAAAAAAAAATCAAGCATCTGGAACTGAAATAAAATCGGAAAATGTTGGGCACACTGAATGGGTCAGGTAACATCAGCAGAAAGGAAAGCAGAGTTAAGTTTCTGGATCATCGTTAGGATATTATTTGATGCACTTGTTTCATGCATTGGGATCATGTTCAATTTGATGAACTCAGCGGTGCCGTCTGCTTATGATACGTTTGGTCATTCGTCTCTATGTCGCATTGCGTTTCAGGATGATATGATTTAAAAAAAACTTGGGCGCCTGATGCAGCCGTTTAACTCATTGCAGCAATTTCCACCGTGCTGTCTCTCTCCTGTGCTGTAATGTTCTATGTTCTAATTCTGGTCGAAAAGGAGTTTCTGAGACAAATCCCACACTCTGTCCGCAGCCTGAAAGGAGACTCCTCTCCAAGTACTCATCAAATACTTTGTAAATATGATGATGGCATCTGCTTCTACTACCCTTCCCAGCATAATATTCTAGAACCCTATTTTTTTTTTAAATCATCTTCCCCATGAACCCTCCTGTCAATTATTGTATCAATGTCTGGCAGTTATTCGCCCACATGCTAAGGAAAATAAATGCTTCATACTTACTTCTTCCAGTCATCTCATACGTTTATATATCTCAATTCGATCTTTCCTCAGTCTCCTCGACTTCGAAGTTTTAAAAAAACAACACATGCCAGCTAATTTGTCCCATAACTGGTAGTTATTAGCCTTGACGTCATACTTTACCGCATCCGCAACTCGCACTAGGTTCCGACACTTCCCATGGCTGCTAATTCCGTGCTGTGGCACCTCTATTGGGAGCCTCAACTCAACAGACCTGTCAGGAGGCGAACAGGCCTCACATTGCACAACCTGATACACAGAGACATTTCTCAGAAGCTTAAATGGTTTGGAGTAATTAAAACATAAAACAATTAAAATGAAACGTAGCAAAGTTGGGAACGTGCCATAAAGAACTGCGTTTTAGCTGTGGCACAGATGGAGTTGGTAACGGAGACTTATTGTAACGAGGTTGCCTGGAAGACAGCGAGACAGAAAATATTTTGGACAAAATTCAGCTTCACATTCAGCAGTTATTCAGACATGTTCTTGACAGCCAGTTAATAGTAATAGTTGCAGTCAATTTTGTTCCATTCGACTTGTCGTTATACTAATTTATATATTTTATTTCCTCAGCTAATAAATATTGAGCTTCCCTTAGTGTTTGAATAAACACAACAAAGAAGGAGAATCCAAGAAGAACAAACCCTTTGCTGAAACTAGATCAACTGGAAATGAAGATGTGGTCGTCTGTGCCACGAAAGTCACGTCCCAGCTACCATTGGCAACAATATAATTTGAGAAAGCGTGGGATAGTTAAAACTCAACACTGTGTTTTCAGTGTTCTCATTCCTGGTAACAATAGAGTCTATGAGTCTATTTAAGCTTCTGTAGACTTCAGAGGGCCTTGAGCTGAAACAGTTGTTGTTTTGTTCTCAAGCTGTACTATTGAAAGGCCTTAGATGTCAAATTAAAAGCATAAAATGCTGAAAACACTCAACAGGTGAGGTAGCATCTGTGGACAGAGAAACAGCTAACTTTTCCGGACTTGGACCCTTCATCAGAACTTCTCCCGGTTAAACTGCTTCTCTTCTCACAGATGCTAACTCGCCTGCTGAGTACTTCAGCATTTTCTGTTCTTATTTCAGATTTCCAGCATCTTCGTTTGTTTTTATTTTCGGCCTGATACGTTGACACTGCCTCTCGCCCTCCATTGATGCTGCCTGACCTGCTGAGTATTAGCAGCATTTCTGCTTCTGTAATTCCATATCATATTGTTGGCTGATAATGTGATTTTTTTTTCAAATATATTTAAAATGTGTGTTATGAGGCGCAAACTTTAACATTATCACGTTTAGTGTTTCCATCAATATTCACCAGAATATTAAATGGCAATAAATGTTATCAAATGGAATGGTGCTCAGGACTTGTTATCATAACTGTTTTCCAGAAATACTCATTAATGACATCGGTGTACCACTCGTAGGTAATTGCAGTCTGGTGAAGTTTTTGTCCAGGTTATAATGCGCCATGTGAATATTTGATAGCGCCAGAGAGGGTACAGAAGAGATTCTCCAGGATGTTGCCTGGGGTGTAGTTATGAAGAGAGACTGGAGAGGCTGGGTCTGTTGTCCCTGGAGCGGAGGAGGTTCAGAAGGGTCATGACTAAGGTATATAACATTATAGGGGTTTAGATAGAGTGGACTGCATTAATCTTCTCCTCCCCCCCCCCCCCCGCCCTCCCCACACACACACACACACACCTTATCGTAGGTGAATAGAAGACATAGATTTTGGATCAGTGGTAAGAGATCTGAGGGGGACCATTTTCACACAGACAACGGTGAGTACTTAGAATGCACTACCGGAGACACCGGTGGAAGCAGACTTTCTAACAGCATTTAATAGGTGTTTAGATGGCCACTTGAATCGCATAGACATTGAAGCTATGGGGAAAGAGCTGTAAAATGGGATTAACATGAATGGGTGCCCACTATTTGGCTTGTATTAGTTGAGCCGAAAGACCTGTTTCCATGTTGTATGACTACGACTATCCAAATTACATGAAAAGCCAACCGGTCATTTAACGTGTGAATTAGGCGACAAAGTAGTGGTTCTCAGAAAGAAATATGAGAACCATAAATTAACAAAAACGGATTAAACCACATTAGATCTCCCACAATTTAGCGAATAAACCAATTGCATGTTTTAACAATGAGATCTAAGAAGCAGAAGGGACAAGGTTATATTGTTGATGCTTAAAATATTTGAAGCATTTTATTGCAATTAATTTCATAGGTGTTTTACAAGCTTAAGTTAGATATTTCTCAACACTCTTAAATATTTCAGTGTGGGATCCGGGGCGGGTCTTAGTCCGATATCATTCCGAAGTCGTGGGCACGGTGCGTTCTACGTTTCCTCATGACGTCAATCTCATGTCACCACCCAACCCCCCACCCACCCCCCACCGACACAACGAGGTGGAAAGACACACGTCGTTTATTAAAGCTCATGCTGGGATAAATGTGGGTGTGGAATTTTTATCCAGGACAAGGCCAGCGTTGTCTGATCGCTGCGGACCGCAGCATTTGACATCTGAATCACAATCAGGTTTATTATCACTTGACATATGTAGTGAAATTTGCTGTTTTGCGGCAGCAGTACAGTGCAGGACATGGAAATTACTGTAAGTTACAGAAATAATTACATAGTTCAAAAGAGTACCTAAAGAAAGGCAGAGAAAGCAAAGAAAATTAGCAGTAAGTGAAACCCGTGGAACGAAAAGATGTTGGACGTCTGAAATTTTAAACAGTAGAAAATGATGGAATCACGTAGCGGGACAGGCAGCATCAGCGGGAGGAGATCAAAGAAAGGACGTTTAAGGACGTAGACATACTATTTTCTGAATGCTGATGGATTGGGGAAAAGGACGTTGGAGAACATGGAGAGCGGGGTTTCCCGGTACACCGGTCGCTGATAGCATACGTTCAGGTGCAACAAGCACTTAGGAAAGCAAATGCTGCACTGGCATTCATTGCAAGACTATTTGACTACAGCAGGAAGGACATCTGGAATTCTGTGTGTATTTTTGTCTTCTTATCTGAGGAAGGATGTTCTTGCCATGAAGGAAATGCAATGAAGATTCTGGACTGGTAAGACTAAAGCATGAGGAGAAATTGCGTCAGCTGTGACCTATACTCACTGGAACATGGATCATAGAACATCACACGAATCGGGCCTTCGGCGCATGCTGTTTTTTTTTTGCTGATCATGATGCCAAATTAAACTAAATCAATTTGCCTGCAATTAATTCACATCCCTCCATGCCCTGCATGTTCATGTGCCTATCTAAATGTTTCTTCAACGCCACTATCGTGATTGCTTCCACTACCACACCTGGTAGCGACTTCCAGGCACTCACTATTCTCTGTGCCAAAAAATTAATTGGCATACCGCCTTTAAAGTTTACCCCTTTCACTTTAAAACTATGCCCTCTCGTATTTGACATTTCTAACCCGGGTAAAATGACTTTATCTGCCCTGTCTATGCCTCTCATAATTTTATATACCCCCATATGAGCTCTAGAGGAAAGAGGGATCTCCTGGACGCCTACAAAACTTTAACAGAACGAGAGAAACTTTCTTCAAGGAGCGTGTTCCCGGTAAATGGTGCGTCTTACCCAGGGGTCGCGGATTCAGAATGCAAGGTATATCATTGTGAACGGAAATCAGGAGACAGGAGGTAAGGAAACCTGTGGAATTCTCTCTCATAGCACCAGGGGAGGTTGCATCATTAAATATATTCAAGGAGTCGATAGATATACTTCTTAAGGCTAAAGCGATCAAAGACCATGGGGCGAAGGCGGGCTCACGATACTGAGGACCATAATCAGCTATGATCGCGTTAACTGAGGGAACAGGAACACTGCTCCTATTTTCGATGTTTCTTTCATTGGGAATGGGAGACGGACTAAACCAGTTAGTTTTAAGTTACAAAGAGGTTAGGAAAGGGATGGATTGGCCAAAGGGATGTCGCTGCCAGGGAGTGGGGAGGGGGTGGGTGGGCAAGACTGCTGCAGTGATCAATTGCTGATGAAGTCGTCTGGTCGAAAGAATAATGAGAGCGGATAAAAAGGGAAGAAATCAACGACGGGTTACAGAGAAACTGTGAAGAAGTGGTCAGAGCTGCAGGAACCACCCAGCAGATCAGAAAGTGTGAAGACAGAAAGATAGACTAGGTAAATATTACAGCGAAAAGGGTACAACAGAACTGCTCAGTTCAAATCAAACAGAGAATCCGAGTTACCTGAAATTGCTGAATTTGATATTCAGCGCCGAAGACCGCAAAGTGTCCTGATGGAGAACGAGCTGCTGTTCCTCAAACATATATTAAACTTTGTTGGAACAGTGAAGAAAGCAGTGATCTATGTGATCTATATGGCAGCTTGGGTGTAGATCGGAGACTTGAAGTGGCCCGCAACTGGAAGCTCAGGTTCCCTCCTGTGGACTGAATCAAGGTGATCCGCGAGGAGTTCACGCATTCTGCATTTGGTTTCTCCAACAAAGAGGAGACTGCATGGCAAGCAGCAAACGTAAATCACTAGAATGGAAAAGGTACAAGTGAGATACTCATCTCTTGGCTTCCCTGCAGTGCTTTGAGATGATTAGCGATTCACTTGCACTTCGTCCAGTGTTGTGCATAGCAGTTATTACTTACAATGCATCACTTTCTTTTTGTGTCCGGTGCTGACAAGAGAGAGCTTATGGACGCAAGTACGCTGTGCTTAAGGATTTATTAAACTTTTGTCAACACACACACACACACACACACACACACACACACACACACACACACACACACACACACACACACACACACACACACACACGCAGGGAGAGAGAGAGAGAGAGAGGGAGAGAGAGAGAGATGCTGCAAATAAGTTTTCGTTGCACCTGTGCATATACGCATTTGTGCACATGACAATAAACTGAACTTTCATTTTGAAACACAGGCAGATGCATAGACCATATAAATAGGCCAACTGCCCGAAGTTAGCTAAAACATAATGTTGAGGATACTCCACTGCTCAGATATTTTAAAACACACAATTAAATCTGCTTCCCTCATCCTTTCACACAGTGAATTCCAGACCACTGCGACAGGCTGTATAATAGAATCTTCTTCACGTTCTGAGTATGTCGAGGAAAGTTTAACTCTGAGAAATACGAAATTTAAAATGTCATTAAAAGTCATGTGTATCCTGAACTTTGCAAATAGATTCTTCTGCCACAAATGCGTCTATTCTACCAGCATGCATGTGTCTCCTAGAATTCTACAGTTATTATCCTCGGGATTCACAGCGCCCCAGTTTAAGATAAAACGTTAAAATACCTCAAACTCTAAGAAATACTTTGAAACGGTATTAAAGGAATATAACGTCAAAATATCGAAGTCGAGTTTATTGTCATATGCATCGTATATGCAGCATTCACAAAAAACATAAATTAAACATAAATTAAACACAGTTTTTGCAAAGAAGAACACAATTAGAACAGAAAATACATTTTAGTGCAAAGTGTATGACGTGAAATCACTAATTTACAAATTCGCATTTCACCGTTTTCAAATGAATTCAGTCGCTGTTCTAACTCGAGACCTCCCTGGCATGAAACTGATTGGTCGGATACGGAGTCCATTCGTCACCTCTCCTCAGCAGTTAACTACTCTGTAACTTGCCTCAGTGGTGATTCCCTTGACAGAGCGTGAAACCAGAATAACAAACATCTAACTTCAGCTCACCTTGGACTTCCTCGTTTATTCAACCAACGAATAGCTCAGTAGAATTCTTCGTCTGACAAAATATGCATTTTTTCTTGGGGTGTACTGGTCTGTTTGTTTCCCATTCTCCGTCACACTAAAACATTTCTGGATCTGGTTCACTGAAACGAGATTGAACAACCATGGGAATTCTCTACTGTTTGGCTGGATATTTCCTGCATTGTGAAACATTTCGTGGTTTCTACTGCTGATGGAAACATTAACGTTTTGCAATTTCGAAGTTTTCTGTTCTAGTTCCTTACCAAGCAACCCACTGAGAACTGCGTTGCTTCTGTTACGGACTCAGTGAAAGTCCCTTTAAGATAGAGAGTGTGTGTGTATGTGTGTGTGGGGCGTGCTTACATCAATAGAAGATAAAGGACGTAATGACGTTGTTCAAGAAGTCAGGAGAAGAAGGACAGAGAGAGAGAAGGGAGAGTGACACCAGCCTGCTTGTTTTCTCTATCGAAGGATGAGAAACAATAACTGTGTTTTCTACTGAAATCCATGTATGGAAGTTGGAAGTAATCCGGCGGAGTTCACTTTGTTGCTGACCTGCAGAAGTAAACAGGTATTTGTGTGTGGACGACCACAATTCGGATGCTTTTCGGGGTGAGGAATTCACTACCGAGTAAACACTGAAGTGTCGTTTGGGTTCCATCGTGGAACATTTGGATTTCGTAATTACTCTCTCTATGTTTCTCTACGTCTACGTCTTATCTTCAGACAACGGTGGTTGTTGAAGAAGCCCTTTCTCATGTTTCACATTATGGCTTGCGGAACTGAACTTTAAGAACGATTCCGGAACTGGGAGTTTGGGACTTTGTCACACACACACACGAAGAGTTTAGTTTTGGGGTTAACGTTCGAGGTTTAACATTTTTGAATTCTAACATACTAACATTTTTACTTTTATTTTACGTATTATCATAAGTAGTAATTAATAAAATAGTTATTAACACTGAATCATGCTCAGTGTGTTTCTTTTGTTGCTGGTTCGTGGCACTTCTGATCAACAAGACATGCCTTGCATTTCAACTAATTGTAATTGCAACGTTAACAAGGGGAAAACACTCAGTAATGTCCCACAGAAGCAGCTGCAAATTTTAACGACTGTCCCCACTTCTCTGAGAGATGATCATTGATGCTCTTCTCATCAAAGGAAATTTAAGTCACTATTAGAAACGGCTGGCTTTGACAAAAAGTTATCAGTTTGTAAGATTAGCTTTGCTTCTCCTCCCTCCTCCACTGATGCTGCCTGATCCGATGTGTGCTTTTACAGCATTTTCATTTATTTCAGGTTTACAGGAGCCGCAGTGTTTCTTTCCCGAGCGGTTTTTTATTCTCCTCCACCCACACGTTTCCTACTTTTGTCTCCTCCACATAAACCAGCTGCAGCTAAATTATCCCACTATTTGTATCTTTCAATCTCTCATGTTCTGCATCCCATCAAAGAGATTATCTTCTAATCTCTTTCCGCTTTTTTCATCTACCTATCTATCTATCTACCTACCTACCTACCTACCTACCTATCTATCTATCTATCTATCTATCTATCTATCTATCTATCTATCTATCTATCTATCTATCTATCTATCTATCTATCTATCTATCTATCTATCTATCTATCTATCTATCTATCTATCTATCTATCTATCTATCTATCTATCTATCTATCTATCTATCTATCTATCTATCTATCTATCTATCTATCTATCTATCTACCTACCTATCTACCTACCTACCTACCTACCTACCTACCTACCTACCTACCTACCTACCTACCTACCTACCTACCTACCTACCTACCTATCTATCTATCTATCTATCTATCTATCTATCTATCTATCTATCTATCTATCTATCTATCTATCTATCTATCTATCTATCTATCTATCTATCTATCTATCTATCTATCTATCTATCTATCTATCTATCTACCTACCTACCTACCTACCTACCTACCTACCTACCTACCTACCTACCTACCTACCTACCTACCTACCTATCTATCTATCTATCTATCTATCTATCTATCTATCTATCTATCTATCTATCTATCTATCTATCTATCTATCTATCTACCTACCTACCTACCTACCTACCTACCTACCTACCTACCTACCTACCTACCTACCTACCTACCTACCTATCTATCTATCTATCTATCTATCTATCTATCTATCTATCTATCTATCTATCTATCTATCTATCTATCTATCTATCTATCTATCTATCTATCTATCTATCTATCTTTCAGCATTTCCTCTCTTCCCATTTTGTTCTCTCCCTTTCTCTCCTCCTTTCTCTCTTTCACACCATATTCCACACCTACCACTGTCTCTATTTTTTTCTCCCAGATGTTTCATCAGCCGTTGAGCATTTCCAACATGTTTCTGTTTTACTTCAAGTCTCTTAATATTCTGAAGCACCTCACAGATGCTTTATCTAATCAAATGATTCGGAGACAAGAAGTGTGCCCGGTGCTCCTACTGTGGTGTAATCAGGTGATGCGGAGACTAAAATTACACACATTGTCTGCAATCCCGTAGACGGAAACTGGAAGTGCTGCCAATGTAGTAGAAATAAGACTCGATTGTTTAAATAAACACTGCTTTGTGGTTGTGCGCTCCAACATAAGACGTCCACGAGAGTATTTCGATTCAGTGCGGATGGCGGGTGACTCTGAGCGTAGCAGGGATTTTGAGAAGGGTAAGTGCACCTTTAACAGGTCTTGAGGATATCGAGTGGACTTCAGAAGGGGTTTAAGAGATCCTGTATCCTTGAATCTGGTTTTGAGAAGGGTAAACCTCGCTGAGCCTGGTGTTGAGGAGGCCGAGCTTCCTTGCAGCCGGCTTTAGGGATGGTGAGCTTCCCCAGTTCGGATTTTGGGGAGGGTAAGTTTCCCTGAGCCGAGTTTTGGGGAGTTTTCCAAACCCAGCCTCATGGTGAGCGAATGACTCCGAACCGGGATTCAGGGAAAGCGGGTTTCCTTGAATCGACCCTTGGAGTGTCCCTGAATCGTATTTTGAGAAGGGTCAGAGTCTCTCAGCCGGTATATGAGGAGCGCGAATGTGTCTGATGGGGCTTGGATGAAGCTGAGCGTGGCTGAGCAGGGCTTTGGGGAGACACAAGAGACTGCAGATGCTGGAATCTGGAGCAAAAAGAAAACTTCTGGAGGAACACGCGGGTCGAGCAGCATCTGTGAGGGAAGGGGAAGGGAATTGTCGACCTTTCGGGTCGAGATCCTGTATCAGGACTTGAGTGTGAAGAAGGAAGAGAGCCGGTATAAAGAGGAGAGTCAGGGTGGTGAGACAGGATCCAGTAGTTGAAGGTAGACTGATGAGGGGTGAAGGATGACCGGCAGATGGAGCCAACTGGGAGGGGGTGTGTGCAGTTGGGAGGCAGAGACAGGTGGGTGGTAGATGGAAGCAGACAAAGAGAACAGATTGGGTGGGGGGGGGGTGAAGGCAAGATGCTGTGGACGGTGATGAACGGTAACACAAAGGATACCAGTGCCATAATCTGATGAGGAAGGAATGTGATAATGAGAACCATTCGGGGAGAGGTGACTGGAAGATGGAGCCAGATGGGGGAGGGTATCCGGTGGGTGAAATATGTGGTTACTAGGTGGAATAAACCAGGAAGGCTCGGGGGACAAAAATGGGGATTCATGCGTGTCTCCCACCGGATTCCCTCCCTCATCTGGCTCCATCAGCCGTCCACTTCTCCCCGAATGATTCCCATTATCACCTTCTTTACTTTAGTACTTTTATTCCAGAACTAAGAGCCTTTATGTTCCCGCTCATCGGCCTGAACAGCTGTCTCCACCTTCACACTCCCCTCCCGTACCTAGCCTCATCTGCCTTTCATTTATTCACCTTTGACCACTTCCACCTTTGACCTACCTGTCTCTTTCTCCCAACTCCACCTCTCCCCCTCCCTCAAATGGCTCTATCTGCCCGTCATCCCTCATCCCTCCTGGATCCACCTATCACCTCCGGGCCTTCTGCCTCACCACTCCACCTCGTCCCTTTATACTGGCTATCTTTCCACTCCAACCTCATTCTTGATGCAGGTTTTTGATCCAAAGTTTCGGCAATTCCTCCCCCCCCCCCCCCCCCCACCCCCACACCCCGGATGCTGCTCGACCCGCTGAGTTCCTCCCGCGGGTGACTTTCTGCTCGGGCCTCGGGAAGGGTGACTGACCCCGAACCGGGGTTTGAGTTGCTATTTCCCACCGCAACACCACCCAAACTCCTGCCCCTACCCAGCCCAGTCTATATCTGCGTTCCCAATTGCCGTACGGTGGTCCACAGTTCAATGAGCAATGAAGGGGCCTGTTTACTCTTTGTTCGACTTGTTGAGTGAAGGAAATTCAAACTGAGTGCGACTCCTCGGTGCTCCTGCGGCCTCGTTGTTCATCGAGCGTGGCTTTGAGACTGAAATGTCCAGTGAAAGCGGCCGGTGAGACACAACCTACACTTTATCGGCGACTGCTCTCCCACCCCTCCCATTCACCCACTGCAGAAGCCCATGCGTTAAATAATCCCCGTTCCGCGTGTTCTAATGCCTTTTAGGCCTCTAGATGCATTGGATAGTTTGTGCTTCAGACAAGAATTCCACTGAAGCAGACAAAAGATGAAGTAGTTCGGTACACTTCTGAGCAATGTCAAAGGAAAAGGGAAACGAAAGTATTGGATTTCAACAGTTTAACTCCAACTGGGCTGCAGCTGCAGTACTATCAAAATAATTGCCTACAAAACCTTGGTAACTATTCAAATCCTCTTTTATTGGTATTATTAGCACAGTTTAAGTCGGCTTTAGCACGACTTTGTCCTTGGTCCAACCTCCATGACTGCTCTTAATGAAGTGAAAGTAGCTGAGGGAAATTTGGATCATTTCTTAACTATAGATCAGCATTACTCTAACTTCCCTCCTCTCGTTGTGCTTAACTGTATCAAGATGGTGATATGGGAGTTGGCGATGGTACCAGGGATCCTGGTTCCATCCTGACGTCGGCTGCTGTCTGTATGGAGCTTGGACGTCTCCAATGTGACCACGTGGGTTTCCTCCGTGTGCTTCAATGTTCTTCTTGTTTGGTTAATTGGCAACTGTAATTTTGGCCTTAGTGGACTAGGGTTGAAAAATATTGTGGGCGGGGTTACATTTGATCGGTATGTAAGAGGGAATAAGATACAAATGCAGTTGGGTGACCACATGGCAAAACTCCTTTGTTGAGTTCAGAAGAGCGACTTTGAACATTCTGTTGGGGTTGGAGGGGGGGGAGATAATTGCTCTGAGAGCCAGCAAAGACACAATGGGCTGAATGGCCCCCTTTTGTGTCGTGAGAAATAGGACGGTTTAATTTCTGTTCACTGGCAGATTACATACGTGCAGATGAACCACTCAAGCTGATTATCTTTCAAGTCATTTGCTCAGATGCAGATCAATTCGATTCTTTTGCGTGAGAACAGACCACTCGACCCATCCAGTCTATCCGAGCATCTGCGTTACACGCATGGTCTCCCACTCCTCAACATCTCACCCTATCAGCATTACCTTCTTCCTCATCCAAGTCAAAGTCAAAGTCGAATTTATTGTCCTGTGCACAAGTATATGTATGCAAAGGTGCAATGCAAAACTTATTCACAGTAGCATCACAGGCACATATGATCATATAAACAGTATTCACAAAAATAACTTTAATATAAATTAAACTCCTTTTTTTACAAGAAAGAATACAGTTAGAACAAAGTCAATTTCAGTGCAAAGTGGTCAAGGTTGCCATAGTGTTGCTAAACTCCAGTGATTAGGGATGCTCCGGTTGGTTTTCAGAACCGAATGGTTGAAGGGAAGTACCTCACGGGTTTCTTCTTAAATACATCTCTGCTTATTGTCTTTGCCACATGATGGGCTCCACTATTTGCACATTTTGACTCTTCTTTGGGCAAGGAACTTTATCCTGAGTTCTGCGTTTGATCGCTTAATCAAAATCTTTTTTGGACCTCTAATTTTGGACCTGCCAATGAGTATTCTTTTGGTCACATGAAGTACAAAATGCTTTCTTCATCATGAATACTGTAAATGAACTCTTTCATCCGGAAAAAGGACCAAGCCTTTTCATTCTAAAGGCATTTCACAATTCGTCAGACATGGAGCAGTTAAAATGCAGAACTATCTCACTCACAGGCGAGTCCCTGGAATGCGGCGACCAGAACTGCACACAGTGTTAAAGTTCAGGACCAGCATGTTCCAGTGGGGATGAAAGATAAGGATGGCAAGGTTCGGGACTTTGGATGACAATAAACTTTGCAAGCTGAGTCAAAAAGAAGTAAGAAACGAAGCATATGAGGTTTAGAAGGAAAGTTTTAAAGAAGCAGGGAAGAAATTAAACACGGGGTTTTAATGGCTAAAAGGGGCCACGAAGTTACGAAATATCCTTGGCAAGTAAGAATAAGAAGAAGCTTAAGGCATTTTCTACGTATATTAAAAGCAAGATGGTACCTAAGGAAGGGATAGATTCACTCAAGGGTAAAGGAGAGAATTAATGCGTGGCGTTAGAGAAAGTGGGCGTGGTCCAAAATCGCATCGGTGTTCATCAAGCAGAGGACGATGGATGACGGTGAGATCAGGGAGGAGTATGCTGATATTCCAGGGCAAGACGA
This sequence comes from Pristis pectinata, assembly GCF_009764475.1. Lineage (NCBI taxonomy): Eukaryota > Metazoa > Chordata > Chondrichthyes > Rhinopristiformes > Pristidae > Pristis > Pristis pectinata. The sequence continues at coordinate 5,210,885 of NC_067438.1, forward strand.
CATTAGGGAGGAGGTGTTGAAAAACATTGTGAATAACTCCAGAGGACCTGAAGGTATGTACCCCAGGAACCCGGGGGAAGTAAGGGAAATTACTGGGACCTTGCCAGAGATATTTGTATCCTCTTCAGCTACTGGCGAGGTGCCAGAAGACTAGAGGATAGCCAATGTTGTTCCCTTGTTTGAGAAGGGCAACAGTGAAATTAGAGGTCGGTAACACTTACAACAGTGATAGGGAAATTATTGGAGCAGATTCTTTAGGACAGGATTTAGTTTCATTTGGAAAATAAACATGGATTTATTTAGGCTAGTCAATATGGCTTTGTGTGAGGGAAGTTCTTTGAGGATGTGACCAACGTGGCTGATGAACGTAGGTCATTTGATGTTATCTGCAAGGGCTTCAGTAAAGCACTTGGCAAGGTTCCTTGTGGTCGGCAGGTCCAGAAAATGAAGTCACATGATCCCCACGGCTAGTTGGTAAATTGGATTCGAAATTTGGTTGATCATAGAAAACAGAGGGTGCTAGACAGATTTGGATGAAAACGCAGATGGTCTGATTAGTAATTTTGCGGATGACACGAAAATTGGTGAACTTGTGGATAGCGAGGAAGGTTGTCAAAGGTTAAGCAGGGTATAGATCATATGGCAGATGGAATTTAATCCAGTGAAGTGTGAGATGATGCATTTGGGAAGGTCAAACACCACAGGAATGTACACGGTAAGTGGCAGAACTCTAAGGGGTATTAAGGTACAGTGTAACCTTAGGCTGCAAGTTCATAGCTTGTTGACAGTTGTAATATAATTAGATAGGGTGCTAAAGAAGGCGCACCGCATGCATGCCTTCATTGCTAGAAGCATTGAATGTAAACTTTGGCAAGTAATGTTGCAGCTGCATAGAGTTTTGGTAAGGCAACATTTGGAATATCGTGTGTGGTTCTGGTCGCCACACTATAGAAAGTATGTGGAGGCTTTGGAGAGGGTGCAGAAGAAGTTCACCAGGTGTTGCCTGGATTAGAGTGTATTAGCTGCAATGAGAGGTTGTAAAAACTTGGGTTGGTTTCTCTGGAGCGTCGGAGGCTGAGGGGCGACCTGATAGAGGTATATAAAATTATGAGAGACAAAGATGTGTTAGATGTCTTATTCCCAGGGTGTATATGTCAAATACTAGAGGGCATAGTTTAAGGTGAGAGGGTGAAATGTAAATGATACTTATTTGTTTTTCCACAGAAAATATTTTGTGCTTGGAACGCGCTGCCAAGGGAGACGCTGAAAGCAGATACCATAAGCAACTTTTAACGGGCACATAACAGGCAGGGAATGAAGGGATATAGACCATGTGAAGACAGATGGGATTAGTTTAATTTGGCATCATGTTCGGCACAAACGTGTTGGGCCAAAGGACCTGTTCCTGTGCTGTACTATTGTATGGTCTGTGTATCCAGCTGGTCTTTAACCAGCTTAAAAGGAATAGACAGCCAGCGCCTCTTTCTCAGGGCACCAATGCTCAATACAAGAGGGCATGGATTTAAAGTAATGGGTGGGAAGTTCAAGGGAGATATGAGAGGAAGGTGTCTTACCCAGAGAGTGGTGGGGCATGGAATGCGCTGCCTGGGGCGGTGGTAGAGGCAGGTACGTTGGTCAAATTCAAGAGATTGCTAGGTAAACATATGGAGGAGTTTAAAATAGAGGGATATGTGGTAGGAAGGGGTTAGATAGTCTTAGGTGAGGTTTAAAGGTCGGAACCACATTGTGGGCCGAAGGGCCTGTATTGTGCTGTACTGTTCTATGGTTCTATGATTAACACACTCCCACATGTAAGATGTGGACTTACCCAATAACACTTGCTCCCAATCAAGTTTGACCAGTTCCTGCCTAATGCTGTTGTGATTAACCTTCCTCCAATTTATCACTTTCATAGGAGGACCAGTCGTATCCGTGACCATAACAATCTTAAAATTTACGAAATAAGAATTACTGTTCCCAAAGTCCCCCACTGAAATTTCGATCGACTGACCAATCTCATTTCCCAATAAAAGGTCCAGCACGACCTCTTCCTTAGTTGGTCTATCTACATATTGTTTCCAGAATACCCACCTCCACTCGCCGGTGCACATAAGAAATTCTGCCCTTTCTAAGCTGCTGACACTAAGGACTCCTAATCGATATTGGGGAAGTTAAAATTACCCCCTGTTCTTTTTAAATCTTTCCATGACTTGCCTATATATCTGTTCCTCCATCTCCCGCTGATTATTGGAAGGCCTATAGAACATAGAACACTACAGCACAATACAGGCCCTTAGGCCCACAATGTTGTGGTGACATTTTATCCTGCTCTAAGATCTATCTAACCCTTCCCTCCCACATGGCCTCCATTTTCTATCATTCATGTGTCTATCTAAGAGTATCTTAAATGTCCCTGATGTAGCTGCCTCCACGACCTCTGCCGGAAGTACGTTCCGCTCACCCACCACTCTCTGTGTAAATACAATTTGCCTCTTACATTCCCCACTATACCTTTCACCAATGAAATTGAAATTATGTCCCCTCGTATGAGCCATTTTCGCCCTGGGAAAAAAGTCTCTTGACTGTCCGCCCGCCTATGGTATCATTCCATCGTAGTGATTGCACATTTCTTATTCTTGACCTCCACCATTATGAACTCGCTGGATGAACCGTCCCCGATGTCCGCTCTAAGTGCAGCGAAAACATTATCCCTGCTCTGAAATGCTGCTTCCCCACCTCTTTTGCCTCCCTTTCTATCACATCCGGTACATCTCAATCCCGAAACGTAGATCTGCCGGTCCTGCCCTTCTCTCAGCCAAGATGGTGTAATGCCTACATGTTGTAATCCTAGCTCTGTTCTCATCTGTTTTACCCGTTATACTCATTGCATTAAAATGCACTTCAGACCGTCAGACTCACCGTGTTCATTAACATGCCCTTCATTTTCTCCCTTTGGACTGACCTAATTTAACTTCCTCAATCTCTCCATCTGCTGACTCACTGCTCTGTTCCACCCATTGCCCTCCGCCGCAACAGTTTAAACCCTCCAGAGTAGTAGTGGAATTCTAAAGACCTGGTTTCATTTCATGGAAAAGAGTATTGCAAGATTTTCCTGCAGTAATCTGTACAATTCCTGGACTAAAATTAAATTAGAAAAACTACGAAAATAGTACAAAAATAGTTATGGACATAGAAACCAAAACTCATTTGTTGAAATACAATGGTTCAAATCCCACCAAAGACTCAGGCTACTTAAGTTCTGCTGAGGAAAGGAAAATGTTTTAGAAATGAGTTGCCATCATAAAAAACCGGAACCTAATTGTTTCACTATTGCCAACAAAAGTGGGACATCTACTGCCCTTTGGCAGTGTTCCCAACTGCCAGCTGCCTCCTTAAATGACACAGAATACCACTGACGTTACGGGGAATTACAGATGGCCACTGAATGCTGGTCGAGGCTGCAACACTCACATGTAAGAACAAAGAAAATCGACAAGAGGAAAAAAGTAGCTTGTTTTTGCCCGCCTTGAAAAAGGCTGCGCGCCCTTCTGTTCATCTTCGCTCAGATTTAATTCACCAACTCTGCACAGATACATGCTGATGTTATCAGGCTAATTATATTTTAAAACATTTATTCGCTAGGACATACAGCAGCTAGAAACACTTTGCAAGATCAGGCAAAACACTCTGCAAAATCAGACAGACAAGAAAGAGAAAATAACCACCTTTCAGGTCAAAGACCCTTCGTCAAAACTGGTATATAGAGGGAAAATACTCCTTTTAACTTTCGGAGAGGGTAGGGAGTAATGGATAGTATAATGGGAATATCTCTGATAGGGTAAGGCCAGGATTGCGTGGGGAGCTGCTATTAATGAACTCATCTGCTGGAGAAAGAAGTCAAACAAAGAGAAGTCAAACAAATAAAAGCTAAGAAATGCAGGTCAGAGCTGTAGAAAATGCCCAGCAGATTTGGCAATGTTAGCGGAGAGAGAAAAACTGAAGAAACATAAATTGAAGCAGAACTAAAAGCGAAAGACTTAAAATTGCTGAAGTTGTCATTGAGTTGCAAAGACAGTAACTCCCCAGATGAAGCGTTGTTCCTCATTCTTACGTTGGGCGTCGTTTGCTATTTCTATTTCATATTTTCAGCATCCGCAATTTATTCTTGTTTTTCCATTTTACTGAGTTTTATTTTCATTTGTTTGTTTTCATTCACAGGCAGACACCGAACCATGATGTGGAATGGGTTTGTATGTTCATTGATGTTATTTTCTGGTAAGTAATCCACACACAGTTTCATGCCCCAGAGAGAGAAAGACAGACAGAGTATGATGGGAACAGTGGAGGGGGGGGGCGGGGCTGGTTATCTCTTTAACATTATTCTGTCAATTAGTTAGATTATTGCTAACCTAGGGCCTAATTGTGCACTCACATACTCTTCGTTAGTAATTAAAACGATTCGTTTCGAAAACAAAAATTACATTGTGCACAATCCAGTACATCCCACTGACACCAATTATCTAAATAGCTATATTGTAGTCTATTGAGATGCTGTTGTTAATTTTTTAATGGTTGAAAATATCTGGGGTGCGCGGCTTAATAACACACGGTGGGACTGGCGGTCCGAAGTATTTCGTTTAATGCAAGGACTACAACGGGTAAAACAGATGATAACGGGACAGACTATATGGATGGATGGATGGATGGATGGATGGATGGATGGATGGATGGATGGATGGATGGATGGATGGATGGATGGATGGATGGATGGATGGATGGATGGATGGATGGATGGATGGATGAATTTTTAACTTTGTTTTACCGACCTGCAAGTTGATGCACTGGAGTAAAAGTAGATGATATTAACATTCTGGGACATGTCAGGCAACTCAACAAAATATCATAGAGAAGGTTACTTAAGCAGTTAAAACCTCACCCCTTACTTGCAAGATGCAGATTTTTTATCTCCATTCGTTTTTGATTCAGTGAAGAATGTTCCAACGCAATTTTCCAATGTTAACAATGAGGACAGTCGCCAAACTCAGACGGTATAGCCTGACTTTGTAAATGGAACTAGGATATCGCAGCCATTACAGAAACTTGGTTGAGGGAAGGGCAGGACTGGCAAATCAACTTTTCAAGGTTTACATGTTTCAGAAGTGATAGAGCGGGATGTAAACGAGGTGTGGATTGAATTGCTGAGTAGGGTGAACATCACAGCTGCAATTAGAGGGAATATCTTGGAGGGATCATCCAGGGAGGCAGCATAAGCAAATTTTACTACAGGGCTTCCGGTGCCATGGCTGCTCCATAATGACTTAAGACACACACTTAATAAGACAAGAACACACAAGAACGTGAAAAAAAACAGAATTTACCCATTCGTCTATCGTGGCGATTCGACATCATCGCTGGAGCGTATATTTGCCACTTTGTGATGATGGCGGGTCTCCCACCGGAGCAGTTTTGACTCAGTGCCAGCTACCTGAAAAAAATTCATGTGTTGTCATTATATCTAAACATGTATCGAAGTCTTCCATTAATATGTTCAGTGATTGAACCTCCTAGATCCCTTTGACTGGAGAATTCCGGCGATGCACCGCCCCATAACTGGTAAAAGTTCTTCCCTTCTCTGCCCTGAACGAGTAAACATCAGTTTTGATACTGTAAGCTCCGGTTTCAATTTCTGAGCGGGAAGTTTCAACTTGGATTTAGCTTGCGAAGCCCCGTAAGAATTTTGCAGGTTTCAATTACATCACCTGTCATTCTTTCAAACAGTGGATAGAATGGCTCCTTTCTGCTCAATCTGTCCTCGTACTCCTTTGATCTGGAGCTGAGACCATTCACAATGATCTAAATGTAGACCGTCCAGGGTTCTTTGTAATGAACAGAAGCACACAGGTACCGAATCGTCCTGACTACTCCAGAAGCAACTGTCCCACTCGACCCCTCTAGCTTTCTCTGCGATATAATAAGGTCATGACTGATGTGACTGCATGGATGAATGGATGGATGGATTTTTATCTCAGCATTTACCGGACTGCAAGTTCAGATACTGGTGTAAAAACAGATGATATTAAAATTCTGGGAGAGGTTTGGCGAATAAACAAAATATCATAGAGAAGGTTATTTAGACAGCTAAGGCCTCATGCCTTACTTGCAAGACGCAGCTTTATATCTCCATTCATTTTGATTTAGTGCAGAATGTTATGACGCAATTTTCTGATGCTTAATGATGAGCACCGTCACCATCTCCGGCGCTGAAATTCAGATTTGTGAAATTATTGAAAATTGGTTGTGTTGTAAATAGCAAACTGCAACTTCAAGTGGCCTTTTGGGAAGGCCAGACAAGCATGGGACGTACACCATATTTGGCAGGGCTCTAGGCAGTGTTGATGAGCTGAGGGACCTTAGGGTAAAAGTCCTTAGAAGCCTGAAAATGACAGCACCATTGGATAAGGTGGATAATGCGATGTTTGCCTTGATTGCCATGTCATTGAATATAAGAGTTGGGACGTCAGATAACAGTTTCATAAAATATTGGTTAAGCCACATCTGGAGTACTGCCTGCGGTTCTAGTCGCCACACTATAAGAAGGTTTTGATTGCGCTGGAGAGGATGCAGAGGAGGCTGAGGGGTTACCTAATAGAAGTAGGTAAAGTTATGAGGGGTAGATTGGGTAGTTGGTGACAATCTTTATTCCATGATTGGTGTGCATAAGAAACGACGACATAGTTTTAAGGTGAGAGATGAGAAGTTTAGAGGGGGATTTTTTTCACACAGTGGATGGATGGAGACCGGATTGCACTACCTGAAGAGGTGGCGGAGGCAGATACTCTCACGATATTAAGAAGCACCTAGACAAGTACAAGCATGGGAGTCTATGGATCCAATGTGGGTAAATGAGATCAGTGTAGATGAGAGCAACGGTGGCATTGACACACGGGCCCCAAAGGACTGTATCTTTACTGTACGACTCTATGAGATTATTTCGGGTTACAGGAGCTGCTAGAAAAATCAACCAATCGCCGCAGCGCATCACTGTTACTGAAGGGGGGACGGTGCAGCTGAACTGTACTTTCAGCCTGAAATCAAGCCATCAAGGGGACAAAATAATAGGAAGCATCAGTTGGTACAAAGACGAGGAAGATCGTTGCGTTTGCGCCACGTGCAGCGGATATCAAGGTCGCGTTCTGCTGAACAGTTCAATAGGCATTCTACGTGAAACTTTGCAAATCACCGATCTCAGAATCAACGATACAGGAAAGTATTACTGCAAAGTGGATATTTTCATGGAAGCACAATATCTTGGAAACGGGACAGAAGTCATAATCAGACGTAAGTTCGTATTACCTTACATTTATATTCGACTGACTATGCATCCCTCTCAACAGCGTCACCAACTCCTGCAAAAAAAAGGTTGCTTAATGCAAATTTAGGCAAAGAAATTCGGAATACTATTAACATATTAATGATCTGTTATATGTGCTCAAAATAATGATAAGCAAACTGAAATTGCAATCGCCACAATCATACGACTACTTAAGGAGTTATTTTAACTCAGACTGTCCACAGGAAACTGGCGGAATCGGTCACACACATATCACGAACCAGCAACAAAAGAAACACACTGAGCATGATTCAGTGTTAAAAACTATTTTATTAATTACTACTTATGATAATACGTAAAATAAAAGTAAAAATGTTAGTATGTTAGAATTCAAAAATGTTAAACCTTGAACGTTAACCCCAAAACTAAACTCGTTGTGTGTGTGTGTGACAAAGTCCCAAACTCCAAGTTCAGGAATGGTTCTTAAAGTTCAGTTCCGCAAGCCATAAGGTGAAACATGAGCAAGGGTTTCTTCAACAGCCACCGTTGTCTGAAGATAAGACGTAGACGTAGAGTAACATAGAGAGAGTAACTACGAAATCCAAATGTTCCACGATGGAACCCAAACGACACTTCAGTGTTTACTCGGTAGTGACTTCCTCACCCCGAAAAGCATCCGAATCGTGGTCGTCCACACACAAATACCTGTTTCCTTCTACAGGTCAGCAACAAAGTGAACTCCACTGGATTACTTCCAACTTCCATACATGGATTTCAGTGGCAAACACATTTATTGTTTCTCATCCATCGATAGAGAAACTAGCAGGCTGGTGTCTCTCTCCCCTCTCTCTCTTCTTCTTCTACAACGTCATTACGTCCTTTATCTTCTATTGACGTAAGCACGCCCCACACACAAATACACACACACTCTCTATCTTAAAGGGACTTCCACTGAGTCCGTAACACACACAAATCCGATAAAAATCAAAGAATAAGACGGGATAAAATGCTGGGATTGCTCAGAGGACATGCAGAAAGAGTCCTCATGCCATCATAGAACATTTGCGATAGAGCAGGAGACATCGTAGCGGCTGGGCGAAAGAAATCTGCACAACCCAATCCTGACCAGCAGCATGTTCTCAACCCCGCAGTTCACCGCGCTTAAAATGCACATCTAGACACGTTTTAAATTTCGTGAGATGTGCCGCCTCCACTACTTATTCAGGCAGGGAGTTCGAGACGCCAACCACACTGTGAGTGAAATTGTTTTTTCCCCATTGCTCCAGATTCCAGCATCTGCAGAATCTCTTGTTTCCCCATCTCCTGTCTGACTTTCCCACTAATTATTTTTTCATCTTTTCCCTTTTTATAAATGTTAAAGCCCCTTTCTATTTGATCTGTCTGGGCCCCTCATAAATGTCCATACTCCAGCCGTCTACCCTCAGCCTTCTCCCTTCCAGATAAAACAATCCTAGTTCGTCAACCTTCCATCAATAACGAAAATATTGCTGTACAGTCAACATCCTCCCAGAAGTTATTCACCAGTTAAGGGCGTTAACCCTTTATTACAACGGACATAGCCAACAGTTCAGTTTGCCTCTCTGCAGGATGCTGTCTGTTCTGCTCAGCATTTCCTGGTTCCATTTTACACTTCAGACATTGAAAAGACATCTAAATCAAATATCATATAACTGCTCACTTACCGCTAACATCGCCCCACCCAAGTATTTGCACAGAAAAAGAAAAGTTAATTACAATATATTCTTGTGGATTTTATCTGTTCAACATCTTGATTCCGCGATGTAGGGAACGCGTTCGCATCCAGCCAACGTAACCAAAACAATCAGTCAGAAAATTTAAACAGAGTAAAACGTTATTTCGAGTTTACCTGCTCATCATGGTTGGAGCAACGCCGAACAGTCAGCGTGGCAACCAAGCTAAGTGTTCTCAGCTAAAACCTTCCGTCAAAAATAGCACGCAGCATAAACACGGAAAACGAGGAGGGGACTAAAACCATATACTTTTATTTCTCAGCAGGGAGTGGTGACGACGGCAAAACATTGTTTCTGAATGAAAGTAGCATCTATCTGCCTGTTTTGTCACTCGTGGTTGTTGTGCCCCTCGCGTTGGCGCTGTTTGTCATCATTTATACTCGACGCCGCGGCCGACTTTCAGGTAATTACATTGAATGCAACCACCTTGATTCGTGAACACAAGACGAGATAACATAAACAAGAGTTGGCTTCCTGGGCTCTCAAGAAATCACCACCATTCGATATGACCATGGCTGCTCTACCCCAAACCTTACCTCCTCTTCTGTGCCAGATCCTCATAACCCTCAATCATTCAAAGAGAATGGTCTACCTTCACTGCAAATCCCACCAGTGAGTTGGGCTCCAGAACTAACTGGACTTAGTTCACGTGGAATGAGTTACTTTATGTTACTCATTCGTTCATGAGACCGACATTGCTGGGAATTTTAGTCCCCATCTCTCATTGCCCCTTGTGAGAAGGTAGTTGAGAGTCAAATCATTAATTGGTTTAGATTTACAAATAGGCGAGGAAGAGGAAAAGAAGAACAATACAGTAAGCTGGCAGTTTCATAGTTACCACGAGTGAGACTAGCTGTTTTCTCAAGGTTAATTATTTGCTTTCCTGTGCTCATGGCTCTGGATCGATTGCCCAGAATTCGGGCGACTAGGCCAGTGACACAACCACAACATACAAACAAAAGAACATAGTAGAAGAAGTAAACCAGTCGACTCTTGAAGCCCACTCCACCAATCAGTACGATCATGACTGATCAACTACCTCAGCCACACCTTCTTGCATTATCCTGAAATATTTTGATTCCATCGATACCTGGAGATCTTTCGGTCTATGCTTGAATTAATTCAATGATGGTATCTACAAGTCTCACGTGCAGGAAGTTCCATTATGATTTACTATCCTGTGTATGAAGAAATTCTTCTTCATTTCACACATAAACAGTTTACCCCCTAGTCTGAGATTTTGACTCCCAGTTCGAGGCTCGTCAGCCTGGGAAACTTCTCTCTGCTTCCAGTTGATTTTTCCAGATTTTCATTGAGCATCTCCTTTTCAACTCAAGATACGGCACGCCTAATTTACTCTCTGTTTCCGCAAACAGCATACCACCCATCTCTGGAACCACTCTCGTTGATCTTCCGCTATGGCAATTATATTCTTTCTTAGGCAGGAAGACCAAAATCCTTGCTGCAGTCTCCCCAAAGCCAAATGCAATTGCAACAGTATATCCTTACACCTGCATTCAAATCCAATTATAATAAAGGTGAATACAGTAAACCATTCGACATCCTATCGCGCATTGTTGGGTTGACTTTGTACATGTACACCGAATAATAATAATAATTTCTTTATTAGTCACATGTACATCGAAACACACAGTGAAATGTGTCTTCGCGTAGAATGTGCTAGGGGCAGCCCGCAAGTGTCGCCACTCTTCCGGCGCCAACATACCATGCCCACAACTTCCTAACCTGTACGTCTTTGGAATGTGGGAGGAAACCGGAGCACCCGGAGGAAACACACGCAGTCACGGGGAGAACGTACAAACTCCTTACAGACAACGGCTGGAATTGAACCCGAGCCGCTGACGCTGTGATAGCATTACGCTAACGGCTACACTACAGTGCCTGCCTAAAGGAGAGCCTCTCCTTCAAGCCGGACTTCCCCTTGATCATCAATACGACCCGATTTTTCACCATTTTAAATATACTCTTTTTTTTTTGTTTTGTGACCACAAGGGATCACATCATATTTACACCCTACTTGTCCATAACTCCACGAAGCCTCATTACATTCTCCCCTGTGCTCTAAACCCCAGCTAGTTTAAACTTGACACTTGTTTTCCTCAGGCAAGTCGTGTATTGTGAGTAGAAGGGGCGGAAGCACTGATCTCTGTGGTAGCCACTAGTCACGACCTGACAGCAAAAGAAGAATCCATTTATTTCCATTCTTTGTTTTCAGTCCGATAACCAATCTATTCAAGAAAATTACATCAAGTTCTGTGTGCTCCAACCAGACTCCTATGTGGAACATTATGGGAAACCTTCTGAAAATCTAAATACATCACATTAATTAGTCCCCCCTTGTCTGTTTTCACATCCTTAAGGAATTCTAGCAGATTAGCCAAACGAGGTTTTCTTTTCATAAATCCATGCTGACTCTTCAGACTCCTCTGATCCTTTTTCACATGCCATGTTGTAGTAGCCGGCGTTTCCCCTACTGCTGACATTAGACGAAGAGGTCGGTCATGTCCTTTCTGTCTCCCTCCCTAAAACCAGTGGGGTCACAATTGCTACGCTCCAGTTCACAGAATTGCAGGGTATGTAAACCTAACTTGGCAGATACAGTTCTTTCATCAGCCCATGGAGGAATATCCACTTCAATGAATACCAGACCCGATATACAGCTGGCATTGCAAAATATCCATTAATTTAGTCAATATACAGAAGAACGCCAGCATTTTATGCAAAGTTTATTTCATAAAATTGAATGTTTTCCACGAATTTTGGATTTTATTTTGCATTAATCTGAAGCAGGAAAGAACATGGATTATGTTTATAAAATATTTGCACACACTTCGCCTACCTCTTTGTCCCAAAAAAACTACGATTCTAGATTTTGAGAAGCTTCTTAAACGGGAGTCTGAGGAGGACAGGTCTAGAACGCAGAGGAGCAGAAAAAAACAGGGGGAGGGGGGTACACAATATGTAGAAAACCACTGTTAATTATCAAACGTCAAGGTCATTAACCTCAGAACCTTCAATTATTGCATTCAATGGGCCACTTCAATGTTTTATTGATTGTTCAGGATCTTATCCCGCAATGTAACATATTAACAAAAGTACAGAGAAAATTGTATAATTTTATAAAAGTAGGATATGTTAACGAAGAAACTTGTTCGCATAGTGTCCATTTTCTATTGACAGAGTTGCATTTTATTTTTGGAAGTTATTTCATTTGTGGGTTTGATAAAAAAAAATCTGTTTAAAATGTTTTATAGATAAAACATCTGGAACTCAAGTCGTGACTAAGGTATGTAGCCTGTTAATACTTCTTTTTTACTCGATTTGTTCCGTGGTTATTTGCCATTGTGTGTGACGATTTTTGAGGAATAAACAGAAATAGGAGGTTTGGGATAATCCAGAGAAGTCAAGGTCCCAGGCTCCAGACACGTCCGATTAAGACACTGGACGTGGGAGCCTGGTACTCTTTTTTTTTAAAAAAGGATAAAGTAAACGCCTTTACTGCGCTCGATCTTTAGAGATTATATTCGAAGCTTCTACACAAATTCGTTCTTCAATGTATCTACTCTAACACAAGCACTGCAAACATATTATATGAAACAACTTTGATATAACCTCAACAACCCATTTCAGCCCCAGTTATTTCAACCATTTTTATAAGAGAGAAGAAGCCACCGACACATTGAGGCCAGCGTGTGCTGGTGTTTTAGCTTGTTGTCATCGTGCTAGATTGAATTGTTTCGAATTTGGCGGCTAAAATCCCGAGTAATTTAGGAAAATATATTTCCTAACCTATTTCCCTCAAGATAGTACCTATGGTAAAACAAACATATTATTGTAATGCAGTTCATTTAACACAGCAAATTAAACAGCGCCCCCAGGTAGAGTTTACTTGCATCTTTATTTGATCGTAACTCCAGGGTACACATCGCACATCAAGTGGTCCTTAATTATTTTGCAAGCGAAACACGAAAATGTGGGTCTTTTGTTTATAATATGGCAAACATTTGCTTAGGCGATGTCTAATCTGTTCAAAGTTCTATGGTGTATTTAGCATCTGAACAATCAGAGAGCAGTGGGTAGTTTCATCTTCACTGAATAACATGATGCACTTAAAACAATTAAGACGCTTTCTTCCCATAGTCAGCTTCGCAGCGGCGTGGTTATTAACGTTGGACTGCTGAACTGTATAGCAAGAGAGAGCGGGATAGACATGAAACTGTTAACAGCACTTCACAACTCACATTGTTATGGCCTTTAAAAAAACACGCTCCCTAAAACACATTTGCTACTGAACAAATTCTAATCTTGTTTAGGCTTTAAATCTTGTAATCAATGATCTGTTTCATTCAAGGAAGAGGGAAGTGTAATCTATGCAAACCCGATTATCTGTAACTCGAACCGGAATCACCCACTGGATTACGCTGAGTGCGAGTCAGTGAAGTCTCAAGTACGGAACGATGGACCAGTGAAGGCTAGGCCGCTATCACAGGCGGGAAGAAGTGAAGACTCGGTTGTATACTCTTCGGTGATGCGGTCAGATCATATGAAGGATCCGGCGCCATTGAAGCCCAAGAAGACTCCCAGAAGGGAGGAGAATCAGGTCGTGTACGCGACCGTGAATACGAGGCATTTTTGAGGAAGCCGTCTCCGAACATTGGCAAAGAGCTGTCCGGGAGGCAGTGTTGTCTGCTTAACAGAAGTTGCTTGCATCCTTGATATTCCATGAACAAACATAAAAGTTTCTCGATGCTTCTGTTGTTATTCGTTTGTTTACCTCAAGATGCTTGCATTGTTCGCATTGTCTTATGACATACAAGGCCATTTGGCCCATTGTGTCCATGCTACCTCCCAGAAAAATTCCATGAAACCCATTTCTCTTCACCATTCTCTCTCCTCCTATCTTGATCATCAATGGAATTTTTTTCTTCAATTGAGATGTTTTCCTGTTGATTGTAATTATTAAAATTGTTTATTTCAGTGAACGTGCGAGAAGGGAGATTTTCTAACGGTGATTTGAACAGCACTGCAAACTGTCTGCCAATCGCTGCTCAAAGCGCAGCGCACTGCACTCAGAGATCTTACAACTTTTACATGCCCTTATTCTCAAAAAGACATAAGCAAGTAGTATTCCAATTAACCCACCCAAGCAGAGCAACTGCTGAGAAAGTCGACCCGTTGGTGGAACGGAGGAGAGTCAGATAAAGAAGTAATGCAGAATTACAAGCCCTGAAATTAGGAAAAACCTTTTCACTAATCTAGTTTAAAATATGGTGGGAGAAGGTTCAATCACGGCTTTAAAAATTAAAAAATAAGATTAAAATTTCAATGAAAAAGAGAGATGTACAGGGAAAGAGATGGAAAATTAATCTTCCAGCGTGTACCTTACAAAATTCAAACGAGAGCTCAAACGAGAGAAACAGAGGGCTGCAGAGGTTGAAAAACACGATGATCCTGAAGGAACTCAGCAGGCCAGGTAGCATCCGTGGAGAAAAGTAGGCGGTCAACGTTTCGGGTCAGGACCCTTCTTCAGGACTGAAGATAGGAAAAGGGGAAACTCAATAGATAGGAAGGAAAAGCAGAGCAGTGATAGATGGACAAAATAGGGGAGGCGGGTGGCACAGGGTGGTGATAGGCAGATGCAAGTGACAGATAGTGATAGGCAGGTGCGGGGAGGAGGGGAGAGCATGTCCACCGGGGGATAGATCAAAGGTAAGGGCAGAGAGGGAAGAAAGAAAAAGTAAAAAAGTAGAAAAAAGTGGCTAAGGAAGGGAAGAAGAGAAGAAGCGTGGTTGGGGAGGAGTTGGGGTAGTGGGGAAAGGGGGATGGGGATTACCTAAAGTGGGAGAATTCAATGTTCATGCCGTTAGGCTGCAAGGTTCCAAGACGGAAAATGAGGTGCTGTTCTTCCAGTTTGCGCTTGTAATTCTCCTGGCAGTGCAGAAGACCGAGGACTGACATATTAGTGATCGTGTTGGAGGCGGAGCTGAAGTGACTGGCAACGGGGTGATACAGATCGCGGTTACGGACAGAGCGCAGCTGTTCTGCAAAACGGTCAACCGACCCTGTCTGCCTTCAGAAGACTCTTGTAACTGAGCAGAGGTGCTTTGCCATGCGGTCACCTAAATGCTTTTTGTTTCCCCAACGCATAAGGGATAGTATTGTGAGCATACAGCACAGCACTCTAAAAGCGGCACGGTGGAGTTATGCTTCATTTGGAATGGTGTTTCAGTCCCTGGATAAGAAACATTCTACCAGCATCCTTTAATGACGTCTTTCATGGAAATGTTTCTCACAGCTTTTCTGCCTCCCATCATTAGTTTCCTTTCTTTCTGTCTGCTTTGATTAATCTATCAGCCAGAAGGATTCAACAGTAGCAATCCTGGCTCCACCCTGGCATCCTTTCCCCAACCTCTCTGCAACTCAAGCCTACCATGTTTTCTGTATTTCCCGTTCCTAATGAAAGAAACAAAGAGAACAGGAGACATAAACTTGCTTCCTCATTCAATCCGATTCTGGATGATCATCTACTTCAATATCCTACTCCCACCTTCAGCCAATGTCCATTGATGACGCTGGCATTCAGCAATATATCCAACAGCGACACACAAGGGACTGTTGGAATCTGGAGCCCAAAAAAAAAACAAGTTGCCGGAGGAACTCAGCTGGTCAGGCGGCATCTGTGGAGGCAAAGCGGGCACAAGAGGCTTTGCCTGCACAGATGCTGCCAGACTCTATGAGTTCCTCCAGCAGTTCTTTTGCTGCGTAAACCTAACGGTCCCTTGAATATGTTTAATGACTTGTCCTTACCTAGTTCTTTGACAGAGAATTCCATATGTTCCCTAACCTCTAGATGAAGAAATGTCTCCGGATTTCCGTTATTAATGGTATACCTGGTATCCAGAAGTCGCGACCCCTGATTCAATTCTCCACATCTATTGGCAGCGCCCTCATCGCAGAAAGCCTCTTCGACGTATTAGCATTTAACAGCTTTCTATGAGACTTGCTCTTACAGCTTCTCCTTTCCCAGTCTTTTTTCAGCAAATTCTCAGTCTATTGCCTTAAATTTTAATCGTTTGACGTTTCCCCTCAGATGCTGCCTGGCTATGTTACATGTTCCCAACATTTTCTGGTTTTGCTTTAATTATTTCAGATGTCCAGCATTTGTCGATATATGATTTTCATTGTCTACTCTTTTTTTTTGCTTTTTTCTGCTGCAGTGGGTAGCGAGCCTAAAAAGCTGGCTTTCTCCTGGATAAAAAAATTTACGTCCACATTCAGAGATCGTCCCGGCATGAGCTTTAATAAATGACGACGAGTCTTTCCACTTTGTTGCGTCGTGCGGGCCTAAAACTGACGTCAGGAAGAAACGTCAAAAGGCACTCTGCCCACTACTTCAGAACAATTTCAGAATAAGTCCCGCCCCAAGCGTTATCCCGAATTTACTGAAATGTCTAGAAGTGTTGAGGAATTTCTAAGATAAACTAAATGTTGTAAACTACCCACAAAAAAACTAAAGTAATGAAAATCTTTAAACATCAAATATGACTCTGTCCCTTCTGATGCTTGCAGCTCTTTGATAAAGCATGCAATTAATTACTTCTCTATGTTGCATCTACTCGGTCACGTTCCTTAACTTATGGTTCTTCTCATACTTCTTTCTGAGAACTGCTACTCTGTCACCTAGTTCACACTTTAAAGGACTGGTTGTCCTTCATCTAATTCAGATATTAAAGGTGGATAAATATAAACTGGAGTCCGTTTCACCAGGATGCAATTACCCGCAAGTGTTATACACAAGTCATTAATGATTATTTCTGGAAAACTTTTATTTTGATAAAGAATGAACACGATTCCACTTGATAACATTTACTAACAACTAAACATTCTGATGGATATCGATAGAAAGTGTGATGATTATAAGGCCCCCTCCCCATAAAAATAATACAGTTGTAATATTTCAAAGATCACAATAATAGTCCACAATATTTTATGGAATTATAAAAACAACAGAAAATGCTGAAAATATTCAGCAGGTCAGGCAACATCAATGGAGGGCGAAACGCAGAGTTAATATTTCAGGCCGAAAATACAAACAAATGCAGATGTTGGAAATCTAGATAGGAACAGAAAATGTTGAAAACACGCAGCAGGTGACTTAACGTCTGTAAAAAGAGTAACTGTTTAACTGGGAGAAGTTCTGAAGGTTCCCGGAGCTCAGAGGTTAACAGATTCTCTTCCCACAGATGCTGCTGGTGTTTCCAGCATTTTATCTTTTTATTTACTATTTTAAGCCTTTCGACAGTACAGTTTGTGGATACAGTTTGAGACTAAAGAACAACAGTTGTTTCAACCAGAGGCTTTCTCAAGACCACAAAAACGTCAATACCCTAACTACAATCTGATGTGACCAGGAATGAGCGCACTGAGAACACAGTGTTGAGTTTCAGTTATCCCAGGTTTCATGAATCACATTTACGTCAATGGGTGGTGAGACGTGACTTTCTTGGTACAGATAACTTCATATTCATTTCCTGCTAATATAGTTTCAGCGAAGTATTGGATGTGCTTATTCAAACACATAGGGAAGCTCAGTATTTATTATCTGAGAAAATAAAATGCATAAATTAGTATACCAACGAACGAAAGTGGCATGGAACAAAATTGACCACAATTATTGCTTTTTTAACTGGTTGTCAAGAATGTTGCTCAATAACTCCTGATTGAGGCGCTGAAGTCTGTCCAGAATATTTCCCTGTTCTACTTCCTTCCAGACTGCTTCCCTTGTTACAACCAGACTATGTCAAAAACTCTGTCCTCGATCTGTGTCACAGCTAGAATGCAGGTTTTGTTATTACGGTAAAGGACAGCGCTGGAGACGGTATGGAGGATAATGACAAGGATGGGCTTGATTGAGATTCCACGTTGTTGATATTTCTATAGGGAGCCCTCACCTTCCACCATCTGATATCCAGTGCGTAGCTCTGCGTACGGCAGTGCGGAATTTGGAAGTGTGAAAGCAGTCAGATGCCTCACACTCTTCTGCTGGATTCCCCACTGAAGTCAGTAGGGGTCGTACTGTGGTGACGGGCCGGGTGCACTTTGCCTTTGGTCTTTCACCTGTCCGTCAGCAAAGCTGGCATGCAAGCAGCAACACTCTTCATTTCAATTGGATGGCCGACATATGTTACAAAGATAATTCCAATCATTTTTTTTTAATCTCGTTGTGTTTTTCTACATTCCACCTTATTTCATCTTTTGGTCAATTTATAGTAATTTAAGACATTTTCCAATATTTAGTATTTTTTTTATTTTCATTGATTTATTCTTTAATTATTCGAAACCATTTAACCTTTTTTGTAATGTCTGTGAAAATCAGGTTCCATATGTTGAGACCGGTTCGCCTCCTGAGAGGCCACTTGAGTTGAGGCTTCCGTGAGAGTAGACCTGTAGTTCCACAGCATGGAAGAAGCACCCATGGAAATAATGTGGTACATGGTAGTTATGAGAAAATATTAGCTGGCCTGTGTTTATTTCAATTTTCGGAGCAGATGAGAGGTTTAATCGATATGTGTACAATTATGAGATGGCTGAAAGAGATAACAGTAAGCATTTATTTCCTTACCAGGTGGGGAAAGAACTTCCAGACATTGAATAAGATAATAGTTGGAATTATAGCGAAGTTGGGGATATTACTTAAGCCAAAGATTCGGCGGTGTTGGGTGGGGGGGGGGGGGTGTGGAATGGGGGACAGCTCGGAAGGATGTTAGAAGCAGATACCACCATCGTATTTATAAAACATTTAGTGAGCACTTGCACACTTATAACATTTGAGTTTGCAGATTGGATTGTAGTATTCATCTCAATGTCACTTTTTCGGGCAGAATTGTTATACTGAGTCAAATGGCTTCATCCTGTGCCCTATATTTTTTTCAATGATCCGGAGTCGAAACTCAAGATGAGGAATAATTACAAGCGGCTAGGGACGATGAATGAACCAAATCGAACATGGTGCCAATACATAAAATATATTCCAGCAAATAATGCACGGACGAATATGGGACTTTGCCTTGAGTTTCGGTCTGCTAATCCCATTGCAAAGTGGATTCATATGTTATTTTTCAGAATTAAATCGCATTTTACTTCTGCAATTTTATGATATTCCACCATACTTAAAAGCCATCTATCCTTTGTTCAAGAACATTGAGCGATTATGGATATTTTGATTGAATAGTTGGACGATTTAAAACCGAAGATTTTTTAACTTCCCTGTTGGAATATTGAATACAATGAAGAAAATTTGCTCGCTATGAAATATACTCCAGTTTTCTTACCGCTGACGTTGTCCGGCCTGATGAGTGATACCAGCATTTTCTTTTTTATTATTTCAGTTCCAGCATTTGCATTTTTACTTCAAATTATGTGACTGATTTCAAAGGTCCTTCTGATTTCTATGGCTTTGTAACTCTCGACAGAATCTATCACCACCTACCGGCTGAACAGCATATCACAAGGCTATGTTTGGATTGCCATGTAAAACGGAATTGCTATGTGGTTGCTTAGCTCTATCACCATTTACTTCATCACTTTTCGCAATGAATTCATTAATCTAATTAATTAATTGAGGTGTTGAAATAAATCTATTAATTCGCAAAGTAATAGACAATGAAACTACATATTGCTATTTCTGTGAAGATTAATAATCTACTAAAGTGAAATATTTCCCGTATTCCTCGTGAAAAAGAACACAAGAACATAAGACACTGAAGTACCAGTAAGCCATGTGGGCCTTCATACTTATTCCACCACAGATAACCAGTTACCACTTTCATTTAACTGACTAAAATATGATCAGAGCCCACAACAGATTGGAATGAAGGAGAGGCATTTCTGTTTAAATCTAGATTTGTTAAGTAGGCAGACTTCCTCAATACGTTTAATTTTTCCTTGTCAATTTAAATTGTGGTGTTACATATCTCACCAGGCGAAATGTGTATCTTGGATTAGATTTTAATTAATTATGAGGGGGGGGGGAGGCCAATCAATGGCTTCCAGTTGTTCTGTTTGTTTCCCTTCTTTTGTCGTGGTTTTCGTTTGTCACCGCTCACCGATTCATTGCTTTCAGGGGAAAAGGAACATTTTGGATTTGAGTATCTTAGCAGAACAACCACCATTAGCGGTAGTGGATAAAGCAGAGAAAACAGGTTTGTCCAATTTAGTATAAGTACAAATTTCAATAAATTGTCTTAAGCAATTAATAACATCACATAAAACCACTGATTGCAAAACACTCCCATACTATGTTATACAAGGATAGTCTGTGACCCACGAAAATGCAGAGCACAATAGATGCTGCCGTATAACTGATTTCTGCAATGAACTATAAGATGTATTTCGCATTTATTATCTATAAACCCAGCACCAAATGCCGTCTAATATTTCCGTTGGTAATTTATTACTGCATTCTCATGAACACTTGCCTGTTAGATCAGTTTGTTGCTATGACAATTCTGTAGGACTCCCGGGTGTGGATGAGGAAAACTGTTATAATGTTGATCAAAACAAATACTGCAAGTTTCACTCCCATTGCAAGTAGCTGCCAACGCAAGCTCCTTCCACTTTCTGTTGGGCTCCCGTCTGTTGAGAATAAAGAAAATCACATTCACCAATTACCTTTCTGGGTTCATTCTATTTCCTTTCAGTTTCGTGCATCCGAATGTTGCTTTTTTTCTTTCTAAATAAGGGCAAATACGATCACAGATAACTGGTCTGGCCGGCACAGCGACGCAGTCAGTAGAGCTGCTGCCTCAGATCTTCAGCAGCGTGGGGTCAGTCCTGACTTTGGTGGAGTCGGTGTGGAGTTTGCACGTTCTCCTTGTTACTGCGTGAGTTTGCCCCTGGTGCTGCGGTTTCCACCCTCTTCTTGATAGGTTAATTCACAACTATAAATCACTCCTTCTGCGTCAGGGAGTTGATGGGAATGTGGGGACGATAAGTTACAGGGGGAATTGGATTGCTCTGTAAACGGACATAGACTTGATGCGCCAATTAACTTCTTTCCCTGTTGCATGGAAATATTGTACTTTGTCTTGATTTTCTGTCTGCTAATCCCACTGCGGAATAAGTTATTTCTCCTATTAAATACAATTTTACTACTGCAATTTCATTATATTCCACCATACTTCAACATCACCCATATTTTGTTAGTGAACATTGAGCGATTATGATATTTGACTTGACAGGTGGACGTTTTAATTTTTTTTAGTTTTTTGAGTTTTAAAAACCCCTTTTAACTGGACGATTTAAGCGTGAAGACTAGATTTTTAAAAAACTTTTCATTCAATATCTTATTGAAGTATTCAACACAATGGAGGTAATTTGTTCGCAATCTAATACAGATAATAGTCATGGGCCTTCGCTGTTTTGATTATTTCGTCTCGTGGTTAAGTATCACTCACAGCGCATTTGGTAGTTGAACGTGTCGAGGTGAACACCTTCCTTCATCTGTAGGTCCATCTCTCATCTATCCCTCTTTCCTTCTCTCTCTCTCTCTCTCTCTCTCTCTCTCTCCTCTCTCTCTGTCTCTGTCTCTGTCTCTCTCTGTCTCTCTCTCTCTCTCTCTCTCTCTCTTTCCCTCGCGCTTAACTGTTGATATTGTCTCTGGTCTACTGATTTCTCGAGGGATGGTCAATCAACAACGGTGTCATTGCGTTATGCTGACTCGATTGGCTGAAATTGTGGATGATATGTCTGTCACAGAAAGGTGTTTTGGGATCAGATTGATCTCGGTGTGGTAGAATGCATCTGTACCCAATCAAAGAATCGTTTACAGACCTGATGCAAGGGCTCGACCCCAAACATTCGCTTTTCCTCCATAAATGCTTCCTAACCCTTGACTTCCAAGAGCAGTTTGTTTTTTATTTGCTAAAGTATCGTTTGTCCCCATTATAACCTGAACATATTAGGCCCATCGGAACATTAAAATTTATTTGCAAACGATGGTAAATATTTCCCATTATTGCAACGTTGTATTCCCAAATTTGCTCTATTTAGGCAACAGGAATTCATTCAGGAGCAGGTACAGAGTTTGTCAATCCGCAGAATTTAATTGTGCTTGGCGCGCGGGAGTTTTGAAAAAAAGAAGCAAGGTTAACTTGATGTGCACTTCCTAACCATGTTGTACCATGTAACAGCTGATTCCGGCGATTTAACTCCAGGGATATTGAACTGTCTGAATGTAAGTTCCCCAGTTTCTGTGGTGAAGTTCAATGCTTAAATCTCGGTCAATCGCCTTGGAAAACTAGCCCACAAATAACAACTGTCATGCCTCTTTTAAGGTTCCTTTTTTCTTTACTCGGCATCTTTCTCGCGAATTCATGGTCGTATGTTTGTGATTGCGATCAGTTGTTTTAAAAAACGAAAGGAGGTTAGAGCTTCAGGAAACGACCAATAATTTGGCTTGGAGCATTACGAATTTTCCAGCAATTTATGAGTTAATAACCCGTGCCACTTAAACCAGTAATGGTGGCTATAAAGAGTTTGCAGGCTCTAATAGAAAGCAGCGCCTTCTTCAGCATCTGCTTCATTGTGCTTTTATCCTGTGCGCTGCACATCAATCCAAGGTCTGGCGGAAAACAAACTGGATAGGAACAGATTGACATCCCGTGCAATATTACTGCTCATCATCTTTCATGGAGAGTAAAATCGGGTCCCGTGTCTGGTGATTCCGTCAGTTACCTGCAACAGTCGGGTAAGAACTCCCCCAGTAAGAAATCGCCCTATTGTGGTAATGGCAACCTTTATTTCTGCAACAGTAAGCTCTACAGATTCACCATTATCTTAAATGCCCTTCCCTAGTTTATCAACCGAAGAACAAGAAGCTGGGCTCGGGAGAGATGGAGGGGAAAAAAAGATTCACCATCTCGCCCAAGATCTGTCGCTTAAATTTGTGTTCATATATTCTTGTTTTCTTGCGAGGGCGTTGATGAGGGTCGTAGAAGGCTGAACCCGAAGGTAAGATAATGTAAACTTACTTATGACTGTGACTTCCGTCCCGTTTCCACAATATTTACTTCCCATGAAAATATACACTTCGCAGTAATATTTTCCAGTATCGTTCATTCTTAGGTCAGTGATTTGCATAGATTCACTTAGAATGCCCCGTGAACGGTTCAGCAGAACGCGACCACGATACCCGCTGCACGTGTTGCAAACAGAAAGATATTCCACGTCTTTGTACCAACTGATGGCTCCTATTCTTTTGCCCCCTGGATGGTTTGTATTCCCGCTGAAAGTACAGTTCAGCTGCACCGTCCCCCCTTCAGTAACGATAACCCACAGCGGCATTTGTGTGATTGTTTCCAGTTCGCCAACAGAGCCTGTAATCAGAAATAGTATCAATTTCTACGCTAAAGTTTGGTGGCTGTTTTCATCAACAAACATCAGAGCATTGTCCCACAACCTTCTGCACACAGTCAAACATGAATCTAGATAAATAACTTCTTTTGCAAGCCGGGTGACTACGAAAGACATCTATGCAGGTATAAACAGGTATGCAGGAATCTAGAGGTATAAACAGCAAACGGGACAATAGCTGTCGCTCTTTTAACCGTGGTATCGATCTGATGGGGTCGATGGTCGCATTCGGCGACGTAACATTTCCAGGTTACTTAGTTTATTTGAGATAAATAACTGGAGTTATTTCATGTTGCTTTAATAAGGGCAACATGTAATAAAACAATTAGCTAAATCCCCTCCTTCATATTTTGCCACCGTTGTGAACCATGCATAAAACAATTTGAGGCTAATGACTCTTATGCTAAATTTCAACTTGTTATGCTGGAAATAACACCAGCGACAAATAAAAAATCTAAGCATGGGGCATTTACTGAGCTGATTCCCCGCGATTCCCAGCTCCATGGATACCCATGGCCTGTCCATTAGAAAGCAAGTCTTAATGGATTATCTTCGAACCGAAGTGCAAGCACATGTTCTGAGTCTGACAGGGCCATGTTGACGTGTTAACATCAAAACATGGATTGGATAAATATTTTAGCATATTGCGAAACAAGGATTGGATAAATATTTTAGCATATTGCTATTAACATTTTGCTCTTTGGTTCTCAAGAAACTATACTTACGTGGGTTTGTGTGAGATTGAATTAAAACGGCACTACCTGCAAACTAATGCATTAGGGAGTGATGGTGGGGATAATGTTTTTCTGCGTTGCTATCTGGCTATGAACACATCTACTCCATACTGTTAACGTTCTATAACATATTTAATTGTCATAAAAACGCACTGAAATATTTTGAAAGATGGCCATTGGATCAGTCCAACCAACACGTCACACCCCGGGAAAATAAATTGATCGAAGGATTGAAAACTCACTCGCAAGTCGGACGTTTTTGCATCGAGTCGGGACCGACCATGTTACCGGCAGAACAAAATTCTGCAACTCGCTGAACTAACAGAGGGAGCCAGTATGTGCATATTATCTATACTAATACATGCCTTTAGTGCATGTACGGTACCCATGGAATGTGGGGCTTGTTGTGAAAGTGCTGGATGTCCAGCCCGAGCTGTTTTCAATTATTATCAAAGAATCAGCATCCGTGCCCCAGCATATTATGATACTGTCAATTACGCATCTGGTGTCCGTGATATGGAATTGTGTGTGTGTGTGTGTGTGTGTGTGTGTGTGTGTGTGTGTGTGTGTGTGTGTGTGTGTGTGTGTGTGTGTGTGTGTGTGTTCTTGTGCCTGTACATGAAATTCCATGTGTGCATTGCTTACCGGAGATCAACAGCACTGACCAAACGACCATATTCCACTGCATAGTACCGCGGTCGCCTGTACATCAAGACAGAAGATCATCATTTCGTTAGATATAAATTCAACTTATTTAATAATTCGATGCAGGTAAATATTGCTCAACGTTTACCTCTCTTGTTGGCGGCGCCTAAAATGCTAGCGTGCTCCTTGGCTGGAAAAATAAGTTACTTACTTCAGATATAATGGCTGTAGTTACAAAGCTTCAAGTCTGAGGGAAAACATACTGCTCATTGTAAACCTTTAACCACGGTTTCTGATCGATACTGAAGATGTTTGATTCCCTCTAGAGTGAGCACGGCGATTTATATTCGGGGTTACAATTTATGTTTGGATTTAGTTTCTTCAGAAATGTTGAAGGGGCTCCCCACGAGAGAGACCCTCACGTGTTCATCAGCAAAACCGAGAAAGATCATTTCCCATCGCTTAATCCGGAGATGTTACAATGCTCTGCGCATTCCAGTTTTAATTGGGCAAGAACAATTTCAATCTCCTTCTAACTGAAATTCCATCAAACATGGTGATTTATTCTCAGAGACCAGAGGTTGACCAGTGATTGTTGCAAGTGTACGGACAGCACGTCTGCTGCGTCGTTTCTGGTTATTGTACTCGTCTAAAAGTGTAAAATGCTCGCCCCACCCCGCCCCGCCTTAAGACATTGCAAACAAATCAACATTAAACGAAATTAAGTCCCAGGCAGTTAAATAAATAGAAAATATACCTTTCATACCGAAAGGCCGGATGTTGAGCATTACCAGTTCATTTTTAGATATCTTTCAAATGTACACAGCAGAAAATATCATAAAGACATAGAGAGGTACAGCAGGGATACTGGCCCCTCGGCCCATCGAGTCCACACTGACCATCAACCACTCTAGTCCTTCATTTTTTTTTCCATTGACGTTCTTTTCAGCTCCTCCCAGATTTTATCACTCACCTACACACTCGGGGCAATTTACAGTGACAATTAAGCTACCAACCTGCACGATTTTGAGCTGTAGGGTGAACTCGGCGCACCCGGAGAAAACCACACCATCGAAGGGAGATATGTGCAAACTCCACACAGAGGTTCGGATTGAACCCGTGTCACTAGCGCTGTGAGGCAGCGGCTCCACTCACTGCGCTACTGTGCCGCTCCTATCCTCGAATTACTGGGGCCACATGCAATTTCGAAGACGTGCGTTACATCCACCCCAAACCCTTGGTATCTGTCTATGTTCTTAAATGCAATAACCTCGATCTAGTCACTTTCAGCTGCTTCATCAATGAGCCTCTCTGCATCTGAAGATCAGAAATTAGTGTTTGCAAAGTTTCTCAGCAACTCATCTCATACCCTCATACTAAAACAATTTAGCCATTCATGTAGCAAGAATTTGGCAAGAAATGGACTACGTTCAGTTGATTTATACGTGACTGCCTTAGTGACTCCTTCCCATTCTCCGAATTGAGAGTAGACATGACTGGGTTGGATCTATTCTACATTTTGTGGGCAACATGCCGGAGAACATTTGCAATTTGAGGTCAGTGTTTTAGATCAACTGTAACAGCTAGACTAGTCTAATTTCTACGTTCCTTGCAGCTGCCCCAAGCCAGGCCGTTACGTTTGTCAATCATGGCAACCTGCTGTTGTTGAAATTAGGTGTTTGATTTAAACCGATAAACTGCTGAGTAGAAGCTGGAGAAAGAATGTAAGGCTCAGAGGCCCAGCAACCTCCTTTTCCCTCCCCACCCCACCCTCTCCACTCTCACAAATACTTACGCAAATTCCCTCCAAAATAAATCCAAAATAACCATTTTGGATCGACCCAAGTGGATTCCATTCTAAACTCTGATTAAATAGCTTCTGTTCGCAACCAATGTTCAAACTTATCGGCTTTGTATACAGTTAGATCACCCATCTTTGATGCGTTATCTCCCCAGACAGAAAATGACAATGTTCGTTGTCGCTTTGTGCAGAGTAACTCAGTATCTACAAACGTACTAGCTACTGATTCACTTTTCAGCTCAAGGACCTGGCAATGTCAAGGTCGGTATCTCTTCTGGCCAGACGTAAAGTGCAGCCCAGTAGGCCGGGAAACAGAGAGGAAGAACAAAGCAATGATATGGATACAAACTGGGTAAGTTAAAGAGACGTAGAAATTTTGGGAATTTTCGGAAATTTATGAACAATATGAAAATGGCAGAGGCGTATATGGGTGGGTGGGAACTTCAGATTCTTCTGAAAGAATCATTCATGAAAGATTATCGCTGTAACTTCCTTTTGTGATTGCTCAATAAAATTCGAGGGAGGAGTCACTAGGAGGCACGGGTTACACTGAGCAAAAGGTTTGTCCATAGTGATGGAATTGGATGCTTCAATGTAATTAGCAGCCATTATGACGGTCCAGCAGTGAATGTTCAGACATGCTTCATTGTGAAATATTGATGGTGAGCTTCAAATCCCTGGGAAGCCCATAGGGAGAACGTGGCAACCCCACATGGACAGTACGGAGTTCAGGGTCTTCTCCGACCTGCTGCGCTACTCTGCGGCCCACTGTAATATAGAAGGTCTTTGTTACTTTTCTCAAATTCCCTTTTGGGGACGAACAGGCCCAGATTAGTTTTCTGCCAATTTTGTCAAATGCCAGTGTTTCCAGTGCATTCCAGGGCAACTTCGTCACCATTGGTGGAAAACACAGCGAATGTCATCAATTACAAAATAACAAATGCTCTATCGATTCGTACAGTTGATAGATGCTGTAACAGTGCTGCGAAATCATATGTTTTCAACCACCTCAACTGGGGCTAATGTGCTTTACATGCTTCGGACATTTTTTAGTCCCAATCCGTCGTTCTGCACTCTAAAAAGGTGATAGAGCCCAGAAAGGTCGCCAAGGATTTCACTGTCTATCATCTGCGACGACCACATGTTCTATGTAATCGGCTCGCACTGGGCAGGTCATCTATGGCCCTTAAGGCCCAGCGAGAGGACAAGGCTGCAGCCGCAAGCTGTCTCTGTGTCACCAGCGGACGTCCAATGGGACGATAAGGTCCGAACCTGTTGGGCAATACCTGGTGCATTTTCACAGTAAACTATGCCATCGAATATGATGACAAATAAGGAAATCCTACTTTATGCCATCAGAAAATTTAGCATCCATACCTTCAGCGAAGAGTGAACTGTTACCGCCACAAATTAAACACTCGGTGAGACGGTTTCTATAATAGTAGACAAAAAAACTCATCTTTGCTTATGTTGCTTTCCACCTCAATATATTTGTAATAGACGCGTGTATTAACGGGATATCGACATTGCTGGCAAGGATACCGTTTGTTGACCATCCTTAAGCGGCGGGGGATGGGAACCGCAGCAACAGGGCAACAGGTGGTAGGCTTGAGGGCAAGAAAGATGGTACGATAAGATATCTTTATTAGTCACATGTACATCGAAACACACAGTGAAATGCATCTTTTACGTAGAGTGTTCTGGGGGCAGCTCATAAGTGTCACCACGCTTCCGGCGCCAACACAGCATGCCCACAGCTTGCTAACCCGTCCGTCTTTGGAATGTGGGAGGAAACCGGAGCACCCGGAGGAAACCCACGTAGACATAGGGAGAACGTACAAACTCCTTACAGGCACCATCTGGAATTGAACTCAGGTCGCTAGCCCTGTAATAGGGTTACGCTGAGTAAAACTGAAAGGAAGGACAGTGAGGGGCTGATGGGCTGAATTGCGTTCATGTCAACGCTAGGAGCATCATGGGTAAGGAGGGTGAACTTCGAGCCAGGATCAGTACATAGAATTGCGATGTTGTTGCCATTACAAAGACCTGGTTGCGTGAGGGTCAGCACTGGCACCTCAACGTCCGTGGGTTTCGTTGTGTTAGACATGATAGACGGGTGTAAAAGAGGTGGAGGGGTTGCACTACTGATAGGGAGAATGTCACAGCAGTACTCAGAGAGGACACACGGCAGGCTCATCCGGAGAGGCAATTCAGGTGGAGGTCCGAAACAAGAAAGGTACAATTACGCTGATGGGATTGTATTATAGCATCTCCTCCCCCCACCACCCACCACCACCCATAATGACAGAGAGGTGGAGCAACAGATAGGTGGGCAGAATATGGAAATGTGCCAAAACAGCAAGGTTGTCATAGTGGGGAACTTTAACTACACCGGTATAGATTGGAACTTTCTTAATACAAGAGGCTTAGATTAGGTGGGATTTCTTCATTGCATCGAAGAGGGATTCTTGAAACAGTATGTGGAGATTCCAACTAGAGGAGAAAACATACTGGACCTGGTATTTGGTAAATGAGCCAGCCAGGTGATAGACCTGATACAAGTGAACATTTTGGGAATAGTGATCACAACTCATTATGTTTCAAGATAGTTATGAGCAAGGATATAATCAAATCTTACGGGAAGGTACTAAATTGGGGGAAAACAAATTACGACAGGATAAGACAGGAGCCTAGGGGTGTTGATAGGGAGCAGCTTCAGTCGGACAAGTCCACGTTTGACTTGTAGGAGTTGTTTAAAGACCAGCTGATCAGAGTTCAGGATCGACATGTTCCGACGAGGAGTAACGACAAGGATGGTAAGGTAAGGAAACATTGGATGACCCAAGAGGTCCTAAATTTATCCAGGAAGAAAAAGGAAGCATATGTAAGGTTTAGGACGCTTAAATCAGACAGGCCCTTATAGGATGTAAAGATAGCGGTAAATTGCTCAAGCAGGTGATTAGGAATACCAAAAGGGCCATGCAATGTCCTTGTCGAGCAGAATCAAGGAGATTCACAAGGTATTTTATATCAATAAAAGGAGAATAAATAAGGAGAGTGTATGTTATTCAAGGATAAAGGGGGGAGGATTTGTGTTCGGAGTCAGAGCAAGTGGCTGAGGTACTAAGTGGGTTAGTGAAGGCAGAGTGGGGCTTGCTAATGGGCTGTGACATTTTGAGATTGAGGAGGAGGTAATGTTGGGTCTTCTGAAAAGCATTATGGTGGATAAGTCACCAGGGCCTGATGGAATATATCCCAGAATATTGAAAGAAGCAAGTGAGGAGATTTCTGGGGCTTTGACAAAGATCTGTGTCCTCACTAACAACAGGCGAGATCCCAGAGGAATGGAGAGTAGCAAATGTTGTGTCTTTGTTCAAGAACATAAATAGGGAAAATCCAGGTAATTATAGGCCAGTGAGCCTCACGTCAGTGGTGGGGAAGCTATTGGAGAAGATATTGAAGGATAGGATTTATGCGCATTTGGAAAGGCATGGCCTGCTTAGGAACAGTCAGCATGGCTTTCTGCAGGGCAGGTCATACCTTACAAACTTGATTGAGTTTTTTGAGGAGGTGACCAGGGAGCTTGATTAGGTTAAGGCAGTGGACGTTACCTACATGGAGTTTAGTAAAGCATTTGATAAGGTCCCTCATGGTAGGTTGATTCATAAGATAAAAATGCATGGGACCCAGTGTGAATTGCAAGTTTGGATTCAGAACTGGCTTGCCCATAGAAGACAGAGAGTGGGGTGGAAGGCTGTTATTCTGTCTGGAAGTCCGTGACCAGTGGTGGTCCACAAGAGTCGGTGGTGGGACCTCTGTTGTTTGTGATATGTATGATTTGGATGAAAATGTAGAGGGGTGAATTAGCAAGTTTGCGATGACGCCAAGACTGATAGAGTTGTGAACAGTGTAAAGGACTATAAAAGAATATGGGCGTGATATAGATCATTACAGACATGGGCAGAAAAGTGACAGATGGAGTTTAATCCGGGAAAGTGTGAGGTGTTGGACTTTAGGAGGCCAAATGAAAGGAGAAACGATAGTTAATAGTAGACCCCTCAATACCATTGAGGTACAGAGGGATATTGGGGTCCAATCCATAGTTCACTGTAAGTGGCTACGTAAGTGGATAAGATGATAAAGAAGGTGTATGGTATGCTTGCCTTCACTGGTGGGGGCGTTGAGTATAGGAGTAAGGAAGTCATGCTGCAGCTATATAAAACTTTAGTCAGACCGCACTTGGAGTATTTCGTGCAGTTCTGGTCGTCCCGTTATAGGAAGAATGTGCAGACTGTGGAGACGGTGCAGACGAGGTTTACCAGGATGCTGCCTGGATTAGAGGATATGAGTTATAAGGAAAGGTTGGACAAAGTTGGGCTGTTCTTCCTGGAACGTAGAAGGCTCAGGGGAGACCTGACAGAGGTTCTTAAAATTATGAGAGGCATAGAAAGGGTAGATATTCAGAATCCTTTCTCCAGAGCAGAAATGTCAAAAAACAGAGAACATGGTTTTAAGATTGGGGGTGTGGGTGGAGGGAGGATGGAGTTTAAAGGCGATGTGAGAGGCAAGTTTTTTTACACAGAGAGCGGTAGGTGCCTGGAATAGGTTACCAGTGGGAGTACTGAAAGCAGACAGTTTCAGAGGCTTTTATATAGGCACATGAATATGAAGGGAATGGAGGGATATGGATGATACACAGAAAGAGGACGTTTAGTATAAATCGGCTTCAAGATCGGCACAACATCGTAGGCCGAATGGACTGTCCAGTTCTGCACTGTTCTATGTTCTAATTTCATCTGAACTGAAGTGTTCAAACGCTACTTCAGATGACAATTAAAAGTTAACAAGGCTTCTCCGGGCTATACTCTCACCAAGAGCGCGAACAGCTTTCCCTCTATGGTACAGAAAAAAAGTAAACTTTGGTTTTTAATATCAGTGTTTCTTAACTGTCTGACTTCGTTTTTATTAGCCGAATTTAAGGAAACAAGTTGCCTGAGATTTGAATTAACAGCTCTTGTGCTTCAATTCAGTAACATGATATCAAAATGTTCCCAAACCACTGATCTATCTATATCAACTGTACAGTCAAGGAAATATTTTCTCTGGCAGGATGGCGAATGATATCTCCAGGTACTTCCAACGATCAGCGACTGGGTTTAACAGCCGAAGTCTGACCAGTCTCAGAGCAAAGAGTGAGTACTTCTCTCTCCATTAGACCGTTTAACAATTACATTAATTCCATGATCATTTCCCCGTTTTGACACCTTCCCTTTACTACATCGAACACGGTGCATAATTTTATATGCCCCAATTACGTCTCTCTATAGTATCACCTGTTAAAAAGGGAGGGGGGACAATATTTCCTCACAACCACATGTTTCCAGTGGTACCAGCAACTTTATCAATGTGCTCTGAATCATCTGCAGTGCACTCCTACCTTTCCGGCACTCACCTGAATGGTATGCAGTACTCCTGTAGTCAAAATGGTTTGAAGACATAACTGCCTCAATCTTATGTACCCTCACTGGTATACCCTCAGCTAATGAAGGAACGCATCCTGTATGCCCTTGTTTACACCTCTGATTGACCTACCCTGCTACACTTGGGGATTTGTGGTTACACACAACTGTTAACTATTCCCTTGCCATGAGGCACCAACCCATACCTCTCTGGATTAAATTTCATTTAACATTTTCCATCCCAAACTGCATTTCCTCCTAGAGTATAAAACTTCCCTTTATTCTATCAACTACACATACAAACTTACATTATCTGCAAACTGCTTGAACATGTCTCCTGTATTGGTCTAAATCAATAATATATATCTTGCATAAAGCAAGAAAATGAGTGCTAATTCCTATACAACCTCCCTGATAATAGCCAACCAGTCACAAATATCCCAGTCAACCCTTTGCTTCCTGACACTTATCCAATCTACTTATCCAATCTGAAACTCTCCCTTAGATGAAGATTTTGTTTTATCAACAACCTTGTCAAGAGCCGTGTGAAAATCATATACACAATATATCAAATACATCGCCGTTCTACACTCCTTGTTACCTCCTCATAAAAAAAAAACAAGTTTGTCAATTAAGACTTTGGCCTCATCAGTCTTCTCGACTCTGAGTACTTTATTCCTTTTTAACTGTGCTTTAGAACTATCCAACATCATACCCCACTATCCTGCAATGATTTCCTTCACGCTACGTCATTTTATTTTTTTAAATGGGTTTGACTTCCACCTTTCAATAATGTTTTAAAAATATTTTTCAACCAATTAACAAAGCCACATCTAGGTGAAGTACCGTATATTGCAGAGACTTCATGCACCGCTCCCCTTTAAGTCAATGCATACAATAAAAGTCGACTTACTTTAGCAATTAGACGTTTGTGACTATTCTTCGGCGATGCAAATAGAAAATAATTTATGTAACGTAGCTGAGGGAAGTCCAGAATTAAACATACCAGGTCAGCATTTTCTTGCTGAAACAAGAGGAGGATTTGAAAATACCCTTACCGTGTTGTGAGGAACAATATTAACCAGTCACTTCCTCACAGCTTGCTTCAGATCATCGGCAACTAAAGAGTCCACTTTTCTCATTTGCTCCGTCCCAACATAGTCATTATTGTTTAAGAGTGCTCTTAACATATCCATAATAACTTAGGCATCCACCTCGTTCCTCCACCACTCCTCCACCAGACAATTAACACAGCAGCCCGGTGAGATATAAATTAACGCTTATAAGGTAAAAATGCAGCGAAGTGGGAGGTGCCAAGCGTGGAGCACAAACACAAGAATAGATTGGATGATCAACTGGCCCCGTTATGCACGAAAGAATTGTAATTTGATGTACCTCTGAACCAAAAACATGAAATGTTATCTGCTTGTATGAAATGTAACACTCTTAGGGAAATGCTTACGCATCTAATGACCTCCATTAGTTATTGATTTCCTAAAGCCACATTTTTAAACTACCACGTTGGGTTTTTGTCTGTTCCTTGTCGTTGTCTTGTTTACTGTAGCTCTGTAATGGCTGGCGGTGGCTCAGCAGTTAGTTGCCAGGATAAGGAACTAGCTATACGCAAGTTATTAAAATAAAGGGTAGTACGAGGACTGCTGCCTCACTGTTCCATCAATACGTGTTCAATCCTGAACTACGGTGCTACTTCTATAGAGTTTTGTACCTTTTCCCAGTGACCATGTGAGTTTCCCCCGGGTGCTCCCGTTTCCTCCCACATCCGAAGGACGTGTGGATTGGTGGGTCAAATACCACTGTAAATTGCTCCTCGTCCGTAACTAAGTGGTTGAATGGGGAGGGGTTAGGAGTTGATGAGATTTGAGGAGAATATTAAAATGAAATTTATTTTGGATTAATATGAATAGGTATTTGACTCGGTGTCGAAAGGGTATATTTATGAGCTGTCTGACTCTATGACTGATTTGGATGTTCAATGCGGCCTTGAGACAGAGCATTCCAGATTTCATCTGCTTCTCTGAAAAATTGTAGAATTAGAATTAAATAGACAATTGGGCTTTGCTGTAGGAGAGTCGGTGTTAAAAGTCTTCACGACAACAAGAGGAATTAATATAATGCATGCGGAAGAAATTGTGTACTTATTGAAGACCTCAAAATGAAGGCCATATATTCACTAATCAATCAAATGTAAAGCTCACGAGAATGCTTCTTGACCAAAGAATGGAGAGAAGTTGCAATTCAGGGAGCAGGTAGTGTGCTTGAGGCAATCCGCAGAGCAGCCAGATGAGGTAGAACTCAATGCTAATTGGGTAAATGCAGCGGAGTGGGAGGCGCCACGCATGAAGCACAAACAGTGGAATAGATTGGACGGACCAAATGGCTTTTTATTGCATTAAAGGACTGGTGTAACTTTATGTACATTTGAACAAACGACTTGAAACACGATTGGCTTGCGCTGAATGACTATCAAACTCCCCGAGAGGTCTGTGCATGGATAATTTCCCAATGACCAGACAGTAAAGCAGCTTTGTGAGGAGAGGAGACTGGTTCCACTCAGGATGATTCATTTCTTTCGATGAAAGGTCCTTCCAATTTAGCTCTACTTGTCTGTGAGCAGTCATAACAACCACCGAGGCAGATGAAGTGATACTGTAGCTCCTTGAAGTTTGACTAAAGCAAGAAGGATTGCACAATACTGATGCTTTGCAGACAGATGTTTGCGAAATCAACACGCCTTGGTCTAGTTACCATTACTCATGTTAAAATCTCACTTGCCTGGTTGTTACTATACTCCTCAGAAAGGTGGCTACTTACATAAGTTTCTGTCTCGTTCTGTCTGATGCGGATTCTTAAATATGAACTCACTGGAAACCATATAGAAGTAGACACCAAGATACCTGAAAATGGAGTTGATTAAGGTTTCTGTAGTTGGTGAGCAGGTGAGACAGAATATTGTGTGCAGTTCCTGTCACCTGTCAGTGACTAAAGGATTAGTTGTAGTTTCGACACAAAACCGTGGCCCAATTCTGCCTGTGCTGCAGTATATCCCGGGGGCCGGGACTGTTCAGGCTCCAGCACCAGCCAGGTTTCAGTATCTCCAACGTCCTTTAACCACTCGGGCCCGAATACTGCCCAGGCCCCAGGTTCACTCAGCCACAGGAACACATGGATCCAGGACCTGGCCACGTTTGCTCTGAGTTGCGATTGCCTCGTCTGGGGCTGTTTTCTTTTTATCAGAACAGAGGAGACTGAGGGGAGATTCAATCATTAGAGAAGGAAAGGACAAATAAAACAACAGCTATTTTCCTGAGCAGAAGTGCACCTAACTGACAAATAGTACTATAATCTAATAGCTAGCTTAAAGGGAAGTTAAGCACTGATTTTACCCAACTAGTAGTGGGGATCTAAACATTATCATCTGTAAGAGTGGTGGAGGCAGAGACACTCATAATACTTCAAACATATCGGATGAGCACTTGACTTGGTGTGACTCAGAAGGCTGTAAACTAGAAAGTGGAATTAGTTTCAATAGCTCAATTTCGACAATGGACACAATGGGCCAAACGGCCTCATTCTCAATCTTATTTTAATTCCGTCTCGCAGACCATGTTATAACTAGGGACGGATGACCAAAAATATTACAAGAAGCAGAGCATACCAATTTGACCAGATTGTTGAGTCATTAACAAGCACGTAAAAGTGGTTACGTTTGAAAGCGCTGTTAAGGTCCATGTTGAGTAACTATAGATAGTGTCTATCGCTGTTCAGCGCCTACCCGGCTGATCACACAGAAGCGCTTGATTTGCACCGGAAATGCGCTATGAGAGTTGAATTTTGGTTGTTGATCTCTACAGTGGCTAATTATACTGGGGATATTTGACTGACATTAAAATAACTCTCAATAAAGAATATACAATGAATACGTATCTTGTAATTTTCATCAAATATTGGACACCTGCTAAAGTAAAATATTTCATGTTGAGTGTGATTAGATTACGCAACAAAAAGGAATTTGTGAGGAAGCGGTTTTATTAAATTGGTATTTCACTGTGCATAGTTCTTCAACAGCAATTTGAACTGCAGACTTGTGCATAAACATTTGTAAAATTTGCAGCATGGGATTTCATCAGTTATGAATCATACAGACTAATACATGAGTCCTTTTGCTGGTGTGTTTTCAGTGGATGTCAGCGATCAGTGATTCATGACTTGCCCGAGAACTGGATGACTTTGGTTCAAATACTTTCGCGCAACATTTACCATTACCAGAAATAATTCTAAGCAAGGAAACCAAGCCTCTCAAATTAAAATTGGTATGTTCAATAAAAATTATTAATTGTTGGGAGTCTGTTAATGTCAATTTAACCCTCCTTTCCACTCCCACGCCGACCTGTCTGTTCTCTGCCTTTTCATTGCTACGTACAGGCCAAATGGGAAATGGAAGAACAACATTTCAAACGCAATTTGTGTAGGTAACCCAAGGTGTAAACACTGAATTTTCCAGTTCCATTTAACCCATGCTCTTGCCGCTCTCCTCCCACACAACCTCCCCCGTCTCCCTAGTTTTCTTCTCGCTTTGATCACCTGCCCCGTCCCCTACCCCCCATCTGGTTCCACGTACCCATCATTCCCTCCCCAGGTGACTCCACCTATCACTTACCAGCCTATGTCCCACTGTCTCCACCACCTGGTTCCATTTCCCCACCACCCATCCTTTTCTGACACCACCTATTACCTCCCACCCACGTAGTACTGCTATAAGCTGGCAAGGTTCCCTGTTCCCTCTCAATCCCGATGCAGACCCTCGACGAGAAACGTCGAACTAAAGTTGCCTGTTAGATGTTGCCTGATTTTGGAGATATTTTTCGACGATAATACCCACCGTTGCATTACTTAGGTTTCTGTTTTCGCTTACAATCGAGCGAGGAATTCGACTGTGAATCACATCATAATTATAATCCGGGTCAATGTGTTGGCCTAATATTCACAAGGAGAGGTTGGTGCCCATTGGTCGCACAACGCGATTGTAAACGGGAATGATTTTAGGACAGTCCTGTGAAACAAATTCCAACATTCCGAATGAGAAATAAAATATGGTTGATTGCAAACAGAAATTTATAATTTCTCCTTTATTTGTTGTCATAAACCTGAAGCATGCTCGGAGCAGGGTCCTGGCGAATAGCATAATTATAGTTGTAAATAAGGCTTTAAACTAAATGGTAGGGGGTGGGTTCAACAGATTGGAAAGGTATGGATAAACTTAAAGGGAAGGACAGTGTAGGAGAGGTTACTGAAAGCTCCAGAATAAAGAATAAGACAGAACGTTTAGAAAATAATAAAAATTGAACTTCAGGCAACCTTAAGACAAATTTGAGAAGAAGGGTGGTGAATACAGAACTGAAGTGGATGTATTTGAATGCATGCAGTATACGAAATAAGGTAGATAAGTTTATAGCGCAGTTAGCAATTGGCAGGTATGATGTTGTGGGCATTCCAGAGTCGTGGTTGAAAGAAGATCACAGCTGGGAACTAAACCTCCAAGGATACACATCCTATCGAGAAGACAGGCAGGTGGGCAGAGTGGGTGGCGTGGCTCTGTTGGTAAGAAATGAAATCAAATCCTGATAAAGAAGTGAGATAGGACCTAGGCTGTTCTGAAGGAGGTGGCTGAAGAGATTGTGGAGGCATCAGTAGTGATCTTTCAAGAATCACTAGATTCAGGATTGGTTCCGGAGGACTGGAAAATCGCAGATATCACTTCACTCTTTGAGGAGGCAAAATGCGGAAAATTATAGGCTTGTTAGGCTGACTTCAGTGGATGGTATGATGTTAAGAGTCCATTGTTAAGGATGAGGTTTCGGGTACTTGGAAGCTCATGTGTCGTGGAAACTCTAATCTAATCTCTATTAAAAGACGAAAGCTCCGAGTTTCGTTCAAAGGTACCATAGAGAGTCTGACAGAGTCTGACATACAGAAGGTTACAAGCTTATTTTATACGTTAAAGCAACAGCTATATCACGTGACTAGTCCAGTTACGGTTGTTACATGCTTAAGAATTAATCAATGTGTTACGTAGATTAAAATAAAACAAAACCAACCAGGTCTGACATACAGAAGGTTACAAGCTTATTTTATACGTTAAAGCAACAGCTATATCACGTGACTAGTCCAGTTACGGTTGTTACATGCTTAAGAATTAATCAATGTGTTACGTAGATTAAAATAAAACAAAACCAACCAGGTCCTCTTATCAGTGCGCTCAAGGCTGAGGTGAAGGCTGACCTCGCATCCTGTTTTATTTTAAAGTCTGGTTTGAGCAGCCACTGCAGAGCAGCTGGCTCCAAGCCCCGATTTACTGTTGGCTGCAAGCAGAGTTCTCTTATACAATGTCAAGTATCCCATCAGGCCCAGTATAGTCAAAAGACACAATTAATTCTTCCACAACATGATAAAATAGGCCGTAATCAGCATAATTTCCTTAACAGAAGATCTTGCCTGCCAAATCTATTAGAATTCTTTGAGGAAGTAACAGGCAAGATAGACAAAGGAGAGATGCTTACTTGGATTTTCAGAAGGCCTTTGACAAGGTGCCGCACATGAGGCTGTTAAACAAGACAGGCGCTCACGGTATTACAGGAAGGACACTGGCATGGATAGAAGATTGGCTGACTGGCAGAAGGCAAAGACCGATAATAAAGGGGGATTTTTCTGGTTGGCTGCCGGTGACTAGTGGTGTACCAGAAAGGTCAGTGTTGGGTCTGCTACTTTTCACGGTATATGTTAATGATCTGGATTGCGGAATTGATGGCTTTGTGGCCAAGTTTTAGGATGATACAAAGATAGGTGGAGGAGCAGGTAGTGTTGAGAAAGCAAGAAATCTGAAGAAGGACCTAGACAGGTTGGGAGAATGAGCAAAGAAGTGGCAGATGGAATACAGCGTAGGGAAGTGTATGGTTATGCACTTTGGTAGAAGGAATAAAGGCGTGGACTATTTTCTAAATGGGGAGGGAATTCTGAATTCGTAGGATGCAAAGGGACTTGGGAGTCCTAGCGCAAGATTCCCTGAAGGCTAACTTGCAGGTTGAGTCGGTAGTAATGAAAGCAAATGCAATGTTAGCATTCATTTCGAGAGGACTAGAATATAAAAGCAAGGATGGAATGCAGAGGTTTTATAAGGCGTTGGGCAGACCACATTTGGAGTATTCTGAGCACGTTTGGCCCCTTATCTAAGTAAGGATGTGCTAGTGTTGGAGAGGGTCCAGAGGAGGTTTACAAGAATGATCCCGGGAATGAAAGGGTTAACATGTGAGGAGCGCCTGATGTCTCTGGGCCTCAACTTGCTAGAGTTTTGAAGGATGACGGGAATCTCATTGAAGCCTATCGAATATTGAAAGACCTGGATAGAGTGGACGTGGAGAGGATGTTTTCAGTCGTGGGAGAGTTTAGGACCAGAGGTCACAGCCTCAGATTAGAAGGACATCCCTTTATAACAGCGATGAGGAGGAATTTCTTTAGCCAGAGGGTGGCGAATCTGTGGAATTCATTGCCACAGACGGCTGTGGAGGCCAAGTCATTGGGGATATTTAAAGCGGAAGTTAATAGGTTCTTGATTAGTAAAGGCATCAAAGGTTACGGGGAGAAGGCAGGAGAATGGGGTTGAGAAGGAAAAATAGATCAGTCATGATCGAATGGCGGAGCAGACCCGATGAGCCAAATGGCCTAATTCTTCTCCTATGTCTAATGGTTTTATGAACGAGTATTTTTCTATCCACTGAGGGTGCTCTTCCCCCGAGCAGTCGTTCAAATGATATGGAGAATAACCTCGTATGCGAAGTTAAAGCTATCGAGGGGGAATTACCACAACTATAAATCATTACGCCAGAGCAGATAGTACAAAACACCCTCATGACATAGACATACTTGCTTCGCTTCGAAAATTGAATGTTATTTTTGACTTAAACTTTGGACGTTTTAGTATTGGAGCTATATCCAATTCGTGTCTAGTTTGCACCAGTTCTGATTTCCCTTTGCCTTTAAGTCAATGGACTCCTCAGAATAAGCAATAAGTGGCTAATTTGCTACCTAGTCAACGTTGAACTTAGAATAAGCTGATTCCCAGTCAGGAGTGAGTTAATAATACCTGAAAGGCAGGAACAGAAATATATCAATGTAATACGCACAGCCTTTCGCGGGATCAATCGCAAAATTTAAAAGTATGACAATATACCAGGCAGGATGTGAAAATAAATATCATTCTTCCTCAGGCAAATTAATTCACAACACTAATTCGTCAACTGGACGAGATGTTGATCATTGGCCTGCTGTTCTATCTGTGATCGTTTAGTGTTTATATATTTGATTTCTTCATTTCTTGGGATCTGGGCGTCTCTGCCAAGAACATGATTTATTGGCCGTCTCTGCTCACGTTTGCGAAGGTACTGGAGAGCCGACATCTTGAACCACTTCTAGTCAAGGTGTTCCCATGGTGTCATTGGGCAGTGTGTTGTAGGATTTATATCTGACCACAATGAAGGACTGGTGGTGTCTGACGTAAGACGGGGGTGGTAACCTGCTACTGGTGGCGTTTCTATGCGCCTCCTCCCTTTGCCCATCTTCATCAATGAGGTCGCGGGCTGGGGGAGGTGCCGTTAGAAACAACAGATCAATAGAAGCCAAACCTGTCCTGAGTCCATGGGCCACAGCTGCCAAAGATCGGCTGTTCTGGATTGGAGCACCCTCACCAGGTGATGTACAACAGTGTAGAAAGCTTAGTTGCTGTTTTATCCACAGCGTACACAACAGAATTTTTGGCAGTTTTCCATAAACAGGAAAGTAAGGCGTGCTATCGATCCATATGTGAAATGGATGGATGTTTGCAAACTAAATGGAATGAGTGAAAGGTGAGATTGCAGATTAATTACTGGAACTCTGGACTTGTTTCTAGAT
Source organism: Pristis pectinata (assembly GCF_009764475.1). Classification (NCBI taxonomy): domain Eukaryota; kingdom Metazoa; phylum Chordata; class Chondrichthyes; order Rhinopristiformes; family Pristidae; genus Pristis; species Pristis pectinata. The sequence goes on from NC_067438.1 coordinate 5,252,023, forward strand.
TAGTAGAATTGTAGATGCTGGATCCAGAGGCGGGAACTTAAACCCGCCGAAACAGTAGAGGAAATCAAGTTCAATTAGTTCGGGAATTTTTCAAAAAAAAGGTCTCAGTAAAGCAATCACGGAACCACCAAATTATCATAAAACCATTCTGGTTCATTAATAGCCTCCAGGAAAGGAAATCCATTGTGTTTATTCCGGCTGGTCGCTAGATGGTTTCAAATTCGCCTAAATGTGGCTGCATTTAATTATCTGCTCAACCCCGGGGCAATTCGGAAGGGGACACAGTGTTACAGCCAGAAGATCTGCTGCCTCGCAGCTCCAGGTCCCAGGTTAAAGCGGTAGGACCTAGAACGAGTTGTATCTATGCGGGAAGGATAAAAATTGGGTTATTGTAAGTGGCTGGTTAGTGATCGGCGCGGACTCGATAGGCCGAACAGCCTGTTTCCATGCTGACGATAAATGCGGAAATTGCCTGCAATGTCCGCAATTCGTGAATAAACAAATACAGTAAGACTTAGGTCAAAAATTAGTCACGGTGCCTGGAAGACTGATGCTTGAATTCTAGAGTTGTTCCAAGTCGGACAGACGTTTTTTTGAGCTCTTGTCTGCATTTCGCAAGTTGTACCGTAGAGGTTTACTATTTCACCTCTTTCCCTGTACCCCGCTCTTTTTTATAGTCATAGAGTTCTACAGCACGGAAGACAGACCATTCGGCTCAACTCGTCCTCGCCGACCAAGTTGCCTAAATGAGTTAGTCCCATTTGCCTGCGTTTGGCCCATATCCTCTAAACCTCTCCACGCCAGTCACCTGTCTAAATGCTTTTTTTAAGTCGTAACTGTATCTGCCTCTACCACTTTCATCCAATTTTTCATCCAGTGTATTTTAAAGCCGTGATTAAATCTGCTCCAACCACGACTTTAGGCTAGATTTGTGAAAACATTTTGCTAATTTCACCGCTTGCAATTCTACACCCTTCTTTATCTGACTCGCCGCCGTTCCGACAACAGGGACAGTTTCTCTGCATTTACTCTGCTTGGCTGGGTGAATTGGCCGACTCCTGGTCTGTGCCCGTTTGAGAAATTTACCTCGGAGTTATTCTCTGACTGCAACGATTGGTAGACGGTTTGCTGTGCTGTTCAAATCACTGTTACAAAATCTCCCTTCTCTCACACGTTCACTGAAATAAACAGTTTTATTTTAATAATTACAATCAATTGACGCTGAAGGTGAGAGGAGAGAGAATGGTGTGGAAAAATACGTGGAGATAGGTTTGATGGAATTGTTCTGTTGCTGGCATAGACACGATGGGCCAAATGGCCTTGTCTGTCATAAGATATTGAGAGTTGAATGGAACAAGCAATTTGCAATGAGTAATTTGAGTTGAACAACAGCGGCAACAGCAAAACAATCGAGACCAGTAGATATTTATTCCTGGAATATCAAGGATCCGAGCGAATTCTGTTAAACAAATCACGCCGCCACCCAGACCTCTCTTTGCCGATGCTGTGTCACAAGCGCCGCACGTTCACGGCCGCGTACACGACCTGCTCCTCTTTTCTTCTGGGAGTCTCCGCGGGCGTGATAGGCTCCGGATCCTTCATAGGATTTGTACGACTCACTTCGGCGTACACAACCGAATCTTCACTTCTTCCCTCCTGCGATAGTGATCCAGTCCCGCCTGGATCTTCATTCCGCCCCCGGGACTTCACTGACTCGCACGCAACGTAATCCAATGGGTGATTCATGCTCGATTTTCTGATATTCAGTTCAGCATAGGTTATACTTTCCAATTTGTCCTCTTCCTGGAAAGAAAGAGAACACTTATTACAATATTTGAAACCCACACAAGATTTGAAATTCTTCAGTAGTTGATGCGTTGTAGGGAGTAACTTTTCTGAAGGGCAAAACGACATGAGAAATGAAGTACTGTGTCGGTTTCAGGTCAATCTCTCTCTTCTGTGATGTTATTCAGCATTCCAGCGTTAATACTCGCGCCACTGGAAAGCTAACCACGGGAAGAAAGCACCTTAATTATTTTAAGTGCATCATACTATTTAGTGAAGGTTAAATTGGTCACCGCTCTCTGATTCCTCAGACTCTAAATACACCGGATTGGACACCAGCTGAGCAAATATTTTCGATATTATAAACAAAGGACCCATGATCTAATGTTTCGCTTGCAAGATACTTCGGGACCACTTGGTGTGCAAGGTTTACCATGACTCTGCTTCCTGAATGCACAGTTTTCCGTTCTAATTTTGTCGTCGCCTAACAGAATCCTGCACTAATTGTAACAATGGGTCAGAATTGGCTTGCATGTGTTTTTCACCATTTTCCCATAGTAGAAATTGTCAATGTTTTCTCCGCCTCTCGGTTCCCTTTCCATCCTTGAAGACATTCCATCGCCCCTGCCGTTTTCCCTTCGACTGTCTATACAAATATTATGTGTATGACTCGTAGTGGTTGCTTATTTCAAGGATGTTACAGCATTAAATGTTGCTGCCTCACAGCTTCATGAGCAGTGGTTCGATTCTGAACTCGGGTGCAAACTGGGTGAAGTTTGCATGTCCTCCTTATGACGGCGTCGTTTTCCTGTGGGTGCTCCGTTTTACTCCCACAGCTGACAGATTGCTGGAAACTGCATTTTAATGCAAGGGAAATTGAAGCTCGTGTGAGAGAGAATGCTGCAGGGGTGCGATAAAATAAAGGGGAGGGGGAATAGATCTGATGGGATTGCTCTGTTGAGAGCTGAAATTGACCCGATGAACCGAATGCCCTCCTTCTATTAAGTAAACAAGTAAATTCTCCTGTGGGGCGCTTTTCATTTTGTTGCGTGAAACGTGAAAACTTTCGGGAGGACCTAGTCAGAAAATTACCTGCCAACTTCAATCTATCAAGACTTCAACAATTCAAGACGCCAATACTCCCTGGTCTCAATCCTTCGATGTTTGGTGTTCCCTGTTTCAATTGGGGGCAATAACAGAGGCTGGAACAGGTTGCCGAGGTTGAATCAGAAGCTTCAGGCTTCACATAATATGTTTGCAGTGAATGCAATAGGATTGAAGAAAGAATTTGTAGAAAAGCCTCTAAAGTAGCCTCTAAAGTTCAAGTACAGTGAAAGGCGTTTTATAATCCTATTTTAAAAGAACGTCAGAATGCCACGTGCCGTGTCTTAATTGGATGTGTCTAAAGTCTTGGACCTTGACGTCCCTGGATGATCCCACAAGCCTCCTAGTTCCGTTTATTCCACAAAAGTTCAGACATTCAATGGTAAATAAAGAAAATCGGATGAAAAGCCTTGATTTTAATAGATTACGTACCTCAGTCACAATTTGCTTTCCGGATCCTCTGTCTACAAAACATTTAAAACAGATTATTTATTTCAAGCCCAGAAACAAGATACCTTCCAAAAAAGAACACGTAAGGACTGTCAAAAGAAGATGGGCACCATGAGAACAAAACATATTTCCTCATCAACATAGGCTTACTTTTCCAAAATTATACCATTTTCTCTGGACCGTTGGTAACATGTTCAATTGCGGCAAGATATCCTATATTTCAATCAATAAAACATTAAACTTCCCTATTGAATAAAATTGTTCTGAGGTTAATGAGATTTAACATTTAGCTAATTGTTTTCTAAATCTTGTGTGACCGCCCTGATCTTTTTGTTTGCTTATCCATTTTCGGAACCTCTCCAAGTCGTACTCCCCTTGAGAAATTTCTCAAAATCTAGAATCATGTATCTTTATCGGAAATGAAGTAAGCGAAAGGTATTACTATTATATAAACACAATTGACATTCTTTCTGGTTTTAGATTGATGCAAAATTCGTGTGAACCCCAAAATTCGTGTAAACCATTCAATTTTCTTCTGAAAATACTGGTGTTCTTCTGATTATTGGTCAAGTTAATGGATACTTCGAAATGGCAGGTCTATATTGGGGCTTGTTTTCATTGAAATGGATATTATTCCGTGCTGAAGGAAAGAGATATATTTGTCAGGTTAAGTTGGACACACCACTTCTGTGAACTAGCAATTGTGACCCCACTATTTAAGGAGAGAGAAAGAGAGAGAAGGAACACGACCGACCTGTTAGCCTGAAGTCAGTAGCAGGCAAATGTCAGAACATGTTCTAGAAGTTACAATAATTGAGCATTATTAAAAAGAATAGGATTTCGGAGAGTCAGCGTGGATTTATGAAATGAAGATCTTGTTTGGCTAATCTCTAGAGCTCATTGAGGATGTTAAGATGAATAACAGGGAGCCAATTCATGTGATGTATTCAGATTTTCGCAAAGTTGTGAATAAGGTCCCACATTGGAAGTGTGGTCAACAAGTTTAGAGCACATCAAACTGGGTGTAATATACCGACATGAATGGAAAATCGGTTATCGGACCTAAAGCAGAGTTGAAATAAATGGATACTTCTTAGAATGGCAGGCGGTGCTTCCACCCCAGTTAATCACAATTATGATATGCCTGAGGTGACCAAATGCTATATTTTTAAGTTTGCTCATGATATTAAACGGTGGGGTTGAGCACGGAGGCTTCAGGGAGAAATGGACAAGCTGAGTGAATGCGCGATAACAAGGCATATAGAATATAATGCAAAAGTATGGTGTAATCACTTTGGTACACGAAACAGAAATGAAAAGCGTTTTCTAGACGGCGAAAGATTGGATAGGATTGATGTTAAAAATGACCTAAGTGTAAATGTACAAAGATGCGCAGTTGGGACATTAAATGGAATACTGTATTAGCCTTTATTACAAGCGGATTTGAACACAGGAATGAAGATAGGTTCTTGCAATTGTATAAGGCCTGGGAAGACTGCAGTTAGGGTTTTAGTTTCCTTACCTAAGAAAGAATATACTTGCCAAAGAGAAAGTGAAGCATAGATTAACAGGACTGGTTCCAGGGATGAATAGTTTGCCCTGTTAGGAAATACTGCCTAGATTAGGCAATGTATTCTCTCGAGTAAAATGAATGAAATGAGATGCTTTCCAACAGGGCTCCACAGGCTTGAAACAAAGAGGACTTTCCTCTAGCTGGGGAGCCTCGAACCGACAGTCAGAGTCTCAGATCAAGCGGTAAGCTGTGAGTGAAATGAGGAGGAATTTCTTCATTGAGAGGACCGTACTTTCTAACCTTCTACGGGCGAGATCTGTAGAAATTGTCATTGGATTCATTCAAACATAGATCAATAGATTTTTGGGCATCAGGGGAATCAATGGATATGACGGTAATGCAGGAAGCTCTGGTTGAGATAGATGATAATTCATGATCATGATGATTGGTGGAGGAGGTTTCAGGGGCCGACTGGACTACTTATTCTACTATGTTCTTATGTTTTCATCTTATGGTTGTGTCACTGGCCCAGTGGCCCAAATTCTGGGCCATTGATGATGAGCCATGAGCACACGTAATGGAGGAAAGTAAATAATCAACCTATGGCAAAAACGTTACACTCAGTGACGCTAACCACGAAACTGTCAGATTATTGCAATTACCTTCTTTTACTCGGCCTGACTTATTTGTGACTCCATACCAACGCATTTGACTCTTAACTACACTCTCAGTTAAGGGGCTGGTATCGATGGAAAAGAAAATTACCTGCAATATCGATCAAATGAACGAATGACGAAAATAAATTAACCCTTTCCACGTGAATCTCTGAAATTCCCCGCCCCTGGGAGTTATGGAGCCTACATCACTGGAAGTAGTTCCAGTCAGGGTAGATAATTTTTGCAAGATTGAGGGCAACGAGGTCTGGCACAGAGGAGGAGCTGAGGCCTGGGGTAGGTCAGCTGTGGTCATATTGAATGGCGGAGCGGGCCTTGGGGCCCAGGAGGTCGACTTTTGTTTATATTTTCTGGTGCTTGAGCCAAGGAGGTTGAATTCAATGCAGTTACCTGGAGATCGGCCGCGACATTGCGTACAGCAGATGATAACCAGCGCCACCACGAGGAGCACAACAACCAGGAGTAAAGACGCAAGTAAGGAGATTGAAACCAGTGCCTTGCCACCGTCGCTACGCCCTTCTGAGAAATAAAAGTATACATTTTATTTCTTTCCCCCTCGTTTTGTGTGCTTATGCTGCGTGCTCTCTTTGACGGGAGGTTTTAGCTGAGAACCCTTACTCGGCTTGCAACCCTGACTGCTCGGCGTTGCTCCAACATGATGAGCAGGTAAAGTCGAGGTAAAGATTTAGCATGCTTAATGCTTCTATCTGCCAGTTTTGGCTGCAAGTTTCCCTGGATGGGAAAGCCTTCCCCACATCGCGGAATCAAGGTGTTGAGCAGATAAAAGCAGAATAATAATCCGTAATTAAGAGTGGTGGAGATCTGCAGGTAAGCGATCTGCAGGTCCTGAAGAAGGGCCCTGACCCGAAACGGTGACGCCCACTTTTCTCCACGGATGCTGCCTGGCCTGCTGAGTTCCTCCAGCATCATTAAATTTGTAATTAACTTTTATTTCTAAATGCAAATAGTTTCCGGGGCTGGTGCAGTTTGGGGTAAGTGAGCAGTCATAGGATACTCGACTAAGGTGTGTTTTTTCTGTCTCTCCTCCGCCCCGCTCACCCCTCGTTGCTCTCTTTTTCCCAAAATGCATAACACAAATAAATTAGTTACCGCAATCCTGATGATTTTTTTAAAATTCAGAGTATAGTTTTGAGGAAATGTAAAATAAAACCAGGAAACGGTGCAAGTGCGGAGCAGAATATGGAACATTCTGTGGAGAGAGATGGTTCAGAAAGGCCGTTGTATTAAATGATTTTTGCTGTGAGCTGGTGAAGGGCTTTGACCAGGATGTTGCTCAGACAGCAACATTTTCGTAATGAGGGCATGGTTGACAAACTATGATTGTTACCTCTGTAACGGAGAAGGCTGAGAGGAGACTGCTGGAGTTTAGAGAACTATGAAGGGTCAAATTCTATGAGGTGTAGATTTCAAATAATTAGCGAAAAGGCTAAACGGAGATAGAGTAGAACATTTTGTTCACCTACAGCGTGGTAGAGTTCTCCAGGTCCGTGCCTGAATGATTAATGAAGGTGGCACACTTCATGAAATTTGAAACGTGCCTTGAGGCGGGTGAACTGCAGGGTTGCGGACCCGGTGCTGGCTAGGATTGGGCTATGCAAATGTTTCCCGCCCAGCACCCATAGGATGCCTCCTTCAGTGCCGTACGTTTACTAGGATTGTATGAAGCCTTCTGAATATTTCTGCCTGACCTCTGTGCATTCCCAGCACTTTCTCCCATATTATTCTTGGATCTTTCTCAGGTCGTGTGTAACCTATTCCTGCGGGCAGGCTGGCTTAACATTCCTCCTTGAGAATTCAGGTGATTGTGGTGAATACAGTTCCGGTTTGCTGATCATCTTATGTGAACATGTAAATTACCACTAATATGTTAATAATATTCCAAATTTCGTTGCCTAAGTTTGAAGTAACTTTTTTGGTGGGGGTGTTGGCGGGCAGTGTTGAGAGAGGTGGTCAGAAGGTTGAATATAAATGTAAGAATGTAAACTTACCTATGACTGTGACTTCTGTCCCGATTCTAATATATTTTCCGTACATGGGAGTATCCACCGAAATATTTTACTGTTTTGCAGTTAACGTTTTACTATTAGTTGCTAAAATATCTACCTTAATGTAGGTGTGTGTGAGGCTTCATGAAAGCTCATTCTGCCCACGATTTGATGCAGAGCAGAGGCGTTACAGAGAGTGATGGAATGTTCGGCCCTCGTAATATCAATTTATTGTCATAAAAGCTCAATTAAATAGAGGAAATTATGGCAATTGGATCTGTCCACTTCATGTTTTACAGCCCAGTATCTTCAATCACTGGAAGAATTAAAACTTAGTCCAAGTACGGGTACCAGAGATCATCGAGAATGTCAATACATCGCCTAGCTGTTTACCCTACCGCTCATGAAAAAGTGATTCTCGCGAACAAAATATTACACAATGACCATCAGAAGTACTAAACGACAGAGAGACCTTGGTGTTCATAGCCAAGGATCCCTGGCGGCATGTGCACGGATAGGTAGGGTAGTTATGAAGGCATGCTTGCTAATTAGCCACATAAAACATTAGTTTAACCCCAAATGGAGAAGTATGTACAATTCTGGTCACCACATTGCAGGAAGGAGCTGACGGCAATTGAGGGGCCTAGAGGAAGTTCAACAGGATGTTGAGCGTTTTCAGCTGTGAAGTAAGACTGATAGGCTGCGTTTGTTTTCGTTGGGCAGAGAGGCTGAGGGAGGTGGAGGATGGAGCTGGCTGACTTTTACAGGATTATGAAGGGTATAAATGGCGTTGGTAATTAGGTGCTTTCCTTTTAAGAAAAGGTATCCGTAACTAGAGGCCATATGTTTAAGATATGAGGTACGAGGTTTAGAAGGGAGTTGAAGAAGAGCTTTTACGCAGAGGGGGTAGAAATCTGGATACAAAAGGGCTGGTGGAGACAGTTACTCTCACAACATTTAAGAAGTATTTAGATAGCTGAAACAACTTGGCATGGAAGGCTTCTGATTGAGTACTGGAAGGTAGGACTAGTGTTTAGGTAAATACCTGATAGCCAGCACGTACAAGGTGACCCGAAATGCCTGCTTATGTGCTATAGGACTCAATACCAATCATTTTGGTATTTTGTTCCAAATTGCCTGCTCGTTTGAAAATCTCCTCTTTTAACGCTTTGTCCCCTCATTCTGGTATGAAGAGGGTGCTTTTGTTACCTAGATCGTCGGTTTGTGATTATCGTTTTTTCCTGCCTCACAACATTAGCAATAACGCTGAGGAGGCCAGATTGAGTAAGTAGGAAGGAGCTGGAGGCAGTCAAAACCAGACGGTTATGGAATTTTAAGAGGATTAGCGGCTACAAGGGAAACTTCCTTTTCACCCGTGGGTGCTGAGTCATCAATATACTGTTTAAGAGGCTGGTAGAGGCAATAACTCTCAGCATGTATTAAAAATGCCTGGATGTGCACTTGAAGATCCATGATCTGAAGAGATACAGATTAGGTCCTACTGATTAGGATAAAGTTGTGTAGCTCATTTTCGACCATAACCCATATGAAGGGCCGAATGATCCGTGTCCGCGTTGTAACTTTTTTCCCACGATTCAGTTATTTATTTAACTACCTTGATCTACCTATGTATGGCATGATCTGTCTGGACGCCATGCAAACAAAAGCTTTTCAAATTTATCTCGATACATGTGACAATAATAAACCAATTGCCAGGTGAACAAGAACATAGCTTATTTTAGTGTTGGCGTGGCTACGTGACGTTTCCCAAACAAGCAAAATTTACATTGCGAGGTCATGTGAAAATTGAAAGGTCGGCTTCCCTTATGGAAAGGAATAATCTCCAAGAAGAGTTTCCATCCCCCGCCCCTTATAAACCCGTCGAATTTGCGTCGCCCTCATTGCTTGCAAAGTAGCCCAGACGATTCTGTACCTGCCTATTTCGCTTCCCTATGTAGAACACTGGAGAGACTAGATTTGGAACAAGGTGAAGAGAACAGGCATCCTGACCAAAACAGTATGAGGACAAATTAAGCAAGAAGGAGAAAGCAGAAGCTATTTGGTGTTTAGAATAATGTTATGTGATCTAATTGAAAACGCCAATATTCTTGCGGAGCTTGACAAACTAACTGGAAGGTTGATATTTCCCCGCTCACGAATCCAGCATCAGGCATCACGAATCAAAATTACTGCTTCATCATTCCGGACGGAGGTGAGAACCAATTTCACCACCAATGGAGCAGTGCATCTCTAAAATTCTCCAGACAAAGAGATCGAGGAGCTTCAATAACTGAATATATTTGTGGCAGATACAGAGAGAATGGATGGGTTTAGAGTCAGTATTGGTAGTTGGTACTGAAATCAAATCGTCCTCACAGTCTTGGTGGGGAGACCCGACGTCATCACAATATGCCAAATATAGACTCTCCGGCTATGATCTTATTGAATTGAGGACTGGATACGATAGACCGAATGGATTAATTCTCCTACTTTTGCGTTTTTGTGTTCTTATTATTGTTTGCCTTAAATCAGTATGGGGCAGCCATGGTATCAAGAAACCTTTATAAATATTTTCGGTGTGCAGCCCCAGATATTTTCAACACTGAACAATTAAATGATTTGCAGCAGCATCTCAATGGATTACAATGGAGTTATTTAGACAATTGGTGACAGTAGAATGCATTGCATTGTGCACAGTGCATTTTTAGTTTTGGTTGCAAATTATTTTTACTTACTAACCAAGGGTGTGCAAAATGCGTGCGTATGTGCAATTAGACGTAGATTAGCATTAATCTAATTAAATGACAGAATAAGGCTGAGAAATAAACTCGCCTTCTACCACTCCTATGATTCTTTTCCCCTTCTCCTCTCTCTCTCTCTCTCTCTTTCTCTCTCTCTCATGCTCACTCACACTCTCTCTTTCTGTGTGTGTGTGTGTGTGTGTATCCGTGTGTATCCGTGTGTGTGTGTGTGTTATAGTTTTAGAACTGCCGTGTGTACATTACTTACCAGAGAATATCATCAATGACGAAACGAACATATTCCACAGCTTGTTTCGGCGGGAGGCTGTAGAAAAGAGCAAGCAAATAAAAAAAAAGTAACAAAATGGCGAAAATACTGTATATACCAACAATCTGAAATAGAAACAGTAAGCTTGAGAAATAACGCCTCATCTTCGTCTCGGCACGTTACAATCTCCGGAAATCAATATCAACTTCAACGACTTCAGGTAACTCACTATCTGAATCATACTGGCCAGTAGTAGGTTTTATTTACTCAGTTTTTCTCTCTCCACTACCACTTCCGGATCTGCTGGACATTTCCTACAACTCTGACTTTCATTTCATTGCTTTTACATGTCCCTTGTTTGATTTGTCTCTCCAGCAAATGGTTTCATTAACAACTTCTCCCCACGACAACCCTGGCCTCACCCAATCAGACATATTCACTTTATCCCATACATTCCTCTCCCGCACTCCAAGAAACTTAAAACTATTTAAACGTAAAACTATTTTTCCCTATGCTTTGACTTGAAGCATGAACTCGGTCTCTCTTTCCACACACCTTGCCTTATCTGCGGAGTATTTCTCGCTGTCTCTGTTTTTTAATAATTATTGATGAAAACAGGCGGGTCCCAGCCAATAAATTTTTAAAAATAAACCTGATCACATCAGTATCTACCTGCGCAGCGTGGATGAATTGAATCTGAGAGAAGGTGAACAGAAGGTCAAGATGGACAAAATCAACTCCGTTTCTTCCTCCTGTCGATTATCACGCCGATATTTTAATGTTGGACGCAGTATTTTGTTTTGTTCTCGGACTGACGTGTTGCTACCTGGGCCAGCATGTATGATATCCCCAGTTGTATTTGAACTGAATGGTATTCTCTGTCATGTGAGGCGGCAGCAGAGAGTTGGCTACGTTTCGATGGAGGTGGAATCTCATCTAGGGCGGAAGACGTCCTTCCCTTGATGGCAATAGTGAAACAAGTAGGTTCCGGTTTTTTAATGACAGTAATTCAATCCTAGAACTTCTTTTTTCATTTGTTGAATTGAATCAAGCCAGAGGCCTTGGTGAGATTTGAACTAATGTCTCTTAACCTTAAATCTAGTAACAAAATCACGATATTTCAAAGCATTTCGTGAACCTAGGTTGCTAATTATAGTCAGGGGAGTTTTGCCTCTGGGCGACATGGTCTGTCACCCAACCGCTCCTCATAACTAAAAATTTCCAGTGCTGGTAACAACTTCGTAATTATCCTCTGTACCTCGTAATACTGTGGCCAGACCCAGTCAACATTGCTCAAGCTGGAATCTAAATAGTAATGTTGTGGCTGACACGGTAGTATGGAGGTCCACGGCCGGGATTCAATCCTGGGCCCCAATGCTGTCTGTGTGGAGTTCAGTGTGTTTCCCCTCGCTATTCCAGTTTACTCACATATCCCGGGGACATGCTGGTTAACATGTTTATTTGTACCTGTAAATTATCCCTGCTGAAGGTGGATGGAAGGGGAGCGTGATGGATATGAATGGAGACAAAAAAAATCTAGGGAAATGAGGGGTGAGTGGAATTGATGGGAATGCTCTGAATGCTGGCGTGGACTTGATGGGCGAACGGCCTTCTAGGTCATGAGAAATGAAGTCCTAGTGTGTCGTCCTATCCTGACGTCGCATGCCTCGTCTAATGAAGAATCTGATATGCCCGTTAACTACATTACTTACATGTCCTTCTGTACTTAAAGTCTGGAGTTACACATTCCAAGTTCCCTCCGTTGTGCATTTCCCGTACCTTGTTTCGCCTGCCCAAATGCATTACCTCGCGCCTCTCTGGATTAATTGCCACTTGCCATTTACCTCTGCAACTGACCAGCCCATCGTCGCCGTCTGAAGCATTCCTCCACATGTCCAATTTGTGTATTAACTGTAAACCTCTTTATCATGTCCCCTACATTTCTCCAAATTATTAATGTTTTCATGAAAAGCAGCGTAACGAGTTCTGAGTAGCGTTGAACTTCACTTGCTTCCAGTCACAAAAGTAATTTACAATTGATTTGATGATTGAATTGATCTAAATGGAAATAGATGACTTGAAAGTTAATCGGCATGCATGGGTCATCTGCACATGCATGAGAAGAAAGTAAACCAAATAATGGAATTATTTCATACTTATCGCGACACAGAAGGAGTCCATTCAGCTCATTGTGTCCCTGTCGGCTCTCAGAGCAATTTCATCCGCCAATTATTTCACGGAAGGCTGCTCTCCCTGACCTACCCATCAACTCCCCTTCCCCCAATGTTCCTGCAACCCCATACATCAGCGCCAAAATTACAGTAGCCAATTAATCCATTCACCAGGACACCGGAGGACACCGGAGAAACACGTGGTGGATGTGCACGATCAAGACAGACAGTACCCAAGGTCAGGATCGAACTCAGATCCCTGGAACCAGGACCCCTGGTAACAGCGCCAGCGGCTATATCATATTGATACTGTCGGTCAGCAGCAAGAGGAAGCAACTTAGAGTTATGCTGAGCGTTAGTCACGTAATGAAAAACCGTCTTGCTTTCCGATGAAGCTCTCCATCAGCTAATTTCACTTCATGGTTAACAGTTATGAATGTTGGGGAAAAGACTTCAAGTATGACTAAAGCTTCCTTAAATCGTGATGAAACTAATAATAAAAGAAGATTTTGGTAGTTAATAATGTTTTTTGAACAATTATTCTCAGAACTCTAAGCCTGCAGACCGGTTAACGTTAATATGCTGGCTCCTATAATTTCACGTCCCTTCTGCTTTGATATTCCTCAGAAATATGCCTTCCTATTTGATCTTCTATCTCCTCCATTGGAGTTGGTGGCGGAAAACACAAACTCTCCAATGCAATCAGATGCCAGGCATGGTAATTCATTTTCTTTTGATCGACATCCCGCAGTTTAGATTGACTGTTCTGTGGCGAGTCGTTCTAGTTAGAAACGTCACTTAAAGTGTCAAGAAAATTCCTTGAAACAAAGGGAAAAGTATTATACACAGTTACTGACTTTCTATGCGCAGACGTTTTGAAAATTTTGTACCATCTTCCAGAGTTACCACGAGTTTACCTGAAATCTTATTCTCTCTCTCTCTCTCTCTCTCTCTCTCTCTCTCTCTCTCTCTCTCTCTCTCTATCTATCTATCTATCTATCTATCTATCTATCTATCTATCTATCTATCTATCTATCTATCTATCTATCTATCTATCTATCTATCTATCTATCTAGCATGCAGGTTTCTTCAGTGGGTGAGCGGGGGACATTGGCAGATCAAGGGTAGGTTTTGTCTCACCGGCCGCTTTCACTGGACATTGTAGTTTCAAGACCACCCTCCAGGGTTGTCCAAACTTAAGACAAAACCAGGCCGCAAGACCACTGAGGAGTTGCACTAAATTTGAGTTTCTTTCAATCACCACAGAGCAAATGGGCTTCATCTCAGGATTTACCTATTGAACTGTGGACCACCGAAAGAGAATTGGGAACGGAAAAAGGCGGTGAGAGTGGGAAAGGGAGTGGCAGGCTGGTGGGTGGCGTTGAAGTGGGAAATGGCAAAGCAAATCTCGCCTCACAGGGGCACTCACCCTCCACAAAGCCCGGTTCAGTCACACTCAGCTTCATCAAAGCCCGCTCAGACACCCTCGCCCTCTCAAACCCTGGCTCAGAGACGCCGTCTCTTATTCGATTCAGGGACGCATGACAGGTTCTAAAGGTTCTTTTCAGTGACTCCCCAAAGACATGTTCAATGAAACGCGCTTTCCACAGATTCCGGTTCAGATTCATTCACGATCTTCAAAGCCTTGTTTAGAAAACTCCCCAAATCTCGGTTCTCAGTCTCCCCAAAACCCGGCTCAGGGAAACCTTCCCTCCACACGCCCTCTTCATGGAAACTCTCCCGCCTCAAAGACTTAGAGACATTCACCCTCCCTAAAACCTGATCCAAGGTTATAAGATTTCTTCAGCCTTTCTGAGGGACATTGAATATTCTCAAGGCCAATTTAAGATGCACTTACCCTTTCACAAAATTGCTATTGCGTTCAGAGCTATTCACCGTCCGCGCTGGGTCTAAGGTATCCTTAGAGTTTGGAAGACCACAACCACAAAGCAGAGAAAATAGAGTTTTATTTTAAATCCATTGCCAACAGTCCTAGCTTCCTATACCATACTGGGGACTCGGTACGTAATTCTGGTCTCTGTATATCTTGGTTATACTACTGTAGGTCCACCGTGCACACTCCAGGTCTCCGATTCCCTTGGTTAGCAGAAGCGTCTGTGAGTTGCGCAAGAATAAAACGACTCTGAGGTAAAACAGAAACATGGTGGAACTGCTTGGCGGCTCATGGAACATCTGTGGAGAGAGATAAGGAGAGAGAAAGTAGGAGAGAAACAGATGGAGAAAGAGAAAAGGAAAATGTTAGGTTCGATGGCCTATCATTAAAACTCGAGAAATTTAATGGGAAAACAACTTCTCAGAAGAAGAAAACGGGCAAAGTGAGAAGAGTGTGGGGTCGACATAAAGGCTAGATCGGATGCAGGAGAATTGCAGAAAAAAAGAATCTGCTGGTGTGCGACGGGTAAAGAACCAATGGATCTCTCTGGAGCACGTGTCAGGAGGAATATCATAAAAGTTATCGGCAACGGTTGAATTCGACCGGCCCAAAAGGCAGCAATAATCGTCATTATTTCTTTTGTATCGATATTATTCCATGAGAATACGTGGAGAAAATGTGGAAATAATCTGAGGAGGGAGAGAGGGAGTGAGATATAGATAGATAGATAGATAGATAGATAGATAGATAGATAGATAGATAGATAGATAGATAGATAGATAGATAGATAGATAGATAGATAGATAGATAGATAGATAGATAGATAGATAGATAGATAGAGAGAGAGAGAGAGAGAGAGAGAGAGAGAGAGAGAGAGAGAGAGAATAAGATTTTCAGGTAAACTCGTGGTAACTCGGAAGATGGTACAAAATTTTCAAAACGTCTGAGCATAGAAAGTAACTGTGTATAAAACGTTTCCCTTTGTTTCAGGGAATTTTCTTGACACTTTAAGTGACGTTTCTAACTAGAACGACTCGCCACAGAACAGTCAATCTAAACTGCGGGATGTCGATCAAAAGAAAATGAATTACCATGCCGTGAATAACGATGTTCTCCCCACAAGCCTGCGTTCCCAGGAGATTCTAAATTAATTACGTAATTTTCTGCCGGGGTTTCTCCAGGTAAGCTTGCATCTCATGTAGCCTTATGCTCATTTCATGAAAATAGATTTTATAGAATAGAATGCAGGAAAGCTTTGCAAGCCTTGACTATGTAGAACACCAGCACCTGGTAAACAATAGCCTCAGAATTCAGAACATATGGAGTCTCATTAAAGATTCTGACTGGGCAATTAGTGCGGGGGTTGATGGATGGCAAGTAGCATTTTTGCCACAAAATTACAAGACAAAAACTATGTCCGACAAGTGGAGTCAAATCATCGATCCTTGATGTCCAATGACAGTATCTTCATTGAGAATTCCACATTCAAACACCTAGAGACTTCATTGACAGGAAACTCAACTGAAGAGGCGACACGTACCAGGAGCTGGGCAGCCTCCGTATTGTAATTCCTCTCATGATATTCCAATGCAATTCCACAGTATACAATATAGAAATTAATTCATTGAAGAATCTTTATAAAACACTGGTTCAACTACAACTGCAGTTTTGAATTCAGTTCTGCGCTCAAGTCTTCAGTAAAGGCTTTGGAGAAGGTAAAGGAGATACTTCCTAAAATAGTTCCAGGGATGAGAAACATTATTTATAGGGAACGAATAAAAAAGCTGGCGTTATTCTTCTTTGTAGAAGTGAAAGACATTCTACGCAATCATAATAAAAATGACCTGAAACCATTAACTACTGGGAGCTTAGGGTCAGCTGCCCCAGTAAGTAAAAAAGTAGATCAACAGTTCAAAGGATGAACAACTCTGCACGTAGAGAGTGATAACGTTTTATTCGCTCTTCCACAAACGTAATTTGGTGCTGTGTCTTCTGGCCACACAACTCTCTTTGCTTCCTCGCCCCTGCTTGGGTCTGCAGAACCTCCTCACTGACTCTTGGTAATCTCTGGCCCACGACCACCCAAAGTGCAAAAGAAGCATTGGGGTTGGTGTAAAAACCCTCAGTTCGTTTATTGGGAGCGCACAGAAGTCGCTTGTTATCGGTACAACTGAGAAGCCACAAAGCCTGAGTAAAAGGAAGTTATCCTGGATCCAGAGGATCTGCTTGAGAAGGGGAGCAAGTCTTCAGGAAGCCGGGCTGTTACAAACTTAAAACAGAAAACTAATAGTTTTCATTCTGTTGAAATGATTGGTGGTTCTGTTTATGATTCTGGGCAACATAAAACACTGTGAATAACATTTTACCATGACTTGAGATTGGAATATGACAGGTAGTATTCCCACACTTTTTTGAATGAAGCGGTAAGAAAAACATCGAAAACTATATTGAAGTATGGCTTCCACTGCGGGTAACGTTTAGCAATGTCTTATTAAAGGGAAGGATTTGTTCCGCCCGGACAAAGCTAAAACTATACCCGGTGAAGGCAAATTTGTGAGGATGGGAAGTGGGACTTGATCACTTCAAGAGATTTCACCCCATCCATAAAAACGGGACCAGAAGAGTTGTAAGTGAATGATGCATTAAAAACAGCACTGAAGCCACATTTCCGAATTAAGTGAAAGACAATGAGTAACTTAAATGGTAAGGAAAATCCATGGGCGATCATGTCATCCTGTCGTCAAGTTAAAAGTATTTCTGCTTTTGCGTTGTCATGAATAAGGACGTTATAATCAGAGATTTATTAATCAGAAATAAAACACATTCTGGACATAAAAGAAAACAACAGAACGCCTGGAAATACTCAGCGGACCCGACGACATCTTTGATCTCAGAAGCAGGCCAATCACTAGTCATTAGATTTCATATTTATCAATGTGAATTGGAAAGTTGGTTATGAAAATCCCATTTAAGTCAGGACGATTAACATGATGCACAATTGTAAAATAACACGATATTCCATTCAACAATTGTTTTCCTGACATTCAACACAGAATGACAGGAAGATTAGTTACCAAACGGAGGGGGAACTGACGTAATGGATGTTTATATTTCAGCATCCTGTATCATTTTATGTCGTGCGGCACTGGCAGCCGTTTTCACTGTTCTCCATCACCTGATGAGGGCGCTCCAACCTAGAACAGCCTACCTATGGCTCATTGTCTCAGTGCAGGTTGGCTTCTGTTAGTCTGTTATTTTCCACGACACTTTCCCCCCACCCCCACCCGTGACCTAATCGACCATGATGGGCAAAGGCTGAAGCCGCATGGAAACTCCACTAATTACTTTTCACCCCCCCCCCCCTCCCTACATCACACACCACCAATCCTTCATCGTGGCCAGATCTATATCCTCCAACTCACTGTCCAATGCCCCGGCAGGAGCATCTTTTCCAGATGGACTGCAGTGGTTCAAGAAGGCGGCACGCCACCACCTTCGCAAAGGTAATTGGAGATAAAAAATAAATCATGTCCTTGCAACAACGCCCACATCCCAAGAAACCAAGAAATAAAACAAAACTCACTAAACATTAAAGCAGGACAAAGATCAGCATCCCAAGACTTATTTCCGCCTCCTGCTTGCCGTACGGTCGTGCCTTTAAAATGTCCATTGTTCCCGCGAAACGTTGTGTAATTTACAGCGATGTATTTATCTTCCTGTCCTCCAGATATTATTATGATGCTGGAGGAACTCTGCAGGCCAGGCAGCATCCGTGGAGAAAAGCAGGCGGTCAAGTTTTGGGTCAGGACCCTTCTTCTGGATTGAAGATAGGAAAAGGGGAAGCCCAATATATAGGAGGGAAAAGCAGAGCAGTGATCGGTGGACAAAAGAGATTGCTGTGGCGTTGACGATGATATTTGCGTCCTCCCTGGCCACAGGAGTGGTATAAGAGGATTGGAAGTGGCAAATGTTGTTCCCTTGTTCAAGGAAGGTAACAGGGATAATCCTGGGAATTATAGACCAGTGAGTCTTACGTCATCGGTGGGTAAACTACTGAAGAAGGTTCTTAGGGACAGGATTTGCCAGTATTTGGAGAAGCATGGTCTTATTAGAGATAGTCAGCATGGCTTTGTGAGGAGGAGGTCTTGCCTCATGAGCCTAACTGATTCTTCGAGGAAGAGACAAAATACATTGATGAAGGTTGAGCGGTGGATGTGGTGTATATGGACGAGTAAGGCGTTTGACAATGTTCCCCATGGTAGGCCCATCCAGAAGGTCATGAGGCATAGGATCCATGGAGACTTGGCTGCGGGGATTACGAATCGGCTTGCTCACAGAAGGAAGAGGGTGGTAGTAGATGGAGAGTATTCTTCCTGGAGGTCGGTGACTAGTGGTATTCCGCGGGGATCTGTTCTGGGACCCCTTCTCTTTGTGATTTTTTGTAAGTGACTTGGATGAGAACGTGGAGGGATGGGTTAGTAAATCTGCAGATGACACGAGGGTTAGAGGTGTTGTGAATAGTGTAGAAGGTTGTCGTATGTTACAACGGGATAGAGACAGGATGCAGAGTTGGGCGCAGAAGTGGCAGACGGGAGTTAAATCGGAAAAGTATCAAGTAATGCACTTTGGAAGAACTAACTTGAAGGCAGAATACAAGGTTAATGGCAAGATTCTTAACAGTGTGGAGTAGCTGAGGGATCTTGTGGTCCAAGTCCACAGATCCCTCAAAATTGCCGCGCGTTGATAGCGTGGTTAAGAAAGCGTATGGTATGCTGGCCTTCATTAGTAGGGGAATTGAGTTCATGAGCCGCGAGATAATGTTTCAGCTCTATAAAACTCTGGTTAGACCACACATAACGTACTGTGTACAGTTCTGGTCGAGTGATCTAGTGCTTTTCTCTTTAGAGCGACGCAGGATGAGAGGCGACTTGATGGAGGTGTATAAGGTTATGAGAGGCATAGATAGAGTGGACAGCCGGCATCTTTTCCCCAAGGCGGAATGACTAATACCAGAGGACATCAGTTTAAGGTCAGAGGAGCGAAGTTTAGGGGAAATGTCACAGATAGTTTTTTTTACAGAGAGAGTGGTGGGTGCCTGGAACGCACTGCCGGGGCTGGTGGTGGAGGCAGATACAATAGAGGCATTTAAAAGACTTTTAGATAGACACATGGAAGTAAGTAAAATGGAGGGTTATGGGCTGTGTAGGAGGGAAGGGTTAGATTGATCATGGAGTAGATGTCGGCACAATATCGTGGGCCGAAGGGCCAGTACTGTGGTGAACTCTTCTGTGTTCTCTGTTCTATATTCTTCAGTAACAAATAATACGTGATAAGTCTGGCTGTCCAGTAATGTTTTTTTCCTACTTTGTCAAGGAAATGAATGCTAAAATTATCTTGCTTTGTGACTATGTTCGCATTCGAAAACAGTCCGATTTTCGACTCTGTTGGTTACATCACAAATGAAAATTGAACGGTTTCTATCGACCACATAATGCCCACTCCCCGTCAGGACGTCTCGCGGGGGAGTGCGGGGAGACTGGTCACTGCACTGTTACACATGAATGGGAAGAAAACAAAACGTTCAGTGGGGTGTAAATGCGTAATATCCTGTGGATCTAAGAATGGAACTGACGTGTCATTGATTAATTTTATTTTCTTATTTTGGCTCCGAGCGTTAAGCCACTTCCCGTTGAATAACACCCACCCCTATCACCCACCCATCCATCAGCTCAGCCCCAATAATTTATAATTGGGACAGTTCCTTCTCTATCGATTTAACTTCTCATCCGAGGTTATTCCCGTATAATTTGGACAAGAGATCGGAAGAGAATTCCGGTCAGTATATGGGAAAATATTAGTTCATGACAGCAACTAAATGAGAAATTATAAACCTCGGGTCAGAATCGACCATATTTTAGGTCTCATTGGGGGGCTGGAATTTGTTTGCTAGTCCATCTTTACATTGGAATGTGCCCAATTTTATTCCCATCTGCAATCGTGTTGTCTCACCTATGGGTACAAACATATACCTGTGACTAGTGGGCCAACACGTTGACCCGGGTGATGATGTCATATCCCAAGAGAGAGCTGTCATCAGCCAACATCTTGACTGAGTAAGGGCAGTTTAAGCCCTTTAATACATTAAATTGATATAAGTTGGTGTGTTTCAGTGGCGAAAATGTAGTTAATGATTTTAGCACAGTACCATCCTCTATGAACACAAACTAAATGGAAAACATTGCAACATAAATTAGCATATGGTTTACTTATTTTGAACATCATGGTTGTTTTTGCAATACTCTTTTCAACAATAGGAACTGAAATTCATGGTTAGCTGGTATGTTCCACTGCTGTTCAATTTAACACTCTCTCCATATTCTTGATTTATTTCAATTTAGATGTATTCCTATGTGTAGTATATACAACTGTATTTACCACGAATTGTCTTGATTCTGGAAGGATTTATATTCCACTTAAATTGCTGCATGGGTCCGGATCCACTTACTGTCAACTTTAAACATTGAAATAAGAGAGAATTAGGAACTTCAAGGCAGTTAAGGAAACTTCTGTCGTGGTAGAAATGAGTTAAATCGTCACTCATAAATGTTTATGGAACTGAAAAGTTAATTTCCTCTTTCTCTGTGCTCAGATGATACCTGATTTTCTGAGCATTCTTCAGTTTTTTTTGTTTCATATTTTCATTATTTACGTTTAAATATTTGTTACTTTTGATCCGGTAGCTTAGGGTAGCTTATGAAGTACAGGACAAGCCAATCATAACGTATTTCCAGCTTCAAGTAGTAATAATTTCTGACGAATGGATGTCTGACTACCTGAAGAAAACATTCATATAATAGCTCCTTTAAGTCTTGGGACAATCTGCAGCACTCCTACTTCTGACTCAAACATATGTAGATTCAATTTTTTATTAAATTTTATTCATTCCTCGTCTGTAACTTCTGAGCACTACACCTTAGCAACATTGTCAAGTTCTTAGCGAGGGCGCAGAGGAGACTTACGAGACCTGAATGATTTCATTTCCTTGCAGCAGTTGGTTCTCATTAGAGCAGAGACCTGATGCTATCCTAAGTAACGAGAGCCTATTAAAAAGCAACAGAATCATATGACTTTATGGTACAGAAAGAAGCCATTGGGCTACCGTGGCCGGAAAATTGATTAGCCTCAATCGCCCATTCTTTTTCCACAAATCAGCAAATTTGCCCCATACCCATTTCATCGTTAGTGTTGGAATTGGTTCCCCTACCCTTAATATCAGCGCACTCCTGATAAGCTCAGCTCTTTATCTCCCGATGTCTTGCGACCACTGATAACCGGCACTTTTGTCGCTCGAGTCGATGGTTTAGAAATGATACGAATAATGGATACAATTCTTTTGTACATTTTACGATTCTAGGTATCAAAGTTTGACATCTGGGAGCTCCTTAATCCTCCGAAGATGTATGCCATAACCAGTTGCTATACAATCCAGCTGCTGGAGTAATAAACAAAAGCAGAATGCTGGGAGAGCTCCGTTGTTCAAATAGAACCGGTGGAGACAAAAAAAGCTCGACATTTAGGGTCAAGAACCTACATCAGGACTGAGAGCAAACAAGAAAGAATGGAGTATGAAGCAGTACGAAGGGGATGGAATAGAGGCTGGTGAGTGATAGTGGGCATCTCTTCCCGTCATCCCCTCCCCTCTGCTTCTACCCATCACCTACCAGTCTCGATTCTGTTCCCGAAGTACTGCTATACAGTGGCAATCTTACCTTTCCTCTCTCAGTCCTGATGGACGTTCTCGGTCCGACGCATTGACTCACACCGTTTGTCATCACTGCTACTGCTTGACTCGCTGAGTTTTTCCAGCGTTCTGCTTTTAGTATAGATTCCACTGCCAACAGTTTCTTTGTCTTTATGCTCGAGTGATGTTTTTCACAGATAACACCATCGTTAGACCTCCTTAGGTTCATTCGTCTCGATCATTGCTTATGCCATTTACCATATTTCTAATTCAGGGATATGGACGGAATAAAACTCTGCAAGCCACCTTTCAACATTCTCATGAATACTTGCTCTGAGTTAAGAATTGAGCTTGTAAATGGACCCAGAGAAATTTAAATCACGAAGGAAGTCATTTTATCTTAATAGCACCATTGCTTCTTTCACGAGCTATAAATTTGTCCTACCCTGTACTCTTTGAGAGTTACGCGTAACATTGTTTTAAGTTTTCATTTGGAATTTTAAATAAAGCTCCAGCCAGGTTTCAGGTCGTTTAATCTATGCCACATATTTTGTTGGATTATAATAACACACTATTAAAAATATAATTCATGCCTCCTGTCTCTTTTTCGAAAGTTATACCGCAATAGCCTTACAAAGAACAATTTATTTTATTGCTTCACCAAATCCCCATTTCAAACATCTATTAACTGCCCTGTGATCTTCCTCAGCTCTAAGGTGCTTAGTGTCAGGGCGCGACATTCACCCAATGGACAAAGTGGTTGTTCCAATTCATGTGTGCAAGTTTCGGTGCGGTTTTCGTCTTTAAAGCGCACGGAACCACAGTGTATTTGCAGGTTCTGCCTTTTGGAGTCGCAGAAGATCTGATGTAACCTTGTGACTCGGTGGATCAATGGTTTAATTGCATGTTTCGGTCAAGTATTCACGAATGTTATAACTATGTATTTCGCAAGAAAGCAAAGCAAGTTACCACCGCAACATTCAGACTGAACTTACCCGAAGCACAAAAAATGCTTGAGTGCGTCTCAATCGCAATAAGTTTCAACCACAAAGCAACATCTGATAAGAAGCAAATATGCCTGATATTGAACTCATGTCTTTAATCGTTGATAGGTTGGGGCAGTAAATGTTTAAGAGGTATGTCGAGAAAACATCTTTTAACAGATTATGAACTAATATATTGCGAAACAAAATGCTTGTTGAGTCAAGCCAATTTTGGATGACAATAAAGATGTGATTCTTTTGGCCATATAATTTTGAAGTTCAAAGTCATTTTACGTTAAACTTATGAAATAGGTTTTAGCAGATGGGTTAAAGAGTTGTATTAAATAAATTGCACACGTAGCACATTTATCTTAGATAGATATTTTATGAAATGCAATGAAACCAAGTTAGGTCAACATTAACATCCATACTTGCACAATGACATTGATTCAAACTTGCCACCAATAGTCATGAACTGGTGTACAGAAACTCATTCTCTAATTCTAATCAGATTGTCTTGTCTTTCTTTTAATAATATATCGTTTAAGCCATTCGTTTCCAAGGAGTTATAAAAGATAGGTTCAGCTGAAATAACCCGAGGTGTAAAACTGAACCACTCTTCCATATGAACTTACTACTCCACCAATGTAATATATCAATTGATTTTAAAATGAAGCCAGAATTTGTACTACAGCCTATAAACATGGTGGCATTATTGCCCTTATTGAAAATCGTTTAATTAATGAGACGTTTTTGATATCACTGTACTTATTTACCAAGAAGCTGGTCTGCTGTTTATTTCTTTTGTTCCCATCCCGTGACTCAGGGCACCATCCACAACTCATCGAAACACCCGAGCTCCAGTTAACTATTTCATTCTGTTCCATGACATTCTCCGTAAAAACTGTTCCATAAGTGTGCATCTGTACAGAAAAGCACACATGGTCACCTGCCCTACCTACTTGTACTGAATGTCTGCTTAGTAGTGATTGTGTTTTGTGCAATGAGAAGCTGATCTCCTTGTTGTTACTACCCTGCTTGTTTCCTGAAGCCAACAAAGGAAGAATCTGTAGACAGCTGTTGCTGGGATCTGGAGCATAATTCAAACTACCGGAGTAACTTAGAGGTTCGGGCAGTATCTGTGGAGGTAAAAGGTTGGTCCTGATGCAGTGTCACGAACCCAAACGCCAATCATCCTTTTGTGTCCACGGGTACTGCCTGACGCCTTGAGTTCTTCCAGCAGTTTGATTTTGCTGAGGAAGAATCTGTGCTCGGTAGATCATCTGTGACATTTTTGTGAGTACTATTCAATTCTACTCCAACAATTACAATCAATTGGAGCAACATGTATAACTAGAAAAACGTTTGGGCTGAAATGTAGATTTATTGAAAAGATTTCAAATAGCCCATTGGTCAATGCAAACACTTCAAAATTATTCGATATACACAGACGAATATTTGGTTCAGAACATCTTTAGCAAAATAGGATGTTGTATATTAGAATTTCAGCTAATTAATTAAACGGATGTATATTATGATTTCTAGAACTGAATGCAGATTAATGGAGAGACAGCATTCATTTAAACTGATTAGGTATTAATAATCATAAGAAATAATGTTAAAATATCTAGAAAATAACACAACAACCTCATGAATTGTTTCCCGTAACACATGCCTACATTAATTCTGATCATGTCTATATTACTTACAGCTGATCACATCCTGCATTGTGTAAATCTTCCTATTTGATCTGTATCGGAACATGTCTGGATTCGTTTGAAAAGCCCGTGTTATCGTGCATCACATTTGTCACTTTCTTATATGATGAAGATTATTAATTCTTTTTTCCCAGGAAGCATAAACGGAATGCTTCCTTTGGAAGAGGTCAAGGAGTACTTTTCCAGTTAAGAGATGAGAGGTGTAAATTTTTAGAAACCTATCTGGGGTCTACCTTAAACACTGTCTTCTCTTCAACCACTGGCAAATCATTGCACAGCACAGCACGCATAAAAATGCCACCTCTTTATGTATAAAGAAACTAGTTGTAATGCCTAAACCCGCAAGACAGACGACCACAACTTTTCATGGGTGGGGAGTGGTGGTTGGGAAGAGGACATTAGTTGGAACTAAGCTCAGCGCTGGAGATTCAGCAGATGAAAATAATCGAGTAGAACTCTCATCTGCAAGCGAAAGTCAAAATAAAACTGCAGATGCTGGAAATCCAGAGTAATACGAAAGAGAAAAACAGCTTGCAGCCTTCTGATCTTAATATTAAATTCTACAACTTCAGGTAACTTCACTTGTGTCTGTGTCAGTAGTCCATCTCGAAAATTGGCTCAGCTTGTTTGGTTTTTCCCCCGCTTTCCTTCCTCCGGGAGTGGAGGGTGCCTTCCTGCTCTGTATCTGGTAAAGCCCGCATTATCTTGTCTGTGTTCTTTTGTCCATGTTCTCATCCTCTAACTGATTGACCAGATAACCCAGTCTACAGCTGATCCCCATGGTCACCCTGATCTTCTACCTGAAACGTTAATTCTGTTTCACTTCCCACAGGTGCGGCCTGAGTCGCTGAGTAGATCCAACATTTCTCTGTTCTTATTTTCTTATTTGCATGGCCCCGGTAAAAATAACATCAGGACCCTTAGACTATTTGCAAGAGATGATGAAACTAAAAAAAAAGAGCAAGAGTAAGAAGTTTTATTGTAGTGTACGGCCAAAATGTGAAGCTAGGGAAAGCAATGAGTATGTCACCAGCCGGTGGTATATACGTAGGTTAGGAGAAGGGCAGAACGAGAAGTTGTAGGAAGATATTCCCTTCTGACAGTTGGATGCTGGAAGTAATTCAGCGGGATGCACTTTATAATTAGTTGTCAACTCAACAGACATAATCTACACCAGAAGTAAATATAGAAAACGGCTGAAAACCTCAACAGATCAGGCAGCATCTGCAGAAATACAAACAATCAACGTTTCGGGTCTGCAACCATTCGTCAGAACCCTTCGTCGGAAAACGTTGACTGTTTGTGTTTCCACAGATGCTGCCGGACCTGCTGAGTTTTCCCAACGCTTTGTTTTGTTTCAGGTTTCCAGAAACTGCGGGGGGGGGGGGGGGGCGTGGTGGACGTTTGCCTTTCATTTCCTACTCGACGATAAACTACCCAACATGAAGAATGATTGTCAAACCGAAAACATGATCAGTACCATGCGTTTAAATTTTCATTTAACGTGCAGTCCTCATCAAAGTTCTACGTCTTATTTTGTCACTAAAATAATAGAAAATATAAATAGAAGCTTTTTATCTTCTGGTTTGTTTGATAACGCCGAGTGATGAACTACATAAGTGACAATAATCCTACAGTACCGCACAAGCTGAAAACTACTCCATGTTCGGTCTTGCCGGCAGTGGACGCTTTCTCTTTGGCGCACCCCCTTTACTGTGACAATGCAGATAGGCGTCTTCATGCTGCCATACAAGAACATGAACATTCCGTTAGTAGGCACAAAGATAAAAGGATCTTTTATCAGCACAATTTCATTCAGCAGATTTCACGTTTTTTTTTAATGAAACGAGACAATATTTAAAATACTCATCAAGTCAAGCAGCCTTCGCAGCTTGTACCAGTACTAATCAGTTTTGATGGAAGGCCATCAGCTTATAACGTTAAATCTGTTTCTCTCTTATTAGATGCGGCCTGACCTGCTGAAAATTGCCAGCATCCTCTGTGTAATTTCAGATTTCCTGTATATCCAGTTGCGGAGGTTGCTCTGATCATTTCTCTCCTCTGCTTTCATTCATTTCCTTCTGTTTCCTCCAGGGAGATCAGATGCAGTTAACAAGTCTCCACCACCCTCTTTCTCAATGGGCACCACCGTCATTTCTGTAATTAGGTTATCACTCTGTCATGGATATTCCCTTTTTTCCCCTATCCACCTTTTTCCTGCTCTGCAATTTAAGTTCTGACGTTCCATAGTTCTGATTAACCCTGCTTCACTCTCCACGGTAGCTGCCTGACCTCCTGAGTATTTTCAGGATTTGCCTTGAATACAAGATTAGGTCCTGCAGCGAATGACTCACATCTTCACAACCCAAGGCCTTTCCACCATATACAAGGCATAAATCAGAGCCAACTTGCAGCATGTAATTGATCAGTTTATATCAGATTTCCAAGATCTGCAGTTTTCTTTCTTCTGCCTTTCATTCTTTATTATTTTCGGCTAAATATGTTGGCGACAATACAAGCAATTATTGCCTACATTGCCCCCCACAGAAGTTAATATTAGTCTGTCTTCCTGAATGTTGCTATCTCTCCAGTGAAGACATTACCATAGTGTTCATAGGTAGACCCATTGAAGTTGAAGGTTATCATTATATTTACATGTAAGGAAGTTGCGCGATTTGTGGGGGACCCTACAGAGGGAGTAAGAGGAGTGTTACCATGTCCCTACTGCCCTTGACCTTCTTGGTAGTAGAACTCGCGGGTTTGGAAGGTGTTGTCAAAGTAACCTGGGAGAATAACTGCAGTACTCCGTAGATAGCAGACTATTGGGCATTGATAATGGGGGGGGGGGGGCGAATGTGTTCCGGATGATTGATGTGATGTTAATCCAAGAGGGCTGTTCTTCCCTCGATGACATGGAATTTCTTGAGAGTTGTTGGTTTTGCCCTCATCCAGGGAAGTGGAAAGTGTTCCACAACAGTCCATACTTGTGCCTTGCAGATGGTGGAATGGCCTTGGGCTGTCAAAAGTTGAGTAACCTGTAACCATGCTACTCACGTCGTTAGTCCACTTGAGTTTCAGGTCACTGCTGACCCATAGTTAATTAATGAGTTGTAGACGGGAGTTCTTGGCGATAGAATGACAAGACTAAGTGCTTAGGCCCGCTCTTGTTGGCTATTGCCTGACACTTTTGTGACATGCATTGTCCATGTCTCAATATTATCTAAGTCCTGTTTCCTCCAATCAGCTATGGGTTTATTCTTTTGTTGAGTTGTGAATAGAGCGGAACACTCTGCAAACATTAGCAAATATATCCATCTCTGACTTCAGGTAGAAGGAAGATCACTGATGAAACAACTGAAATGTCTGGCCCAAGGCACTGCTCTGAGAAACTCCTGCAGCGTTAGCTCCAGTAACAACAAACATCTTCCTTCATGCAAGTTATGACTCCAGCCACTGGTGTGTTTTGTCTTTGATTCCCATTGAGTTCGGCTTTATCAGAGCACCTTGATTGCAAACTCGTCAAGTGCTGCCTTAATGTCAAGGGCAGTGATCTTCCCCTCACCTCTGGAGTTCAGACACTTTGTCCATGATTGAACCAAATCTATGCTGAAGTCTGGTCCTGGTGAAACCTATGTGGTGCGCAGATCATTACTAAGTAAGTACTGCTTAAGAACACTGTCGCCATTAGCTTTCATCTCTTAGCAAATTAATGAGAATGGACTAATTTGACAGGTATTAGTTAGATTAGACAGCATCTGCCTGACCCGTTGACTTCCTCCAGCTTTTTGTGTGTTGCTCCAGGTTCCAGCATCTGCAGCCTCTTGTGTCTCCGTTAGCCTGATTGGATTTGCCCTGCTTCGTGTAAATAGGCATACAAGGGAAATGTTCCACATTGTGGACTAGATGCAGCTAGTTTGTGTAACCTGGTTTTACTTGTTTTACTTTGTTACTTTTGTTCCTCCTCCTGGTACCAGCTTACTTGCTGGCGTCGCCGGCACTTACTTCTCGTCCATGAAGACCTTATGGAATCTCTGCAGCTTGCGAGATGCCAACTTAATTCTCACTACTTTTAATGGTTTGATACAAATCAATCATTCTGCATCCACACACCCGTTTTACATCAATTTAGTGCTGCCATTGGTTGAAAGCCGGATCAGTTTTACACCAACTTAGAACCCTGCTTCTATCCGTTCTATCCACAATGCGGGGATAGACAGCTCAATATGTGAAGGATGTACAAACTTCATCCGTCAAGTTTTTGTTTTGTATTTGTTCGTGAGATGTGGACGTCGCTGACAAAGCCAGCATTTGCTGCCCATCCTTAATTGCCCATCAACTAACTTGCTTACTTGGCCATTTCGGGGGACAGTTACGAGCCAACCATATTGTTTTGGTTCCGAAGTCACAAAAGAACTGATTGGTCAAAGGCGACGGAGGTCCCATGGATTTCCCGCCCTTTATTTGTCTTGTTTGTATGTCGTTACGACGTCATTCACAAACAGAGAAGAAATGAATGAGTTATTCGTTACTTTCTTCGAGCCTGGTGGCAGCTCCGATGGAATGACTTTACTCACACACTTGTAGACACCTCATCCCCACTCGCTGAATTTGTGTAGTGAAATTATCCTCCTTTCATTGGCAAAGGTTTCTGTCATAAGCCTGATCATTCTTGCACCTTCATTGTGGTTAAACAGACATACCCAGGCATTGCGAGGAGGAACAAAAACTGCAGATGCTGGAAATCGCATCCAAATATAGAATCTATTCAATCTTTAAAGAGGTTTTTGTATTTCAAGCTGCTCAACGGTTACCATCAGATGTTTTGTGAGACCACCGAGTTTTTCACATCAGTCTGGTAGTTTGAAGATCACAAGTAACAAATATTTAGTGGATGGAGGATATTAACAATACTGCAAGTTATACCATGGAAATTCCGCAACACCACGTTTAACGGTGTCAGTGGCACATAGGGCGGAGTTTCTCTAATTGGAAAGTTATCGGTGTTAATCATTGATTTTGATGCATTTTACAAAAGGCCCAGTTAGTTTTAAAGGAAAGAACGCTAGAAATCCAAATTATATCGAATCCCTGTGGGTTTTTTTTTGCAGTAGGAAACATAAAGCTCCCTATTTTAACGCAAGCGCTCTTGTTGTACTGGCGAGGTAGAGGCAAAGCTCTTCCGGACAGAGTCTATTACCCAACGTATTTATGCTTCTGTCATCAATGCACCTTGACTAAACATCGCACATCTATTAGATTAAACAACACATTACAATACCTTGTAGCGTTACTCCGAATTAGGGAGGCAATAATCAATGTCCAAATGCAGAGATTACTTCAGTGTGTTGGTGTTAAATAGAAGGCTAAAATATTTGACAGCATATACAGTCAGAAGGGTCGAATGAATGACTCATCTTGAGATCTTCCTGAGATCTCCACCAGCATAGTGTGAACCGTCTACAAATGACACTGCACTTAGTTGACGAAAGCTACTTTGGCCGCCCCTTCCACACCTTCAACTTTTGTCACCTGGATCGAGGACAAGAGGGGCACTAGGACATAATAAGATGAAAGTCCCTCTCCATGTCACACACCACCCTAACTTGGAATTATCCTGGAATTCCTAATCTAACTCCAATCTGTCCATCATTCAAAACTGACAACGCCGCGGACTCCTCCGGCATAATAAACCAGAAAATTCTGAAGACACTCAGCAGGTCAGACACCAGAATTGGAAAGAAAAAAACAAAGCGAAAGGTGTTGACCTGAAATGTTAATTCGATTTCTCTCTCCTCTGTCCCTACTTGCTGAAAACCTCCAGTAGCTTCTGTTATTAGATGCGATTTCAAGCATCTGCAGTTTTGGTTCCTCCCCGCAACACCTGGGCATGTCAGTATGACCACCATTCATGTGCAAGAACGATCAGCCGGAAGGAATGCTTCCTCCTGCGATCTCCACCATCTGAGATGGAAACTTCCAGCCAATCCGATACACTTCTTGTGAAACCAAGAACTGGCTGACAGCAATGTTAACAGCAAACACGTAAGACCAGAAAACAAACCGGCTGTCGTACTGAAAATCTGTGCTCCATAACCAGCTAAGACTTCGGACTAAGTTATTTCAGTGCAGCATTGACAGTTGCATGCACCCAACAATGTTATAAGCTGAAAAGAGTGCAGAGGATGTTGCCGAGACTCGAGAGACTAGGTTATGTGGAGCAGGTTCGGGCGTTTTTCATTGCAGCATTGGACAATGAGGGGTGATCCTACAGAAGTGCATAAAATTTATGAGGGACATAGATTGGGTGAATGCGCAAAGTTTCTTCTCCAGGGTTCGGGAATCAAGAACTAGAGGGCATAGGTTTAAGGTGAGAGGGGAGAGATTTAACAGGAACCTGAGGAGCAACCTTTTCACCCAGAGCGTCGTCCATATATGGAATGAACTGCCAGAGGAAGTTGTTGATGCAGGTACAATAACAACATTTAGAAGTTACTTGGACAGGCAGATAGATAGGAAAGGTTTAGATGGATATGGGCCAAATGTAGGGAAATGCGACTGGCTTCGATAGGAATCTTGGTTGGTGTGGACCTGCTGGGCCGAAGGGCCTGTTTCGGTGTTGTATGTCTCCATGTGAATAGCAGAGAAACAAAGAACGGCAGATGCTGGGATCAAGATGAAAAACAATATGATACTGGAGGAACCCAGCAGGCCAGGCAGCATTCGTGAAGAAAACCAGGCAGTCAATGTTTCGGGTCAGGACCCTTCTTCGGGAGTGAAGATAGAAAAGCAGAGCAGTGATCTCTTACCTGCATCTACCCATCACCACCTTGTGCCTAGCCCACCTCCTCTCTTTTGTTCACCTTTCACTGCTCTGCTTTTCCCTCCTGCATACTGGGCTTCCTTTTTCCTATCTTCAGTCCTGAAGAAGAGTCCTGACCCGTAACGTTGACCGCCTGCTTTTCTCCACGGATGCTGCCTGGCCTGATGAGTTCCTCCAGCATCAGAGTGTTTTTCATCTATGTGAATAGTTTTCTGATATGTTCAGCTCATAACAGGGAAGACTAATGCAGTACATATAATTACTTTCAATCGTTCTCAAACTAATCGAAATCATTGTCGGCGAAATTATTAAGCGCCATTCATTCGCCAGTAATTTGTTCGTTAATGCCTAGTTTTCATTTCACCAAGATCACTCATCGTTATAGCCTTGATCTCACCATGGAGAAGAGAGATCAACTCCAGAGGTAGCCTAGCAAAACTGAAATCAATGGGTTTTAAGGCAGAAACTTTGGCGTCCCACCTTGCGCATGAGAAGATGGTTATGGGTATTGGAGGTGGATCTTCTAGCTCCATTACATTATTATGAGTTGTTCTGATTGTCGCCTTGACCCAACCCTGCTCCGGTTTATCAATGACCTTGCTTCAATTAAAAGCTCAGAAGTGGAGAACTCTACTAAGGATTGCACAATGTTCAATTACATTCGCAGCTGCTCAGCAAAATGAAGACCTACGCCTACGTTCCGCAAGACCGAGCCAACATCCAGAATGGTTTTATAGCTGGCAAGTGACAGCAGTACCAGACAGTGATCACCTCCAACAACAGAGAGTGTAATCACCTGTTCTTGACAATCAATTACAATCAATATCATCGCCGAATCTCTCAGCATCAACGTGCTAAGCATCCTGGTTCTTCAGCAGGTCCATCTGCATAAACGTTGTGGCTAAAGGACCAGGTCAAAGGCTGAGTATCCCGTAGTGACTGACTCACCTACTGACACCCAAAGCCATTCCATCATCTACAAAGTACAAGTGAGAATTCTGATGAAATGCTCCCCATTTGCCTGGATGAGTGCAGCTTCAACAACACTCAGTGATCTCGACACCATCCAGGACAAATTATTTCTTCGGACTGAGAATACATTATCATTAAACTGGCTTATCATTTGCAAGTTGGTCTAGCCCCCGCAGCCTACCCCTCCGATGTTTCACTCTGTTAAGCATTTACGAGAAAGAAGATCTATAATGCATGTTGTGGTTTAAAAAAAAGATGAAATAGGTTGTGAAACCTTAATTGCTATAGATTGCAAAATGCACTGTTCAACATAACTCACTTGTGCATCTTTTGAACAACTCAGTACCAATGACTTTTTGGAGTATCGTGAACAGCAGCAATAAGTGAAATGTGAAAAAAAACTATGATCACATTTCAATAGCAAACTTTAATATATTTCCTCTGAACAGCTATTTAAGCGTGACTAATTCTAACGAACTAATGGAAACACGGAGGTGTATTTGTTTCAAGTTAAAGGCGAGGCATCGAGTTAGGTGTGAAACAAGGTGGTGATTTTCCATCCTCCATATTTCGTCAAGTTATAAAAAATAAAATCACATCTTTCATCTGAAAGCATGGGCCAATGCAAGGTCAAGGCTAAGGCCAGATGAAATTGTTGAACATAAATGAAAAACGTGACTGTCAAAAATGTAAAGGGGGAGGGGGTGCCAGTGGTTCGCTGAATACCTACTACAATAGTTCTTTTTCTTTTTGGTTTCAGTTTTAAAAAGGATATCTTATTTGTATTGTCCACATATTGTTCAAACGATTTTATATATCAAACCATTATAACTCCAAAGCCTCCACTGATGGATTTCATCAAACATTGGAATTAATCATAACATGAGGAGCATGAGGAATAAGAGAACGTATCGGCAATTTGATCCTTAGAGCCTGCTCCACCAGGAGTATGGATGATCTGATCTCGTCCTGTTCTTCATAACCCTCGAGTCCCCTTTAGAGTAAAAATGAACCTATCTCGTAATTGACTGTATTCAAAGAAGCAACCTACACAGCTTCGAAAAACTTAGAGATTCCTGACTCTGAAACTGTGCTCCCTAATTGTAGACTCCTACATGAAGCAAAACATTCTCTCCACATTTCCCCCGTCTGAGTCATGTCGGACATGGAAATATCTCATATATGTAGGAGTATACAGTACTCCAACATAATAAGAGGTTCATGCTTTTCGTTTCTATCTCTTTTTTTTTGTGTTTTTCCAATTTGGTAAAAAAAAATACGTGTGTAAATTGATCACATCATGTTCGTTTCGCACAGCCTGTTCCCCAAGTTAAACAAAATGCATTTACCTGATGATTGGCGTGATCGTGCATTTTTCTTCTCGGCGCTGCGACTGCTTGAAGCAAAATTAAAACATGTGCATTATTACAAAAACCAAAACAATTACTTTAAATTGTGTCTGAATATTGTTGATTAGTATTATTAATTGTCCAAAATATATACTTTGTATTAACTTTCTAGACAATCAGCACAACGGGTATATTGCATCCATTGCCAAGGAAAGGAAGATATTGGAATGCTTTCTCAGGTATATGAACGAACTTCAAAATAAACTTTTAAAAATGAAAGATGTACATTTATACAACACTTTCATGGACGAAAGGCCTCCTGTGGAATTTAACATCCATATAAGTTGTGACATATCCTGGCCTTTGTACGTAGATTTGTCTTCTTATGCGGGTTTATATTTCTTTTCATTTTTTTATATGTACGATGCTTGTGGGTCTGTACTGTACCTGCAAGTAATTAAATAGTTACTCATCTGCTGGACCTTTCTTCCAAAAGCACCAGGTATAATATCGCTGTGTTTTGCTGTTAGGCTTCTGTCAAACAATGGGGGGTGTATAATTCATGCCGCATTATTTTTTATCGCCATATTTTGAACAGAGGAAACTAAAGAGAACTGAAGGACAGGAAATGGGGCAAATGGTCATGATGACAAACAAAATAACATCTGATGTTTCGGAGAAATAACCCACAAGGTCAAAGTGTGTGACTATAGACTTTGAACAATATTAATATTCTCTTAAAATTGTTGAGGAGATATAATTGAGATCACAGGAATTGACAAATTTTCCGTCTCTATTCAAGAGAAATATGGGGAAATAACTTTCTGCTTGTCTGCTGCTTTTGGATATTGTTGGTGTCAAGTCATGGTCGAACAAAATGATAAGGTCATATCCAATTAAAATTGGTCCGCCAGGTGAAGATTGTCTGGCAACTCCCCGAGCAGGACAGGATTTGATTGGCATAACGAGGGTACTTATGCAAAACTGAATTTTTTTGGGTGTGAGAACTGTTCAGCAAATCCTTTGGCATTATCCGATAGTGTGGGTAGTAACTGTGGCCATCAAGACAGCTCAAAGTAATTCAGCTTACATAAATATTCATGAGGAGCTGGTTGCCATAATGACTGGAACAAGTGAACTCCAGGTAGTGGTGATGGGAACATGGAAGAATTAGTGAATGAGGAGAAACAAGGCACATAAAACAGGACAATTATACCGCGACATGAACATTAAGTAACTGATGTGTTGTAAGAGAAAGAGAAGGTTCAGACGATACGTTGACTGCGAATTATATACATTGATCATGTTTTGTCAGTGCAATTGACTGCCTCCACATATTCAACCTTAGGCGTCAGGAGTGTGTTAGCAACGAAGAAACTGGATTTCTTAGAAAACAGGCAGACAGGCGATTGAAGCAGAAGTTTGGAATTGCTCCATAGAACTTCATGAGCCTATAACTCAGTCAAACAGATCACTGGGTTAGTGTAGTTAAATTAAAATGATGTGCTTAACAAAATCACATTGCTGGACTGTGGTGAGAATGGAGTCGAGAAATCACGTGGAATGCCTAAAGGAGGACGATCTGTTATTTGTAGAGTACTGAGCCGATTGTGTTCCCCGCATGTGATGTGGCCAAAATGTGGTTGCGCAGATTTTACTTTCTAAGTAGAAAATAATCTATAACCGTAGAATCGTTTTGAAACAAGATTCAGTCAGCGGTTCCAACTGACCACGAGGACCAAACAAAAGAAAAACAATAAAAAGAATAATTAAAAATATAGGAAGTAAAATACGATTTTTAATCGTAGGACTGTAAACGAAAGAACAGCAGTAGCAATTAAACACCTGTAAAATAGAAACAGCTCGAAACTGAGAGAGAGAGAAAAGATTCTTTGAAAATTACACAACTTGAAAATTGCAGGGTCGTTCAGAGATGTTTAATATAGAAGATTATTTTGGATTAAGGAAAGATTAAAGCCGACGGCTAACAGCAAAATTCAAATTGTTGCGAGAACTGAAGTACGAATAGATATTATATTGTGTTGAAAGTCATGCCCCTTCACAACTGTGTTCTGCCTACCCCTGATTTATGCTATAATTATGTACAGAACAGAAATGTTTGCTTTTTATTTGCTTTCTCCTTAGTTTCTGTTAACAGTAAAGTGATCATCTTCACGGATATTTTTTTCTATGAGTACATTCTGCAAACTCAGTCCTGTTTCCTCTGTATATTTCAGATTTTTTACGACATTGAGATTTTCCTATTTGGGGCACTGGAAACTAAAATGAACAGACTACCCAGTTTAATCAAACGTTTGTTTTGGGGTGAAGACTTATATATGACACTTGCTTACTTAAATCTTTCATACATACACACACACACACACACACACACACACACGCACACACACAGACACACACAAGCAAGCAGCTCGAAGTCTCTTAAGCAACCCAAATAAAGTTTGAATTACTTACTTGGCTCTTTTGCAGAATCAAAAGAAGTGCATTCCCTACGGAAAATGTACAAAATAAATGTATTACTGATTGCTGTTCCTCGTATCGGGAAACCTTTTAGGACAAAGCTTACATAAGTAAAAAAAAATCAAGTTGCTGACTAGCTTACCTGACAAGTAAAGCGTAAGCTGTAAATAAGAGAATAGCAAAATTCAATCGTGGTTCTCAATAGAACAATAAAATATCATTGTCGCTAAAACATATGAAAGTCTTCTGAATGTTCATCTATCTCTGCTGTTATGTCGCGTGATGACGTGTTCTTGCTACTCTGCAACTCGCAATGAACTTGCAACGCTTGCAGGAATAGGTATGGTACTCTATTTAATATTGAAAATACCTTTATTTCGTCGAGCGAGGAATGCTATCACTACAAGCAGTATCACAGTAATCAGGAATACTACGCCACCTGCGACTCCAGTCCACAACCAATGAAACTGAATGCCTTCCAATTGTCTTTCTTTTCTACAAATATCTACAGAAAGAAAACAAACAACAAGAATTTAAGTATCCAATTCGCATTTCGAACGACAAATAAAAAGAGAGACTCGCAGAAAGGAAAGAAACTGAAGGTCAGAATGAACATTTGTTGGGGTGTTGTAGTGAGGGAGAGGGAGGGGTAGAGAGCCTAAGACAGACAGAAATGAAAAAGAAAATTTTCATATAAGGGTTGTAGAGTCATAGAGTTTTTACGCCGCAGAAACGGGCCCTTCGTCTCTACTCGCCCATGCTGGCCGTGATGCCTAATCCCATTTTCTTGCATTAGACCCGAATCATCCAAAGCCTTTCCTGTCCGAAGTACCTGTTATCGCGTTATTGCCTGTCTCATTTCCTCTCGCAGCTCGTTCCATATCACTACTCCCCTCCATGTGAAAAACTTGTCCCTCAGTTCCCCTTTACATTCCTCCGCTCTCAACTTTAATTTATGCCCTCTACTTTTAGACTCCCTAAACCTAGGAAAAAGAGTCTTCCTATCTACCCTATCGATGCCCCTCATAGTTTTACAAACCTCAGTAACATCACTCCTCCGCCTGCCATGTTCCAGTGAGAATAAACGCAGCTTTTTCTTTCTGACAAATTTACCGGACTCCTTTGAGGATATAACGAGCGCAGTGGATAGAGGGTAACAGGTGGATTTTGTATACTTGGATTTCCAGAAGGCGTTCAATAAGCTGCCGCATAAATGACCTAGCCATAAGATAGGATGCATGGAGTTGGGGGTAAGGTATTAGCATGGATAGAGGATTGGATAATCAATAGTAGGCAGAGAGTTGTGATAAATGGTGTTTCTCTGGTTGGCAATCAGTGGTAAGCAGGCCGCAGGGGTCGGTGCTGCGTCCGCAATTGTTCACGATATACATTAATGATTTGGAAGAGGAGACCCAGTGTAGCGTATCTAAGTTTGCTGATGACTTGGGAGTGCTTTGCATGAATCGCAAAAGGTTGGTTTGCAGGTGCAACAGTTTATCAAGAAGGCAAATAGAATGTTGGCCTTCATTGCTAGAAGGATTGTGTTTACGAGCAGGGAGGTTACACTGCAACTGTACAGGGTACTGGTGAAGCCGCACGTGGAGTAATGCGTGCAGTTCTGGATTCCTTGCTTCAGAAAAGATATACTGGCTTTGGAGGTGGTGCAGAGGAGGTTCACCACGTTGATTCCGGAGATGAAATGGATAAGATAGTGGCAGGAAGGTTGTTTCCATTTGTAGGTGAGACTAGAACTTGGGGACATAGTCTCAAGATTCGTGGAAGTAGCTTTAGAACGGAGATGAGGAGAAACTGCTGTTCCTATAGAGTAGTGAATCTGTGGAATTCTCTGCCCAGGGAAGCAGTGAAGGCAACCTCATTAAACATATTGAAGACACTGTTAGATTTTTGCACAGTAGGGAAATTAAGGCTTATGGGGAAAAGGCAGCTAGGTGGATCTGAGTCCACGGCCAGATCAGCCATGACATTATTGAATGGCGGAGCAGGCTCGATGGGCCAGATGGCCTCCTCCTGCTCCTGTTTCTTATGTTCTTAATCTCTCCTTTTCCGTAAAGCCCTCCATTTCAGGCAGCACGCTGGTGAATTTCTTCTGCACTCTTACCAATGCTACTACAATGTAAAAAGAAGATAGCGCAAAATATGATAACATGTTAATGGTTTAATGTCACAATATTAGATTTTCTTACCTCTGACAATGACCAAGGTTCCGTCACCTTTATATTTCCCTTTGCTCATTACGTCAAGCTGACAGTGATACATTCCTGAGTCGAATAGCGTCACATTCTTAATCTGGATTGATGCATCCTTCTTGGTCTTAAATACATTTTTATCGGGTAGTACTACTCTATTTTTGTATCTCCCGGAAATGAAATCTATGGGACAGCCATCCTTCTGCCAGTTGTAAGTTAATATCCCGTTGAATTCAAAAGTGCAATTCAAAACTAGGTCGTCGCCTTCGAATACATGAAGTAAAGCAGGGGTTTGATGTACTGGATATTTGTTAGCCTCAGTACCTGGCCAAACATAAAAAGACACATATATACACAAAACGATGAATTAGACGAAGATTGCGGGTAAGGCATTCAAGCGGGTCTACTTCTTAAGCGATCTTTTCAACTTATTCTCCAAAGGCGCTTTAACATAGAACTGAGCAAGCATTTTTTTTCAAATGGAAAGCAATCTCCGCGACATGGAAAGCGTATAAATCTCACTGACCTCTGCAGGGACGGGTCGTGAACGCAAAGCAATAACGTGTAGCCATTCAGTAGCCATTCATTGGCAGCAAGACGTCGTGGGGAGAGGTAGGGAAGAGAGAGAGAATGAAAGAGAAAGAAAGAGAGAGAGGGAGAGAAATAAAGAGAGAGAGAAAGAAAAAGAGAGAAGGAAGGAAGGAAAGAACAAAGAAGTAAGAAGGAAAGAAAGGGAAGGAAGGAAGGAAGGAAGGAAGGAAGGAAGGAAGGAAGGAAGGAAGGAAGGAAGGAAGGAAGGAAGGAAGGAAGGAAGGAAGGAAGGAAGGAAGGAAGGAAGGAAAGAAGGAAGGAAGGAAGGAAGGAAGGAACCCAGTGACAAGATTATGTGGCTTAGCTACTAAATTTCAAAACAGTTATAATATATAGGATGTATTAAATGAAACTTTTAAAAGTCACGATTCATCGCATAAGATGTCAGTATTTGTGTGTATGTTCATGTGCCATGGGTTCCTTGGAACTGTTTATTTA
Organism: Pristis pectinata; assembly: GCF_009764475.1. Taxonomy (NCBI): domain Eukaryota; kingdom Metazoa; phylum Chordata; class Chondrichthyes; order Rhinopristiformes; family Pristidae; genus Pristis; species Pristis pectinata. The sequence continues at coordinate 5,291,929 of NC_067438.1, forward strand.
TGGATAGATTAATAAGATTGGAGTATGACTGCTTTTTCGTTGTGAACTCGATAGATTTTAAGCACATGCGTCATTATAATGCAAAAATAAAAATAAATAGCCCAAAGTACTAAATGAACCAGCAAGAATTATCAGTTTGATCACTTTGAGCTATTCATGTCAATAATACTTCAAACTCTCGAAAGAAAAGCAGAAAGAACAAAGCAGCAGTAGTTCTATCTTCTAAATTTAGGACATTAAGCTAAAAAAAAACAATTTTAAACAAAAGCTAATGATTATATTGACCAATTTTGTAAATATATTAATGAAAAAATATAACTGCACTGCGACAACTCCATTGGCATCAATTCGCGTGAAATTCAATGTTGCTTTGAATTATCATTTTCAGACGTATGAAGGTGAACATCCTGCGCTATTACACTGATAGTGCCCTCCAAAAGTTAAATCAAAAAAAATTCCAGTTGCATAACGAAAATGATGCATTAAGACTCTTTTGGGAATATATGGGTCCATAGCTCATAGCTAATAGAATCATTTGTGTTAGCCATCTGTTGAAACCATGCATCAACTTCAGGCTACGTAATCAGAAATTCAAAAAACTAAATTTCCGATTATCATTGCAACACTGTATTTGCCCGCCACACCTGGAACTGCATTTAGAAAGGGCATTCCGTTACTGCAAGGTCCATAAAAAGAGCTGAGTGGTTAATATGGAATGGTGTGTGAAGGATTGTTGACTCTGCACTTTGTAAAAGGAGCGTGATAGAAATCATAGGGTCATAAAGTTATACAGTATGGAAACAGACGTTTCGGCGGATCTCGTCCACGCCAACTAATTTGCCCACCTGAGCTAGTCCATTCGCCTGAATTTGACCCGAATCACTCTGAACCTTTCCAATCCATGTGTTTTAGAAGTTGGAATAGGGGCGGCACGGTAGCGTAGCGGTTAGCGCGACGCTATTACAGCGCCAGCGATCGGGGTTCGATTCCCGTCGCTGTCTGTAAGGAGTTTGTACGTTCTCCCCGTGTCTGAGTGGGTTTCCTCCCACATTCCAAAGACGTACGGGTAGGTTAATTTCGGTTTAAAAAATGGGCGGTGCGGACTCGTTTCGCCGGAAGGGTCTGTTACCACGCTGCAAATAAAACTTAAAATCTTTTTTAAAAATTTAATTGCACCCGCCTTTTGCACTTCCTCTGGCAGATCGCTACCCACTACCATCTGCGTGAAAAACGCCTCTCATGGCGTCTTTAAATCTTTCCCATCTCACCTTAAATCTATGCCCTCTAGTTTTAGACTCCGCTACCCTGGGAAAGAGACAGCAAGCATTCACCCTATCTAGCCTTCGTGATTTTATACAGCTCTATAAGGTCACCCCACCGGCTCTTAAGCTCCAGAAAAAAAAAAGCCCCTGCCTATCCAATCTCTCCTGTCAAGCCCGCTGGTCCCAGTAACATTATTGTTAATCTTTTCTGCATCCTTTTAAGCTTACTGAAATTCTTCCTTTTGCTAGGGACCAGAACTGCGCAAAATACTCCAGGCGCAGTCTCACCAACGGCTTGTGCAGTTGTAACATGGCATCCCTACTCCTGTACTCAGCGCCCTAAGTGATGAAGGATCAGCGTGCCAAACGCGTTCTTCACCACCCTATCTATCTATGTCGCCGCTTTCAGGTAACTATGTACTTGAACCCCTTGGTCCCTCTGTACCTCAGCATCCTCCAGGGTCCATCCATTTACTGTGTAAGTCCTGCCCTGATTTAACTTCCCAAATTGCATCATCAAAATCACATTATAAATAGAAAATACTGTTTCTGTTTCTCTTGCTGTTGCTTACAAACTTAACCATGATAATAAATTTAAAAGGCAGGAAACGAAATGCAGAAGGCATTATTTTATTGGCAAGAATCGTTAACTGCACTTTGGCATGAATTAAAGAAAAGAATATTGAAGAATTGAATGGGAATGATAGCCGATAATGTCCCAGCACCTGGTGCAGAGGTGGCAGAAAGGTTCAACGATTGGAAGGTAGCATAATATGGCTCCACTATTTAAGAAAAGAGACAGGAAGAAACGAGGATCTACGGACCAGTTAGCCTGTAACAAGTAGTCGGGTCAATGCTAAAATCCTTTATTAAGGACCGGGTAGCAGGGTGGTTAGAGGTTAATACTAGGATTAGGCAGAGGCAATATGGAGTTATGAAAGTGAAATCATATTGGCCAACTCTGTTGGGCCTTTTGAGGTTGCAGCCAGCAGCATAGATAAAGACATACAGTGGATTTGGTGCATCTGGATTTTCAGAAGGTCTCAGATATGGGTAATAGGCGACGATATTGGCAGATGCGATATAGTGTTGAAAAATGAGAAGTCAAAATGGTATAAAAGTTTTTTTTAATATATCAGCACAGCACAGTGATGCAGCATTAGTGCTGCTGCCACACAGCTTCAGTGAGCCGCGTTCAATAATGACTTTGGGTGCTGCATGTGGGGAGTTTACCAGTTCTTTGCGTGACTCTGTTGGTTTCTCCCGGGTGCTTCAGTTTCCTCCCACATTCCAGATACGTGTTGGTAGGTTAATTTCCTACTGTAAATCGTCTCTAGGGTAGAGGAGTGCCTGGATAATCGGGTAGATTGATGGATGTGAGAGAGAGAATAGGCTAAGGGAAGCAAGTACGGGAATGAGACTGGCGAGATTGCTCCAACGAACCGTAACGAAATAGGAAAATAGACGGTGAGAGATGGAAAGGTATTGATTTTCATCTATCTTTGTCCGAATCAATGAAATTTTAAGTGTAATTCTCGAGAAGGCAAACGACCTCTATTGCAAAAAGCTTTGAGTTCAAGGGAAAGGATATCTTACTGAAATTCTATATGGCCCTGATGAGACGACATTTGGTGCTTTATCTCGAGGTCTGCTCTCCTACCTTAGGAAGGTTATATTTGCTGTAGGGGACGTGTAACGAATGTGCAGAGGATTAATTCTTGGAAAACAAATAAAACTGCAGAAGCTAGAGTCTGCAACATAAACAGAAATGCTAGAAGAACTCAGCCAGTCAAACAGCGTCTGTGGAACGAGAAACCAGTTAACATTTCGGGTCAGGGACCCTTCCTCAGACTAATTCCTGGGACGGTTTGGGGTGGGGGTTCTTGTTAGTCTGAGGAAAGATTAAGCAGAGAAAGCCTATATACCCTTGAGTTTGTAACTAAGAGAGGTCATTTCATTTAAACATTCACTATTCTTACGGAAATTTATAGGGATGATGTTTTCCTTGACTGGGGTGTATAAAGCCCAGGGTCCCAGTCTGAAGATGAGGGTTTGGTTATTCTGGACTGAGGTTACAAGAAATTACTTCATCTTTGGAATTTTCTCCTACGGACGACTGTGGAGGCTCAGTCGCCGAATATGCTCAGAACAGAGATTGATGGGTGTTTTTAGATATTAAGGGAATCAGAGGATATGAGTTTGTTGCAGGGAAACGGTGCAGAGGTAAAGTGGCAGAAATAGTCTTATTGAATGGCACAAGGGCCTGAATGGTCCACTCCTGGCTCTGCTTCTTATGTTCTCGTGCTCTTATGCATAAACATAGAAAGCGGATAAGATATTTAAGCGTATTTCCAGAAGGATCTGGACGTGTTCTTATCAAACAAGAGATTCTTCCGTCTTAGAAATGTACCAGAGAGATTTTGTGTGTGTGTGTGTGTGTGTGTGTGTGTGTGTGTGTGTGTGTGTGTGTGTGTGTGTGTGTGTGTGTGTGTATGAGAAAGAGAGAAAGAGAGGGGTTGTGTGTGAGAGAGATTGTGTGAGAGTGTGTGTGTCTGTCTGTCTGTCTACCTGCCTGTCTGTCTGTGTACGTGTCTGTGTGTGATTGTGTGTGTAAGTGTGTGAGAGAGAGATTGTGTGTGAATGGGATTATGCGTGTGTGAGATTGTGTGTGTGAGTTTGTCGAGAGAAAGATTGTGTGAGAGAGATTGTGCCTGTGTGCGCAATTTTGTATCTGTTATTGTGCTTGTGTGTTTATGCGAGAAAGTGAGATTGTGTGTGAGAGAGAGATTATGAGAAAGATTGTGTACGTCTTTGTATGAGTCAGTGTCTGTGTATGTACATGTCTGTATACGTACAGTATATATGAGAGAGATTGTGTGTGAGAGACATTGTGAGAGATTGTACGTATACTATGTGTGCGAGAGTGTGTGTGAGAGAGATATTGTGTGTGTGTGTGTGTGTGTGTGTGTGTGTGTGTGTGTGTGTGTGAGTGTGTGTGTGTGTGTGTGTGTGTGTGTGTGTGTGTGTGTGTGTGTGTGTGTGTGTGTGTGTGTGTGTGTGTGTTTTGGGGGTGGTAGGTGGCTAAGATGGCGATTATCCTCTGTCTGAAGCTGTTAAACTCTGGATCGATTCCTTCCTTCCCGGGTAACTATTTAATAACCAGGCTAATGTTTGCGTTGTACGCACGGAAATGGGTACCCACCGAGTCCACGACAACCATCGCGCACCCATTTTCAATAACCCTACATTTTTCTCCCCAAGGGAACTGGAGGAAACCGACACAGTCACAGGGAGAGCGTACAGACTCCACACAGACCGCAGCGGATTGAACTCAGGTCACTGGGGCTCTGAAGCAGCAGCTCTATCAGCTGCCCCAATGCGCTCGGCAAATAGTCGTCAATCTTTAATTCCTACATTATTACGGGGGAAATAAATGATACATGGTTGAGGAATTGTTCTTTGTGCTTTTGTAACTTTCGAGAGCAAGAGATTCGTGATAAGATTAAATAAATTTAGCACTGCCATTTATTCTTCAAACCATTGGAACAATATAACAAGTTAAGCCATGCTTTTTTCGTAATATTTTAAAAAGCATGCAATCATTCACATGAACAATATTCATTGCGGCAATATTTAAACAACCCAGGTCACGACTTACCCGACCAAACATCTGAAATCAGAAAGAAAGCGATGACTGTTGCCCAGCGGTAGACCGCCATTCTCGCTGGCTGCTAAGAACAGGAAAAGAAATGTCGTTATTCTTCATTTGTATCGTGAGATAAGATCACCCTTTAACGCGAGTGTGTATTGTTCTCAGGCTCCAAGTGGCACAGCATGAACCGCGGCTTAGTGTTAACATTCAACGTGAGTGTAAGTAATTCTTTTGAACCTGACAGGTCCACATATGACAGGATGCGAGCTGTCAACGAACTTAACGATTTTGACAAAGAAAAGAAGCAAGATGGCGAGACGGTGAGATCAAAATAACCTCTGACTTCTCAGAATCAGAATAAACTGCTCGAAATTCAAGTGTGTAACTATTCAATGTGTAGATATTCAGGTGTATATCATAGCTTCAGACACGAAGTCGATGGAATTCCAGAATTCCAAAGGACATTCACCGAGTCGCATAAAGATACAGCAGGAAAACGGACCCTTCGCCTTACCGAGTCCACATCAACCATCGACTACCCATTTACATGAATCCAACATTGATCCCATTTTGAATTCTCCCTACATTCCCTTCGTTCTTTCCCCAGTTTTGACATTCCACCTCCCCCCCCCCCCCCACCAAATTCCATCGCCCACTTACACCTTCAGGGTAATTTACAGCGGATGATTAACCTACCAACCAGCAGGTTTTTGGGAGGAAGACGGGGCACCAGCAGAACCCAGGCGGTCACGCGGAACGCCGCACGGACAGCGCAGATCAGGTTGAATCCGCGTCTCTGACTCTCTGAGATAGCGTGCTGCCAGCAGAGCCACTGTGCCGAAGAAGGACTTTCCAAAGTCCGCACTTATAGTCGCATGACTACCAAATGATGTAATCGGACTGTTCTGATATCCCTTGCAATCTGCTATCCTGATTTCGTCCTTTGCATGCAACCATTAACCCACGCCTGTAAGCGCGCAGCAACTACAGTAACCGCATATGAAAACTTACAGGAAAACACGGATCTTAAATGATTGATTGAGCATGATTGCAATAGTGCAAAAATAAAGATGAAAAATGTTACAGCCACTTTCTACACTACATCGTTAAATAAAAACAGACAACAACTGAACACTGTGATGAGTTAGTTGTCAGGAGCGACTGTTTTCTTCAATAGTTTAATTTTTAAAATAATCTGTTATAGCTCTATATGATTTTTTTTAAATCATTCATTCCATTTCCTTCCTATTTCGTGGTTGCGAAGGTAAATTGGGTTGCATTAATTTGTAAAATGTCCTTGCAAATCCATGAACGTTTAATGTCTTTCTTTCATCTGAAGTTTTCTCTTCGGCGCAATCTGCTCTCCGTCAAATTATACTTGTACAGGACTGATAGTTATGAACTGCTTCCCTATTGCACTTGGACGTTCTGACCACATTCTTGGAATAGGGCCGCCGAGGCCAAAAGGTCAGCCTAGTTAAACTGCTAATACTAGCTGAGTCAAGGAAACCCAAGTCACGCAGAAGCAGTGGAATTGAATTCAAGATATCGAGGGAGCTAATTACATAACTAGAGGATAATTTTGAAGTATACAAAACAGAAGGAAACTAATGGGTCAATTGTGCCTCTTAAGGCTTTTTGAAAGAATTACCGGTTAGTAACACTAGTTTCATTAGAGACACCATCCTATTTCCTCACTGGTCCGTTTCTTTTAGTTCTTATGTATATGTGTCCCTTTGAAAGCAACAACTGAAATTTCTCCTCTATCCCCTTTTATAATGAGCTTTCGGTATCTTAATAACACACAGAATACCAGACATTTATTCTCGTTTCTTGTCAAATGTTTTACCTTCTGATGAAATTTAAGAAGTATCTAGATGAGGAATTGAATCGCCAGGGAAAAGAAGGCTGCGGGCGACGTGCTGGTAAATGGAATTAGTGTAGATGAGCGCTGGAAGGTCGGCATGACGGGGTGGGCACAATGGCCTCTTTCTATACTGTATGTCTCTAACACTCTCATCCCACTTTTTCAAATATTTTATTATTATGGTTATTACAAGTTCGTCCTTTTTAACATCACCCCAGCCGTGGATTCTCTACTAATTGAATATATTTTAATAAAGTATATTCGATTTTTCTGACCTCATCAACGACCAACTGCGGATTTGGGGAAACAAAAGTCTGGATCCAGCTGTTCTTCCGCACCTTGGACTCGCTTCTCAGAATTTATGTGTGCTCAGCTTTCCGTTCCCTCCAAAACATTCATTTATCCACTTCATCTGCCACCTGATTATTGATTTTAAATAGTTAACCATGCCTTCCTTAATTTCTGTACTGCACTTCGCAATGTTGAACTTCTCTCTCCCCCTCTCTCCCTTTTTCTCTCTCTCCGTCCACCAGTCCCTCTTTTCTCTCTCCGTCCACCAGTCTCTGTATTTTTTCTCGCCGTCCACCAGTCTCTCTCTCTCTCTCTCTCGCCCCTTCCCCTTTCTTTTTCTCTCTCCGTCTCTCCTCGAAGCAAAGGTACAAAGATATCACACAGGAAACATAATCGAGGTAGCAGATAAGGTAACATGTCCAAAATTAGGGAGTGGGTAGCGGGTTGCCGCATAACAACCGATGGGATCTTAAAATAAACACAAATTATTTTGGGACTTAATTAGAAAAAAAAAATCATTTTGAGGTTTAAAATATGAAGGTTGCGTGAGAATAGAATGGAAATGATATAAAAATAAACTAAAATGCTGGAAACACTCAGTAAGTCGGGCAACGTCTGTGGAAAGAGAAACAATTAAAGATTCCCGTCCGGCAATCGCCCTCAGAGCTGGGAAAGGGGAGAATCAAGTTCGTGTTAGGCAGCGGAGAGGTTGGGCAATTGAAATTTTCGCCGGCGGCATTTGATTTAAATATTAAATTCCTCTCTAAATGCAAAGTTCAGACCTAACCCTATTTTACAGGAGAAACTGGTATCAGTACAATGAGGGGGGTTACAGACAGGGGAAACGGTGTCAACGTGCCAGGAAAATCATGGAAAGCGCTACGGGTGTAAGCGCGTAGACTCGGGTGGGTTAAACTGCAGGATTATCAGCCACAGATATGAACCATTGGCCCAAATGTGTGAGCTCCACTGTTCCACGACATCACAGGAATTCAAATTCAATTTTTTAGTTAAAAAAAGAAATAAAGAACTTTAGAATGGTTTTTAAAAAATCCCAGTAACGGTAACCTTGAAACTAATGGAGTGTTGTGAAAACCCATGTGGTTTCCTTCAGAGCAGGAAATCTAGGCCATACAGGGATGGACAGTGAATGCCGGCGTTTCCATTCCAGGAACAAATAAAATTCAAGAAGTATTGGGAACTTTATAGAAAGAGCAACGTTACTGGCATACCAAACGTTTTCACGGGAGCAACATATTAAGGGTTCCCTGGGAGTAATGTATGCATGGGAAAGAGTTACTCCCATCGAACGCTTAATATGTTGCTGCCGTGAAAACCCTTGGTATACCAGTATCGTTTTCTCTTTCTATAAAGTTCCCTATCTCTATCATGTTAGAGTAGTTCATAACTTTCATGGCAAAAGGAGAGCCAATGCCTAATTTTCTTCTTCGTCTGATCTTCTCAGCAAGCGCGTTCTTTTATATTGACGTTCAGATTTCCATTGGAATGGGAAGCGTCCAAAATATACCAGCAACGTTTACCAAAGCCTCCAACATCAAATGACTGTTTAACCAACCCGCCTTTCTACTGCCTTAACAGGATCCCTGATTTAAAGAAAGGATACCTTTAGCGAGAAGCGCCTTAAAACGAGCTGCTATTTAAAATTGCGTCGCAAATTCTACTTCCAAGGGAATGACTTGTACCGAATAACGTCACTTTTCGGAGAGTTCTTCCAGCTTCCTGTGGGAAGTATAAATGTCTTCAAAAGCATCCGAACAAAAGCATTATGAATCTATATTGATTGACCTTCATTTGACTGACAGTTCGGTTCAAATTCCAATGCAGGGAAATGATCTGCTCCCTGGTTAGCAGATGAGTTTTGATCAGCTTTTTTCAAGTCGGTGTTTTTCTCACGAGTTGCTGTCCTTTCACGCAAAATATATCTCCATTGAGGTCATAGCCTGAATGATTCCGCGACTGAAAGCATCGTGCCTTTTCATCGTGGCGGAAGTTCTTGCTCTCCAACTCTGCAATGAGAATTTGCGAGTTTGCAACTTCTCTTCTGCAGGCGGTGTACATCATCATGACTGTCTGGCCTCTCCACGCCTTCTTCCGCAACATGTGGTGGTTTGCTGCACCCACCCAAATATTAATATTAACAAAGGAACTGGTTGTAGTGGTAATACCGACTATCGTGAGAGGCAGGGGTGCATGTTAATTTTCTCAGGAAAGAGTGGGAGATTTGGACTTATCTTTAATCGCGCTTAATTGTACACCAAGAACTATCATTCAGGTCAATCTGTACCTAGAACACCAGGAGGGAAAGGATGATAACTATCGCTGCATTTTAAAATTCCGTCGCAAATTCTGCTTCCAAGGGAATGACGTACCGAACAACGTCACGTTTCTGAGAGTTCTTCGAGATGCTTCCACGGATGCTTGTCTCACCACTTCCCCCTCTCCTCTTTTTACCGGCCATCTCGCCTCTCCACTCTTAGTCCTGATGCAAGGTTTTGATCCAAAAGGTCCTCCCCCTCACCCCCCCCCCCCCCACCTCCACAAATGCTGCTCGACCTGCTGAGTTCTTCATCTGATTCCAGCATCTGTGGTCTCTTGCGACTCCAATTTGTTAATTGTGTGAGCATCTCACAGAATGTGCACCATAAAGAAAATGTGTTGTGTGCTGTCGCATGTACAGTAAAAAGTCTGTGCCGCACGAGGTTGATGGATAGGTAGAGAGAGAGAGAGAGAGAGAGAGAGAGAGAGAGAGAGAGAGAGAGAGAACGAGAGAAAGAAAGAGAGAGAGAAAGAAAGAGAGAAAGAAAGAAAGAAAGAAAGAAAGAAAGAAAGAAAGAAAGAAAGAAAGAAAGAAAGAAAGAAAGAAAGAAAGAAAGAAAGAAAGAAAGAAAGAAAGAAAGAAAGAAAGAAAGAAAGAAAGAAAGAAAGAAAGAAAGAAAGAAAGAAAGAAAGAAAGAAAGAAAGAAAGAAAGAAAGAAAGAAAGAAAGAAAGAAAGAAAGAAAGAAAGAAAGAAAGATAGATATAGATAGAGAGAGAGAGAAACAGACAGACAGCCAGTTAGATAGTTTGATAGATGTGTGATAGCAGGCAACCTATAAGCATAGAACGATATCCCTCCAGACGTGGGTAGCCAACACTCCAATCCAGACAACCTAACATCGAAAGTTGATCGTCTGCCAAGTAAACTGTGCACTCACTTGAATCCGTGAGCTGTTTGCCAGGGAGTGAGCGGGGCAGGCTGTGTAATTACCCTACAGAAGTATTGGGATGTGAGGACTGAGTGAGGTGGGCGGTGGCGCTCCTGACGACCAATAATGACATTTGAGATACAGCAAACTGAATTCTGTCCAGAAGCACTTCTTACCACAAAGACTAATGCAAAATTAGACCTCTCTCCTCAAAAGAATGGTAGTTTCTTTTTGCTATGTGTGTTAAAGGTTGCATAAATCAAAGGTCAGTAAGTTACAGACAGATAATTGACCCACTGAGTAATTTCCACCTAATTTCTTCATTTCAGATTTCCTGCATCTGCGGTATTTTGATTTTGGGTTAAAGGTGGGCAATTAAATACAAGGTGCCTATCGACTCGGACAGTGGCAGAACGGCCTTTTCTCATTCAAGTTATCCATCCGCAGCTAAACAGTCTCTGTGATCTAGGCAAGGAATAGGATATGATTTATTCCCGGTAAACTCAATATTGTACATGTTTAACTCTATATTCAGCGCACCAATTTGGAGTCCGTGAACAGTCACAAAAACTGTCAAAATGAGCATCACTTCTGATATGTTTTCTTGCCAACAAAACTGCTCTTTGTCAGCCTAACCCATGCATTGTTGCATGAACATACGGATGATTAATTCGTAAAATGTCAAAATGCAACCAATCACTATTTTAGAACAGACAACATTGCAAGGTGAAAATCTAATCTTGTGAATTGTAAATATTTAGCTTTGTCTAAAGCAGAGGATGGGGGACTAGGAAGCAAAAGTTCAGTTGCAAGGTTGCAAGTTCGGTGATGACGTAATTGAACAACGTGGCAGGTCAGTCTCCTTCAGCTACTGCTGGACCGGATGTGAGTGCATTAATTTTAATCCAGTCTGTGCATGCTGAGCCATCTAGTGGAACTATTTGCAACTGTTAAAAAAGCGTGACTAATGTGACGAAGGACATTTTTTTTAAGTAGGGCTGACTTGCAACTTCAAAGGGCTGCATCCAACTTAAAACCGCCAGCACGTACAACAATGGGAATGTCTGGATTGGATGGTTGACTTCCAGATCTCCAATAATTCTTGTTAGCCCCCTATTTTGCTTTTAAGATCACAAAGCCCAAATTGTGACGTATTTCGATAAAGCCCATGGGTTAACCCATTCTTCGAGGTAGTTGGGCAGCACGGTGGTTCAGCGCTTAGCCTTGCTATCTCACAGTTCCAGCGACTCGGCTTCGGTGCTGTTCTGTGGCTGTCTGTGTGGACTTTGCGCGTTCTCTCTGTGACCGCCTGAGTTTCTGACATCCCAAAGATAATTGCCCTCTGCAAATTGACCCTAGTATCTGTGCAGTGCTATCTGGGAGAAGTTGATGGGTATGTGGGGGAGAATAAAATGGGATTGCAGTAGATAAGCCGAAGGTCCTACTCCCTTACAGAATGCATCTGTGACCAAATGAGAAAATGAATTGTGTGGATCATTGGTCCATTTCCCATACAGATATAATAACACAACACCGTTAAATTGCATTCACTTTTATTCCCATTGAAATTTTATCCCGAACATTCCAGTTTCTGAAATGTGTGAGGTTCTTCAGAAGGGGTTTCAATATTCTATATTTACCAACAAAAAGCTTTCACCATTTGTTTGAAGGTTACATTTGAAACCATTGCTTAATGGTAGATAAGACAAAGAATTTGTGTGGCTTCCGACAGTCGATTCAAAAGATTTCTCGCCACTCTCTTCCGCTTTACTATCCTATACACAATATGCGTTTCAGAGTGTCAATGTTCACGTAGAATACATATACTTAGGGGATAGTGGCAGTCGGCCCATGTTTAACACCACTTAAAACATGAAGCAATCTAATGTCTTTGTGCAGTAACCACCGTCAGTCCTCACCCCTCATCCCCCCCTCCCCACCACCACCACCACCAGCTGCCCCCTCGACCAAAATGCACACAGGCAAAGTAACAATCACCACACAGGAGGACAGGAGGATAAAATAGAATACTGAACAAGGAATATTTTCCTGGTTATAAGAAGCATAGCAACAATGAACTAAATGCAATGCTTTAGCCTACTCGCCAGTAATCCCTTGTTTGCTTAACTACCAGTAAACCGAACTCAGAAATGAAACTAGCGGCTTTATACAACTTCAGTATTCAATTGGAACGTGCATGTCTTGTACGTAACAGGAGTGAAACGTCAGTCTCTGAAACGAATAAAACAACGCTTTGATGAGCAGCTGGATAACGATAATCTATCAAATATGGCTGTCTGTAGACACGTTCATTTATTGGATTAAAATTTTAGGAAGTTGCTTGGAGAGTCCTGAACACGTTGAAATAAGTTCGGGCAAACTAATGTGACAAGAATATCGTTAATGTTTGGCTTGTAATAATTGGTCATTCATTTTCTGCATGATCTTTCTCGACACTCAACAGGTGAAAATGGACAGAGCTAAAGCATAAAATTTGCTGTACGTCGCTGAACCGTTGATGATTGATCTGAACAACGGAGAATTCTGCCTCACAGTCAATGACCAAATGCAAGGGTTACAAGTATTTCCATGAATAAAAACTTTAAGGAGGATTAGGATTTCAGGGAATTGCAGCACTGATACATTTTTGAGCTAAATTGTCATCTGTTGAAACTGGAGGATACCTTGTACCCAGCTCAGTAGGCGGGAAAAAGAGGGATTGAAGGTGGCGAGAAAGGACGATTTGGTAAAAATTTCTACAAAGCTAAACCTTAAAGCAGTAAAGCAGTCTATGAAAAAAGCAGTTATTTATAAAATGATAGTTGACTATTATTTGGGGTCGGAGGTGTTTGACGTGAGTGAGTTAATCGAGTTTCCTGAGATTAAACCAGTGCTTTCTGATGTGACTTCTCAACCAGAGGAGTTGGAGGAGGAAGAGTTAGAACTGTTTCCTGGGAGGGTACCAGAGATTTTGGAGGCCCAGGTGCAACTAGCAAAGATAGAGGCTGAACGAGAACAAACTCGGCTGAAGTTAGATGCTGAGGAAGAACAAGCGCGAATGAAGTCTGAGTTGGAGCAATGGAAAATAAATGCCCAGATAGAAATGAGGAAGATTGAGATGGAACAGAAACGGATGGAGTTGGAAATGAAGCGAAGGAGTTTGGAATCTGATTCTGATGATGGGCTTTTAGCCAGGAGGGAGGTTCGATTAGTCCCTCCTTTTGAGGAGGATCAGGTTGATAAGTATTTCCAACGCTTTGAAAAGGTTGCTGAGAGTTCAAATTGGCCACGGGAAAGATGGCCTCTTATGTTACAGAGTGTAATTAAAGGTAAATCTTAACAAGCTTATCCTGCTTTGTCTGTTGAGGATGCAGCTGATTATACAAAGGTAAAACAAGCTGTGCTTAAAGCTTACGAATTAGTGCCTGAAGCTTACAGACAGAAGTTTAGCGACCTGAAGAAGTCTGCAGATCAGACGTGCACGGAATTTGCCAATGGAAAGAGAATATGTTTTGTACGATAGTTCATGGCTAAAAATGTGGATGGGGATTATGATAAATTGAAAGAATTGATTCTAGTGGAAGACTTTAAAAAGTGTGTCCCAGCTGAAATAACAACATATCTAAATGCAAAGGAAGCGGCAACTTTGCAAGAAACTACTAGGTTGGCAGATGATTATGCTTTAACCCATGGATCCAACTGGGGACAAACTAAAACCTTTCAAAAGAGTTATCAGGACAATCCAGGTAAACCGGAGATTAATTTGGGAAGTAATCAAAAAGGGAAGGATAAAAAGAAGACAGTGCTGGAAAAACCTGCTGAGCGTTCTTGTTATTACTGTAAGAAACCTGGTCATGTGATAGCTAATTGTTTCCCCCTTGAAGAAAAGGAAAGAAAAGGAGGCCGTGCCAAATGCTTGTTTTCACGTAGTTAAACCCGAAAATCAACAGGGTTTAGGAGATGTTGTTAAAGATCAGTCCTTGCCAGAGGTAAAGGCTGAAAAGTTGGATGAGGTGAGGCAGGAATTCAGTTCTTATGTATCAGAGGGTTTTGTTTCACTGAATTTTGGGTCGCCACAAGTGCCAGTGAAAATCCTTAGAGATACTGGGCCTTCCCAATCTATCTTTCTGGACAGTATTTTAAATTTTGGTGAAGAAACTGGTACTGCTGAGGTAAATCTAGTGCGAGGCGTTACAAGTGACACTATGCACCATTGCACCAGGTGATTTTAAAGTCAAAGTTCGTAGAAGAGCCTGTTGAGATAGGGATACGACCTAGTTTACCAGTGGAAGGAGTTTCTTTGTTATTAGGGAATGACCTTGCAGGTGGAGAACTTGTCCCTGTGGTACGGTTAACGACCAAACCAAGGGTTGATGAGTCCAAGAACCGTCCAGATGTTTACCCATCCTATGCAGTGACTCGAGCTAGGGTTAAAGAATTAGCCAAGGTCGATAGTCCAGTGCAGCCTGATGTTGTTCCCTGTGACAGCCCTAAGCAGGATGCAAATTATGATGACTTGTTCGAGACTTTTCTGTCTTCACTGGAGGGTCAAGATCCTTGTATTGCGCCTGAATATAAAGATTTGTCTCTGTGCAGGAAAGAATTTATAGTGGAGCAGACTAAAGACCCTGCGCTTACTGAATTGAGAGAAAAAACACTCTCAAGTGATGAGGTTGAGAAATTGCCAAATGGATATTATGTCAAAAATGGAGTGTTAATGAGGAAATGGAGACCTCCTCATGTCCCTGCTAATGAGGAATGGGAAGATATTCAGCAGGTTGCCGTTCCTAAAGTTTATAAGAATGAGATTTTAAACCTGGCCCAAAGTATGCTTTTAGGTGGTCATTTTAGTGTGAATAAAACTGTAAGAAAAATTTTGAAACATTTCTATTGGCCTGGTTTGAGGAAGGATGTCGTGATGTTTTGTAGAACTTGTCACACATGTCAAATGGTAGGTAAACCGAATCAAAGTCCCCCTGTGGCTTCTTTGAAGCCTATTCCTGCTTTTGGTGAACCATTTTCGAAGGTGATTGCGGACTGTGTTGGCCCACTGCCAAAGTCTAAAGCTGGGAATCAGTATTTGTTAACCATCATGTGTGCAACTTCTAGATTTCCAGAGGCAATACCACTCAGAAATATTAAGGCCAAAACTGTGTCAAAGGCTTTTTACTTTGGTTGGTTTGCTGAAAGAAATCCAATCTGATCAGTGGAGTAATTTTATGTCTGGTTTATTTCAGCAATTAGTCCATGAGCTGGGAGCAAAGCAGATTGTATCATCTGCATATCATCCAGAATCCCAGGGATCTCTGAAGAGATTTCATTCTACTCTCAAAAATATGCTGAAGACTTATTGCTTTGAGAACACAAAGGATTGGGATGAAGGAGTTCATTTGCTTTTGTTTGCGGTGAGAGAGTCAATACAGGAGTCCTTAGGATTCAGTCCTTTTGAATTTGTATTTGGACATCGGATTTTAGGACATTTAGAATTGTTAAGGGAACAATGGGTTAATGAGGAGGTGCATTTGAGTTTCTTGTACTATATACAGAAATTTAAAACTCGGCTGGAAAGAGCTTGTCAGCTGGCGAGAGAAAATTTGAAAACCAGCCAAACAAGAATGAGAACATGTTTAGACAGACATGCTCGGCCAAGGTTATTTACGGAAGGGGGAAAAGTGTTAGTGTTTTCCCTAGTCAAAATAACCCACTGGAAGCTCGTTTTAGCGGGTCAGGTATTGTTGAATCAAAATTAAATGATCTGAACTATGTAATCAAAACACCTTATTATGCGAGAAATCCAGTTGTGGCCATGGTGGATAACGTGGATGTTGTTCCGAGGATATCTGAAGTTCATATTGGGAAGGCCAATTTAGACCAAACATTCTTTCATCGAAACTAAAAAACCAAAACATCCTGGAGAACCTTGAAACAAAGTTGGAACATTTACAAATTTCGCAAAAACGACAGATGAGACAATTAATATTAAAATTTAAAAATTTGTTCCCGGATGTTCCAAAAAGAACGTCGGTAATTAATCATGACGTTGACGTTGGGGATGCAAAGCCAATCAAACAACACCCATATCGAATGAATGTGGAACAGAGTAAACGTGTTGACCAAGAGATTAAATATATATGTTAGAGAATGATATTATTAGACGTTCCACTTCAAATTGGAGTTCACCCTGTGTTATTGTGCCTAAGCCAGATAGAACTGTTAGATTCTGCACAGATTATAGAAAAGTAAATACTGTAACGAAGTCAGATGCCTACCCTATCCCTAGGGTGGATGATTGCATAGACAGAGTGGGAAAATCTAAATTTCTTACAAATATTGACCTATTGAAAGGGTACTGGTGTGTTCCATTAACAGATACAGGAAGGGAGATTTCTGCCTTTGTAACCCCTTCTGGATTGTATGAATACAATGTGTTGCCATTTGGAATGAAAAATGCTCCGGCAACATTTCAAGTAATGATTAATTCTGTGATTCATGGGTTAAGACATACAGATGCTTACACTGACGACTTAGTGACAGGGAATGATACATGGGAAGATCACATCTCTGTGTTACAAAGGTTGTTTGAAAGACTTTCCGAAGCCTACCTTACAGTTAATTTGGCTAAAAGTGAATTTGGCCATGCCACTGTGACGTATCTTGGTTATGTTGCAGGTCAAGGCAAGTTAGCTCCTGTTCAGGCAAAAGTTCAAGCAATATCTGAGTTCCCCATTCCAACGGGTACGAGGACTATCAGAAGATTAGTTAGGGGAAGAGCAATATAAGCAAAATTTTTACAAAATTTGCGATAATATCCAACCATTCCCAGAAATCTTCTAACAGCCTTTGACTCCTTGCTGGTACGTAACAAGTGGAATATAATCCGGGCCATTATTGCACCACATCTCGCCAGTGGCACTGATGGTAAAATGGATTTAAACTGAACCTTCTTTTTTTGTGCGTTATCGCCGTTTGAAATAATTTGAGGCGTGTTAACTATCCGCCTGTTACAGATGCTACCGGAAGACACTTCTCTTATCGGCATAAAAACATTTATCAAACTGTTTCACAGATGAAAGCTTGTTGCGTGGTGGAAAACCGAGCGAGATTCACGGGTTGTAATGTCAAACGATTTGTCAAAAAAAAATAATCAATTTTGACGCCTGCAGCATCAAATTAACTAATACGTCTCGAACAAGTCATTAGGTGTAATCGGTCCTTTACAGGAACATAATTGGTCAAAACTAACTGCCTTACGTTCCATCCAAAATTCTCCTCCAATGAAGTCAATAGAAAAGGAAAATGGAGAGAGTGAAATATGACAGATTCCATCGCTTATACCTTCCAAGCCACCCATTATCAACCTTCCCCAATTCCGCAACCCTCACCCTCACTTCGGGAAGCTGGGAGGTTTATTTAAAAAACTAGTTGCCTACTGACGTCTTCAGAACTGGCGTTTATCGTGGATATTTGGAAAGCTCGTGGATTTATTGAGGCATATTCTGTGTTTTCCACTTTCCTGTTCACTCTTTTTTTCTTCTTTGCTTGTTTTATGTTCAACTGGCTGTAATGAAGAGTTTGATCCTGAGCGGCGCTCTGAAGAGGATGTGGCTATAGGTATTTAAAAAAACAACACTGTTAATAAATGGTAATGGCCATCACTGAAACTCCGTGTTTTTTTTTAAATTTCAGGCTCTCCAACTTAAGTGTTGCACTAAAAAGATGACGGTTTGTAGCACTTCCGATTTAACTCATTTTACAGGACATTTTACATTAATACCTAACATTATTGAAACTTCACTGACACCCACAACAAATTTAACCCCCGTTTGGTTCACCTAACTGCTTATTCATTTTAACTTACCTCAGTGCTCTTTCAGAATCGTTGGGTTAATTATGCTACTGGATTTTTTTAAATAAAAATCTATTAAAAATTCAACACAGCAAATATACTGTTAACAACAACAACCTCCGTTAATATAGAGATGGAAAAATGTCCCCAACGCGCTTCACCAGCACATTGTCATAAATAAAGAATCCTAGCTACATAAGAATCTAATAGAAAAGACGACAAGAAGACTGGTCAAAGAGTTTGGTCTTACGGAGAAATTTAAGAGGGGGCTGGAGGCGGGAAGATTGAGTGGGGAGGGGAGGTGGCGAGCCATGCTGACAACGGAGGTGTCTGAAGGCTTGCAATGATGTAAAAATTAAAATAGTCAATGTTCAGGGAACCAAAAATAGTCTTTTCAGCTGCATAGCGCGAAGTGTGTTAGTCGGTCGGGTGAGATTACTGGGATAAAGAGGGGGAGACAATGGGGGGGGGGTTAAGAAGAGTTTGAAATCCACTGTTGGCCAGCACACGTGGGTGTGAATGGTCAAGGGGAATGCCTCTTCTATTTTCATTTTATATTCACTGTTAATTTTATTCAATGGGCCAGATCGTGCTGGAGTTGAACACACCTACCCCGGATGTAAATGACCAGACAAGCCGTCCAAGAGGTGGGCGCTCCGCCGAACAAAATCTGGGTGGCGTGCAAATTAACGCAGAAGAGGGCAGGCGCAAGGCCTGAGAGGGGATTAGGGGTGTGGTGAGGGGTGTTCCAGCACCCACCCCTCACCACGCCCCTAATCCCCGTTTAATACTCTGAAGGTTTTTGAGACGTCTCTGCTGTCAAAGACTTCTGTGCAGTATTTTATTTGTCTCCAATCACCAGGGAAACACAAATGTTCTTCAAATAAATCTGAATATTTTTTTTTAAATAATTCTCTAAAAAATAAAACGGTTCATTGAAATGCGAACTAAAAGGAGGAAGATTAAAATAAACGCAAATGACTCAGACCTTTGATTGCATTTATCTTCTTCCGTTGGGTCGGTGACTCTATTAAATTAATGAATTCGCTGGCCTTGCGCCTGCCCTCTTCTGCGTTAATTTGCGGGGCCGGATGTAAAGTGCATCCGGCTACTCCCTCCAGTAGGGAAGAGGGCTGCTGCTGAGTTCAATGGCGAGTCCAGAGGCAGAGTCCGAGAGCAGGCGAGCTGACGTCTGACCTCCAGCTCATCTCTGACATGTTTGATCGTGCATGCTTTAAAGATCAAAACGAGAGGAACCGCCGATGGCCGACCGCCAGTGAAGCCACGGAGAACAACCGGCTGTCAATCAGACAGACCCATCCCAGTGTCAATGTTCCTCTGTTCTGTTCAAGATCAATTTTATCCCTTAGAATTGCAACCCATTGGATCAAGTTGAAATAAAACATGAATGCCATGGGAGGGTCCTACTGTATTTTATATTTTATCAACTTCAGTTTACTGTTAGAGTTCACTGAAGTGTTCGCAACTTAAAAAGTTAACTGTCCTGGTGCTTCCTAACCTGTTGAGTATGTTCAGTAATTTTTTTTTTCAGTATTCTGTTATTCATTTACATGTTTGTTTAAGGTATCACAGAGCATAGATGAGTAACATTGGCCCCGTTGTAACTATGCCACTTTCATGGGATTATTCAGTTCATTGTGTGCCTCTGCCGTTTATCTTGAACTGGAACATTCTTCCCCTTGGCCCTGTGTTACTGAAGTCTCAATTTACCGGTTTCTTGATGTCATTCCGGTACATCTCCTCCCCAGTATCATCAGGACTTTAGCAATGCTCCCATTGTAAAGTGATCTACCTCTCTTTCCTTCTCCCATCTCTCTCTTACTCACTCACTCTCTCGCTCTCCCCTCACTCACTCTCACTCGTCCCTTTTTTTATAATATTATTTTTAATTATTTCTTATTAGTCACATGTACATCGAAACACAGAGTGAAATGCTTCTTTGCGTAGAATGTGCTGGGGGCAGCCCGCAAGTGTCGCCACGCTTCCGGCGCCAACACAGCATGTCCACAACTTCCTAACCTGTATGCCTTTGGAAGGTGGGAGGCAACCGGAGCACCCGGAGCAAACCCACGCAGACACGGGGAGAACTTACAAGCTCCTTACAGACAGCGGCCGGAATTGAACCGAAATAGCGTTACACTAACCTCTACACTACCGTGTGTGCCTGCCCTTTCCCCTTTCTCTTCCTTACTCTTCTCTCTCTTACACACATGCACTTTCTCTCTCTCTCTCTCTCTTTCTCTTACATGCACGCGAGCGCACGTTCTCTCCCTCACACACAGACATACACGCACTTTCTCTCCCTCACACATGCACACACGCACTTTCTCCCTCTCTCACACACGTACACACATACGCACGCACCTTCTCTTTCTCTCTCACACACACACACATTCTCTCCTCTCTCAAACGCACAAAAACACACACTTTCTCTCTCCTATCTCTCACACACACGCGCGCATTTTCTCGCTCTCTCTTTCTCTCTCTTTCCCTCATACATACATGCACTTTCTCTGTCTCGCACACACACGCACTTTCTCTCTTTTCTCACACACACACTTTCTCTTTCTCTCAAACACACACGAACTTTCTCTCTCTTTCACACATACGCATTTTCTCTCTCTTTCTCTCACACACAGACACACGCACATGCACTTTTTCTCTCTCTCTCTTTCTCTCACATACACCCGCGGACACTCTCACACACACACAGACACACATGCACTCACCTTCTCTCTCTCTCTTTCTCTCTCATACACACACACTTTCTCTTTCTCTCTCAAACACAGACACACACACACACACTTTATCTCTCACACACACGCGCGCACTTTCTCTCTCTCTCTCTTTCACATACATACACGCACTTTCTTTCGCGCACACACACTTTCTCTCTCTCCCTCTCTCTCTCTCACACACACACTCACACACACACACACACACACACACACACACACACACACACACGAGCGTTATATTATTGATCGAATGTCCGTTTTATGTTAAATCGTGATCTTAAACACTGGATCCTAAAGTGGTGGCATCTTAATATCCTTTCACCATCATCTATCTTTGTACATGTAAAACATATCAGATAGTTCTCACCTGTAAATTTACTCGTGCATCTTTCGAATCTGTGATAATGAGAAACAGGAAGAATTATGCAATTTTGTAAAAAAAAAACTTCAGTCAAGTCATGTTTAAGTGCAACATCTAGACGGTGAAGATATGAGCATCTTGGATACCAGATTAGACCTTGTAAAATGTTTTCCTACTTACTCAATTCTACTGAGCAACAAAGAAATGAAATAAGCACAGCAATTTTGGTTCATCTGTGTTCGCACTTTCACCAGCTTATTGTCGTTGCTTTACGGCACCACCGGTTAGAATATTGAACAGAATAGTTTTTATAACCTTCGACTATCACCATTCCTTTTCTTTCTGCTTTCAGTTAACACCCAAGTGAACGGTTTATGGATAAACGCTTAGATATGGTAGAAATAATTATTCTGGTTTCCAGAAACTTGATCAGATTGTTAAAGATATCCGCGGTCTCTACTTCGAATGAAAATCGGAAATGTATTTCAAGAAATTTATAAATGTACAGTATTTCAACCATATAAATTTGTACCCACTGAAAAGCGTTTTGGACAGAATTATTGAAACACATGATGCACGATATCCAAGAAGGTGAAAAATGTTGCGGGTTCTGGCTAACCTGCACTAATATTGGTGCCTATCCCGGTGAGTTAAGCACTCCGCAGCCATCATATCACGGGGATCTCTTACGGATCATAATTATCTGAACGTGACGTCCCACAAATTCTTATGGTCTAAGGATTACTGTATCAAAGATTTTAGAGAAGGGGAATAGTTGACTGCGTAGAGGTATACGTAATGATATTACAAACTTTTATTTCCCCATATCACTCGAAATGTCAGAAATACGACCACGGCAGCTGTCATCGCCATTGCGCTGAGCAACACTGGTGTCATGCTGGTTCTTGCTTCCCCCAATTTCTTCAGTTGGCCTGAATCAAGAAGGATAGGGTCAGAATTTTACTAACAGGAAGCCAAAAATACGTCGTCTAGATTATTTTTTTCTGCAATGAGGAGAAATGTTTGCATCTTGATGGAATAGAACGCCAGACAAGAGTACTACCATCAAAACATCTCCCTTAAAAAGAATGGGAGAAAGTTATGTACGGAAGGAAACCATTCGGCCCATCTTGGTTAAACAATTCCGTTCAGAGCATTCCCAAATCCCCTCTATCACTGCGTAGCCCCGCAGCTGACGGGATCTCAGTTGTCCACCCAATTCATTTTTAAATGTAATGCGGATCGCAACTTCTACTGTCCTTTCGGAAGGAGCTAACAAGCATCCAAGATGCTGTGGCTGGACTTTTCCCTCAACCTACATCTTTTACCTAGTACTTACATCGATGCCCCTTAATTATTGACATTTTTGGTAAGGAGAAAGGATCTTTCCCATTCGCGCCCCACAAATGTATGGACTTCCACCACCAAGCCTTCCTTCCCTCCCACTCCCCCCCCCCCCCACCACCACTACCGCCATCCGCTGTGCATCGGTTAGGTTGCAATTCCTCGTAAAATGAAGGGTGTTGATTGCAAAATTGGATGAGAACGCGATTGACTGTTGAACCACCTGTAGGTTCAGATCATCCCTGGTGCGCAGCAAAGTTGCATTTTGTTTCTCCTCGTTGCCGAAGGGACCACGTCATGGATACCAGGGCAGTTATTTCTCTGTGCAGAAGTGTATGTCTTAATTTGCACATATTGTAAGTGCAATAGGTAATCCCCCTGCCAGCATGTGATCGCCCCCGCCTGATTTTCTTCTGTTATAAATGACTTACATCAAATTTTCCGCACGATAATATGTTCTGCCCGACAACCTCCGTGCAAAAAAAGTCAGATATGGTGCATAATATGCGACTCCTTTCTTGTCACCTTTTCCACGGTCAGAGTTGCTTTATTTAGTTATGGGGTATGGGCAGTGAGAAGAACAGTTGAAGCTCTTCTGACAGGGGTGTTGAAGCCAATGTGGTTGGTTAATGTGCCTCAAAGTTTCGATCCAGCCACGGCCTCGGAACTAACCAGTGTTTTGAAGGAGAAATTGCAAATGGTAGCGCATTTCTCCGCGCCTGCTGTCTTTGGAGGACCGAGAGCTCGTAGGATTGGGAGGCACAGTCGAAAGCGTATCCTTCACACAAAGTAGTTACACTAGCCCTCACTCCGTAGCATTAGCACAGACGGCTAACTTTCTGCATTCTGCTAACGCAAGATATTTCTGACATGTTCTCCAGCACGGTACGGATGCCTGCGGCTGTATTTTTATCAAATGTTAATAAAGAAGCCAAATAAGCCAAATAACAACTAAATCGTGGCCGTAATTCATTGTGATGAGACAATGATTAGGGAGCGTGATAGGAAACTGCTGTTCATAAAACAAAATGTGGTAAAAAAAAAATTAAGTACTTGCTAAAAATGTCGTGGGGATAATCCTACACCGGCGACTGGTGAGCTGGTAGGCGAGAAGAAGGAATGTCCCATCGAGGTAATGAGACAACCAGAAGGGATAGTTCACGGAACAACAAGAAAACAGTCCGTGGTTCAAACTCCGGGAAACAAATCTCATATCTTATCACAAGAGATGAATGATAGCTATCAATAAAGAGATAAAGGTAACTCGTCACGCCAAAGAAAGCAGAATAAGAGGAGGGATAAAGGTGAACTTCTTGTTTAAAAATTCACCAAGTAAGTCTTAGAAACAGGTACAGTTTAGGATCAGAAAAGATTGTCAAAGATAATGATCAGAATTGGATCAGTAGATGTCTCTCAGAAGTGAGATTAAAAAGGAGAGCAACGGTTAGGAAGAAAGGAAGGGGAGGGAAACAGGGAGATAAATTAACGACAAGAACTCCTTTCACTTTTTGTTATTTGCGCCTTCAACGGCTCTGCGACTAAAATACTTGTTAACTCGCTATTTTTGCTCATTTCTGTGGCTTAAATTGAACGACATAGTAATTATTTTCTTGCATTAGAGCCCGGAATAATTGTCAGAGAGATGCGTTGCAGTCTCAAATTCAGTTCCTCTCGTAATTGTAATGATAAATCTCGAGTATGTCTAAAGCTAACTGATTCAAGGACGTCCTTCAGGGAAGGAAATCACGTTTGTTTATCACTTCTATCCTTTACCGTTCTCCGCACCAGTGGGAATGCGCTTGAATATTAAATGAAATTAATATTCATTTAATTTCATAATCCTCATTTAATATTAATACTAAATGAAAAGATTTACGAGTATGTTGTCACTACCAGAGGGCCTGAGTTACAGGGAGATGTGAGCCAGGCTAGGTCTTTATTCCTTGGAACGTAGGAGAATGAGGGGCGACCTTAGAGAAATGTTTAAAATTATGAGAAGCATAGATAAGATGGAGAGTAACAGTCTTTTCCCCAGGGTAGGGGAGTCCAAAACTAGGGGACATAGGTTTAAGTGTGAGAAGGGAAAAATTTAAAATGGACCTGAGGGGCAACTTTTTCACGCAGACGGTGGTGAGTATATGGAACGAGCTGCCAGAAGAAGTTGGTGCGGCAGATAAAATAGTATCATTTAAGAAGCATTTGGATAGGTACACGGAGGGCCGGGGCTTGGAGGGATATGGGCCGAACGCAGGAAATTTGGACTAGCTGGGTGAGCACAGTGGTCGGCATGGACTCGTTGGGCCGAAGCGCCTGTATCCGTACTGTATTGCTCTGTGACTCTATGACTCCGTGAAATGGCCCAGCAAGCCATTTGGTCCAAGGGGATTGGCAACAAATGCTGGTCGAGGTATCAGCATCATCACTCCGTGGGGATAAGAACATGATTGGTTTCAGTGTAACATTATTTTTCCATTCTTCTCTTTACGCTAGCGGAGTTTTCAATGTTTGAACAAACTGCCCATTAATTTTAGTCGCAGGCTCATTAAATAAACTGACAACATTAAATATTAGGAATTGTAAATCAACTATTATACAGCACACAACTGCGCAAAACTGCAGGATGTCCCATTAATCATTAATCACTACTTACATCGAAATTCCAATGCTTTGTTTCTGCTGAAATTTTGCAACTTTCCTGTAACACTGCAGCAATAGTTAGAACCATCTTCCTCCAGCAAATCAAGGATTTTTTGACAATTCGTTCCTTTCACGTCAGTCTCTTTTGTGTTCCTACTCGGGTTTTCGTCCAGCAGTTGACCTGATGATATTGTGAACAGCAGATCTTTTCCTTCAGAATCTATTGTGCAACTCTGCATCATCAACCGACTCTCTGCTGTGAATAGAAAGAGATAGAACTGAAAATTGGCATTATACATGTATCATTTGTTTTAATTTCCACGAAGTATATGTTGGGTTATCTAACTGCTGGAACCTATACTCGGGCACAGCAGATCGCGCTGGCCTAATCTACAACCTCCGTGAATAAACATTTATCAATTATGTTCCTTTAAATATATAAACTCCTCTATTATTCATATATTATTTAATCATCTAATATATATTAAAGGTTGCCAGCTCCTGTCCTAGCGTTGACTTCCTGATCTGCTAACACGCTGAAAGAGAAATTCTGTACTATTAGCCCGTTGTATTCGACCATGAGCTCACCATTATCTGTTCAACACGGTGTGTCCCTGACAGAAACTTCAGCAACGTCTCATAATTTATCAACAAAAGAAAGCAATCCTAACAGGTGATTTAGTTTTGGAATTGGCCGTGAATTCCGCTCGGAGATTGACACAAGATAATGAGCGTGGCTACTCATACACTTAAAGTCATTGAAGGACACAGCACAAAACGGTGAATTTTGGTTATTTGTAGCTGTTCCCGCTCATTGAAATGGTTGTCCAAGTAATCCATTCTCTGTTCTTTACCCATTCGCTTACACTTTTACCGTTCACGTCCTGACATGTTAACCCTCTGGAAGATAATCGTTTTGTCTGCTTCCATCGGTTTTTCAGGTTGTGCATTTTAAGCCCTAACAAGTGGCTGCCTGAAAGCAACCTCTTTACTTATTTCATCAAGTACTTCATAACTCACAACATTTCAATTAAAAATGTGGAATGCGTACAGCGTGGACGTGTCTCTTACAGTAGGCATCTCTCCGGCTTTTTTGCTTGGTGTTAGTATGGAGGATATATCATATTAGTTAGGAATTTTCCTAAACCAGAATTCAGCTCAAGGCGATTCTGGCCAAAATTGCTTCTTCATTATGAACGTTGAGTATAAAATAATTTTTCCTTTTTGATTTGCACATGCCGTCCACCTTACCTGACTGCAGATTACAGTGGAGGGAGAGCGTGAGGGTGCTGCAAATTAACACTTACCTTAACCACATTCACTAAACAATTTTGTTGAGCACAATGAAGTGACTTTGTTTAGTCACACACAAGTCAGTGGCGACTTGCTGACTAATGATTGAATGAAACAAAATATAAGTGTCTTTACAAAATTGACGCTAAGATTCACACATAAACTTCATCTTCAATAAGCGAACGAATGACATCTTTTCAATGTTTCATGTTATATCCTATCTATTGATCTTATAGCTCGAAGCTTTGCAGAAAATTGCAAAATTTCATCATGACACTGTCTTACCAATACCACAGAGTCTGCAAAAGAATCCCACAAGGCTGAAATTTTCGAACAGTGATGCCTCTGTTCACTTCATTGTTTTACAATAATATCCAAAAAGAATATGGTAGCTCACCAATAGAGAATGCCCAGTAAATCAGTTGCATCAAGAAAATTGGTTCGCCGAATATCATTTTTGCCTGCACAAGGTAAATGTATCTTGGAAATGAGATAGCCCTTGGATATACAATCTGAATACAGCAAGCAAGCCGCAATGGAACAATTTGTGGTCTCTCTATTCGGGTAAACTTACAGTACCTCGAGAATGATGAATAAAGTCCCGACCACTAAATGACGAATTTAGAACTGGCTGTGGTGACGAAAGTAATAAAAGCCAAAGGTCATTCGCACGTATTTTTGAGTAGAAGGATGGTTCAGTTATAAAGAAGGCTCTGAATACTCACAAAAAATGCGGTGAACCTCCAGACAACAACAAAATCCTACACTATTTCAAGTTGATGAATGGAAAAGAAACATTACTAACTCTCCCACTGCATGTATCTGTACGTTCAACTATCATGTCGTCTGTGCAGTAATTATGTCTTTCCTCCAAATACTAAGCAAATCGCGTAGACGCCATGGCCAGTAAAGTGCACCAGATCCTCTACTTCCTCAGAAGGACAAGGATATTCGTCATATTCCCATTGATCCTCACCAATTTTTCATAGGCGCACCATAGAAAGCATCCTGTCCCGATGCATCACGGTTTGGTATGCCAGTTGCTCTGCCCAAGCCTGCAAGAAACTGTAGAGAGTTCTGAGTGAACACAGCTCAGAATTACGTCAGGTCCCCAGACAATCCTTCCAGGTGAGACGGCTCTTCACCTGTGAATCCGAGGGCGTTATTTATTGCATCTGGTGCTCCTGGTGTGGCCTCCTCTACATCGGTGAGACCCGACGCAGATTGGGTGACGGCTTTGTCGAGCACCTTCACTCCGACAGCCGCAGCAGCCAGGATCTCCCGGTGGCCACCCATCTCAATTCCACATCCCACTCCCTTACTGTCTATCCATGGCCTCCTCTACTGCCATGTTGATGTCAGGCGTAGGTTAGAGGAACAACACCTCATATTCCGCCTTGGGAGTCTCCAACCTGATGGCGTCCACGTCGATTTCTCTAACTTCCTGTAACCCCACTCCTTTTTCTGCTACCCCCCCCCCCAATTCCTGTGTCTTCCCTTATTCATGTGGGTCCCTTCCCCGCACTGATTACCTCCCATCCCCTCTCCTCCCCTCCTCCATCCTCTATTCTATGGTCCACTGCCCTCTCCTACCGGATTCCTTCTTCTTCAACCTCTTCTACCTATCACCTCTCAGCTTATGATATCTTCTCTCCCTCTCTCATCCACTTAACCCCCTCTCACCCTCTCACATGGACTCGCCTATCACCTGAACTCGCTTATCACCTGCCTGTGTGTGCTCCTCGCCCTCCTCCCCCCCCCCCCCCCCCCACCTTCTTATTCTGGCTTCTGTCCTCTTACTTTCCAGTACTGATGAAGGGTCTCGGCCCGAAACGTCGACTGTTTATTTCCCTCCATAGATGCTGCCTGACCTGCTGAGTTCCTCCAGCATTTGTTGTGTGTTGTTCTAGATTCCAGCATCCGCAGAATTTCTCGTGTCTCAGAATCTGCATGCAGTTGGGATGGATGCTCTTGGGATTAGATTTAGCGACAATAAAGGCACAGTGAAATATTTCCAATTCCGAACTTTTCTGATGTGGAATTTGAGATGACCCCATGTATCTACTGTACTTGATACTCCTGGCTGTAGAGAGCTGATGTTAAGGAAGCCTCAGCAACCTGATGTGATCCGTTACCGTGACATCACCATTTATATCACTTCATTTTTCCTATCAGGAAAGCTAGCTGAAATATTGTTTCTGTGATGGTGAGGACGTCGGACAAAGCCGAGATGAAGCCTCTACTGGGTACCTCCGGATGATGACTATTGTAAAGGCCTCAGCCCCACCAACACCGAGTTTGGAAAATTACTTGGAGTGATAATGCGGGAGCTAAATTAGGTAAATAGCTCAAATGTTAAGCGTTTACCTGAGGCAGAAGTTTCGAAGAATGGAAAGGAGTGACGGAAAAGTTCAGCATATGTACAACTCATAGATACAGAAACAGTTCCTTTCTCCCAACACATCCATGCTGACCAATATTCTCATCTAAGCTGGTTCCATTTGTCCGCCTTTGACCCAAATCCCTCCAAACCTTTCCTATCCATATACTTATCCAAAAGTCTTTTAAATGTCCTTGTATACCCTCCTCAACTACTTCCTCTGGCTGCTCGTTCCATGTACGCACCACTTTCTGTGTGAAAAAGTTGCCCCTCAGGTTCCCCTCTCACCTTAAGACTTTGCCCTCTAGTTCTCGATTCCCCAGCCCTAGGATAAAGTACATTCACCTCATCTGTGAACCTCATGATTTTATACACCTCTATAAGATCATCCCTCAGTCTCCTACGCTGCAAGGAATAAAGTCCTATCCTGCCCAACCTCTCCTTGTAACCCAGCCCCGCAAGTCCTGGCAACATCTTCGTAAATCTGTTCAGAACTCTTTCCAGCTTAATGGCATCTTTCCTGTGGCAGAGTGTCCAAAACTGAACACAATATTCCAACTTCAATATAACATCCCATCTTCAACACTCAGTGCCCTGACTGATGATGGCCAGCGTGCCAAAAGCCTTCTTCACCGCCCTGTCTACCTGTGACGCCAGTTCCTGACAAATAAAGCACTGAAACTCAACGCAGCTGAGAACTTGAAAGCTATTGCTTTATTTCACTAAATAAAGGAATATCCACTCTTTCAAGGCAAACAATACAAAATGCCGACTGGTACAAAATAATACGGTGAAGGGAGGTTTCATTTCAAAGCATACTGGGTGAACAACTACGCCAGAAATGTCAAAACAAAGCCGATATTTGGGTCATTGTGCACCACAGTGGCACAGATAGCAAAGGAAATACGCTTGTGGTTTCCAATAAGCTTCAAGCATATTTAAAGAATGCAAGGGCAACAAGCTCAAGTTAGCTCTGCATTTAAATACCCTGGTTATGTCACAGTCAGGGTATTAACAGACATTCAAAGAAACAAGTTTTTTTTAAAAAATCAGTTAAAGCACAAAAACCCTAAAGAGAAACTAAATCATCAGTATCTGTCAAGAGAAATTAAAAATAACATTAAATCAATAAAGGGGGCTTCTAAGTTTGCCGGAAATAACAGTAAGGCCTGGCGATTGTTTCCGTCCTAGAAAAGAAAGCCAATGAAACTGATTTTGAAAAAGAAGTGAAATACAAGTCTGACTGGCGAGAAATATAAAAATGAACTTCAAGAGCGTGTAGAGGAATATGGAAAAGAAAAGACTAGCGAGAGTAAAGAGACGGAAATATTCGTAATGGGGAATAACCAAGTGACAAAAGAATTAGACTACAACTTTGTGTCTGTATTCGTGGAACATGGCACGCAAAACACAAGACACTAAACACCTGCCAGAAATATTAGAGAATCAAAGGTCTGACGAGAATGAGGGACTGAAGGAAATAAAAATCATTCTCAGAATATTACTGGAGAAATTAGTGAGCTGGAAAGCTGATTAATCGCAAGGGTCCACTTCCCACAGTTTTGAAAGAGATGGCAATGGAGACGATGGATGCTCGGATTACAATCGTGCACACCTCTATAGATTTTAGAATCTAAATCCTGTGGATTATAACGGAGCAAATGTGCCCCCACTCTTTAAGGAAGGAGGGAGAGAGAGAAAAGGCAACTATCGACCCTTAGCCTAACGCTAATAATAGGAAAATTTTGGCATTGAGAATGTAATAACAGAACACATGGAAAAGGATAATCGGATTGAGTAGGGTCAGCGTGTACCTCTAAAAGGAAAGCTGTGTTTGACTGATCTGCTCTAGCTCTTGGAAGATGTGAATAGCAAAATGGATAATGGACAGATCCAAAGATGTGGTGTAGTTGGATTTTCAATGGGATATCGATAATTTTCCACACAGAAAATTAGTCAATTTTCAAGGATTTTCGTGAGGGGATAAAAAGTGTCATGTTTTCAAGTTTAATCGTGATAGTAAACTAGGTGGGGTTGTACTGAGGAGAATGCAAAAAGAGCTCAGAGGTATAAAGACTGCTATGGCAAATTCACACTTAGATCAGAGATGTGCGGCGGAGAAATGGTAAAAGATATACTTAGCTTTGTTCAAATTATTAATTGCAAAGACTTGGGGTATCCAGTATTCTCTGCATTTCAGACTCAGGATCTTTGCTTGCGAATATTTGTCCTCTGGTCCTCGTAAGGTCCCGGGTGCTTGCACCATTACAAGTTTCAGTAATTAAATCCTGTCTCGAGGATCCAAATCCCTCCTATTTGTTCTCCACTGCTCCAATGAGACTATCTTGTCAGTCTAGTCCAGACCCGACCTAATTCAGCCATCTTTGTCCAAATGATGCTAGATTATTGATTGCCAGAGCATTAACTTCCAGATACCACGTGTAAGATGTGTTGTGTCTCAGCTATCAGTACTGAGCCAATCAGGGACATAGGAAGTTGGAATTGATTGCTCCTGTCAGATAATAGAAGGACAGCATTCTCCTCGTGGGCGAGGTGGTCTCATAATAGGTCTTATACTTAAATTATTTCTCTGTCTTAACCTGGGCCTCTAGTTATCCCCATTGCTGAGGCAACGCTCTGTAGAGCTAACCAAGCCCAGAAATGCCTTTAGAATAGGCACATTGTTTCTCATCTGGTCAGAGGTACGTTTAGACTGGCTTAGCCCAAGTATGTCTATTCTTCAGAGTCTTGATTGCTACTGTTACGAACTAGCAACAAAAGAAACACACTGAGTCATGATTCAGTGTTAAAAACTACTTTATTAATAACTACTTATGATAATAAGAAAAATAAAAGTAAAAATGTTAGAATGATAGAAGTAAAAATGTTAAACCTTGAACATTAACCCCAAAACTAAACTCGGCATATGTGTGTGGCAAAGTCCCAAACTCCAAGTTCAGGAATGGTTATTAAAGTTCAGTTCCGCAAGCCATAAGGTGAAACATGAGCAAAGGCTTCTTCAACAACCACCGTTGTCTGAAAATAAAACGTAGATGTAGAGAACATAGAGAGTAATTACGAAATCCAGATGTTCCACGATGGAACCCAAACGACACCTCAGTGTTTACTCGGTAGTGACTTCCTCACCCCGAAAAGCATCCGAATCGTGGTCGTCCACACACAAATACCTGTTTCCTTCTACAGGTCAGCAACAAAGTGAACTCCACCGGATTACTCCCAATTTCCATACGTAGATTGTAGTGACAGACACAGTTATTGTTTCTCATCCATCGATTGAGAAACTAGCAGGCTGGTGTCTCTCTCCCTTTTCTCTCTCGCCCTGACTGACTTCGACTGACTTCTTCAATAACGTCATTACGTCCTTTATCTTCTGTTGACGTAAGCACGCCAGACACACACACACACATACACACACACACACACACACACACACACACACACACACACACACACACACCACTATGCTCTATCTTAAAGGAACATTCACCTAGTCCGTAACACTACTCAAAATACTTCCCAATTCAGAATTCTGTTGCCAGTCTCCTACTCATCACTTCCTCTCTTTGTGAATTTGTTGTCATCCTCCTGACTTACATTCCTTTGCAGCTGCAGTGTGTTTCACAGACCACGACGCACCCCTGTATGTGACCATCTCTAAATGTCTATTAAGGCTGTCGCACACGCTGTCCATTTTTTTTCTCCCTCTCATTCCTGCTTTAACTCTCTGATCACCACAAGACAAGCTGAATGAGTGAACAACAACGTGATAGAATATAACGTGGGAAAATGTGAAGCTATCCATCTTAATTCGCAAAACAAAAAAAGGACAATATATTTTGTGGTGAGTAATGTTGGTGTTCGAAGGGACTTAGTGCGCTTGTACACAAGTCACTGAGAGCCAACGTGCGGGTGCAACAAGCGATTAATAAGGAAAGCGGTCTGTTAAACATTATTGCGAGATGATTTGAATACAGGAGTAAAAAAGTACTACTGTCATTGCAGAGGGACTTGTTGAGACTGCATCTGGAGTACTGTGTACAGTTTTGGTCTGCTTACCTTAGAAGAGATGAACTTGTCAATGGGGGACTGGAGCGAAGATTCACTAACTGATTCTCGGGATGGCAGGTTTGCCTTATGAGAGATATCGAACGGTGGGACTGCGTTCTCTAGAGTTTAGAAGTTTGAGGAGATTCGGCATGTCATCGAAGA
Source organism: Pristis pectinata (assembly GCF_009764475.1). NCBI lineage: Eukaryota > Metazoa > Chordata > Chondrichthyes > Rhinopristiformes > Pristidae > Pristis > Pristis pectinata. Next base: position 5,325,058 of record NC_067438.1, read on the forward strand.
CTCTGACAAACTCCTACAGACGGTCAGCGGAAAGCATTCTGACTGGTTGTATCACGACCTGGTAAGGAAACTCCAATGCACAGGAACGCAAGAGAGTGGTAGATTCAGCCAGTCCCATCACGGGTACAGCTCTTCCCCACCATCGAGGGTATCAGGCACAAGTTCCTTGTAATTGGTGGAAGTATCCGAGGGAGGCTGAGGAATTACTCTCACGTAGAGCGAGTTGGAGGTCTGGAATTCATCACCTGAACGGCTGGTGGAAACAAAAGCCCTCATGAAATATATTAAAAGGTACTCTGGTGTCAATAAACAGCAAATCCTCTAATTTGTTACAGTGGCATTGTGGTTACCTAACGAGACTGGAATCTTGTGTCCTGGATTCTTTCGCTGAAGTCGTAAGCTGGCCTTACTACCAACCCTGAGAACTTCACTATGTGTTTCCTTCAAAGCTGAAAAGAAACTGTACACTCTGATTCCTGATATTCGGCCAGTTTTATATCAATGCTGCATCTGTCCTTTTCGTTACATGGCCTTCAATCTTGATGAAAAGCTGTTATATGATACCTCCTCAAACGTCTTTTGGAACACCATATATTCCACATCAATAGCATTTCTCCCTTCAGTCTTCTCTGTAACTTCATCAAAGTGTTCAGCCCAGAATCAGGTGAGCTTCATCGAGTCCACATTGGATTGCTAGCCAATCCAAGTAACTGCTAATTATGTTCCTGTTTATCACGATTAAAACAAGCTCTATCAAATAAGTTGAACTGACTCGTCTGACTGCATTTGGTTTATCCTAACCCCTTTTTGAACAAGGGCGCATCATTTGTAATGTTTCAGCCTCGTTGTCTGAAACCACCCTGGAATCTAAAATGTTTGGAAGGTTCTGGCCTCTTCTTCCTCCTTGACTTTCCTAAGCAACCAAGGATGCATCCTATTTCGATCACTTTAAGAACAGCCAGCCGAACTAGCCCTTCCTCTTTATCCACGTTTTCCCATCCAGAATCTCACATACAGCTTCTCCAACCATCTTCTTCTTTAGTGAAGACTGATGTGGGGAAAACACTTGGTACCTCAACCGTGCCCTCGTCTCCATGAGAAAATTTTCCTTTTGTCGTTTGATCGACCAAGCTCTCCCCTTCCCCATTAACTTAGATCCATTCATTTTATATTTGGTGGGTGTGGTCTCACACTGCCTATTGCTTTGTTTAATACAATAGACCTCTCCGCCGTTTAGCTCTGGAGACACATATGCGTTTCTGGAGACAAAATATCCGTGAAATAATGCTGCCAGAAATGTTGATTGCATGTTATGTTGAAGAGAAAGTAGTCAGTGCATTGTGGAGGGCCGTGGCTGTCACGTGACAACACAGCCCATGACCTGGTCGAAAGACACACAACTCTCAATCAAGGTTTGGCTCCACCCCACCCATCAGTGCACACCTGATCATTGGCCCCTTTAAGCACCTTTGTACTTGGCCTCGGGTCATTGATCTTTTGTGATCGATTAGCCCTTGCTGGCACTGGGCCATTGGCCTTTTTGAACCACCTGGGCTGGCCCCCCCAGCCCTCCAGCACTATACAGAGTGCCACATGTTCCCGGTTCGCTCTCTTTGATTGCTCCGAGGGTCACCCTGCTTCATCCCAGGCTGAGGAACCGTGGAACGGCCCTGGAGAGATCGTTGGTAAGGTGTGCACTTCAACAGGGTTAGGAGCGTTCTAAGTTAGTATCCCCGGTAACGTAGAGCCGTGACTGCACTGAGTCAAGGGGTGGCGGGTATTGTATTTATTTTCCTTGATGGTCTGTACCCAGTTCGTTGTGTGCGCGCGTGTGTGTATTATACCCTTGTTGCGATTTTCCCACGCTCGCTATCACCGGTGCGTGTGTGTGTGTGTGTTGCCCCTGTTAACTTTTCCCCCGCGTTTGTCTTTGTAAATAAATCATTTATCTCTAAGACTGTGTTTAGAGTCCTTGTCCTTCGAGACCTCGAATCTGTTTCATAATAGTCAGTATGAGTTGCATGTTCTCCAGATGACGGTACTCCAGATGAATAAATTGATGGCATTTTGGCCAAGTTTACGGACGATGCCAAGATAGGTGGAGGGACAGGTGGTGTCGCGGAAGCAGGGAGTCTGCAGAAGAACTTGGGCAGGTTGGGAGAGTGGGCAAAGCAGTGGCAGATAGAATACAGGGTGGGGAAGTGTGGGGTTGTGCACTTGAGTATGAAGAATAAAGGTGACTATGTTCTAAATGGGAAGAAAATTCAGAAATCCGAGGTGCAAAGGGACTTGGGAGTCCTTGTACAGGATCCCCTCAGGTTAACTTGCAGGTTGAGTCAGTAGTAAAGAAGGGAAATACAATGTTAGCATTCATTTCGAGAGGGCTTGAATATGAAAGCAAGAATATATTTCTGAGCCTTTATAAGGCTTTGGTCAGACTGCATTTGTAACATTGTGTACAATGTTGGGCCCCGTATCAAAGGAAAGATGTGCTATCCCTGGAGAGGGTCCAGAGGAGGTTCACAAGAATGATCCTAGCAATGAAAGTCTTAACATATGAGGTGCGGTTATGTCTCTGAGCCTGAACTCAATGGAGTTCAGAAGGATGAGGGGGGAATCTTATTGAAACGTACCGGATACTGGAAGGTCTGGACAGAGTGGACGTGGAGAGGATGTTTCCGTTAGTTGGAGAGTCTGGGATCCGAGAGCACAGCCTCAGAATAAAGGGACGTCCCTTTAGAACTGAGGTGAGAAGGAATTTCTTCAGCCAGAGAGTGCTGAATCTGTGGAATTCATTGCCAATTAGGGCTGTGGAAGCCAAGTCATTGGGTGTATTTAAAGCAGAGATTGATAGGTTGTTGATTGGTAAGGGTGCTAAGGGTTACGGAGTGAAGGCAGGACAATCAGGTTGAAAAACCTCAGCTATGATTGAATGGCGCAGCAGACTCAATGGGCTGAATGGCCTACTTCTGATCCTATATATTCTGATTTTATTGCCCGTGACGTCAGCAAGTCCTCAATGTTTTATTTATTTACAGGCATTTTTACCGCAATGAAATGCCGTCTTTTATTTTAAAGAAATGAGATTAGTTTACCTTCCAACACGGTTCTATCTGTCTCTTCGTGTCAAGCGAAGTAACTGGAAGTTTGAACAGTACTGGAATCCTACGTGTTGGGAGTCACACAGCCGACATGAAAGCACAGAACCAGCATTAGGTGGAGACACAACAGACTACAGATACTGTAATCTGGAGTAAAATGAGGGGGGATCTCAAACACTGCTGGGGTAACTCAGCGGGTCAGGGAGCATCTGAAGGACCTCCACCCGAAATGTCGACTCTCCCTTTTCCTCCACAGATGCTGCCTGAACCGTTGGTCTGCTCCAGCGGAGTTTTTGTCACTGGTATCAAGTGAATGGAAATTACTGGCCACCAACCAGCCACTTCTTTGCTCTACTCTGCAGTAACACTTTCCTCGCCTGCATTCGACCCCATCGCTACTGAACACGACCCACAAAAACCAGAGAGAATTAAAACAGAACGGCGTCTGGTATTGCGAATAAATTTATACACGCTTTGTTCTATATTTATTGCATACTATGAAAATACTATTTTTTAGCATCCGGCAGGATGGGAAGGCTAATTTAAAGCCGGTTATTCGTCAATTCTCTGCGCCGTCGAAATGCGTACATCCGGGATTTATCAGTGTAATGCCGCAGGTTGACAGAAGAATAAAATCCCCTCCCTCTGCTCAGCGCTATCTTCATTATCTCCACCCTCACCGTGTCTGAAATAAGATGTCATTGATTCAACAACTCGCTTTAATACATTTGATTCTCTTTGCCAGTAGCACGGGTGAGTTAATTGTTTATTACCGTAACGTTGACAGGATAGAGAACATCATCTATTCAGTTTGCGCCTTCTGCAAAACCTTTGCCTTCTTAAGGGAGCGCTTCAGTTTCCAGTAGATATTTTCATTTCAATTCTTATTGCATGAAATATTAAGTCTGGCCACGCCATAACACGGTCAGTTGTTCTTAGATTGTGTTCTATTGTTATTGGCATGCAATTACAATTCATATTTGAAGTACTAATTTCTACCATAAATTTAGGGAAACCGGAACTGGCGTAGTATAATAATCAACTAATTTGAGACTGACTTACTCTCCTGCACAACTTGGATACCGTGACGCCGTGACTAGAGCTGCTGCTTCACTGCTCCAGAGACCCGGGTTCGATTCTGACCCCCGGCGCTGTCCCTGTGGAGACTGTTCATTCTCCCCGTGACCCTGTGGGTTTCTCCGGGGTGTTCGTGTTTCTACCCCCATCCCAAAAGACACGAGGTTTAGCTAGCCACTGTAAATTGCACCGGGTGTAGGTGAGTGATGGAATATGGAGTAGTTGATGGGTAAGTGGAGAGAATAAAACAGGATTAGTGAAAATGGTCACGATGGTCAGCGCGGACTGGGTGCGGGAAGCCTGTTTCCGTGTTGCCTGACGGTTTGGGTGTGATGACAAGGAAGGTGCACTTGTTTGATTTCTGGGAAGAATGGATTAATTTAAGGGGAAAATCGAACTGTTGGGATCTATTCTCATTGGAGTTCAGAAGAACGAGAGGTGGTCTTGTGACAGTATATAATTCCGGGAGGGGCGGCGAATACATGCCCAGAATACGTTTAGGAATCTGGAGGGAGGAGGGAGCGGCGAACCATTTCACAGTAAGAGGTCGCCCATTGAGCACAGTTTGGGGGATATTCTTCTCTCAGTGGTTGAAATGCTCCCGGACAGAAGGCTTGAGGCGTTGAGCCGTTCAAGGCCAAGACAGGACCACGGGTGAGTCAATGGTTGTGCGGGAAATGCACGAAAGTGGAGCTGAGACGGGGATCGGCTCAGCCGTGAACTTATTCGGTGGCAGAGCGGGTTGGAGATGACGTATGGTCAACTCTAGACCCTATCCTTATGGTTTTCACCAAAGCCTTCTGATGGCATTTTGGCAAGCCAAATCTCTGTGAGCTTTAACATATAAAACACTGGACCAACTCAGCCGGTCAGGCAGCATGTATGGAAGGAAATGGGTAGTCGAGCTTTCGGGTCGAGACCCTTGAAAACGTCGACCGTCCATTTCCCTCGCACAGCTGCTGCCTGACCTGCTGCATTCCTCCAGCGTTTTGTGTGTTGATCCAGATTCCTGCCTCTGCCGTCTCTTCGGTCTCCGTATAGTCTAGACTGATGTGGTTTAACTTTATTGATTTCCATTTCACCAGGTGCCAAGGTGGATTTCACGGTTTATCAGTTCCCTCCCCTTGTGACAGCAACGGAGGGGGAGAACGTGACCCTCAACTGTGCCCTGGCCTCGGAAGAGAAGCTTCCCACCATCGGCTTCATTTATTGGACCAGGGGTGCCCCGAATGGGCAAAAATTAGAAGAACGGGTGAAGGAATCAGGGAAACGTTCGTTGACCGACAACAGAATATTCATTCAGATCGTCGACTTGATTGAGACCGACACAGATACCTACTACTGTCATGTGGAATTTGTGGATGGAAGGCGAAATTACGGCAATGGCACCAAACTGGAAGTGAAGCGTACGTGGCAGTTTAAACCGTTGTTTTAATACGCGCGTTTTAATTCTCTGTTCGCGTTATCTAGAGATCATTCTCCAGATTGGAGAAATGAACTAATTTCATTGCCATTAATTTCATGAAATTTATATTCCCTATTCAATACATTATCCACTGAGTCATACAGTCACACAGCAGAGAAAGAGGCTCTTCGGCTCACCATGTCCTCACAGACCTTCGGGTGCCTATTTATACTGATCCATTTTTAGCCTTTGGTCTGCAACCTTCTGAGCCTTGGCTTTTCAAGTGCTCGTCTAGATACTTCTTAAATGTTGCAAGAGTCTCTGCCTCCACTACCTCCTCAAGCAGTACGTTCCAGTTTCCAGCCGTCCTGTGGATGAAAGTCAATCTTCCTCACATCCCCTCTAATCTTCCTACCTCTTATCTCCTCTGCATCTTTCACCTCTTATCTTAAATCTTTGGCCTCTCTCTTTATACATCTCTGAAGCGAGGCATAGGAAGGATTATTTATGCCCGCTAATAATGGTGTGGACCTCAGTCAGTTTTCCTGCAACATCCATTAATCTTGAACCTCTTTCGATCGTATTTCAAACACACAGAAGATATCAGGTTCGACTGAAGCCAATGAAATTGTGGGTACACCATATCCTCCCCATTTCCGACCTGCCCACTTGAATCAGTGGGGTATTGATGCCGGTTAGAAAGAAATAACCAACCTCACATTCTTGGTTCGACTTTAAAGAATCACCAATAAACTTGCTTGTCTAGTTCTAACGATTACACAATCTAAGGAGAATCTCGAAAGAGACACAGAGGTACAGAGAAATGTTTCTTGACATAGATCTCCCCAACTTTAAGTGGCAATAGTAGTACCATTGAATAACAATCATCCTGTTTGTGTTGTAATATATTGATTCACAATGGTGATGGAAATCGATGTTTATCCTTCGCATCTTTCGGTTCAAAAGCAATTTCAAATTTATATTTCAGCCAAAATCCATGGAGAGAATGGCGCGATGATTGTATTCGGATGTGTGCTGGTATTTTTGGCTGTAACAATCACGATTCTTTCAGTTCGACTCGTCTGGCGAAATAAAGGTCGGCCTCTTTATAAAATACAGCGGCTCCTCTGTAAAAGTTGCTCTAGTGCTGCACTGAAGAGTAATATTTCTGGCATTTCTTTGATGGACATTTGATGAAGAGCGTCAACACATTAGTGCAACCGAAGTATTCATTACTATTTCAAAATAACTTACATTTAAAGGGTTTGTTTTAAAATCAAACCAGTGCAGGAGTAATACTATGAATGATAGGGCACAAGTGAGTGCAATGGAACAGGGGGACCAAGGAGTATAAGTGCAGAGTTCCTTAAAAGTGGCGTCACGGGTATGGTGGTGAAAATGGCGTTCATCCGCAGGGCACTGAGTACAGGAGTTGGGACGTGATGTTGCAGCTGTATAACTCATTGGTGAGGACGCACTTACAGTACTGTGTACAGTTCCGGTCACCCCGTTATAGAAAGGACGTGCTTAAACTGGAAAGAGTGCAGAGAAGGTCTACGAGGATGTTGCCAGGACTAGAGGATCTGAGTTATAGGGAAATGTTGGTCAGGCCAGTTCGTTATTCCTTGGAACGTAGCAGAATGAGGAGGTGAACTTACCGAAGTGTTTTAAATTATGAGAGGCATAGATAAATTGGGGATGGTAGCATTATTTTTCCAGGGTAGAGGAGTCCAGAACTAGGGGTCATAAGTCTATGGTGAGAAGGGAAAGACTTATAAGGGACCCGGGGAGGGTTGGGGGGTGGGGGGTCAACGTTTTCACACCAGACGGTGGTGAGAATATGGAACGAGCTGCCAGAGGAAGTGGTTGAGGCAAGTACAATAGTATAATTTAAGAAGCACTTGGATAGGTACATGGAGAGGAAGGGCTTAGAGGGCCATGGGCCTAACGCAGGAAATTGGCACTATGGGTGGGCACCGTGGTCGGCATGAAAGTTTGGACCGAAGGGCCTGTATCCGCGCTGTATTACACGATGACTCTACGACTCTACATGTTCACGAAATGTTATTGCTTCCCTCTCTGACAAAGCCAGCATTTAATAAATCCATCTGTGTACGCCGTTTATCAATTCTACATTTGGGTAAGAAATTGTTTTGCAATAATTACTACTTTCTCTTTATTTTTTTCAGGAATCTCGAGGCTGCAAGGGCACAGGTAGGGTTAATTCCTCTGGAGTTGACGAGGGTTCAGAACAAAACAATGCACCATTTAAAATTCAAATACCTTTATATTGCAGAAATCACAAGGAAACACAAACAGCTTCTGCTAAGGGAACTTCAACACCTTTTGTAATTAATCTACAATGATAATTGCTATTGCTGCATTAAAACACTCAATATCAAAAATAGATAACTAACTTACGCACAGTCACCAGTCACTTCCATTGTAAAATTTAAAAAACTCAGAACGCTGGAAGAACTCAATGGGTCAAGCAACATTGTGGCGGTAAAATGTGTAAGTCGAGACCCGACGTTAATCGTGACTCTGCTCGACCCACTGAGTTCTTTTTTGTTGCTCTATATTCAGCATCTGCAGTCTCTTTTGTCTTCATACTTGTGATGTTTGTGTACGGGCGCACGCACACACATATATCAATATATCTGAATGTATCCATGTCTGAGTGTTTATGTTGGTGGATTAAGTGTCTGCGTGTCTGTGACCGAGTCTATGCTGTGTGTAATACTGACAGTGTCCATTCCAATTTCTCACTCAGAACATCTACAGCCGACAAGGCAAGTAAGAACCATTCGAAAACGTGATCTTTTATGTCAGCAATAACAGGTAGTTCGCATGAGCAATGAAACTCCAGTAAGTCGCCAGCTGCTTTCGGCCGACATGGGATTATTCTGCTCTCCACAGGCTTTCCGGAATTTCATTATACTTGCGGCAATCGTTTCTATATTTTCTCGTAAAATCGTTAGACTGCTTTTAATTGTCAGTAGAAATTATGCCCAAGAGAAGTGACATACAGGGCTTCCCCAGGTTACGAACATCCAACATTCACAGCCCGTGCACAGGATCAACTGTTTGCGAGACCGGCGGGATGGATTTGCCGGCTGCCGCGGGGCTGCTGGCACCTTCCGCCGCCTGGGAACTCAGTTAGCTGCCGCATTTCCGACTTGCGAACTGTCCGGGTTACGAACAGTTCACCGTAACCTGGGGAGGACCTATCAAGGTAATAATTCAGGGAAAGCAGTCAGCGAAAATGAATTCAGCTGACGCCTAAGTCTCATAGCCAGAAACATTCCTCTCTCTTTGACTGGAGTGTTTCATGGCTTCCCAATTTGGCTTGACATTGGTAAAACCGTCATTAGCTATCACCAATGTTCAGAAGTGAGTATTAAGGCGATTTCCCTCTTTTTGGATGGAGGGACATCTACAAGCAAAAAACGAGGAATGTATTCTATGTAAACTATGGAGTCTGCAACTCTACAGCGCGAAACAATGAATGGTCAAAGTCGATAGATATTGATTTTATGTTCCATTGGGTTATAACGAGGTGGATGAACAGCTCATAGTTCATAATCATTGAGTTATGCCAAATGAGCGCACAGGTTGCATTTAACACTTCCGCATACTGGTAGAAAGATGTGCATTGAGCGCTTCTTTCTGCGGCTTGTTACAGACAAGGGTGCAGATGGGAACATACAACTGTAGTCGGACAGGTTCTGCGCTGCGCAGGACCTCACTGATGAGTTGGTGAGAAGCTTCCGATTGCGAGATTGAGCCAGAGGGGACACAAGTAGCAGGCATCGCTCAAGTGTCTTTGACAGTTTTCTGTTCAATAGTTATCCAACGGGGCGCTGTGAAATTTTAACACTTTAGGGAAGAAAAATAATTTTGCTCCGATTGTGTTAATAATCAGGTCGATCGCAAGCCTGTCAGCGATGAAATGGAATTCCCGTATTATGCCAATATAAACATCGAATGTTAGGGGAAAATATGGAGAATGAACAGGGCAGAGGATCAAGTGGCGTACGCATTGGTCAAATGAAGCTGTCGGAAGAAAGTTGAGTGAACGCACCCTAATGCTATCTTTTTCAATCAAACTTTTACTACACTAATTGCAAGCTTAAATAGCGCACACCCGTTCACCTCTATCGTTACTTTGATAATAGCGTACTGAATATTCACTCTAACCTTTCCGTTGTTCCATTTAGCTTCGACCTTGCTGGACTGATATAGCAACCACCAGCAATTGAAACTTGCATTGTGTTAAGTTTTCAAAATAATGCCTTGACTCCGTCTGACTCCTGAAGATGATGTGAAAATAAGCTTTGGCTTCCGAGACTGCAACAATGATGTAAATAGATCGACGGGAAAAGGTTTTGTGTATATGTTTCTGATGAAGCAGAATGATGTTTTCCTTTGGAGAATCGAAAACGTCAATCAAATCACCTCTTAATCGTGTATAGTTTAAGTGATACAGGACTCAAGTCTCTACTAAACTCGTCATTCAATAGCTTTTTGTATGTTTTATAGCTATGATTTTATTTAAGCATGATTGAGAATAAATTCAACGGTAAAAGTTGTGATTTTAGTTGGACGTAATTGTGATTTCTATTTAAGAAGTAAATCACAAAGAAAAAGGCTGAATGATAAGGGGCATAGATCAAGTGGACCGTCAGAGACTTTTTCCCAAGGCGAAAACGGCTAACACGAAAGGGCATAATTTTAAGGTGATTGGAGGAAGGTATAAGGGGATGTCAGAGGCAAGTTTTTTACACAGACAGTGGTGGGTACGTGGAACGCACTGCCGGCAGAGGTGGTAGAGGCAGATACATCAGGGACATTTAAGAGACTCTTAGATAGACACATGAACGATAAAAAAAAATGTACGGCTATGTGGCAGGGAAGGGTTAGATTGCTCTTAGAGCAGGAGAAAATGTCGGCACAACATCGTGGGCCGAGGGCTTGTACTATGCTGTAATATTCTATGTTCTACATTGCTCTGTTGGATCGTGGATATAAGATTTGACACTTTTGTTACACCAAAACTGTTCATAAACATTTCTGAATAATTTCGAGGCCCTTCTCAATATTCTGCATTGAGTTCGAAACAAATGCCCAGGCCAAACAGCTGCAATTGTGAAAAATCCATCTAATCATGGATACAACGAGCTCTGCGTACATGCAAATGCGCTGTGTCTCTATTTTCAGCTTTTAGTTACACCACAAGACATTATTTTTCATTTTAATTGATGACGCTTGAATATAAATTAAACAGAAAATGAATCACGATTTAAATGATTTTTATTAGTTCTATAGAAAGCAAAATAAAAATAATTTCCAGTAAACTTCACATTAAACTACAATCCAGCAAAACCAAAAGCTGAGCAGTAGGAAAGGGGAACTATAATTCAACAAACTACATATGCTTGCACATTCCTAACACATACAGGACGTAGACAGTTGCACATTATACATCCCAGTATTTCTTTGCCCTTTCTCCGTCCTTCCAGCAAAAGCAAACGATTCCTGCAAATATATACCTGTGGTTGCCTGTTTTACTTCACGAGAAGCACAGTCAAAAGACTAAAGACAAATGTTTTTTTTTAATAAGGTCCAGTTATATCTTACAGTCATGTGATTCTTGCAGTATCTGCTTCTACTAAATATGATCTATATTGCTTTTCGAGTTCGTGCATTTTCATAGGATATGGGTGAATGAAGATAGCATTTGTGCCCATACAAAGCTGCGCTGGACAAAATTATGATGAACTGATTTCCTGACAACTGTAGATCTTATGTTGAAGCTACATGCAGAGCGCAGCAACAGCGAAGAAATAGCGATACATTTACAATTCGAGATATGGGGGGTTGGAAGGGGGCAGGCGGGTTGTGGGGCTCGATGCAGCTGTTGTTTTTGAACTCCTCTGCCGAAGATGGCAAGGTTTGGGTAGTGCCGTGGGAGTAGGCTGACAAACCTCTACATTATCTCTTCCAGATTGGAGGTCTTGTGGCCGAGGTGACCTGATAGTAACGGGACAAACATTTACACTGGTGGATAGGTTACTGTTCAATTTCAGTGCATTAAAACAGTAACAGGCCATTTAGATCCCAAAGTCTGTTCCACTGTTTGCCAAGACCATGGCAGATCCATGGTTCGACCAATATACAAGCATTTGCACCAAACATCCCAAATGTTTAACCCAAACAAAATTAGTCTAATTTAAGATAAACTATTAACCACACATGAAATATTGTTTGTGGAAGGAAGTCCAAATGTGTGTGTGTGTGTGTGTGTGTGTGTGTGTGTGTGTGTGTGTGTGTGTGTGTGTGTGTGTGTGTGTGTGTGTGTATATATATATATATATGTATATGCATCTATATATATATATATGTATACTACCTGTCTATCTACCTACCTATCTATGGCCCTTGCACCTTATTGTCTGCCTGCAGTGCACTTTATTCTCCATTCTGTTATTGTTTTTTTCCCATTGTAGTAACTTAATGTACTTATATTTGGAATGATCTGTATGGATAGCAAGCAAAACAAAGTTTTTCACTCTATCTTTGTGCATGTGACAATAATAAATAAATTACAAATTAGGAGAGAGTTATACCAGCATTTCTGGGAGATGTTACTCAGAGTCGAAGAGCAACCACCAATGGCCATTCCTGCAAACAATTTTTTTTCAATGCATTTATCTTGATGTGCAAATGTGTTTTGTTTCTGTTATTTTACCTCCGTCTCTCTGATCGGCTATTTCCGAGTGTTAGTGAGTTCATTGCGCACTTTGATCAGACATGTCTAAGACTGCTGCAGAAATATCTGCATATTGCGTTCGCACATGAAAGCATTTCCACTCCGAAACAGTCCAGCGACTGAATTATGAAGAGCAACACTGATTTGCAAATAACTGATACCGATTAGTCTGCACCCTCAGTTAAGGTGAAACCAGTCACAGAGCTAGCTTGACCGCACTCATGCAAGCCGCTTTGTAAAGCTTGCAGATGTATCTCAGTTGACAGATGAAATACGTGACAACATAAACGTTAGAAACATTACACCAATGGTAAACACTACAAAAATATCTTTAAAGGGCGAGCCAACTTCGGATTTGACCAGTCTACAATTTTCATACTGAATGTCATTTTGTTTCTTGGTTATTCAGAAACCAACGTGTGCAGTTGTCTATTTCGTGACGGCATCATTGTTACATCAGATGACAGAGCTGCGGGAAATATTTCCGCGAACTCCCTTACCAAAACCAACATAAATACATGGCAATTGGACACGGCGCATGAATGCATAATGAATATATTTATCCATTCTATAGAATCTATCCGTCCCGTTCGCACAATTTTCGGGGAAATGATTCAATGCAGGAATTGGCAGGAGGGCGAGGGTCAGATTGAGACGCGGTAGAGCCACCTTCCGCCTCCCATTGCAACGTGGTTGGCACATCCGAACGCAGTTGTTGTCCTGAAGGTTGCCAAAAATAGTACCCAAAATAATCTGTCAGTAGAAAGGGCGTGTTTTACCATTGCGATGTGGATAGCTTCAGAAGCAGGTTTTCAGAAACGTCTCAATTATTATTCGCGTATTATTGAAACAAATATGCAAAGATGCATAGTTAAAAGTATGCTATTTGAACATGCAGTTAGTCAGATCACATGGAGCAGGCGAAACCTTCAGTTCAATATTAATAAATGTCCAGCAATAGTTCTGAAGTTAGAAGGAAACACAAGCCCATTTTTCCATAGAACTGTGATGGAGTAAATGATCTGCAAGGTGAAGTCAGCGTTTTAAAACGGATAAATTTATCAAATTAAAACAGACCTTTTGACTGTAATACATTGACTGTTACACTGCGTTTACATTGGGTTTGGCTCGTGAAGAAGTTTAGAAGACCCTACTCTCTAACTAGAATTTGGTTCTGACTACTAAAAAGGGAAAGATTTCCCCTGGGATCTGCAGGCAGCAGGAAGACTATAGCGCGTGGCTTGCTCAGCCCGACGGGGAAGGAGGGAAAAAATGGCACAGGGATTACTATGGACAGGGTAACATACAGCCTTGTTGCTTCGGATTGGGTTCAGATTTCGGATTTTACAATGGATTACCCCAAGGTTTGGTATTAGGACCAACACTTTTATTTTATATTAATAAGTTTAACTTGGATTTACATAGTTCAGACGGCACCTTTTCCGCATTTGCAGGTGACACAAAAGTTAGAGCTACAGCGAAATATAAGGAAGAGGGTCAGATATAAACCATTAGGAAATATGCTGGAATGGGCACGTGGGTGACAGGTGAATTATAATACTTAGAAATGTTGAAATGTGTAGGAAGAATGAGAAGAACTAATATAAGCTAGAATCAATGACTCCAACAGGGTACAAACGCCATCTAGAGTCAAATATGAACAGCGTATTGAAAGTGGCAAGGAATGTTGTGAAATGGTGTAAAAAAAACGTATTGGGTCCTGAACTTTGCACATGCTTCACGGAGAGACAGGGTACAAGAACGAGGCGTACAAGAGCAACGGGGCCATCACTGAACAAATTATCCATTTCTAGACGCCACCTTTAGGAAAGGTGTGAAGGCTTTGGGAAGGGTGCAGAAGATGTCGACGAACTGGTTCCAGGGATGAAGTTTATTTGTGTGAATAAACTGCAGAGACTGAAGTTGCTGTTCCTGTAACAGAGAATCTTGCAAGGAGATGAAGAAGAGATGTTTGAAATCATGAAGGGTACAGACAGAGAAGGCATAGAGAAGCTATGCCCAGTGGCGGACGTGTAAAGAGAGAAGGGAAAGAGAATGAAGGTGTTTGACAAAAGAATCATATGTGACATGAAGGGAAATAACATACAACGGACCTCTATGATCCGTAAAGCACTGCTTCGGGTGGTGGCGAAGACAAATTCCAAATGGAGCTGGATAAGTATCTGGAAGGAAAGAATTTACACGTATGGGGCTGAGGTTCGGGACTGGGATTACATGCGTTGCTCTGCCATAGACCCGGTAAGGTCTCGACGGGCCGAACTGTCCCTTCCATGCTGTAACCATTTTTGAAATTTCCTTAATTTAGACCTTCCTATTGTTCAGGGTTGGGTGGCGTTCTGAAAGTTATTTTCCCTCTGAAATACCCAAGACTGAACAAACGACCAATGTCTCTGGCCACAAAATTATGATTCCCAGGGGAAGTTTGTCAATTGCGGTCAGGTGTTGTGTGCTTGTGTACGTTAGAGGATTTGGGGTGGGGACGCAAGCGTGTGAGCCCATGCGTTGGCGTACATTCACGTGTTTATACATACATTTGGATATATACATGCCTCGTGTGAGTATTACAATGCGCCATTCTTTGCAACTTTATCATCTTTCTTTCTTACAGAGGCAGCCAATCAAGAGGCAACAAGGCTGGTAATAATTATTGGCTGAAACGATGCGCAATAACAGGTGGTTTCGATGAAGAATATTGCTCTGATAAATCAGAAGCTACTTTCCACGGTGGTGGTATTTCTATGAAGACTATAGTTTCTCAGTGTCCTAAATATTGCGGACGATATGCCCCTGTTGCACATCTATCTTTCGCAAAAATAGGGAACGATTTATCCGTGCAATAATGCTTCCAGAAATATTGATTGCATGTTATGTTCAAGAGAAAGCAGTCAGTCTGAGTTGCATGTTCTCCAGATGACTGTACTCCAGATGAATAAATTGATGGGATTGTGGCCAAGTTCGCAGACGATGTCAAGATTGGTGGGGGGACAGGTGGTGTCGCGGAGGCAAGGAGTCTGCAGAAGAACTTGGGCAGGTTGGGAGACTGGGCAAAGCAGTGGGAGATGAAATACAGCGTGGGGAACTGTGGGGTTGTGCACTTGGGTAGGAAGCATAAAGGTATCGACTATTTTCTAACTGGGGAAAAAAATTCAGAAATCCGAGGTGCAAAGGGACTTGGGAGTCGTAGTTCAGGATCCCCTCAGGTTAACTTGCAGGTTGAGTCAGTAGCAAAGAAGGGAAATGCAATGTTAGCATTCATTTCGAGAAGGCTTGAATATGAAAGCAAGGATATATTTCTGACGCTTTACAAGGCTTTCTCAGACCGCATTTGCAATATTGTGAACAATTCTGGGCCCCGTATCGAAGGAAAGATGTTCTGGCCCTGGAGAGGGTCCAGAGGAGGTTCACAAGAATGATCCAAGGAATGAAAGTCTTAGCATATGAGGTGCGGTTATGTCTCTGGGACTGAACTCGATGAGTTCAGAAGGATGACGGGGGATCTGATTGAAACGTACCGGATACTGAAAGGTCTAGATAGAGTGGACGTGGAGAGCATGTTTCCATTAGTTGGAGAGTCGAGGCTCCGAGCGCACAGCATCAGAATAAAAGGACGTCCCTTTAGAACTGAGATGAGAAGGAATTTCTTCAGCCGGAGAGTGCTGAATTTGTGGAATTCATTGCCAATTAGGGCTGTGGAAGCCAAGTCATTGGGTGTAGTTAAAGCAGAGATTGATAGGTTGTTGATTGGTAAGGGTGCTAAAGGTTACGGATTGAAGGCAGGACAATCGGGTTGAATAATATCAGCTATGATTGAATGGCGCAGCAGACTCGATGGGATGAATGGCCTAATTCTGCTCCTATATCTTATGATATTACACGTGACGTCGGCGAGTGCTCAATATTTTATTTATTTACAGGCATTTTACTGCAATGAAATGCCTTTTTTTATTTTACAGACATTAGATTAGTTTACCGTCCAACACGGTTCTATCTGTCTCTTGGTATCAAGCGAAGTAACTAGAAGTTTGAACAGTACTGGAATCCTACATGTTGGGAGTCACACAGCCGACCAGGCTGACACGTGGCCCAGACATGAAATCTCAGAACCAGCATTCGGTGGAGACACAACAGACTGCAGATACTGCAATCTGGAGCAAAATGAGGGGGAATCTCAAACACTACTGGGGGGAACTCAGCGGCTCAGGGAGCATCTGAAGGGCCTCCACCCGAAATGTCGATTGCAGTTCCCTCCACAGATGCTGCCTGAACCGCTGAGTTGCTCCAGCAGAGTTTTTGCACTAGTACCAAGTGAATGGAAATTACTGGTCACCAACTAATGGTGGAGATAATGTTCATTATCTCTACCCTCACCTTGTCTACAAGTAAGATGTCATTTTCTCTACTCTGCAGTAACTCCTTCCTCGCCTGCATTCGACCCCATCGCTACTGAACACGACCCACAAAAAAACAGAGAGAAGTAAAATAGATCCGCGTCTGCTATTGTGGATACATTTATACACGATTTGTTTTATATTTATTGACTACCCTGAAAATACATTTGTTATCATCCGATAGGATGGGTAGGTTAATTTAAAGCCAGTTATTCGTCAGTTCTATACGGCGTGGAAATGCGTACATCCGGGATTTATCAGTGTAGTGCCGCAGGTTGACGGCGGAATAAAATCCCCTCCCTCTGCTCAGCGCTATCTTCATTATCTCCACCCTCACCGTGTCTGCAAGTAAGATGTCGTTGATTCAACAACTCGCTTTAATACATTTGATTCTCTTTGCAAGAAGCACGGGTGAGTTAATTGTTTATTACTGTGAACGTTGACAGGATGGAGAACATCATCTATTCAGTTTGCGCCTTCTGCAAAACCTTTGCCTTCTTAAGGGAGCGCTTCAGTTTCCAGTAGATATTTTCATTTCAATTCTTATTGCATGAAATATTAAGTCTGGCCACGCCATAACACAGTCAGTTGTTCTTAGATTGTGTTCTATTGTTAATGGCATGTAATTACAATTCATATTTAAAGTACTAATTTCTACCATAAATTTAGGGAGACCGGAACTGGCGTAGTATAATAATCAACAATTTGAGACTGACTTACTCTCCTGCTCAACTTGGATACCGTGACGCCGTGACTAGAGCTGCTGCTTCACGGCTCCAGAGACCCGGGTTCGATTCTGACCTCCGCCGCTGTCTCTGTGGAGATTGTTTGTTTTCCCCGTGACCCTGTGGTTTCTCCGGGGTGTTCGGGTTTCTTCCCACATCCCAAAAGACCCGAGGGTTAACTTGTCACTGTAAGTTACGCCTAGTGTATAGGAAAGTGGTGGAATCTGGAGTAGTTGATGGGCAGGTCGAGAGAATAAAACAGGATTCGTGAAAATGGTCACTTGATGGTCAGCGCGGACTGGGTGCGAGAGGCCTGTTTCCGTGTTGCATGACAGTTTTGGCGTGCTGAGAGGAGTACACTTGTAATGGTAACAATGCAGAGAAGGTGCACGTGGCTGATTTATGGGAAGAACGGATTAATTTATGGGGGAAAATCGAACTGTTGGGATCTATGTTCTTTGGATAGAACGAGAACATGAGGTGCTCTTGAGACAGTACATAATTCCGGGAGGGCCGGCGAGTACATAACAAGAATACGTTTCGGAATCTAGAGGGAGGAAGGAGCGGTGATCCATTTCACAGTTAAGAGGTCGACCATTGAGCACAATTTGGGGGATATTCTTCTCTCAGTGGTTGAAATGCTCCCGGACAGAAGGCCTGAGGCGTTGAGCCGTTCAAGGCCAAGACAGGTAGATATCTAGGACCACGGGTGTGCGGAAAATGCAGGAAAGTGGAGCCGAGACGGGGATCGGATCGGCCGTGATCTTATTCGGTGGCAGAGCGGGTTGGAGATGACACATGACCGACTCTGGACCCTAATGGTTTTCACCAAAGCCTACTGATGGCATTTTGGCAAGCCAAATCTCTGTGAGGTTTAACACACAAAACGCTGGACCAACACAGCAGGTCAGGCAGTATCTATGGAGGGAAATGGGCAGTCGAGCATTCGGGTCGAGATCCTTGAAAACGTGACTGTCCGTTTCCCCCCACAGCTGCTGCCTGACCCGCTGCGTTCCTCCAGCGTTTTGTGTGTTGCTCCAGATTCCAGCATCGGCCTTCTCTTGTGTATCGGTATGGTTTAGACTGATGTGATTTAACGTTATTGATTTCCTTTCCACCAGTTGCCAAGATGGATTTCACGGTTTATCAGTTCCCTCCCCTTGTGACAGCAACGGAGGGGGAGAACGTGACCCTCAACTGTTCCCTGGCCTCGGAAGAGAAGCTTCCAACCGTCGGATTCATTTATTGGACCAGGGGTGCACCGAATGGGCAAAAATTAGAAGATCGGGTGAAGGAATCAGGGAAACATTCGTTGGCCGACAACAGAATATTCATTCAGATCGTCGACTTGATTGAGACTGACACAGATACCTACTACTGTCATGTGGAATTTGTGGATGGAAGGCGAAATTACGGCAATGGCACCAAACTGGAAGTGAAGCGTACGTGGCAGTTTAAACCGTTGTTTTAATACGCGCGTTTAAATTCTCTGTTCGCGTTACCTAGAAATCATTCTCCGGACTACGAGAAATTAATTAATTTCGTTGCCATTAATTTCATGAAGTGTATATCCCCATTGAACAGATTACCACTGAGTCATACAGTTACACAACAGAGAAAGAGGCTCTTCGGCTCAGCATGTCCATGCCGACCATCTAGCGCCTATTTATACTGATCCATTTTACCCTTTGATCTGTTACCATCTACGTTTCGGCAATTCAAGTGCTCGTTTAGATAGCTCTTAAATTTTTCAGGAGTCTCTGCCTCCACCACCCTCTCAAGCAGTGCCTTCCAGTTTTCAGCTGCCCTGAGAGAGAAAAACAATCTTCCTCAGATCCTTTCTAAACCTCCTCCCTCAATTCATCTTCAGCTCCTGGATCGAGACTGTTCTAAACGTCGACCGTCCATTTCCCCCCACAGCTGCTGCCTGACCCGCTGCATTCCTCCAGCGTTTTGTTTGTAGCTCCAGATTCCTCACCTGCAGTCTCTTGTCTCTCCGTAGGTTTAAAGCGATGTGATTTAACGTTATTGATTTCCATTTCACCAGGTGCCAAAGCGGATTTCACGGTTTATCAGTTCCCTCCCCTTGTGACAGCAACGGAGGGGGAGAACGTGACCCTCAACTGTGCCCTGGCCTCGGAAGAGAAGCTTCCCACCATCGGCTTTATTTATTGGACCAGGGGTGCACCGAATGGGCAAAAATTAGAAGAACGGGTGAAGGAATCAGGGAAACATTCGTTGGCCGTCAGCAGAATATTGATTCAGATCGTCGACTTGATTGAGACCGACACAGATACCTACTACTGTCATGTGGAATTGGTAGATGGAAGGCGAAATTACGGCAATGGCACCAAACTGGAAGTGAAGCGTACGTGGCAGTTTAAACCATTGTTTTAATACGCGCGCTTTTATTCTCTGTTCACGTTGTCTAGAAATCATTCTCCAGACTGGAGAAATGAACAAATTTCATTGCCATTAATTTCATGAAATGTATATCCCCATTGAACAGATTACCACTGAGTCATACAGTTACACAACAGAGAAAGAGGCTCTTCGGCTCACCATGTCCATGCCGACCATCTAGCGCCTACTTATACTGATCCATTTTACCCTTTGATCTGTTACCATCTACATTTTGGCAATTCAAGTGCTCGTTTAGATAGCTCTTAAATGTTGCAGGAGTCTCTGCCTCCACCACCCTCTCAAGCAGTGCCTTCCAGTTTTCAGCCGCCCTGAGGGAGAAAAACAATCTTCCTCAGGTCCTTTCTAAACCTCCTCCCTCAATACATCTTCAGCTCCTGGATCGAGACTGTTCTAAACGTCGACCGTCCATTTCCCCCGACAGCTGCTGCCTGACCCGCTGCATTCCTCCAGCGTTTTGTGTGTAGCTCCAGATTCCTCACCTGCAGTCTCTTGTCTCTCCGTAGGTTTAGAGCGATGTGATTTAACGTTATTGATTTCCATTTCACCAGGTGCCAAAGCGGATTTCACGGTTTATCAATTCCCTCCCCTTGTGACAGCAACGGAGGGGGAGAACGTGACCCTCAACTGTGCCCTGGCCTCGGAAGAGAAGCTTCCCACCATCGGCTTCATTTATTGGACCAGGGGTGCACCGAATGGGCAAAAATTAGAAGAACGGGTGAAGGAATCAGGGAAACATTCGTTGGCCGACAACAGAATATTCATTCAGATCGTCGACTTGATTGAGACCGACACAGATACCTACTACTGTCATGTGGAATTTGTGGATGGAAGGCGAAATTACGGCAATGGCACCAAACTGGAAGTGAAGCGTACGTGGCAGTTTAAACCATTGTTTTAATATGCGCGCCTTAATTCTTTGTTCACGTTGTCAAGAAATCATTCTCCGGATTCTTTGCAGTTCCGTTCATGAAGTTTCGATCCTCCATGGAACACACTGTCCATTGAGTCATACAGTCATACAGCAGAGAAAGAGGCCCTTCGGCCCTCCACCCCCATGCCGACTATTGAGTACCTATTTCTTATGATCCATTTTCTCCTTTGCTCTGTAAACTTCTACACCTTGGTGATTCAAGTGCTCATCCAGATGGCTCTTAAATTTTGCAAGTGTCTCTCCCTCCACCACCGCCTCAAGCGGTGAGCTCCAGTTTCCAGCCGCCCTGTGGGTGAAAAACAACCTTCCTCAGATCCTCTCTAAACCTCCTGCCTCAATCCCTTTTCAACTTCTATCCCTTATCTTAAATCTTTGGCCTCTGACTTTATACATCTCTGAAACGGGGCAGAGAAAGGGTTACTCTCTAACCTATCTGTGCCGCTCATAATTTTGTATATCTCAGTCACTCATCTCCAGTATTGTATGCGGCGATTATCTTCAACCTCCGTCGATCGCCGATTATAAACACAGCCGATATTAGATTCTACTGAAGGCAATGAAACAGATCCTACCCATTTCCTAGTTACCTACGTAGATCAGTGGGGCTTTGATGCCATTTGCAATGAAATAACCAATCTCCCGCTCTTGGTTCAACTTTAAAGAATCATCTTTAAATGTCTGCTGCTACCACTGATACGACGCAGGGAGGATATCGCAGGATACAAACAGATGCAAAGAATGTCTTCTTGCTATTTTCCTCCATAACTTCAAGTAGCAATAGCAGGGCCGTAAGCTAACAATCATCCATTTAGTATTGTAAGATATTGATTTATGATCTAATGGAAATGGGGAAGTTTCTCCTCCGCATCTTTTGGTTCAAAGGCAGGTTCAAATTTATATTTCAGACAAAATCCAGAGAGAGAAGAAGCGGAGTGTGAACGTGATGATTGTATTCGGATGTGCGCTGGTGTTGCTGGCTGTGACAACAATGATTCTTTCAGTTCGACTCGTCTGGCAAATTAGAGGTCGGTCTCTTTAGAAACGACTCCTTCGTGAACATTGCTCTAGTGCTGGGTCGGAGGGTAATATTTATGATATTCCTTTGATGGATATTTGATGAAGAGAGTCAACACATCAGTGCAAGCGAAACATTCGTTATCATTTTTAAGTGGCTTATCTGTTCGCGAAATGTTTCTTTTCTGGACAACGCCAGCATTTAATAACTATTCCTGAACACCCTTCATCTAAATAGAATTTAGAATCCTGACTATAGCCCTGCCAAATGGGCAAAAGTAGTGGATTTTTTTCTGACAATGGACTGTCGTTAAATCCGGATTTAACGACAATCTTAAAATGATTACTCTGATAGTAGCACAACAGTTTTATTAAATTAATTGAATTTAGATTCTTCAGCCGCTCAGTAACTGAACCACGGGGACACAGGAGACTACAGATGCCAGAATCTGGAGCAACACAGAAAGATCTGGGGGATCTCAGCAAGTAATACAGCATCAATGGAGGAAAATGGACTGTCAACGTTTGGGTCCAGTCCAGATGACGAGTCTCGACGCAGACGTCGACTGTTCATTTCCCTCCATAGATGCTGCCAGACCTGCTGAATTCCTCCAGTCTTTTGTATGTTGCTATAACTGATCCATTAGCGTATTTTATAATGGAAAATATTTCACAAAATCTTCACGGTTTCGCAATCGTTGCAAAAACAAGAAACATAGAACCATAGAAAACTACAGCACAGAAAAAAGGCCATTCGGCCCTTCTAGTCTGTGCCGAAACATTATTCTGCTAGTATCTTTATACATCTTTATACCTTTATGCTAGCGGTAAAGCGCTCTGAATAACTTTCCGTTCTGTTTAGCCATCTGAGTACAGCGGTTGTTAATTCTACTTTTGGGTAAGAATTATTTTTAGAAAGAAACGATTTTGCAACGATTACTACTTACCATTTATTCTTATGTTTTCAGGTATCTCGAGGCTGCGAAGGAACAGGTAGGGTTAATTCTTCTAGAACTGATGAGGGTTCAGAACAAAACAATGTATGCTTCAAAATTCAAATATCTTTATATTTCAGAAATCTCAAGGAAACACAAACAATTTCCGGTAAGAGAACTTCAACACCTTTTATAACAAATCTATAATGATAATTATAACTGCTTAATGAAAACACACTAAGTCTCAAAAATGGATAACTAACTTATGCACTGTCATTTCTAACGTAGAATTGAAACAAAACAGAACGCTGCAAGAACTCAATGGGTCATGCAGCATCTTTGGCGGTGAAATGTGTAAATTGAATTTTCGGTCGAGACTCTGCATCAATCCTGACTCTGCTCGACCCGCTGAGTTCTTCCAGCGTTCTATTTTTATTTGTTTCAGTTTCCAACATATGGGGACTCCTTTCTCTTCATCTTCTGATGTATGTGTACTGGCGCACGCTCACACATCTATCAATATATCTCCATGTATGCATGTTTGAGTGTTTATGTGCAGGCGGATAAGTGTCTACGTGTCTGTGACCAAGTATATGCTGTGTGTAATACTGACAATGTCCATACCAATTTCTCACTAGAACATCAACAGTCGGCAAGACAAGTAAGAACCATTCGAAAACGTGATCTTTTATGTCAGCAATAACAGGTAGTTCGCTTAAGCAATGAAACTCCAGTGAGTCGCCAGCTGCTTTCGGCTGTCATGGGATGACTCTGCACTCCACAGGTTTTCCAGAATTTAATTTTGCTTGGGGCAATCGTTGCTATATTTTCCCGCAAAATCGTTAGATTGCTTATAATTGTCAGGGAAAACTATACTCAAGTAAAGTGACATACAGGTCTTCCCCAGGTTACGAAAGTCCAATTTATGTACAGCCCGTACATAGGACCGATTGTCTGGGAGACTGGCGGGATGGATGGGGATGGATTTGCCGGCTGCTGCGGGGCTGTAGGCATCTTCTGCTACCTTATATGCCGTTGAACAGCACCCTGCTGTAACATGGGGAGGAGCGGTAAAGATGTGTTCTGGGAACACATTTTTTCAGAATGAATGCAGCTTACGCCTCAGTCTGACAGTCTGAACATTCCCCTCTCTTTGACTGGAGTGTTTCACTGCTTCGAAAGGATACTAACTCACAAAATTGAAACCGCTGATAACGTACAATCTGGCTTGGTATTGATGAAACCGTCATTAGCTGTTAGCAGTGTTCAGAATTGAATATTAAGGCATTATCCCTCATTTTGGATGTGGGGACATTTACTAGCGAAAGAGGAATGTAATCTATATATACTATGAAGTTTGTAACCCTATGTCTGAGCGCGAAACAGTGAATGATCAAAGTGAGTAGATAATGTTCCATTGGCTTAGAACAGGGCAGCTGAACAGCCGTCCAAGTTACGCCAAAACCACACAATATTGCATTTAACATTTACGCACAGTGCTGTCAGCAAATGTTATCGCGTAAGGCGTTTCTGTGACCTGTCACAAACAATAGTATAGATGACACTTAGTGGTGCTGGCGGTCCGCCACCTTATATATCGTTGAACTGAAAGCATAATTTGCATAGCGTTCATTCCCAGCTCTAATGTTTCGATGAAAAATAAAAACAAACCTCAGGTACTAAAAATATGAAAGAAAATCAGAAAACGTTGGAAAAAAAACTCAGCAAATCAGGCAGCATCTGTGGAAGGAGAAACAGTCAGCGTTGTATATTTTCTTTCCACAGCTGATGCCTGACTTCCGGAAGTTTTCCAACATTTTCTCATTTTGTTCCAATGTTTCAATGTCTTATCCATGGAACAAAAAATACTTGCCTCTCAGTTGCTGGGACTTCACAATGTTCGTACGAGAAGACAAGCAAACTGACTTAATCGCCTGATTGCTACCTGCATTAATGTCTCTCGACAATCCAGCTGGGCTATTGCCTGCAGCACCCCATAGATTTCAATGTCCCAGAACAAGCTTCCCATCGTTGACTCGACGGACAGTCTCTATTACCGCCGACCTTGTGCTGCACAATGATGGAAAGAGTACCCTTTCCTTTTGGTCATAAAATCCAGGCTGTCCCGACCTCAGACCCGAGCTTTCAAGCCTCAGAATTGTGAAGACTGCGCACCGATGCCGGATATTCCGGGCTCACTCGTGAATGATCTGGGCTCAGCCCCGTGCTTAGTCCTGAATACCTGAAATGAAAGCCATAGAGTCCCTATTATCCTGCAATTGACCCAGGCTATCTCGTATCTTGTCCCGAGTTTCTTGGTGTTAGACCCTTTTGTTCAGCCGGGCAAAAATTAAATAATTTTACCTTGCTGGGCTACCTACCGCGTGACATATCAGTGAGACCCCTGGTGGGACGAGTGGAGGGAATTAAAATTGGTAAAATTGGTTTATTCATGTTACATGTACCGAGGGACAGTGAAAAACTTCGTTTGCAATGTTACCATGTAGATCATCTCATCATATCACTACATTGAAGTAGTACAAGGGAAAAACAATAACAGAATGAAGGATAAACAGTTACATTTACAGAAAAAGTGCAGTGCAGGCAGATAATATGGTGCACGGCCACGATGGGGTAGATTGTGAGGTCAAGAGTCCATCTTATCGTACCAGGGGACCTTTCAATAGTCTTATGAGAGCGGGGTAGAAGCTGTCCTTGAGCCTGGTGGTACGCGCGTTCAGGCTTTTGCATCTTCTGGCCGATGGGAGAGGGAAAATTAAATTTAATTTTCTTTTTAATTTTATAATTTTTTTTACATTTTATTTACAGCGTGGTAACAGGCCCTTCCGGCCCAACGAGTCCGCGCCGCCCATTTTAAACCCAAATTAACCTAACCGTACGTCTTTGCAATGTTGGAGGAAATATGAGCACCCGGAGGAAACCCACGTAGACACGGGGAGAACGTACAAACTCCTTACAGACAGCGACGGGAATCGAACCCCGATCGCTGGCGCTGTAATAGCGTCGCGCCAACCGCTACGCTACCGTGCCGCCAAAAAAGAATTGCCGAGTGGGTGGGATCTTTGATGATGCTGGCTGCTTTACCGAAGCAGCGAGGAGTATAGACAAGAGTCCTTGGAGGGCAGGCTGGTTTCCGTGATGTGCTGAGCTGGGTCCACAACGCTCTGCAGTTTCTTGCGGTCACGGCCAGAGCAGTTGCCATACCAAGCCGTGTTGCATCCAGATAAGATGCTTTCTATGGTGTTTCTCTAAATAATTGATGAGGGTCAAAGGGGACATGGCAAATTATTCCGTATAGTGAGATCCCTGAAAATGAGGTGCATACATAAAGGGTAATGAGGCCCACAATAAATATTAAGAAGCACATACTATTAAACCTTTGCTCGGAATCAAATGATGACGTTTCTCCTGAACGAAAGGTGAGGGTAGGACCGATGCCTCAACGCCTGTTTAGATTATGTCGGCACGGAACATACGAAGGAAAATCGGAAATGCTCTGCACTGCTGATCAGTTGGTGACAAGCTTCCTACCTGGAGATTGCGCCTGGGAGTTTGCAAGTAGCAAGCATCGCTCATGTGTCACCGTTTGCTGTTCAATAGTTTCCAACGGGGCGCTGTGGGATTTTAATGTATTAGGGAAGAAATCTAATTTTCAATTATTCTGTTAATAATCAGGTAGATCACAAGCCTGTCAGTGATGAAGAGGAATCCTTGCACTATTCCAATGTGAACACCAAACGACAGGGGAAGATAAGGAGAATGAACAGGGCGGAAAATCAAGTGGTGTACGCAGACATCAAATGAAGCTGTTGGAAGAAAGTTGAGTGACCGCACTGTGACCCTACCTTTTCTAAAAAAATCGTTACTGCACTAATTGCAAACATAAAGAGCACACCCGTTCGTCTCTTTCATTATTTTGACAATAATGTGCTTCAACGTGCAGTTGCTCTAACTTTTCCATTGTGTGCTCTACTTTTTCCAATTAGTTTCGACCTTACGCAACTGATTCCTTGCAAACCGCGAGTAATTGAACCTTGCAGGCTATTATCAAAATAATATCTTGACTCAGTCTGACTTCTCAGGAAGATGTGAAAATCAGTTTTGGTATCCGAGAGTGTAACGGTAATGTAAATGGATCGGCGTAAAAACGCATTGTGTAGTCGTCTCTGATGCTTTCCTTTGGGGAATCGAAATTTTTAATCAAATCACCAATTAATCGTGTGTATTTCGAATGACACAGGACGAGGTTTCTCTGAAATTCATCATTCAATTTTTTTTTATTTTTAATAGCTATGATTTTACTTACGCATGATTGGGAATAAATTCAATGGTAAAAATTGTGATTTTGTTGAATGTGATTGAGAAATGCATTTAAGAAGTAAACTACAACGAAAAAGGAGCCTAATGATATTACACTGCTGGGCCTTGGATATAACATTTGAAAGTCTTGTTACACTATATCTGTTCATAAACATTTCTGCAAAAGTTTGATGTCCTCCTGTACATTCTGCATTGAGTTCGACCCAACTGTCCGGGCCAAACATCTTCAATTGCAGAAAGCCCATCTAATCATGGATACAACGAGCTCTGAGTACATGCAAATGTGTTGTATCTCTATTTACTGCTTTCAATTCCACCACAAGACTTTATTTTTCGGGTTCTTTTAATTGATGATGTTTGAATGTAGACTAAACAGAAAAGTAATCACAAGTTAAATATTTTTATTAATTCTTGTGAAAGCAAAATAAAAATGCTTGCTTGTAAACTTAACATTAAACCACAATCTAGCAAAACCTAAAGCTGAGGAGTAGGAAAGGGGAGCTACAATTGAACGAACGACATATGCTTGCACGTTCCTAGACACATACACAAGGAAGTAGGCAGTTGCACCTTGTACATCCCAGTATCTCTTTGTCTTTCCAGCAAAAGCAAACGATTGCTGTAAAAATAAATTTTACTTCACGAGAAGCATAGTCAAAGGACTAAAGACTAAGGTGTTTTTCATAAGCTCCAGTTACATGTTACAGTCTTACATATGATTCTTGCAGTGTCTGCCTCCACTACATACAATCCATGATGATTTTAGAGTTCGTGCATTTTCAGAGGACATAGGTGAATCAAGATGGCATTTGTGTCCATACAGAACTGCCCTTGAGAAAATTATGATGACCGATTTCCTGACCGCTGAAAACATTATGTTGAAGGTACAGGCAGAGCGCAGCAACAGTGAAGAAACATTTCCAATTCGATGTGGTGTGGTCGTTGGAGGGGGACAGGCGGGTTATGGGGCTCGATCCATCCGCTGTTATTCTCCTTCTCGGCGAAAGATGGGGAGCTTTGGGAAGTGCCGTGGGAGTAGACTGACAAACCTCTTCAGTACCTCTTCTAGATTGGACGCCTTGTGGCCGAGGGGACCTGATAGTAACGGGGGCAAACAATTAAACTCGCGGATAGGTCACCGTTCAGCTTCAGTGCATTCGAACAGTAACAGGTCATTAGTTCCCAAAGCCTGTGCCATTGTTTGACAAGATCGTGGGTTGATCTGTGGCTCCACCAATGTAACTCCACTTGCACCAAACACCTCAGATGCTTAACTAAACAAAAGTAAAGACCGGTTTCTGTAAGAGCCTGTCATGAACCTGCCGTCACAAATCGGTGTGTTCTGCAGCGCGGAAGTAGGAACGATCTGTCTCTCCTGAACTGAACAGGAGCATTCGGAAGTTGGTCCTTCCGCTGTACACAGGCATAGTTCCAGCAGACGACGCAGCCAATTCATTGACATCGCCCGCCCTTTACCCTTGTACCGAGAGGTAACTTTCACAGAAAGTTGTGGTATATTTTCCTCACGTTGCCTCAATTAATATTAATACTTCTATTAATATACATATGATGAATGTGGTTTTATTTTCTCTTTAGCTTTCAGCCTTTTTTCTTTTCTGCATGATCCAAATGCCTCTGAGGAGAGACTTATAGAACAGTGCAGAAGCTTTTAATGACCTGAGCCAGGATCTACACGGCAACGTGCGCAAGTCTTTACGTTCAGCCGCCTTGTGAATTACTCGCCGCTCGCATCTCGGAACGGGTGCAGCAGCGAGACCGATGATTCGTAAATAAAAACAATTTCAGCCGGTTAGGTACACGTATCCCCACCCGCCATTAGCATGAACGCGTTTGCAAGGCTCGGTGCCGGTTTGGGGTAAGAAGGAACCCCATGTAACTGGACGACGATTCATTTATTAAATCAAAATATTTGGGGGAAAATGATTAACATTCATTGAGCCGTGCAGGACCGAGCGCTGCGGAGAATGAAAAGAGGAGAAAGCATTACAAATTTGTCACTGTAGCAGCGAGTTGAGGTCAGCTCTTTGTTTCAATTCAACGGCGCTTGCATTGTTAATATAACAGATCGACACAACGCTATTCATTCTGTTGTGTTATAACGTAAAGATGTTTTCTGCAGCTAAGCTCTAAGCAACTCGCAGAAATGAAATAAGTAGCTTGAAAAACACCTGCAAATTATATCTGGGAGCCGCTTACTTGAGTAAATTTGATCGTTTTTTTGCTTAAGATGGGTTTCAATGTGAGCCCCGCTGAAAAGGATGGACAACAATAAATGCTCTGATTGCTTGTGGCATCCAATCTTACTCGTGTTGCACGCAATTTAAATGGATGTTAAATTTACTGAAAATTAGCATCCATGCAGTATGGGTCAACCCGCCATCGCTTGTGATAATGGTCCATTCTCTGCCGGTTCAGGGCGTCTTAGGTAGGCAAGAGAATTTCAATGCCCTGTTACCTGAACCCTTTATGGTTAACCTGAAGTTTACGACAACAGATGTTTTATTTTAAAGAACTGAGCCACAGCGTCAGTTGTTAAGCGCATTATTTACCAGCAAACTATTTAAAGTTCATCGCGCCTCGGCTGCTGAAAATACTCAGCGAGGGTTTTGCTACCACTCTTTCCGAGAAATTCAAAGCGCATTAAAATCTTTGATGATGGTAATCCTAAAAATAGCCCAGTCGGTCTGCTTCGTGGATGCCTCGGTACTGAAATTATAGCGAAATAAATCGTAATGAAGAAACATTCTGATGCATGCAGTAGTCTAATCTGAATTGAAAATGCAGTTTAAGATGAAACAAAATCGCTTTGGTTTTCACTGCCGTGCACGACTGCAAGAAATGAGAATACTGAAGACCACGTGTTATGCCAGACCCATTGGTCTTCCCGCCTTCCGCTATTACAGATTTTCGTCAGGCAGCCAACTATCGTTCAAAGAAAATCTGCTCCATGGATGCTGCTAAGGGAAAGAAATCTTCTTCCCACAGGATCTGCCCTACTTGTCTCCTCTGTGCCGACAGAAAGGACGTTTAGACTTAAACGCAAGTTATTCTTTCTTATGGCAATCGGGAACAAGCAGCAAACAGCAGACTTGCGCGTGGCCCCGTTCCCGTCAATGAATGAAAATAAAATCTCCAGAGAATGAAAATGTTCTTCCTTTTAAAGGGGGTGCTGAGGGAGAGCTACGCTGCTGACATAGAGGGTGTCATAGACGCTTCGGCCCAGTTTGTCCATGCCTACCAAGATGTCTGTCCGAGCTAGTCCCATTTCATGCGTGATGACCATATCCCTCTAAACCTTCTCTATCCATGCCCTTACCTTTTCAACATTGTCACTGTACCTGCCTCTCCGACTTCCTCTGGCAGCTGGGTCCACATATCCGCCCCCCTCGGTGTGGGAAAGTTGCCCCCTCAGGTCACATTTAAATCTCTCCCCTCTCAGCATAAACCTATGCCCTCCAGTTTTAGACTCCCCTGCTCTGGAGCCATCAATAACAGTGTCGTCAAAAACTGGTGTCCTTCCTCACTTCCGCCAGTGGAAAACCGTACCTTCCTGCTGAGAGTCACGGAGTTAAACAGGCCGCAGAAGAACAAATTTCACGACATAGGTTAATGATAATAATCCTGATGCTGTTTCTGAGGCCCTTCTGCCCATCACGTCCACACCGGCCATCAAGTACCCATCTATACTAATCCCACTCGCCAGCACTTGTTCCGTAGCTTTTTCTGCCTTGGCGACTAAAGTGCGCACCTTGAAGCCTCGTAAACATTGTTTGAGACTCCGACTCTACCAGCGCCTCAGGTAGCGCGTCCCAGACGCCAACCACCCTCTGGATGAAAATAACTCTTTCTCAGATCCTCTCTAAAACTCTTATTCCTGGCCCTCTGGCTTTAGACCCATCTGCTGAGGGTAAACATTCCCAACCATGTACCCTTTCTATGCTGCGAAAAAGTTGGTGTAGCCGAAGGGTAACTTCTGCGAGATTTCACCTGCCACTTCATGAATCACGTTACTCTGAGAGCTTCACGCCAGCAAGGAATTTCATTGCTCCTTGGTGTAGATGACAATAAACTAATCTGAATCTGAGGGTCCCTAAATGTCCGTCATATGCACAAATATATTTTAAGCGTTGTAATTTGAACGGCCTCTAACACTTCTCCTGGCAACTCGTTCCATATACGCAACACCCTCTGTGTGAAAAAGTTGTCTCTCGGGTCCCCTTTAAATCCTTCTCTCAGTTTACACGGATGCCCTCTAGTTTTAGACTCACCCACGCTGGGGGGAAAGACCGTGACTATCTACCTTGTCCGTATCCCTCATACAATATGCCTTTATAAGATCACTCCTCCACCTCCTACCCTCCAGGGAAACAAATGCTCCAGACAGCCTTTCACCTGAATGTTTAGTTGATACTCCTATTGCGGAAAGTTGACCCAATTTCTTGTACTTAGAAACTCCAGGGGAAATAATACATTCTGGTGATGTGCATTTTATTTTCCGTAAGAATATTTGAGCTTCCAGTTCACCCTATTTTCCCCTCGCAACTCCCCCTCTATATGATGGACATCTCCTAAATATTCCAGATTAACCTTTGATTCCCTGGCGTTTTGAGGCATTACATGTTCCTTCCCCCTCTCCGTCCCACTCCCTTCCATTGCCCCACTACTCAGCGGCTTTACAGCGTCTTGTTTCTGTCATCACTCATCGCCTCTTGGTGTTGAACACAATGCTGAAGACGCGATCTGAGTAGAACGTTCTACATTTGTGTCCTGAAATAATATAGGGAATAATATGAAATGAAAAGCGCTTTCCCGAGGAATGGGAATTAGGAAGAAATTATCCTTTGAGATTAACCGTTTAATTTAATTAGGCTGATGACCGCCAACAGATTTCTGAACGGTCAATGAACCTATTCCTCTTTTGTACTATTTATTTATTTTTGTAACTCGTAGTAATTTCTATGTCTTGCACTGTACTACTGCCGCAAAACAGCAAATTCCAAACCATATGAGTCAGTGATAATAAAACTGATTCTGATTCTGTAGGCCACGTGGAACGCTAGCGTCGCGGAACGCAATTATAGGTTAATAAAAATTACAATATGCCATATTCCACGTGAAAATGGAAAATTAAATTTCACTAATAATAAATATTTGCACGAGAATGATATGTGTTTTATAACAAACCAATCCAAAGTAATTAACAACCCAGTAACTTCGTACCATTGACATTATGATATTAATATTCAGTGTGTTATACAACTGATAAGCCAATGTGGTTCTGTCTGTTTGGTGTTCTTATCTGAAACTATTTTCGCCCTGTTGTGCAGTCTCGACCTAAAACGTCGACAATTCCACTCCCCCCACAGATGCTGCTCGACCCACTGAGCTCACCAATTTGTTTTTTGCTCCAAGTTCCAACATCTGCCATCTCTTGTGTCTCTCTTAGCCCTATTGTTTCAACGCACGACTACTCACTTTAACTATTCTCCGCAATGCCTGTAATTTCCCATCGGACAGTCACCCTGCCCTGACGGAGATGTTTGAGCCTCCCAATGTCTGTCAGACCTAAGTCGCCAGCTCTGTCCGGCGGGACCACCTTTGGTGAACTGGTCGGAGATGTTCTTGACAAAGCAAACTTCTCAAGATCCCATTGGTGCGATGGGATTATTGGAGGATCCGTCAGTCACCCGCGGTTGTGGAGGTAGATGAGGGATATAGCCCGGTGGATACCTCCGGGTGTCTTGCATCTCCTTGTCTACCGGAAACAGCCCTCCTACCTTTCAAGGTCATGAGGTTACTTCTCTGTTAAAAATTTGCAGACACAGGTCTCTGCCAAGGACACACGTTGGACCCCTCAAACGTCACGAGGTTTATAAATGATCTCCCCCGTTCCTTTAACCCTTGTACCGAGAGGTAACCGAAGATAACGATAACAATAACGATTGGTTTTGTTGCCCAACCAGAACTACAGCTGAGCATCCCTGTCACTGCCCTACTCTCAACCTTGGATTACAGATTGCAAAGAGGATTCTGCTGGAATTTCTCCGGCAGTTTGTGTGTTGCTCCAGATTCCAGCATCTGCAATCTCTCTTGTGTCTCCGGCTTCTCATCCTCGCCAGCCTAACGCACACTTCTGTGCGAAAAGGGAAATAAACAGCCACTGTCTGCAATGAGATACTTTCTGCAAACAACGTCAGAAGAAAAGTCAAAATTTCAATAAAAATTCTCACATTAACATTTCGTTACGACCGTCAGACCGATGTCGCCAGCTCTTTCATTGTTTCCATCAAATTTTAAAATAGAAAGTAGTGAATATAATTTACACTGGGGGAAATAGAATATCATTTCCGCTTAGATTCCGCTTGGCTTGGTTGTTGTTAACCATCCCAAAACTATCTTAGTTTGAACCATTGCCCTGACATTTGCACCGAACGGGTGCACTAAGGCTAGTCTGGGATAAAGAGACGGGGGCCCATAATCACGTGCCCCAACTTCTGGTCTTGGAAGTAAATTTCATCGATCAACAATACCTTGTGCAAAAGAAATCATGTTAATCGCTCTTAAACGTTCCTTACATTTAATCTTATATTCATGGTTCGTTGTCTTGATCTCCCGAACAATGGAAATTTCCCGTTCCTATCTGCAATACTCAATCCTTGCTAAATTTAAAACATTCCATCAATCTCCTCTATTGTTGTATTGAAGGGACAGCTTAACTCCTCTGTGCACTGACACATATTTCGTGTTGTGAATGCTGATGTGGACAGGAAGACAAAAGCAGTTTCACACTTTTGTAGGAAACACGGCAATCGAGTCTGCACAGCAACAGTAATAAAACATAATAACAAATAATGTTGACACGAGAGAGTGCGGATGCTGGCATCTGGAACAACACACAAAACGTTGGAGGAACTCAGTGGGTCAGGCAGCATCTGAGGAGGGAAACGGACAGTCGAGGGTTCGGGGCCCTTCGAGACCCTTCACCTGGGCAACAAATAATATTTACCGAGTATATGTGTTAAGGTGCACAATATCCAGTTCAGAATAGTTGCTGTTATCTCTGGCCCCAAGGTTTCCTTTCCTGTGCACTGCCTGTACTACTGAATATTAACCAAACCAACAGATGAACCGCCTCTTGGACCTTCCCCACAACCGTTCGAGCTTCAATTATGGCAATCTGAGTAACCCAAGATCCCTCGCGCTCCAGAAACTGCCATATTCCCCCAATGGTGGGCCGCGGGGCGTGGTGTCGGACTTCCTGCAGTGCGCATGCTCGGGATGGAGGGAGGAGGCGGGCCCCGGACGGTGGCGGGGTGGGTCAGGGGGGTTGCTCACACAGGGGAGGAGGGAGCTATCGAGTCAGACAGACAGATAGGTGGATACAGATCGAGGAGGAGGTAGAGGAGGGGAAACGGTAGCAGAATTGGGATGAGAGGGAGATGGGGAATGAGGATGAGGGAGAGTGGGGATGAAGGGGAGGGAGGGCAGGGGAGTTGGGATGACCAAGGAAGGGATGAGGGGGGAACAGGATGAGGAGGGAGGGGGAATGTGGAGGGAAGGAAGTGGGGATCATGGGAGAGTGGTGATGGGGGAACAGGGAGCTGATCGGGGATGAGGGAGGGGAGAGGGTATGAGGGAGGGAAGGGGAGTGGGACAGGGATGAGGGAGGGAGGGAGGGATTGGGCTGACAGAGGGGAGAGTGGGAATGAGTGAGAGAGGGGAGAGTGGGACTGAGGGAGGGAGGGATAGGGGATGAGAGAGGGAAAGTGGGGATGAGGGAGGGGACTGGGAATGAGGAGGAGAGGGATGAGGGAGGGAGAGAAGGTAAGTTATCTTTATTAGTCACATGAACATCGAAACACACAGTGAAATGCATCTTTTGTGTAAAGTGTTCTGGGGGCAGCCCACAAGTGTCGCCACGCTTCCGGCGCCAACATAACATGCCCACAACTTCCTAACCCGTACGTCTTTGGAATGTACAGGTTGGTTCAAGAATCTGATGGTTGTAGGAAAGTAGCTGTTCCTGAACCTGGTGTTGTGGGGCTTCAGGCTTCTGTACCTCCTGCCTGATGGGTAGCAGTCAGAAGTGGGCATAGCCCAGATGGTGGGGATCCTTGATGATAGATGTGGCCTTCTAGAGGCAGCGCCTCCTATAGATGCTGTCAATGGTGGGGAGGGCTGTGCATGTGATGAACAGGCTGTGTCCACAACTGTCTGCAGCCTCTTGAGTTCCTGTGTGTTGGAATTGCTGTACCAGGCTATATGCAATCTTTCATGTACAGAATGACCTTGGAGTCCAAGTCCATAGCTCCCTGTAAGTGGCTGCATAGGGTAATAGGGTGGTAAACAAGGCCTATGGCATGCTTGCTTTTTTTCATCAAGGCATTGAGTTCAAGAGTCAGGAAGTTATGTTGAAGCTTTATAAAACTCTGGTTTGGCCACATCTGGAGTATTACATTCAATTCTGGTCACTCCATTGTAGGGATGATGTGGAGGCTTTGGAGAAGGTGCAGAAGAGATTTTACCAGGATGCTGCCTGGATCAGAGGGTATGAGCTATAAGGGGAGGTTGAACAAACTTGAATTGTTTTCTCCTGTCTATCAGAACCTGATAGAAGTTTATATAATTATGAGAGGCGTAGAGAGCTGGTATCTTTCTCCCAGAGTCAAAATATCTAATACTAGAGGGCATGCATTTCAGGTGAGAGGGGTTAGTTCAAAGGAGATGTGCAGGGCAAGTATTTTCCACAGAGAGCGGTGGGTGCCTGGAATGTGCTGCCAGGGGTGGTGGTGGAGGCAGATACGACAGAGGTGTTCAAGAGGCTCTTAGATAGGGATATGAATATGCAGAGAATGGAAAGATGTGGATCATCCGCAGGCAGTAGGGATTAGTGTAATTAGGCATCATTAGCTTAATTAGTTCAGATCAAGGCTGAAGGGCCTATACCTGTCCTGTACTATGTTCTTGTACTGAAAGCACTGCAAGAATGCAAATCATGTTAATCCTTTCTGTATTCTTTTAGAGCTTTTGATCCCCAAATATATTCACCCCTTACATGGCGAATTCTGTTTGTTAATCATTTCCTGTGAAACATCTTTTGCTACATTAAATTTTGCCACATCTGAAAGTCTCAGTGTTGGCCCTGCAGTAACCGCTCCCAGCCACAAGAGGGCGGCGATATTCCATGTGAGAGTGATTCAAAATGTCCCAGTTTCATGCCCAGTGCCCAGAGAGTCTGATCAAGTGAAGTGAACTGTGAGGAGGATACAGAGAAAATCCAGCACGATTTACACAGGCTCACGCTGTGGGCGAGTGCATGGCAGAA
Organism: Pristis pectinata; assembly: GCF_009764475.1. Classification (NCBI taxonomy): domain Eukaryota; kingdom Metazoa; phylum Chordata; class Chondrichthyes; order Rhinopristiformes; family Pristidae; genus Pristis; species Pristis pectinata. The sequence continues at coordinate 5,361,538 of NC_067438.1, forward strand.
ACAGGAAAGTTGCAGCAAAAGCAGGAAAGCAGCAGAAATAAAAACTCGGCAGGTCCTGCAGCATCTGTGGAAAGAGAAACAGATTTAACGTCTTGGGTCAGAGGCCCTTCAGGTGAAGGACCCCACGACTGGCGTACAGTGCCAAAATGGCTTTAACAGAGGTTCTGCAGAGACAGCTTCCACTCCTCAATTTGAAGTTCAGGACTTGAAACATCAGGACCTTCGACAGCAACCCTGACACAAGGAAAGAGGAGCAGAAGTAGACTTCCAGGCCCTCAGTCCTGCCCTGCCATTCAATGTGATCATGGCTAATCTACAATGGCCTCTTCTGTGTCAGTTCCGCTCAATGCTTCTATCCCACTCTTATAAGAATATTGAACGGACCTCTTGTACAATAAGATGGACTCTCGACCTCATAATCTACCTCATCATTTAATTATTGTCTGCCTGCACTGCACTTTCTCCGTAACTGTAACACTATATTCTGCATTCTGTTACTACTTCTCCCTTGTACTACCTCAATGCACTGATGTGATGAAATGATCTTAAGGACGGCATACAAAACAAAGCTTTTCACTGTTCATGTGACAATAATAAACCAACTTACCAATTTCCCCAATCTTTCCACCACCTTAACCAGCTCCAATGATGTGGCCTCTACAACCCTGGGAGAATTCAAGAGATTCACCACCCTCTGTAAAAAGAAATTGTTCCATATTAAATGACCGGCCCCAAATCCTGTAACCGTATCCCCTCATTGGAGACTCTCCCACTCATGAAAACATCTCAACATCTACTCTGTGAAGACACCTTAGGATGTTGTACACCTCAATAAGGTGACCCCTCATTCTTCTAAACTTGAAAGAATACAAACCCAACCTCTCTTGATAGGACAATCCTCTGATCCAAGGAATTAGCAGCAACAGACCTGAATATTACTCTGCTGCCATAAGCCAGTAGCCCAGACATGGTGACATTGACATCACCACCCTGAGATGGCCAGTATGAAGGACAAGGTGGTGGATGTCCATTCCTCTGCATTGGTTGAACTTGTCCATAAACCAGTCTGGTGTCTCAAGGACTCCCCCTCTGGGATCACTGAACTCATTACATTCCAGCAGATATCAGCTTCCACGTGGACTTGGCAGGGTGATGTCTTGATCCAGAAAGAGGTCCACACACAGGTGGGTTAATGCATGGATGCCCTTCTCTTTCTGCCACACCCACCCTCCTCTGAGCCCTCTCACCCTGGGTCCTTCCATTTGTGCACCTCTTCTTCTTGACTGTGACCTCTCCCTCCCTCCAATACCCCTCCCTGCCCTCCCTGTCTATCGCACCCTGCAGTCTGGCCCTATCCCTTCTGCACTGGGCCTCCCTTCCCCTTCCCCTTCCTCGGGCTCTCTGCTCAGCAGTGTCCTCCTCTCCTGCAATACCCCCCCCCCCGAAACAAGCCCTGTTACTCTCTTGCGCTGCGGGGCAGCTGATAGCAGTAACCCTGCCTCTGCAAGTGTTGGGCCTTAGAGACGATGCTGTGGGGAACAGGGCCGCGGAGCAAGCCCAATGCGTGAAGGTAAATCGGTGGCATCTTCCTCCATTTGAACTCTTACCTTCATTCATCCCTGTCCTCTTCCCCCACCCCTTACCACCACACCGCCCCCCACCCCCGCACCTGGTTCCTCAACTTTCTTCCCCACACCAGCCTCCCCCCACCTTCCAGCTCCCAGCATCTCAGCCTGAGGCCTAGTTCAGGCCCTGCTACCTTGCCCAGAAAAAAAAGCTCAGGGTCAAGGCCTGGTGCTGGTTGGTAACAGCACATCCCAGTCCCCACTGCCCAGACCAGTAGCCCACAATTTGTCAAGTACACCTACCACCATGGCTGCCCTTAAACTCATGATGCCTCTATCTCCTGCACCTTCTCTATACCCACAAGGCCTCTGTCACCCACTCTTGCTTTCATCTGTATAGTGCACAAATTGAACAACCATTGACAAACAAAATAACACCCCTGTATGAAAACATAAAGGGTTCAACAAAAAGAGGCATCCAACTACCAAATAAAACACATCTGCATCCAAATAAAACTATCATTTGCCATATACTGAATATAAGCTCTCTGCATACCAAACAACAATCTTTGATATACATTTGTAACTCAACGAATATCTGATTTATTCGGAAAAAATATCGTAATATATATGTTATATATAACTCAGATAAAGATATCGTAATACCGATCTGCAATCCATATCATCTCCTAGATACAAAGCATCAAGGTCATATAGATTCTGTCCAAAAAAACATGCAAACCATCAAACCCTCTTCAACAGCACATCACACTCATAGAAGTTCTAAAACCTCCTGTGCCTAACATTTACACCCATATCGGAAACATCAGTTGGTACTTAGAACATTGAACAGTGTAGCACAGGACCAGGCCCTTTCTCTCACGATATCTGGGCCAGTCAAACGCATGCACATGATCCATATCCGTCCACTCCCTACATGTTCATCTGCTTCCACCATCTCCCCTTCCAGCCAGTTCCAGGCACCCCCCATTTCTGTGTTAAATACTTGCCCTGCACATCTCCTTTAAACTCTCCCCCTCTCAGCTTAAAGCTGTGTCCTCTGGTTGTTTTTTTTTATTTTCACATGTAACAAGCTACAGTGAAAAACTTTGTTTTGCTCGCCATCCGGAGAGATCATTTCAAAATATACGTGTATCAAGATTGTACAAAGGGAAGATCAATTACAAAATGCAGAGTGTAGTGTTACAGTTAAAGAGAAAATACCGTGCAGGAGACAATAAGGTGCAAGGGCCATGATATGGTCAATTGTGAGGTCAAGAGTTCATCTTTATCGTACAAAAGTCTTACAACAGCAGGTTAGAGGCTGTCCTTGAGTCTGGCTGTGCGTTTTTTCAAGCTTTCTTATCTTCTGCCTGATGGGAGAGGGGAGGAGAGAGAATGTCCGGGGTGGGTGGGCTCTGTGATTATGCTGGCTGCTTTCCCGAGGCAGCGGGAAGTGTAGACAGAGACCATGGAGGGGAGGCTGGTTTTCGTAATGGACTGAGCTGTCTCCACATATGCTATAGATAAAATCTTGAATGCTTTTTGTAAAACTTAAAAGTCCTCATAAACAAAAAAAAAGCCAAGGAAAAATAACGTTAACCTCTCCCCTCTTCAAATTCAATATATTCACGCCAGTCACAGAGCAACTGATCCTTTTAATGTAAATATTTAAAGGGACATCAAGGGGAATAATTGGACAAACATTCACACCAACCTTTTAAGGATGGGACAACAAACAATGTGCTGGAGGAACTCGAGCAGCATCTGTGGGAGGAAGCGAATTGACGACGTTTCAGGTCAAAACCCTGAATCAGGACTCTAGACATTCCCATAAGGATGGGGACCAACAACTGGTCCCAGAGTTAAGGAGAATGAGAAAGGAGTAAAATATGGACAACCAGAGAAATTGGGATATAATTCCACAGTTTGGAACCTAAACACCTTCAAGTTCAGCGGTCATGAATCATTACAGTGCAGAAGGGGGCGATTCAGCCCACTGAGTCCATGCCAACTGTCCGCAGGGTAATCCTGTCAGTCCCATTCCCTACATATCCATTCAATTCATTCCTGAACCCTGCCTATCCACTCAAATCATTGATTGGCTCCACTCGCGTTACATAAGAAATAGGAGCAGGAGTAGGCCATCTGGCCCGTTGAGCCTGCTCCGCCATTCGATAAGGTCATGGCTGATCTTGCTGAGGACTCAGATCCACCTATCTGCCTTTTCCCTATGACCTTTAATTCCCCTACTGTACAAAACTCTGTCTAACTGTGTCTTAAATATATTTAAGTTACCCTTCTGGGCAGTGTATTCCAGGTCAATACCACTTGCTGGGGAAAATAATTTTCTCCTGCACCATCTTCATGAATCTTTCCCAGTTCTTAAATGTGTCTTCCCTTGTCTTAGCACCATCAGCTAAAGGGTACAGGTTTTCCTTGTTCTACCCTATCTCGAGGCCAGAGTCGAGTTTATTGTCACGTGCACAAGTCCATGTGTGCACAGGTGCAATGAAAAACTTACTTGCAGCAGTATCACAGGCACAGAGCATCAGATAAGCAGCACTTACAAGAGAAACATAATTAATCCGGGTAAATGTGAGGTGATGAATGTTGGGAGAACTAATGAGGCTGGGACATACACCATGAACGGTAAGGTCCTTGGGAGTATTTAGGAACAGAGGGACTTTGGTGAGCAAGTCCACAGATCCTTGTAGGTGACAGTGCAGGTGGATATCATGGTTAAGAAGGCATATGGGGTACTGGCCTTCGTTGAACACAAGAGCAGGCAGGTTATACTCCAACTTTATAAAGCATTGGTAAGACCTCAGCTGGAGCACTGGTCACAACACTGTTGAAGGTATGTGATAATATTGGAGACGGCGCAGAGGACATTCACCAGGACGGTGCCCGAGATGGAGTGTTTAAGTTATGAGGAGAGACTGGGGAGGCTGGGTCTGTTCTTCCTGGAGCAGAGGTTAAGAGGGGGCATGATTGAGATACATAAAATTATGAACGGTATAAAATTCTGACTGCTCTATTCTTTTTGTCAGAGGTAAGTAAAACTAGCGGCCTAGGTTTTGGAGGAAGGGGTAAGAAGTTTAGAGGGGATCTGAGGGGAAACTATTTCACCCAGTGAGCATTGAGGACCTGGAATACACTGCAGGAGAGAGTGGTGGAAGCAGAGTCACTGCCAGCGTTGGAGAGGGGTCTAGACGACCACTTGAATCAGCTGGGCATAGAAGGCTCTGAGCCAAGTGCTGGAAGATGAGATTGTTACCCATGGGTGGCCACAGGATGTGGTGGGACAAATGGCCTGTCTCCCTGTTGTATGTTGACTCCATTTTACAGGTGTAGAGAGAGGTTAGCTCATAGATTTAATCACATGGAAGCATTGGTTATCATTGATACACAGGAAACCAAAATAGGTCACTAAGTACTGTGTTGATGGGTGAGTGGGATATGAAAATGTAGATTGATTATTTTCCATTGAGTCACTTCTTTTGTTGAGGTAAATCTCATTCTTTTGTGACTGGACGCATGATCGCAGCTAGTTTTAATTTTACAAACAGGGCGTTATGGCTTGCCGTATCACAACAGACATTTTGCACTCTGCATTTTGATTTATTTTCTGCTGAACATACTGCCACAGACACACACATACACTCATAAAACATACTCCCTCACACCCAGTACACTCACGCACACACAACACTCTCTCACACACACAACACTCTCTCATACACACACAATATACATAACCAAAAAACACAGACACACACACACACACACACACACACACACACACACACACACACACACACACACACACACACACCGCACAAACACCTGTGTTAACTCCCTTCCAGAAACGTGTTAAAAATCTGGCACTGACACCAAAGTGCCAATAAGATTAACCAGTAAATTGTTTACTGGAAAACAGTGAAGACACGATCAGTAATGAGTGAAATGGTTTCCTGACCTTGGTTCGGACCGGCGGCTGGAAGAACAGAGCAGTTCAGTCCTGTCGTTGATGTCTCCCTGAGCTGGTCAGGTTGTAAGCAGAAGCTGGACTGGATCCAACAGTCAAGTTTTCATGATTCAACTGCAATGATTTCTGCTCAACTGCAGAAGCAGCAATATTCTGAAACAGTACTACCTTCTGTGATTTTAATGTGTTACATTAGATGACATATATTGTGTTTTCCTTATGACTATTTGATGAGACATTATCCTGAACTCCCACCCACATCTAGAGACTGTCCTTTCCCCTCACCCCCACTCCCACACATCCACATCTGGAAACACTGTTCCCCTCTCCCCTCCTGTACCTGCAAACACCGTGTCTTCTCACCAGCCCTTCTACATCAAGGCAAACTGTGACTTTATCCCTTTCGACAAGGAGTCATACAACACAGAAACAAACCATTCGGCCCCACCGAGTCCCTGCTGACCATCAACCACCCAGTTACGCTAATTCCATTTTATTCTCCCCACATTCCCATCGACTTCCCCCAGATTCTACGCCTCATCTACAGACAAGGACAACCTGGGGAGTGGCCAGTTAACCCACCACCTAGAGATACCATCCATTTCTCTCCTTTCCACACCTGGACAATACATAGACCATAGAAAAGCACAGGAACAGGCTCTTCAGCCCACGGTGTCTGTGCTGAGCTTGATGCCAAGGTAAACAAATCCATTCTGCCAGCTCATGACCAATATCCCTCCATTCCCCGCATATTCATAAAAGCCTCTTGCATGCCATTATCATATCTTAGACAGTCTCTCATATCTGTTGACCCTCCATATCTGTCAGACCAATTTTTCCCTCCTCCCTCTGGACCATAATTAACACCCGTTCCACAACAGGACGATATCACTCTCCCCCTCAACATCTCTACAGTCCATTTGCTTCAATGCTCTTCTCAACCCCAGTTTCTAACTCCTCACCAGCATCCGGGCAGTCTCTATATCCAGCACACCTCCCGTACCTGGTCACATCCTTACTGCTCTCTTCTTGTGCCTGAGACATCAATCTATGAAATCCTTCTTCTATTTAGCATTCCCTGCTTCATGCAGTCTCTTGAGAACCAAGCTGAACCTAAGGTAACTACTTTTACCTTATTTTGTTTTGAAATCATTGCCATCCAATATCAATGAGATCCCCTAGGTATTTCAATTCAAAATGTTGTCTGCAAGGTATCAATATCAATTGGCTGTGAATACCTCATTTCCTAGTGGACCTAACTCCACACAGACAAAATGATGCCTAATTTGTGCCTCTTTGTCCATCTCAAGAAAAGTCTGAAAAATAGGGAGAAGTCAACATTTGGAAGCATGCCTTCTGCTATTGATGCCAAAACATAACATTAACACACTGAGCAGCTGGGTGTCTAAATTGGGTCATACACCAGTCATTACTATCCATTGACTTCAAAGGAATGGGAAATTGCCTGGATGTAAATTGCCTTCAATCCTGTCAGTTTCCCAAAGGCGTCTCCAGACAATGCTGCTTTGGAAGTACACTGAGAGGTAGGGACAGATCACTTATCACCAAGTAACCAAATAAACAGATGCTGGAACCACATCTACACTGTTACATCAGAACATAAGACGCTGGAGTTAGCCATTCCCCCTCTTGAACCTACACTGTAGTTCATCAATCATGGCTAAGTGAACACTGAATTTTCCAATTTCAGGTAACCCTTAACTCCTGTGTTTCCCCACCCCCTCCTTCCAATCCACCTCCCATCCTCCCGTTTTTGTCCCCTTTCCCATGCCCCCACTCTAACCCCACCACCCATTTTCATTACCCTCCCCCTTCTGGTTCTATCCAACTACTAGAGACTGGATCTCCCCTCCCCAAACGGTTCCATCTGTCCTTCAGCTCTCCACTGATGGATCCCATTATCACCCTCCTTAATTATCAAGATCCCAGCACTGGTAGAATTCATGTTCCCACTTATCACCCTCAACACCCCCACCCCCACCCCCCAACCATCTCCACCTTCACACTCCCCTCCCCAAATCTGGCTCCATCTGATCTTTTTTCTTTGTCTCTCTCTACCCATCACCTACCTGAATCTGTCTCCCAACTTCAGCCCTTTCCCTCCTCTACATGACTCCAGCTGCCCATCGTCCTTCACCCATCCTTGCTCCACCAATCACCCACTGGCCCCTGTCCCACCACTCCCCTTCTCCTCTTTATACTTGCCACATTTCCTCCACTCTCACTCCTGATGAAAGGTTTTCTCCCAAAACGTCAACAATTCCTTCCCTCCGACACCCCACAGATGCTGCTCAGCCCACTGAGTTCCTACAACAGATGGTTTGTTCCACCAGATATCCAGCATCTACAGTCTCTTGTCTCTCCAATCATGGCCAGTTGTCTATTTTAGCACCACTTCCTGCACTCTGCCCGTATCTCATGATTCCCCTACTATCCAGAAATCCACTGAATTCCATTCTGGATGAAAATAATGACTGAGCCTCCTTCATTTGAGTGAAGAAATTTCTCCTTGGTACAGACCTAAATGGTAAATCCCTAACTGTGAGACTGTGACCCCAGACCCTAGCCATCAACATTGCCTATCAATAGATGAGGTCCCATCACTGACCCCAAGATCTCTCCATTCTGCAATTTTTAGTAGTATCACTCGGCCGAAATAAGAATTTGTTTTGTCGTTCTTCCTTCTAAACTTTTCCACATTTCACCGCATTTTCTAGTGTCTTCCCCACTCAATTAACCCATCTGTATCCTTTGCACGCTCTTTGCGTCCTCTCCACAGCTTGCTAACCCACCTATTCTTGTATCATCAGCAAAATTAGACACAGTATCCCTGGTCCTACATTAAAGCCATTAACATTGCCTATCAATAGAGGAAGTCCCATCACTGACCCCAGTGGCGCCCGACTACTTCTTGATGGCTAGTCCAAAAATGACTCCTAGCTCTCTGTTCTCTCTCAGTTAACCTGTCCCCTATCCATGCCAATATATTACTCCCAAACCCATGTGCTCTTATCTTCTACAATAAAATTTTATTAGTGCCTTAAAGACTGCCTTCTTAAAATCCAAATACTTTACATCCACTGGGTGTCCCTTTGGTAGATTACAGCCACTCTCTCTGCATCCACTTCCATTTGGATCCTGGAATACAGACCAAAAAGGTCCAGGGTTTTTGTTACCCTTTAGCCCCGTAGATAGTGATAGAGCTTATGTTAAGTTCCCCATCCCCATTGCCCCTTGATTACCGGTTATTATTGGAATGGTTCGCTGTCTTCTGCCATGAAGATAGATGCAAAATCATTATTTATAATCTCAGTCAATTCTCCATTTCCCATTATTAATTCCCCAGTTTCGTTCTCTTCAGGACCAGTGTTTACTTTCTTTTTCTACACCTGTCGAATGTCTTACTCTCCGTTATATTATTTGCTGGTTCATTCCCACACTCGTTATAATTACTAGTTTCTGAAGGTTTCCAAATCCTCTCACTGACCAAATAATCTTTGCAAAATTAATGTCTTTATATCAATTTTATCAATCAAGAAGGCAACATCCACCATAAAAGATCCTCACCATGCGGGACGTGCCATCTTCTCGCAGCCACCATCGGGCAGGTACAGAAGCCTGAAGTCCCACACCACCAGGTTCAGGAACAGCTACTTCCCTTCAACCATTCGGTTCTTGATCCAACTGGTACAACCCTAATCACTACAGTTTAGCAACACTATGACCACTCTGATCACTTTGCCCTAAAATCGAATTTTTTTGTTCTAATTGTGGTCGTTCTTGTCAACATTGTGTATAATTTATGTATGTTTTATGTTTTCTGGTGAATGCTGCTTATAAGATGCTGTGTGCCTGTGATGCTGCTGCAAGTAAGTTTTTCGTTGCACCTATGCACACATGTACTTGTGCATATGACAATAAATTCGACTTTGACTTGGTACATCTGTTAACTTCCGTAGTTCGCCCCTGATAGTGCATTCTTTTTGTGGAACCTCGTCATGGCCCTTGCACCTTATTGTCTGCCCACACTGCACTTTCTCTGTAACTGCAACACTATATTCTGCACTGTGTTATTGCTTTTTCTTTGTACTACTTCAAAGTACTCATGCTTTGAAATGATCTGTCTGGATGGCATGCAATACAAAGTATTTCGCCGTATCTCACTACACGTGACCAATACCAATTTCTCACCCTCAAACTGAACTTTACATTCCCTTTCCCGGAGGATCCTGCACAATGAGATTACTAACTGTTCCTGGCTCAATACAGAACGCCAGATCGAAATTAGCCTCAATAATATCACATGATTCAACATCTTCCCAACGACCCATGTCACCCCAGCACGTCAGTAGTTTCTGTTTTGTCTCTCTCCATCTCTCCCTCTTAAATCGTGGGGTTATACACTCCAATCAACGGGAGCCTTTCCAGAATCAATGGGAATTGGAAGTTGGTAACCGGGGTATCCTGGCTGCTGGCTGGTAATTATCCTCATAGCATTTATTTCAACACACAACGGTGTAGATTTTCAGATCCTTAAAATTTATCCGTTTTCGGGATTATTATCTGGTAAAATTTGGCTCTTTAGGACTTCCTTAGTCCAAAATTTCCTAGTTTTCCAATACTCTCACTTTCCACTAATCTTTGCAACTTTGCATTTCTTTCATATCAAGGTGATACATGTGTTAATTTCCTCAGCTTGCCATTGATAACACGTCCTTAACTGCACTGAGCCCACTATTCTCCGGTATTTCTACCGTTGTTTTGGTGGCTTAATATGTAGGGAAGGCGCCGCTGCTCAAGTGATTGAAAACCTCGCTCAGTTCCACAGTGCGCAGAGCAAATATCGGTAGCCCTTGGTGCATGCTCCTTTCGTGGTGGCTTCTTTATATGTTCTCCAATTTGTGACGAATCCCCGCTGATGCAGATAACTGTGGGGGGAAAAATCCAATAAATAAAAACGCCACTGAATATTCATGATAAACAGAAGCAACCCGTCTCCAGTGTGGACCGTTCACGTTTCCTTGGTTCCTGTCCTTTTATAAGGCAGTAATGTTGAGAATTCGAGGCAGTGGCTTTGATTTGGGACCTAATTGATAAGTCGCTGTCATAAAGTGAACATCGAAATACAAGCCGGGGATGTGATTCTTTTCCCTCGTAAATCTATCTTTTTTTATTGCTTTTCGGAATCTGAGTGTCCCCGGAAAGACGAGTCTTTATTGAACTTGTGCATTGTCCTTACTGGTGAGCCGCCTTTTTGAGCCGATGTGACCCTTCTGGTGCAGGTTCTCCCACGGTGCTGTTGGATGTCGAGTCCCAGAACATCGTCCCAGCAACTGCGAAGCAATGGCGAGGCATTCTGACATCTCACCATTTTCACAGGCGTATAATGAGGCCATATTAACCCGCCAATCTGAATGCTCTATCGAAGGTTTGGTGCTATGATTTACGTCTTCAAATCTCTGTGGGCCAAGTGCCTTCGGCCCACTTCTCATCCGGTTGCGTGTTTCCTTAACGTCTCGACGGTTCTTTCGCGCGAGGGGCACTGGCCTATCGTTTTCTCGTTGGTTTGCATCAGTCAGGCTGCTTACAATCCCAAGTCTCGGCAGCTCTCTTCCGCTGCGATTAAACAAATTGGTCACTGAGCACCCACTGACCATGTATTTTTGCTCCGCGCTTGGGTTTATCTTCGTGTCATGTCTCTTACTGATAGGTAAGACAACATCCTAAAGAGTTCGAGCGGAAGGAATGGTGCGATGGATTGCCTTGGAGTGTGAGGAAATGTTTAGATGGTTGGAGAATGGTGCGTGGTTGAGGGTTATGGTCCAGAAAGAAGCCTTGGGCTCTGGTGAGCTACAACAAGACCTCTACGTCCAGCCCCAGCGAGAGGAAGTTTACGATGGCACCGTATTCTCCTCAAAAGTCAGGGCGTGCACATAAAGGGACTAGATTGTGAATTATTTACTGCGATGTGTGGTTGTGCGTGCGTACGAATGTTTGTGACTGCGAAACGGGCTACTAAGGTCACCTAGAGTGGCACAATAAATGCCAACATCGGGAAGTTCAAGTTAAGGGCGGCGCCGTGGCGCAGCTGACAGAGCCGCTGTCTTTCGGCGCCTGAGACCCGGGTTCAATTCTGACATCAGGCGCTGTCTCTGTAGAATTTGCACGTTCTCCCCGAACACCCCAAGCACCGACTGGTTGGTGGGCAAATTGGCCGGTGTAAATCACCCCTGATGTGCAGATGAGTAGTAGAATGTGGGAGTTGATGAGAATGTGGGGAGATTGAAAATGAGTGTGGTATTAGTGCAAGGGGTGGCTGATGGTCTCCACTGAGTTAAGTCAAATCGACTTATTGACAAGTACTGTGAGGTACAGGGTCAATGAAAAACTTGCTTGCAGCAGCATCAGAGCCGCGTAGATTCTGATAACACACAGGTGAGTTATATATAAATTAAGTCAGACAGTGAGACAAACTCCGTGTGAAACAAATAGGCAAATGAAAACACAATCGGCGACAAGTCCATGGTAGTGCAAGAGGTGGTCGGTGGTATTCCGTTGCTAAAGTAGAATTAGGATTGTGCAGGTCGGGTCAAGAGCCTGATGGTTGCAGGAATGTGGCTGGAGGAAAGACTCCAAGAAGACTCGAAAGGCCTATTTCCGTCCTGTATATCTCCACGTCTCCAGCAGTGATTTCAGAGAGGGCTTCACAATCTCCTTTGTGGCGCCAGAGATATTGTGGAGCTCGTCAGACTTCCCGTCGTGACTGGAAGGTTGGCGTGGGAAGGGATCAGGAGTACTACTGTCTGTTTGGCGCCGCTGCTCCAGGAGAATTTCCATTGGGAAACTTTCACCCCTGTGATTATCTGCGCTGTGTTAAGGACTCTGCTCGCTCCGAGGAAGAAAAAGCTTTAGAAGCCACATGAACAAGGCGAGTTTTTTACACAGAGAATTTTATGTGCCTGGAACTTGCTGCCAGGGGCGGTGATGGAAGCAGATAAAATAGCAACGTTTCTGAGGCATTTAGACAAGCACATGAATAGGCAGGGATTGGAGAGATTTGGATCATATGCAGGCAAATGGGATTAGTTTAATTTAGTTTCATGCTTGGCACAGATATAGTAGGTGAAATGGTCGTTTCCTGTGCTGTACTCTTCCAGTGCTCTGTATAACCAGCTAACCTAAAACGATTCCCACATGTCAAATGTGGATTTGTCCCAAACAGCCGTCCCCCGTGTATTTTCTCCAGTTCCTGCCTAATACTGTTGAATTTACCTTGCCCCAATTTCCACTTTGACCAGAGGACCAGTCTTAACCTTTTCCATAACGACGTGAAAACTTACAGAATTATGCTCACTGTTCCCAAAGTGGTCCCTCATTAAAACTTCGATCACCTGGCCAGGCTCATTTCTCAGGATAAGGTCCAGCAGAGATGTTCTGTGTTCCAGAGCAATATATTAAAATGGAAGCAGGTACGGAGGTGGTGTTGGGAGTGGACAGGTGGCTGGTGAGGTATCCAGTTTGATCCGGTGCCTTCAGGAGGAGAGGTTAGCAGAAGACAGAAAGTGCTGGAAACGTTCAGCAAGTCAGGCAGCATCTGCAGAAAGAGTTCACCTTTCAGTCCAAAGCTAAATGTGCGTTTCTCTCTCACCGATGCTCCCTGACCCTCTGAATGTATCCAGCACTTCTCGCCTTCATTACAGTCATTCCTTCTTGCTATTAAGAGCCTTTCACCTTAACGCGCTCCTCCTTTCAGGAACTGAAAATCAAAACTCTGCAGATGCTGGAAATCACAAGATCACAGGACAGAAGCAGAAGTAGGCAATTCGTCCCATCGAGTCTGCTCTATGAGCTAAACTAAAACTATTCCTATCTAGCCCCAATTCCCTTGATACCTTGACTAATTAGGCAACTATCTATCTCCTCCTTAAACGCCCCCAATGATTGGGCCTCCACAGCTGTACGTGGCAACAAATTCCATAATTTTACTACCCTGGCTAAAGAAATTTCTCCTCATCTCTGTTCTAAATGGGCACCCTCTAATACTAAGATTGTGCCCTCTCGTCCTGGACTCACCCACCAAGGAAACAGCATAGCCACATCTACTCGGTCCAGTCCTTTCAACATTCTAAATATTTCTATGAGGTCCCCTCTCATTCATTGTACCCCAGTAAGTATCCGAAATCTGAAACAAACCCAGAAAAGTTCGGAAACACTCAGCAGATCGGAAGGCATCTGTGGAGAGAGAAAAACAGAATAGTCCTTTCACCGTGTTTCTCTCTCCACGGGTTCTGTTCGACCCGCCGACTGTTTCCTCCTGGAAAGGTTTTCTTGGACTTTACCATTCTGCATTCCTTACAGGTGCGCACTCACAGAAGTCCCAAGTTCGGCAGACGCCTCGTTTCGTGAAACGGTTTGAAGGGCAGGCGGTGGCCATTAACTGCACCGCGGATTTCCCCGGAGCCAAAACCAACACGTGGCTGAAAGGTGACCTGCGGGTTTCACAAAGCGTACGGGGGTACCGCGAAAGAGTGAGCGAGAGTCATGAAACCATTGCACAGAAGCTGACATCGTTCCTGCGAATCACGAATCTTACGGAATGTGATGCTGGCACCTACTATTGCAAGGTGGACAGTATGGGCACGATAACGAAGGGTGAAGGGACGGAAGTAATCGTTATGCGTAAGTCATTCTGTCAGTAGTCTATGTGCGTCTCTAACCTGGTGTAACTGTGTGTGTGTGTGTGTGTGTGTGTGTGTGTGTGTGTGTGTGTGTGTGAGAGAGAGAGAGAGAGAGAGAGAGAGATGCGCATGTATTTGTGAAACACTCATAGTTTATGTGAGCGTGTGTGTGTGTGTGTGTGTGTGTGTGTGTGTATTTGTGTCCATCTGTGTGCTAATAGATGTGCCTGCGCCCATGCCTGTGTGTGACTGTCTGCGTGTGTGTCCACGTGAGTGTGAGTGCCCGTAAGTTTTGTTGTTTGAAAAGTTGTCTGTATTAAACTGCATGCTCTCTACAAGGGAGTGCGCCCCGTGCAAAAGAAAGAGAGAGAGAGACAGAGACAGAGACAGCGACAGAGAGAGAGAGGGAGAGACAGAGAGAGTGCGTGTGTGAGAGAGAGAGCGAGCACTGTTTTATGAGAGTATCAAAGTGAATTTGTGTCAGGAATTATTTATGTGTGGGAGTGAGTGTCGTTTGAGCATGTGCATGATATAAGTTGTTCACATTATGCGGGCATTGATGGAGTAGAGAGCCGGTATCTTTTTCCCAGGGTCGACATATCTAATACTAGAGGGCATGCATTTAAGGTGAGAAGGGGTAAATTCATAGAGATGTGCTGAACACTTTTTTATACGGAGAGTGGTGGGTTGCATGGAATGGGCCTGCCAGGGTGGTGGTGGAGGCAGATACGGTAGAGGCTTCTAAGAGGCTCTTATATAGACACGTGAATGCGCAGAGAATGGAGGGATAAGCACTTGTGTAGGCAAAAAGGATTAGTGTGGTAGGCTTTTAATTACTAGCTTAATTAGTTCGGCTCAACATCGTGCGCCGAAAGACCTGTTCCTGTGCTGTAAAGTTCTATGTTCTATGTATGTACGTGTATGATGTGGTGTGTGCCTGGATGAGAATTTGTATATGGTGCGTCTGTGTGTTTATAGGAGTATGTGTGTCTGAGAGAGGAGTGTGTGCTTGTGTGTGTGTTTGTGCCTCTGAGTTTGTGTGTAGATTTGTGTGTCTGCGGGATTACACTGAATGTGCACCAATGATAGGGCTTATTTATCTCCTGGGGAAATGTATTCTGTGTCTGTGAGACTATCTGTTACGTTTGCTTGTGTAACTGTTTATATCTCTGTGCGCCTCTATATGTGTGTGTGTGTGTGTGTGTGTGTGTGTGTGTGTGTGTGTGTGTGTGTGTGTGTGTGTGTGTGTGTTTGTGTGTATGAGTTTGTAAGTGCGTCGGTGTTTGAGAAGGTATTGTTGGCTACCTGAATACACAGGTCTGTTGCAGCGTGTGGGGTGAGCGTTGGTTTGCGCGTGTGTGTCTGAATTTGCCTCTGGGGATGTCCTGTCGCAGTAAGGTCTCTCTCCCGGTCTCCCAAACTGAAGACGTGGAACACTCGGCGGGGCGGCTGTTACCGAACGAACCTCACGACATCTTAGCGTAGTAGTCAGGCAAAGATGCCAAGATTTCAAGTAACATTCTCCCTTCCTCCAATCCGCCGCGTCCCCCGAGAAATACCAGACCGAGTAAATCCATAGAAATTAATTGGGGTCAGGGCAGGAGACCCTGAGGGTGACTCCATCAAACAGACAGAGTCTGCCCGCTTTTTGGGAATCCACTCACCTCAAAATGTGATCCCCTCCTGGCACCGAGTTCCACCCATGTTCCCTGCGCGCAGCTGACTCAGGATTTGCAGGAGGAGAAACAGAATAAAACATATTCTGTTTAAAAAATCACATATGCTCTGCCCGCTGGGGAATAATCCGTTCTCAGGCGATAACATGAAGCATCAAATGAACTGTCCATTCAGCGGGAGAAGCTTCGATTGGCTCATCCTTCTCGCACCGCTCCGCGTCTCCAATCCGGATCTCTCTCATCTTTAAAATTGTCCTCCGTTTTATGCGGTAAGTCAGCCAGGGAGCGGTTCATAGAAAGACCTGGTTGGGGCCCCTGTTAGTACAGGACAAACATCGTGACTTTAATGATTTTTTTAAAAAGGACATTGAATACAAGAGTTGGGTTTCAGTTATGTTACAGTTGAACAAGATATTGGTGAGAGCCACTTGGAGCATTGTGTGCAGTTTCTGGTTGCCCAGCTGCAGGAAGGATGTTGTTAAAAAGGTTTTCCAAGGGTGTTATGGGGACTGGAGAGCTTGAGTTATAAGGAGAGACTGGACAGGCTGGGACTATTTTTTCCTGAAACGTCGGAGGCTGAGGGGTGACCTTGTAGAGGTTGATCTAAAGCATGAGGGGAATAGATAGGGTACAATAGTCACAGTCCTTTTTCCCAGGGCAGGGGAGGCCTAAAACTAGAGGGCATAGGTTTGAAGGTGAGAGGGAAAGAATAAAGGGGACCGGAGAGGCATGTTTTTTCACACAGAGGTTCGTGGTACATAGAACGAGCCGCCAGAGGAAGCGGTAAACGCGGTTACAATTACAACATTTAAAATACATACAGATATGTACATGGCGATCGAAGGTTGAGAAGCATATGGGCCAAATGCTGCTAAATGGGACTAACTCAGGAAGGCAATTTGGTCGGCATGGACGAGTTGGGCCGAAGGGTCTGTTTTCCGTGTTGTATAACTCTATGATTCTATGGCACTGGAAATCTGAAATAAAAACAGAAAAGGCAAGAAACACACAGCAGGTCAGGCAGCAGGCTGTGGGGAGAGAAACAGAGTTAACGTTTCGGGTTCTAGAGCCCTTTGTTGGAACAGAAGAGCAGTTGAGCCGCGGGGGCAGATCAGCCACCATCATATTGAATGGCAGGTGGGGGCGTGAGGGACCGAGTGTCCTACCCCTGCTCCCTATGTTGTTATAAACTTTAGTAGCAGGTAGAGAATAATCCATCGTTAGCGAGAAGATTAAGTTGCAAGTTAGTAATCTGGACTCTTGTACCAAGAACCTGTTGCGTAATTATGAAATGTAAAGACTAGATTCAGAACATGAAAGTGATAGTATTTTTTTAAACAAAAACGTCCATTTCCTCAGTGAGATAAGACTTAGAAAGAGGAATAGACCATTCAACCCTTCGTACCTCTTCCGCAATTTAATGCCTATGGCTGATCTTTAATCTGCACATTTTTTTTTTAGCCGGCCTGGGGTATATGTGACACCAGACTCACATTAACATGGTTGGCCCCTTACTATCCTCTGAATTGTTTTTTTCAGTTGCAGAGTAATGCAGAGCAATGGGAGCAATGCGGGTCGCCAGCGGCACCCAAATGCCCCGCACTGTGAAGATATCAACACTCTTCCCTTACTGAGGGACTAATGTTTGTTTGATTTATGTTCCAGGTGCAGGTCAAAACGGCTCGTCCAATTCCATCAACATTGTGCTCATTGGAGTGTCCGTGGTAGTGATAGCAGCGCTTGGCATTGCTTTAATTATTGTGTCTGTACAGCTCAGACGACGCACTAAAGGTATTTTTAGTCGATTTGCATTGATTCTACAAGTCCATCCAGTGTTCAACTGCGACCCTATTATCTATCGGAAGTTCCCGCTTATTTTTCTGAATGAAGTTTTCTGGTATCCCCAACCCGTGTTGCTTCCGAGCTTTCAAAATCATAATCATCGCGTCACACTACACAGGAGCAGGCCCTTCGGCCCTTTGAGTCTGTACCGACCATCAAGCGCCTATTTCGCATTGTTTTACATTCCAATCAGCTGCCCAGATTGCACCACTTATCTGCACACTACGGGCAAGTTACAGTGGACAACTAACCTACCAATCCGCACTCCTTTTGAGATGTGGGAGAAAACCCGAGCACCCTGGGGGAAACGCGCAAAATCCGGGCGGGCAGCAGCACCCGATGTCAGCATCGAACGCGGGACCCTGTCGCTGTGAGGCGGTGGCTCTACTAGTTGCGCACTGACTGACTACTGACGGTGGGGGGGGGGGGGGCGGGGTGGAGTTGGTGGAGGAAAGAGTGTCCAGGTTTTGAGTTTAAATAAGAAACAAATTGTCCAGGTGGGGGATAGAAGTTGGAAAGAATGATTTCAGGTGTGGGGTAGGTAAGGGGCACTGTCCAAATGTAAAAGGGCAGTTGGGGTCAGTGTATCCCAATGTGAGATAACTTAGGGTGTATGCGAGAGGGGAGTTTGCACCTCGGTCCAAAACGTGAAAGGCATTTAGAAAAATATTACTACAATTGAAATCCCGTCCCACGCCCCACACAAGCAACTTCCAACTCTTAGATCTTCTGCCATGAACCTTTGACCCACAACCTGCGCCCTCAGTGAGTAAAACATCCCAATTTGTCTCAAACCAATTCAATAACAAGCCATATGAGGAGACGTCGAAAAAGGGCGAGCAAAGTTTGTATTGAAGTTTGGGAAAGGACGGGTCTCTTCGAGGAGAAAAGAGAAATAGCGGGGCCGAGGGGCTTGGAGGGGAACTTCAGAGTTTAGGACCCAAAGTGCAAGGTGAAACGAGGTTAGAATTGGAGGAATGCGAACATCCTTCAGAGGGGTAAGATGATATCGTGTGAGGTGATATCGTGTTGGACAATAACGTTGACCATTTTAAAATCGAACCGCTGCTTATTGGAGAGTCATTGAAGGTCAGCGAGACAAGACTTGGTGGAAGTTGTTGGTGGCGCCAGAGGTTCTTGTGGCGCCAGAAATATTTTGGATGACCTCCAAGTGTGGAGAATATAGCAATGGAGGACGGCCGTGAGTTCATTGGATTGGTCACGTCCAGAGGGAGCAGAGAGGCGGGTGGGTGCTACATCAGGGGATGAGTTGAGGTGGGGAGCAGAACCAGGTGAATTTACAGATATCTAGCAGGGAGACATCCTGATGGCCGCAATAGAATTTGCAGTGGACAACAAAAGGTCATCGTCTAAATCTTCCCAGTAATTGGTCCCAGGATGTTCTTTGACACTTTATACATGAATCCATGACTATTCACGTACATTGTCACTGCTCGCAATACGTTTCTTCGGTCCTTCTTGAAATGTTTGGTGTCCCTGACGGAGGAGGAAATTTGGCCATCCCTGGCACGCTTAAAACGTGGCATTCAGCCGGGTGCATTAAACCACTCCTTATGATGGCATTCCCATGTGCCACCAGATAGAGAGGTCTGTTTCAATACAAGAGTGGAAGCTATTTATTTAATTGCCTTCATTATTTTCCAAAGCTCAAATGAATTTGAAAGATTCCGTTTCCGGTTGGCAACATACCCGGGACCACATTGTTTGTTGTGTGTCCTGTCCACAATCCTAGAGTTCTGGAGCAATACAGCACGGATACAGGGCCCTTCGGCCCAAACAGTCCATTGCCGACCACGGTGCCCACCCAGCCGGTCCCAATTTCCTGCGTTCGGCCCAAATCCCTTCAGGCCCCGACCCTCCATGTACCTATCCAAGTGCTTCTTAAGTGTTACTATTGTACCTGCCTCACCCACTTCCTCTGGCAGCTCGTTTCCGTATACTTGCCCCCCCCCCCCCACCAACCCCTACATGAAAAAGTTGTCCCTCAGGTCCCTTTTAAATCTTTCCCTTCTCACCTTCAACCTATGTCCCCTATTTTCGGACTCCCCTCACCCAGGGATAAGACTGTTACCATCGACATTATCCATGCCTCTCACAATTTTATACACTTCTATAAAGTCCCCCCTAATTCTCCTACGTTCCATGGAATAAAGACCTAGACTGACGAACCTCTCCCAGGCCTTCTAGTCCTGGCAACATCCTTGTAAAAAACGCCGAGTCCTCTTCCATAAATCGCCACCAACCAACCCTTCCACCGACTAGAGGAACAGAGGCAGCAGTTGAGAACACCTAACGACTAACTGACTTTTCAGGTCACACATGTTGACTTGGAAGCAAACGGCGATTCCTTTGTTAAGATCAGGCCAAAGTCGAACTCAAACTATCATGAGAGAATCTTCAGCACATGGTCTGCAACGTCACCTGTGAGACATAAAGCCCTATAACATAGAACTTGGTCCTTCGGCCCACGAGTCCATGCCGACCATCAAGAGTCCATTTAAACTGGTCCCAGCTTTATTTTCCCACATTCCCAACGATTCTCCCAGATTTATTTATGTTTAATTTATGTGTTTCTAATGAATGTTGTGTATCTGATGCTCTGTGCCTGTGATGCTGCTGCAAGCAAGCTTTTCATTGCACCTGTACATACATGCACTTGTGCATGTGACAATAAACTCGACTTTGACTTACTACCACTCTGTTACACACTAAAGGCAAATTACAGCGGCCAATTAACCCATCGACACTCCCCCCCCCCCCCCCCCCCCCCACCACCACGTCTTTGGGATGTGGGGGGAAACCACGCGGTCACAGGAAGAACATGCAAACTCCACACAGACAAAGCCCGGGGTCAGGATTGAACCCAGGTCTTTGGAGCTATGAGGCAGCTGCGCCATTGTGTGCCACCGACATGTTCAATTAGGGTGGGCAACGTGCCAAGTTTCCATATCTACAGTACATCCCAACAATTAAAGAAATGTTATTACCATCAGTAACAAGACAGGCATGCATATGATTTCGGTTATAAGCTATGAAAGTTCATTCCCAAACACTTTCTAGAGTATGATATTTGTTTCTGCCCCTTGTATGCAGCCCGCGTACTGTCAAGGGAATATTAAAAGAGATAACTATTCATGGACTAAGGAATAATATTAATTTCTATATTTTATTCATTGTTTTTAACTACAATGTGTATTTTTCATAAGGTGGGTTATAGTCATTACTTACTTGCACTAAAAATGTTTAATTATGTTCACTGAGTGTCGTTGACTAGAAGATTGTAACCAGCAACAAATGTTTATCAGAGTTTGGTGATACGCCTTGGGTAGGAAATATCGATTGATTCGTTTATACTCAGAAGAAAGGTTATAGGACGGAGCCGCTCGCAAAATACTCCCACGAAAAGTCACTGAGGTTTAAGTAAGACATTATCCATCCGGGTCTATAAGGAGGCGGAGGAAGTCCATGTGGGTGTACAATTGGTTATTGACAACTACCATATTCGCCTAGATCGATAGCAGTCGTTATTTTGGCACAAATTTGTGGCTCGTGCCTATTTTTAACATAATACTCTTTCACCCACACAATACCAGCAAGTTTTGTTTGTAAGGCGTTAGAAACTGCAGGCAGTCTTATCGTGGTTTGAAATATAATTAATGTGTGTATTTTTTTAATTGCAGCTTGTATCGCTCTTCAGAGGTAAGTTTACATATTAATTTTATTTGCGTGTTCTCTTTCTCTCCTCCCTTCTAAATTGTAAATGAATCATTCTACTTGCGTTCCTCTGATTCCTACTGAATTGAAACAAGACCTTGCTGCCTTCTGCAGAAATCTATCAGGTAACGTAATATTTTTGTTTTAATTCTACAGACAGTTCGTTGACTACATCACTGAAAAATCAACAGGTAACAGCTTTCTGAATTGCCGAAAGAAATTCATATTGATTCACCATTTTAGATCGCATCGTTTCAGGAACACAAGAGAATGGGAAGAGGAGTAGACCACTGGGCCTCTCAAGTCTGCTTCACCATTCAATATTATCTTAGCTAAGCTGCCCCGGGCTTCACATCTTCTTCTCTGCCAGTTCCTCGTGCTCCTCAATTCCCTACTTTTTCAAAATGTGTCGACTTCCTCTTTAACTGCCCCCAATGATCTGGCGTCCACAACCCTCCTGGGTAGATAACTCTGCTAGAAGTTCCTACGTGCCTCAGGTTTAAATGACTCCCACCCACTGTGCCTCGAATCTTGTAACACAGATTTCACTGTTGATACATCTGGATTTTGATGTATGGTCAAGTGTTCTAAACCACCGCTTCTCGCCAGTAGACTTCCTCTACAAATTCATCTTTGAAATATTTACATGACACAGGAGGAGTTCTTTCGGCCCACTGGATCCATGCCAGCCCCTGACAGAGCGATCCCATGAGTCCCACTACTCTTGTAGTTTATTCACTTGCACACGCCCATCAAATTCTCTTTATGCCACCCATTTATTATAGCGATAATATACAACTAATTTATAAACCCCCACTTCTTTGGGATGTGGGGGGAAACCGGAATACCCGGAGGAGACCCATGTGGTCACAGGACGGATGTGCAGACTCCACACAGACGGTACCTGAGGTCTGGAGCTGTGAGATAGCAGCCCGCTGCTCCTGCACAAATTGGTCCTGTGGTCGTATTTCGTTAAGAAAATAAGAGATTCCACATGTAAAGTAAACTGGCCTCCTGCATTTTTCTAATGCAACTTGCTATTATTGGGCTCATGTTTATCCGAAAGTTAGTTAGTCCCGATCTGCTCTGGACTGTTTATTGGATGGGCAGAGATTTAACAAACTTTGCCCGCATTCTTTTGAGTTCAGAAGAATGAGAGTGGATCCCATTGAAATGTATAAAATACTTCAGTGCTTCAAGGGGAAGATGCGGAAACGAGGTTTCCCGTGACTGAAATTTAGAACGAGCTGTGGCAGTCTTAACATAGGGGCTCTGTCTTCATTCACCCAGTTTACTGGCCCAGAGGGTGGTTAACCTTTGGAATTCTCTACCCAAAGTGGCTGTTCACCGGAGAATATTTAAGGCAGAGGTCAATAGATTGGTTTTAGATATTGAACCAATCAAGGAATATGGGCACGCAGAAAAGTGGCGCTCAGGAACGAGGGGCCGAATGGCCTACGTCAGTTCCTCTTTGTTATGCTCTCATGCTTTTTTATCCAGCTTTTCCCAAAGAGCGCTCTCTGACAACCGGTCACTTACCTTATATAAGATAAGATTTCTTTATTAGTCACATGTCATTGAAACACACAGTGAAATGCATCTTTTGCGTAGAGTGTGCTGGGGGCCAGCCCGCAAGTGTCGCCACGCCTCCGGTGCCAACATAGCACGCCCACAACTTCCTAACCCGTACGTCTTTGGAATGTGGGAGGAAACCGAAGCACCCGGAGGAAACCCACGCAGTCATGGGTTACAGACAGCGGCCGGAATTGAATATGGGTCACTGGAATAGCGTTACGCTAACCGCTACACTACCGTGCCTGCCCAATATCCCGCTGTTTCATGTCTACGCAGCGGCTACTTTGTATCTGACACTCACTGAGTCAAGGACATCGCTCAAAATGATAAGAAACATAAATCGTAAAACTAACACAAAACCTTGTGTATTAACACAAAGCCCGTGTATTGGTTACATTTGGGGAATGAGGCCAATTCCTTGGGAAAGGGGCTGAACTTTGTAACTAGGAGTTAGTCGCCTGAACTGAAGTCGTTCTTTAGAGCAAGGAAGATGAAGTGCGAATTTATTGGAAGTGTTTGGGTGGCGCAAATAAGGAAGAACTGTTCAATCGGCTGGAATGCCAGAAACCAGAGATGTCAGAGTCTGTAGGGGAACAGACCCTTCGGCCTAACTCGTCCACGCCGACCAATAATAATTATCAAAGCAACAGAGTATATGAGGAAAACTGTGCTTGTACATGGATTGTTATGATTTTCAATTAATCGTATGAAAGGTAGTGGGACCCAAAAAATAAATGGCGCATGGGCAACTTTCAAAGGGCCAACATGAACTTGATGGACCGAATGGTTTCTATTTTGTTGTTCATGATTCTGTGCTATAATTCGCCGACCGTCAACGCGTTACAAATCTCACTCTCTCCATGTATCGGAGAACATTGTTCCTTCATCGTGGTGGGACTGACTCGCCGCTCAGTCGGGACGTAGCATTCTTTTGGATGCGTTGTTCGTTCAGTTTCCTGAAGGCTCGCTAGTGACTTAGTTTTGTTCATACCCACATGGTGTATAAGTGAATACCTCATGCGGTATTTAATGAAGCTTAATTAGGAGGCCAACGCATCTTTTGTCATATCATTCCCCTCCATAATCCCAGCCCTCCACCAGCTGGCATTCACCTGGAAGGGTTTGTTTTAATTTCACGAATGATAATATTTCTTATCATTTTGAGCGATTTCCTTTACTATTCCTCACTGACAGACTCGATACAATTAAGGACGCCACCCTCTCCAAAATAATTCTTCTTTGTTCAAGCGACATGATCGTTGTATCACTGACATCAGGCCGCTAACTCTATCCCTTCACTTTCCAATATAGTTGTTGATTACTGCGTCATTCCGCTTTCCAATCATTGATTTCGAGCCAACATACCTATGGCTGCGATACATGGCATCGTCACTATCTTTGAACAAGAAACCACATTTGAAGTGGATGAAACAGTACAATGTTAAAACGAGGGAAAACCGGAATTTTGAATGTTTGTATTGGGATACCATTTACATCACCCGGATTTAAACCTTCCTGCCCCCTTCCAATAATGGAAGAAGGTAGAAAAGGCTGTTTACTGTGAAATGACGCTAAGTAAAGCATAAATGGCATCACGTATGGAAGAGAGCAGCAACGTGCCTCGTTTACTTCCTGGCTTGGATAAGGTTTAAGATTTGCATTCATTTCCAAAATGCTACCAGCAACAAGCTTTGTTAATTTCTATGCTCGAAGCATAAAATGCGTAAGATAAAATGTGGATCATTCCCCGTGAAAATATGAAAATGTAACAATTAGTGTGTCTTATTGAATGGCCGAAGCCAGGTACACTACCCGATGATACTAATTTAATAAAGAAACGGTAGTACTGCAAATTTTGTGACATTTTGTTGTCCTTGATAAGTGTTAGATGTTTGAACATCTAAACTAATGAAAATATGGTTTCTTTCCAACAGAATATATGAAAATAAACGAGAAAAAGAAGCACAGGGTAAGCCAAGTCCTTGTCTGACTTTTCTGCCTCTGGGTACATGGATCAATAGGTTAAATTCAGAATCCATATAAAACGTATTAACATTCATAGCATTGACTAAGGTTGTGTGTTGAACGTGTGTAACCTATCCCATTGAATTTGTGAATGCTCTGGCAACATCTACTTAAGGAGTGTATATACTTAATTTTGAAAAGAAAACAAACTGCAAATCTGAAATAAGAACAGTAAATGCTGGAAACACTTAGCAGGTCAGGCAGCATCAGTGGAAAGAGAACCAGGGCCAATGTTTCAGATGATGGACCCAGTCAGAAGGTCGGGATTTATATTACTTCTTTTACTTCATTTTTCTTTCATGCACGTGGATTTATCTGCATTTATTCCTTATCCCTAATTGCACTTAAACCATGAGGCCTGCTGGAACATTTCAGAGGCTAGTTGAGAGCCAACGACATCGTTGCTGAGTTGCATAATGACCCAGGCAGGATGAAGGTTTCATTTTCTGAAGAGCATTAATGCACCAGTTGCATTACTGTCTGGTGGCCTTGCCATGGAGTCATAGAGTCATATAGAAACAGGTCCTTCAGCCCACCACATCCATGCCGACCTCTTTGCCCATCTACGCAAATACACATTAGGTTCACATCCTTCTTTGCCTTGCCTTTTCAACAGCCTCTCTAAATGCCTCCTAAAAATAGTAATTCCATCACCTCCTCTGGCAGAGTAACTATCAACTACTTTCAAAAACTTTTCACACAAATCCCCTTTAAAACTCCTTCCTCTCACTTTAAACCCATGCCTCATGTTTTTGATACCCCGAGTATGAGAAAAAGATACTGACTATCTTCCCAATGTGTGTCTCTTACAATATTATATACCTTTAGCAAATTAGCCCACATCCTCCTTTTCTCCAGTGAAAACAAGCCCAGCTTATCCAAAATCTCCTCCTAACTAAAGTCCTCCAATCCAGGCAACATCCCGGTGAATCTCCTCTGCACTTTCTCCTGCACAATGATATCATTCCTAAAGCATGGTGACCAGAATTACACGCAGTACTCCAAGTGCGGTCTCACCAGTGTTTTGTAAAGTTGCAACATAACCTCCCAACTTTTATATTCTATGCCCTGACCTCTTCTGGTTAGCATGCCAGATGTCTTCTTCACAACCCTATTGACCTGTGTTGCCACTCTCAGGGAACAATGGACTTGAGGCCCAAGGTCCTTCTATTATCCAACATACCTTTGTACCCTACCATTTATTGTATATGTCCTACTCCTTCCTGGGTACACAAAATGCATCATCTTGCACATGTTGGGATCAAATTCCATTTGCCAATGCTCCGCCCAACTTTCCATTTGGTTTATATCCTGAGTAGCCTTCAAAAATCTTGCTCACTACCCGTATCATTTAATAACCTGCATATAAACCTCTGGATTATGAATCCTGATATTCAACAACTGCAGTGCCGTACCCAGGTAGTCAAACAATGAGGACACAAGAGGCTGCAGATGCTGGAAATCTAGAGCAACAGACCAAGGAGCTGGAGGAGCTCAGCGGGTCAGGCAGCATCTATGAATCCTGAGGAAGAGTCTTGACCTGAAATGTTGACTGTCCATTTCCGTCCATAGATGCTGCCTGACCCACTGAGTTCCTCTAGTGCTTTGTGCGTTGCAATCAAGTACTGATGTTTTTATGATTGCATTAATATGTTCCTTAACTCAGATGTTTAAAGACAGTGCTTAAGAAAGTTCATAGTGAGAATAAATCTCCACTCTCCGAGGTATATTGATGACAATGAAATGTGATAGCTTCTTGGTAGAATCTCACATGCCAAACAGATCTTATAGATTTATGTCTCAGAGAGAAGTTTCTCGTAATGCAGAGTATCATAACAACTATACAATAGATATGATCATAAACAGACTTAGTCAAATTTTATTTGATAGAAGTCTTGTCAAGTGCCTTGGGATGGTCATAGATGCCATACTAAGTTAAATTAAATCCTTGCTGGAAACACTCAGCAGGTCAGGCAGCATCCTTGGAAAGAGAAACATTTTTCTTTCCACAGATGCTACCTTACATGGGGAAAATAAAGATGAGGTTAGTAGAAATATGGGCTATGCAGCATGATAGCGTAGCGGTTAGCGCGACACTATTACAGTGCCAGCAATCGGGGTTCGATTCCCGTCGCTGTCTGTAAGGAGTTTGTACGTTCTCTTGTGTCTGTGTGGGTTTCCTCCGGGTGCTCCTGTCTCCTCCCACATTGCAAAAGACGTACGAGTAGGTTAATTTGTGTTTAAAATGGGCGGCGTGGACTCGTTGGGCCGGAAGGGCCTGTTACCACGCTGTAAATAAAATTTTTAAAAAAAATTTAATTTAATAGTCAGTGCAGAATCAGTGGGCTGAAGGGCTTGTTTCCATGCTGTATGATGCTATAACCTACGGTGTACTTCCAGCATATTCTGCTTTTATTTCAGATTTCCAGCATTTTTATTTTGATTCCTATACTGTCTAAATATTCGCCCTTCACATTATTATTACTAACTTGATTTGGTGGATGGCAGATAACAAAACATCTTTTCACTCATGGAAACACAAGAGACTGCAGATGTGGATTCTCAAGCAACACACAAGATGCTGGAGGAACCTAATGGATCAGGCAGCATCTGCGGTGAAGGGTCTCAACCGAATTGTCCATTTCCCTCCACAGATGCTGCCTGACCTGCTGAGTTCCTCCAGCATCTTTTCACCCTGACTGGAAAGGTGGTAGACACAGAAGATCTCAACACATCCAAGTGGTAGCTGGAGGTGTAATTAAGAATCATGAACTACTAGGGTATGAAGGAAGTGCTGGAAGATGGGATGATACTGGGATCTCTTTTTTTTTGACTGCCAGGGACATGATTGGCTCAGTGTCCCCCTAAATTGTTGTACAACATTGAAGAGGTATCTAGACAGGTACTTGCATTGTTAAGGACCAAAAGCAAGTAAATGGGATTGGTATAGATAAGTACAATGGTCAGTTTCTGTGCTGTTTGGCTCTATGATTTGTTTTTAGGATGCCTAGTAAGTGCTAAACACAAGAGGGCATAGGTTTAAGATCAGAGGCAAGAGATTTAAAAGATAGATCAGAGGCAGCTTCGTCATGCAAAGGGTGGGGTGTATCTGCAATGAGCTGCCAGAAATAGTGGTTGAGGCAGGCACATTAGCAACATTTAAAAGCCATCTAGATAAGTAAATGGATAAGAGAGGTTTAGAGGGCTGTGGGCCAAACGCAGGCAGATGGGACAAGCTCGCTGGGCAACACAGTCAGCATGGATGAGTTGGGCTGAAGGGCCTGTTTCCGTGCTGTATGACTCTTATCTCCCCATGATTTCTGGGATGACAGGTTTATCACATGAGGAGTAATTTAGCAGACTAGTAGGAGACATAAGAGACTGCTGATGTTGGAACCTGGAGCAACACACACTCTGCTGGAGGAACTCAGGGGGTCGAGCAGCATCTGTGGGAGGAAAGGAATTGTCGACATTTCAGGTTAAAGTCCAGCATCAGGACAGGGACTAGGCCTATACTCTGAGTGAAAATCAAAATCTATCGATCTGAAATCAACATAGACACACATGGCAGAATAATGCCTGTATTTTCAACACTTTCTGTTTATTTTGGGCCTATATTCACCTGAGTTTAGAATAATGAGAGGGAATCTAATTGACAAGTACAACAGTCCAACTTGGCTTGAGACGTAGATGTAGAATTAAGGTTTCCCGCTGAAAAAGGATGAGAAAACTGAAGAACCTGCAGAGTTCCTCCAGCAGATTGTTTGTTGACCCAGATTCCAGCATCTACAGTTTCTTGTGTCTCTGATATTTCTGCTGTCCGTGGTGTCTAGAACCAGGGATCACCATCACAAATAAGGGGTCTGCCATTCAGTTCAGAGGAGAAGAGAGTTCTTTTCAGAGAGGTGGTGAATCTTTGGAGTTCTCTCCACAAGTACAGAGTGGAAGCTCATTCACTATATTCAAGATGGATCTAAATAACCTTTAAATACAACAGGAATCAAGGAATAGAGTCAAGGAGAGTTGTAGAGAGATGGAGCACAGAACCTAGCCCTTTGGCCCATCGACTCCATGCTAACCATCAACTACCCATTTACACTAATCTTACATTAATCCCATATTTAACTTTTGCAACATTCTCATGAACAGCAGATTCTGAATCACTGGGGGCAATATACAGTGGTCGATTTACCTACCAACCCACACATCCTTGGGATGTGGGAGAATAGCACAGCACCTGGAAAGCCACAGGGTCTCAAGAGAATATGTAAAGTCCACACAGAGAGCACCCGAGGTCAGGATTGAACCCGGGTCTCTGGAACTGAAAGATATTGGGTATATTGACTGTGCCATATCAGGGGGTTGGTGCAGGGAAGTTTAAACTTATCCACCTAATGCTTACCCACCTTGAGTGTCAGGTCCCTTAAAGAGCATTAAGGTGGATAAATCCCCAGGGCCTAATGGAATATACCCCTGGTTATTGAGAGAGGCAAGAGATGAGATTGCTGGGACCTTGACCAATATCTTCGTGTTCACTCTAGCCGCAGGTGAGGTCCCAAGGGAATGGCGAGTAACTAATGTTGTTCCATTATTCAAGAAGGGAAACAGGGATAATCCTGGTAGATATAGACCAATGAGTCTCATGTCAGTGGTAGGGAAGTTATTGGTGAGGATACTTAGGGATAGGATTTATGAGCATTTGGAAAACCATAGCCTAATTAGGGACAGTCAGCATGGCTTTGTGTGGGGCAGGTCATGCCTTACTAACATGATTGAGTTTTTTTGACGAGGTGACGAGGGTGATTGATGAAGGTAGAGCTGTGGATGTTGTCTGCATGGACTTTAGTAAGGGCATTTGACAAGGTCCTTCATGGGAGGCTCATCCAGAAGATTAAGATGCATGGGATCCACAGTGAATTGGCTGTTTGGATTCAGAACTGGCTTGCCTGTAGTAGACAGAGGGTAGAGATCGATGGGATTTATTCTAGCAGGAGGTCTGTGACTAGTGGCGTTCCTCAGGAATCGTACTGGGACCTCTGCTGTTTGTGATGTATGTAAATGACCAGGATGAAAATGTACGTGGGTGGGCTAGTAAGTTTGCAGACAATACAAAGGTTGGTGGTGTTGTGGATAGTGTAGAAGACTGGCAAAGGATACAGCTTATATAGATCAGTTGCAGATATGGGCAGAGAAATGGCAAACGGAGTTCAACCCGGCCAAATGTGAAGTGTTGCTCCTTGGGAGATCAAATATAAAGAGACAGTACAGTTAATGGCAAGACCCTTAATAGCGTTGATGAGCAGAGGGATCTTGGGGTCCAAGTTCATAGCTCCCTGAAAGTGGCTACACAGGTTGCTAGGGTGGTAAAGAAGGCATATGGCATGCTTGCCTTCATTAGTCGAGGCATTGAATTCAAGAGTCAGGAAGTTATGTTGCAGCTTTATAAAATTTTAGTGAGGCCGCATCTGGAGTATTGCATTCAGCTCTGGTCGCCCCGTTACAGAAAGGATGTCGACGCTTTGGACAGGGTGCAGAAGAGGTTTACCAAGATGCTGCCTGGATTAGAGGGCATGTGCAATGAGGAGAGATTGGACAAACTTAGGTTGTCTTCTCCAGAGTGGTGGAGGCTGAGGGGAGATATGACAGAGGTTTATAAGATATTGAGAGGTATAAATAGAGTAGACAGCCGGTATCTTTACTCCAGGGTTAAAATGTCTAATACCAGAGGGCATGCATTTAAGTTGAGAGGGGGGCAAGTTCAAAGGAGACGTGCAGGGCAAGTTTTTTACACAGAGAGTGGTGGGTGCCTGGAATGTGCTGCCAGGAGTAGTGGTGGAGGCAAATACGATCGGGGCATTCAAGCAGCACTTAGATAGGCACATGAATGTGAGGGAAATGGTAGGATACGGACATTGTGCAGACAGAAGGGATTAGTTCAGTTAGGCATTTTATTACTAATGTAATTGGTTTGGCACAACATTGTGGGCCGAAACGCCTGTTCCTGTGCTGTTCTGTTCTATGTTCTATTTTCTAAAGATAAGCCATGATCTGATGGATTTGTGGAACAGGTATGAGGGGGTAAATGTCCTACTCCTGCTATTTTCCATGTTGTTTTCTTTAATGGACAGCAGCCCTTCCCTCACCCCAAGGGAAGATGAATTTTACTGGGTCTGGCAAGACTGAAAAGAGACGTTAAATTGCATACAAAATAAAGGAAGGAAGTGGTGAAATATTTCATAACAGTTTCTGCGAAATGCAATTTCGAGCAGACTGAACCAACGTGGCCTCTGAAACAAAGAGATTTTGATTTCAAAATATTTCCACTGAGGCACCCAGATGTCCACTATTGAATGTTAGTTCTTAATATCCCAACCGGGCAAGCAATTGTGGTCTAAACATGTTTTAACCCTATTCTGGAGCAACAAGCAATCTGATGCTGCAGGATTTTGACACGAAACATCAACACAATTGGAAAGCATGCAAAGAAGATTTACAAGGATGTTGCCAGGACTTGGGCCTGAGTTATCAGGACAGGTTGGGCAGGCTAAGACCTTATTCATTGAAACATATGAGATGGTGGGGTGATCTTATGGAGGTATATAAAATCATGAGGGGGGTAGATAGGGAATCAAAGACAAGAGGGCATAGGTTTAAGGTAAGAGTGGAAAGGTTTAAAAGGGACCTGAGGAACAACTTCACACGGAGGGTGGTCCCTATATGGAACGAGCTGCCAGAGGGGGTGCTTGAGACAAGTACAATAAATGTACATTTTTTTAATTAAATTTTATTTACAGCATGGTAACAGGCCTTCCAGCCCAAAGAGTCCGCGCCGCCCATTTTAAACACAAATTAACCTACCCGTATGTCTTTACAATGTGGAAGGAAACCGGAGCACCCGGAGAACACCCACGCAGACACGAGAGAACGTACAAACTCCTTACAGACAGCGACGGGAATCGAACCCCGATCGCTGGCGCTGTAATAGCGTCGCGCTAACTGCTATGCTACCGTGCCACCCCATAATAATATTTAATAGACACTTGGAGCCGTATATGGATAGGAAAGGTTTAGAAGGATATGGACCAAATGCAGAGAAATGGGACCAGATTAAGTGGGTACCTTGGTCAACATAGATGAGCTGGACTGAAGGACCTGTTTCCATGCTGTATTACTCTATGACTCTAATTCCTTTCCCCCCACAGATGCTGCTCGACCCGCTGAGTTCCTCCAGCAGATTGTGCGTTGCTCCAGATTCCATCATCTGCGGTCTCTTGTGTCCCCATTAACCCTATTTTGATTGCTTCAAGAATATAACGACAACTTAAAGAAAGTCAGGTCCAAGTGTGTTATTCCATTGCAAACATACATCACTTTGCCCACAGAAATATCAAAAACTAAATAACTTTGCAGAAAATGACATTGGTGTAATGACTTTACTCACCATTATGATGTTGTACCAACCTATCACTCATTCTCCATGCAGAGACCTGGCAAGGCTGCAATAGGCTTGAATGGCCTCTTTCTATGATCCTATCTTTGTATGTCTATCATCCCATGGCCTGCCTGGGTCTCAGTGGTGATTTTGTAGAGCAAAACTGTTTTTCTTGTTGCATTATATTTTGTAACATATGTGTAAATTATCAAACATGACACAAGCACGTTTTAAAATTAGCTATCTAGCATTTTAAGGTACTTTAATATTATAAAGTCCAGCAGTTTCCTTTCAGAGGTTCATAGCAAGCAAATAATTGGATTGGAAACCCAGGAGAATGCAGATGCTAGAATCTGAAGCTAAAAACAAGCTGCTGGAGGAAGTGCCCCACTGATTTCCTCCAACAGTTTGATTTTTGGTAGTAATTGTATCCATTAATAAGAGTAGCACATTAGCACAGAATCACAGTGTGGTATAGCACAGAAGGAGTTATTGTGGCTGTAAAACAAGCAACAAATTAGTCTCATTTCCTCTCTCTTTCTCTCTCTATCCTCTCTCTCTCTCTTCTCTCTCCCCCCCTCCCCCCCCCTCTCTCGTTATTCATATATTTATTTGACTCACTTGATGAATCTGCATTCACAATCCTGCCAGGCAGTACACTGCAGATTATAACATGCATTTGTAACTAAGCGCACAGTTCTGGTCACCCTGTTATAGGAAAGATGTTATTAAACCAGAAAGAGTGCAGAAAAGATTTACCAGAATGTTGCCTGGACTTGGTTACAAGAACAGGGTGTGTAGACTGAGGACTTTATTCCCTTGGGGGAGATTGAGGGGTGACCTGATCGAGGTATATAAGATCATGAGGGGCACAGATAGGTGAAAGCACATAATCATTTTCCCAGGGAGGATGCACTAAAAACAAGAGGGCATAGGTTTAAGATTAGAGGTGAGAAATTTAAAAAGGCCATCAGAATCAGAATCAGGTTTACTATCACTGACTTATATGTTGTGAAATTTGTTTTGCGGCACCAGTACAGTGCAAAGACATGAAATTATTATAAAATACACAATAACTAAATAGTGCAAATAAAGGAAAAAAGGGAAAAAGGTCATGGGTTCATGGACCGTTCAGAAATCTGAAGGCGGAGGGGAAGAAGCTGTTCCTGAGACATTGAGTGTGGGTCTTCAGGCCCCTGTACCTCCTCCCCAATGGTAGTAATGAGAAGAGGGCATGTCCCGGATGATGAGGATCCTCATGCAGCTTCTTCACGCAAAGGGTGGTGCGTATTTGGAATGAGCTGCCAGAAATAGTGGTTGAGGCGGGCACATTAGCAATGTTTAAAAGCCACCTAGATAAGTACATGGATAGGAGAGGTTTACAGGGCTGTGGGCCAAACACGGGCAGATGGGACTAGCCCGCTGGGCAACACAGTCATCATGGATGAGTTGGGCTGAAGGGCCTGTTTCCGTGCTGTTTGACTCTATGACTCTATAACACTGTTTGCTTATTTTGCTTCCAATATTTTCTATCTATGGTAATGGCATTTCTGTCAATGGGAAGCATTCCTCCATTTATTCTCGAAATCTTTCAGGATTTTCTTTCCGCCTATCAAAGACTCCCCCTCACCACCGCCCCCATCCCCCTACACCCCCCCCCCCCAAAATTCTCCACATTAAGGGGATCAACCCTTCGCCAGTTTTGCGTGGCATATAAATTCCTAATGCCCTGACATAACTCTAATAAATCCCTAATGCTATGTCTCAAAGGTCTTGCCCCCCTGCCTAAAATGCAGTGTCAAAACTGAAGGCCTAAGCAGCGACTTATAAAAGTTTAGAATGTCCTCTGTAGAACATAAGATTATAAGAAAAAAACAGCAAGAGTAAGCCATGCTGTACCATACAATAAAATCTGATCTTGACCTCATCTCCATGAGTCTGCCTGATTCCCCTAATCCTTGATGTACCTGTGATAAATATTCCCATTTCTGTATCTCTCTATTTGCAATGCCGATAATCCTGTCTACTTTTAAGTTTCCTAATTACATGTCCTACCACTTTCAGGGATATTTATGTGAAACTCTGGCCTCTGCTTTTTACTACCTTGAACCATCCTATGGATCAAATTATCTGTTTGCGCCTACATTTATTGGCTTATTATTATTATTGTCACCTGTACTGAGATATAGTGAAAAACCTGTGTGTCATCCAGGCAGAGCATGCCATACATTTAGGTGGTAAAAAGTAAACAGAATGCAGAATACAGTGTTACAGTTACAGAGAAAGTGCAGTGCAGGCAGACAAATAAATTGCAAGGGCCATGACAGCGTAGATTGGGAGATCAATAATTAATCTTTAGCATACAAGAGGTCCATTCAAGAGTCTGCTAACAGCGGGATAGAAGCTGTGCTTGATGAAAAACACAATGATGCTGGAGGAACTCAGCAGGCCAGGCAGCATCCATGGAGAGAAGCAGGCGGTCAATGTTTTGGGTCAGGACCCGAGCCTGGTATGCGTTTGATTTTCCTGATTTTACCTTATGGATCTGTATCTCTGACAAGCATTTTGATTGGTTTTGAATTCCACAATGGATCTGAACATCTCCAACTCCTCATGCAGTCGCCTATCATTGACACTGTTCTCTCTATTTTCAAAGCACAGAGAGGGTGGTACTTCAAGCTCCAGTCAAGAGAGGAAGAAGAAAAGGAAAACAAAACAGTCCCACAGGGTGGATAGCGCACAAGAAGGCTACATCCAGTAACCCAAGACAACCTGACTAAGTGTAAAATCACAGGCCTTTGTCAAATGCTTCACAAACAGGAAATAATTATACATTTCCGATGTCCTACGGTCTCTCCCTGTGATCTTTCTTTCTTTTATATAGTTTTTGTACTTTCACCTGTTTGGTCAAGGGAACATGAACAATGCTTTATACGTACCAGCAGCAAGGACTGTTCCACTTAATAAGAGAGCGGGAGGTCTAGATTACTTTTTTTTACTCCTTGTGATTATATATATATTAACTGTTATGATTGCTATCCTGATTTCTCTGCACCATATGTATAATTACTAATGTTATATATTATTTTGTACTAATTTGAAAACTAATATAAAGATTGAAAAAGCAGGTACTGTATACAATTCTGCTCACTGGAAAGGTGGGATTGCGCTGGAGATGGTGCAGAGGAGATTTGGTATTGGAATTGGTTTATTATTGTCACTTGTACCGAGGTACAGTGAAAAACTTGTCTTGCATACAGTTCATACAGATCAATTCATTGCACAGTGCATTGAGGTAGTACAGGGTAAAAACAATAGCAGAATACAGAGTAAAATGTCACAGCTACAGGGAAGTGCGTTGCAGGTAGACAATAAGGTGCAAGCTCATAACAAGGAGGATTGTGAGGTCAAGAGTCCATCTCATCATATAAGGGAAGCATTCAATAGTCTTATCACAGTGGGATTTACAAGGATGTTGCCAGGAATGAAAATTTGTAGAGACAAGGGGAGATTGGCTAACCCGGGGTTCACACTTATTATGGCACAGAAGGTCATTTGACTCATGTTGGTGCCCAGCGGAACCACCTCATTCTCTCCTTTTATTTCTGTGCCTCTGTAGCTTAACTCAGCTCACATGCCCATCAGCTCCCCTTTAATTATTTTGCCACATCCCTACATATGGGGTAATGTTTACAGTGGTCAGTTAACCTACCAGTATGTCTCTGGGAGGCGGGAAGAGATCAGGGCACCCAGAGGAAACCCACTTGGTCACAGGCAAACTCCACGCAAACAGCGCCCGAGGTCAAGATCGAACAGGGGTTCATGGGGCTGTGACGCAGCAGCTTTAACTGCTGCGCCACCAGAACGGAGGAGGCTGAGGGCAAAGCCACTGAGCCTGGAGGAACACCAGTTTTATCGCTCGGCCCAACATTGCTCCGGATTTAAATTCAACCAGGAGTAAAACCAGCATTGTACCTGATTCTGTCGGCTTTCCAGGGTGGATTGGGTCAAATTTGTCTGGCGGCGTGTTAAATAACTTGGTTATCTGTCCTTTTTTATTTCAAAGATGAACTTTATTCATAAAAATATACCCAGGAAATACAATATAATCAGTACAGGTCTTTCCTTACATTCATCGTGTCATCAGATCAATACATTCATTCTGCCAATTGTAACCAATATAATTTATTTGCAATGCCTCCGTTTCCTCCTAAAACAACACACTCGTGAAGCAATTGAGAGGCTGTTCCTCGGTGGAAGCAGGACCTAGCCAGTGGACCTTCCCCACAGAATCTTTGCATTGGCTGTAAGGTCTGAAGCTCTGTTGCGATCCACACATTAACTCATTGCCTCTGGATGGATGGATGCTTCTCCCTGGTAATACCGAACACTTTTAAATCATTCTGATGGGGTTCACAATCTCTTCAATAAAATATTGCTGTATGCATTTCCCTATTCTAAAAAACCTCCAAGGGGGGTGGTTTAGAAATAGAAAGGTATTGCCACAATTGTACAAGGTGTTGATGAAGCCACAAGTGGAGTTCTGTGTATAATCCTGGTCCTCTTATTTAAGAAAGAATATGCGAGCATTAGATGTACACTAGAACTGTTTCACTAATTCCTGGTAATGAGAGGGTTGTCCTATCACGAGCAGCTAAATAAAAAATATATTCTTTGAACTTTAGAGGAATGAGGGGTCTTATTGCAACATACAAAATTCTTACAGGGCATAGCGTATAATTGGAGATGTTTCCAGTAGTGGGAAAGTCTTGAACATGGGGACATGGTTACAGGATAAGGGGCTGGTCACTTGTCGGCATTCCTTCTGGCAAAGGGTGGTGAGTCTCTGGAATTCTCTGCCCCAGAGGGTTGTGGAGGCTGGATCATTGGGGGTTCTGAAAGAGGGTGTAGATAAATTTTTGTAAGGTCGGGGAATTGAAGGCCATGGGAGATGGCACAGAAGAGGAGCTGAGGCCTGGGGCAGATCAGCAATGATCATATTGAATAGTGGGACAGGTCTGATGGGCCGAGTGGCCTACTGCTCCTTTTCTTAATTTTACTTACAGCGTGGTAACAGGCCCTTCCGGCCCAATGAGTCCATGCCGCCCATTTTAAACCCAATTAACCTACCCGTACATCCTTGCAATTCTGTGCTCACACATAGTCAGCTTACTGAGGAGTTCAATGAAAGTAGCAAATTTACCTACAAACGGTAGTTTCTGAAATATACTACTTGGACATCACCTCTACAGCTTTTGAATCAATAAATTCTGTGGACATTTAATGTTTCAAAACTATACATTGCCCTAAGTGACTTCACAACATATTCCTCTCTGAGCAAGTTGAAAGGACCCCCACCCATCCAAGCCCCTGTGTTGAACAGGCAAAGGCTGGATTTGGTTGAGTACATTGAATCTTGGTCAGCATGGACCAGTTGGGCCGAAGGGCCTTTTTCCCTGCTGTATGACTCTGTCTAAGACCACAATGAAAATAGGTGCCTCAGCCCCTCAGACCTGGATTTGGTATAGGGAGGCATACCGTCATAAATTCATACAGCACAGAAAGGGGCCATTTGGCCCATCATGTCCCCTGCTGACCCATCTACACTAATCCGATTTACAGTCCTTGGTCTCCTATGCCTTGGCCATTCCAACGCTCATTTTAAGTGTTATGAGGGTACCTGCCTCCACTACTCCAGTGGGTTCCAGATTCCAACCAACCTCTAAGAGAAAAGAAGTTCCTCATATTTCTCTTACTCCTTGTCCCAAACTGATGCTCTCTAGTTTTGGACGCCTGTGCTATGGAGAAAGCTTTCCTCCTCTCTATTCCATTTATACACCCTTCATAATGTTGTACACTTAAGACTTCCATGGTTAATAGGGGGAACGGACAGCGAAAAGTTTCTCCCGTGGAGTCGAAGATTGGGAGAATTATCCCCGTGAGACAGCGTCCCCTGGCTGTACGGAGTGATGCAGCAAGCGGTTAAAACAGAGAAACGATCGAGCCTGCGATCAAGTCATTGAACCCAATTAACCTAAGCCTGTGTTTATGTTCCACGCCGCTCTCCGCCCTCCCACCCTCTGTACCTTAAACTGTTAGTGTTACTTTATCTGCATAACAGCATTCTGTTGCATTATTAAACAAGAGAACTGTCTAATCTTGCCTCTGGTATCTTCAGTCCGAGAATACCGTCCCTAGTGGTGCTGCAAACATTTACTCCTTATTAATTCCTTCCAAACCCTTCGTAATTTTGTAAGCCTCTTTTAAGCACCACCTCAGCTTCACCCTATGCCTCGCCCAGCGTCCACTTCAGTGGACCTGGGCTAGCTGATGGGAGCAAAATGTTTGGACCGTTTGATAATCAAATGAAAGATCAGTTCTAAATATAACCGGCTAGTTGGCTCACTGGATCGACAGACCAATGAAAAATGTGTTCAAAGGCAACATCCCACCTCTGAACTGGCAGCTAACCTCACACTGAAACAATTGAAATTCACACTTTTTTTAAACAATGTGTGTGTGTGTGTGTGATGGGGGAGGGAGGTTGCGGAGTAAAGTGTTTATTTGCTGCCAGTTCTGATCTCGCCGACCTAATGTTCCGGCAATCATTCTCCCCCTCTCCTCTCTAATGCGCTACATTCCCTCTGAGACATCGCTCAGAATTCTGGCCTCAGGATTGAACCAGTTGGCCAGTGCCTGCCTAAACCTGCCGTTCCTGTTCAGCTTCTGTGCACGTTCCTCTGCTCTTGCCTTGCATTTTGAAGCCCTTCCTGTCCTGCATGTCTGTGTGCTTGACAACTAGCCAACCATTTCACAATATCTCCACACCTCATTGCTAGAGCCTCTGTCGGCTCCAATTGAAGACCATCGGAAACTCTGACGTGACAGGCCTTTTGTTTTTAGCTCGATACATCAACTAAACCACAAACCTGATCTCTGACCTTCAACCACTGTGCCATCTTGTGAAATTTCGACTTGATGTGCTGAACAGCGGTCACTTATATTTTTTGTTATTCTATTCCATCTGTGGAGGCACATAAAAAAATGTAGTTAACATAGGTCGTGAATTGCAAAACAAATACGGGGTAGAGGACTGTCGGTAACAATTTGGCGCGTATAATGCACGGTCTTCACTAAATTACACAGAGAAACGTATGAACTTTGTAAAACTCAACAAAGAAAGACAGCAGATGAAATCTGAAGTAAAAACAGAAAATGCTGGAAAGACTCAACAGATCAGGCAGTATCTGTGGAGAGAGAAACAGAGCTAGTGTTTCAGGTGGAAGACCCTTCATCAGACCTGGGAAAGAGGGAAAAGAACAAGTCATCTGCTGGAGGAACTCAGCCGGTTGAGCAGCATTGCCAGGTTTTGACCTAAAATGTGGAAGGCATTCTGACTGGTTGCATCACGGCCTGGGATGGGGACTCCAGTGCACAGGAACGCAAGAGGCTACAGACAGCGGTGGACTCAGCCAGCTCCATCACGGGCACAGCTCTCCCCACCATCGAGGACATTCACATGAGGTGATGTCTCAGGAAGGTGACGTCCATCATCAGGGACCCCCACCATCCTCTTCTCGATCCTGTCACCAGGCAGGAGCCTGAAGACCCCACACCTCAAGGTTCAACAACAGCTTCTTCCCCACTGCCGTCATGGTCTTGAATCCACCTGAGAAACCCCAATACTGCCTCTGGCTACATTTGTGTCTTTTCTCTCTCTCAATGTTATAATCTTTAATTTGTTTATTTTGTCATGTATATTATGTATATTTTATGTTAATTTAAGTTTATGTTGACTTAGGTTTGTCATATTTGTAATGTACTGTGCTGCTGCTGCAAAAAAGCTAATTTTCAGGGCATTTATACTCTGGGTATGTATGCCCATGACAATAAACTTGACAATGAACAATGAACAGACAATCCCTTTCCCTCCACAGATGCTGCCTGACCCACTGAGTTCCTCCAGCAGATTGTTTGTTGCTCCAGATTCCAGCATCTGCAGGCACTTGTGTCTCTAAGAGGGAAAACAAGTTAGCTCTCAGTTTCAGAGATGGTTGGGGAAGGTGGCGAGATGGATCAGACAACGGGCATATCTCTGCCGGGTAGAGTATGAACACTATCCCCAGGGCCGTGTGTCCTACACACAAACTTGCCTCTACTGCCTGAGTTTGGGCTGATCTTAAATAGTGTTGGGGGAAAATTATCACACCCCTGTAGGAATGCCCTGTTCTCTATCTATAAGTTTCCGTTTTCCTCTCACATTCCAAAGACGTACAAGTTAGGAAGTTATGGGCATGCTATGTTGGCGCAGGAAGCATGGTGACACTTGCGGGCTGCCCCCAGAACGCCCTACGCAAAAGATGCATTTCACTGTGTGTTTCAATGTACATGTGACTAATAGAGATCTTATCTTAAGGTGTGCAATGGTACATTGAAAGAAGCATTGACCAATGCTTTAAAGTGTGTCTGATAAAATGACCTGGCAAGTTACACATTTAATTAGACAGGAAATGCCTGAAGTGACAAAAAAGAATCAAGAGATTGATTAAGAGACAAAATAGATGATCAGAGTAAACCTGCAGGGAACATAAAAGCAGACTCTAAAAGCTTCCACAGGTGTGCTAAAAGAAAATAGTGAAGTCAAATGCAGATCGTTTATATTAACAAATAGGAGAACTAAAAAAGAGGAATAAAAAGCATTTAAACAAATATTTTGGTTCTGACTTCATGGAAGGGGATATAACTAATTTCTCAGAAATGCTCGGCAGCCAAGAACCTGATGAAAATGAGGAATTAAAAGAAATTACGATTAATTTAAATAGGGCTCTGCAGAAATTAATCAGATAAATTGTCATCTGCACTAAAATAAGTAGCCTGGAAAGCAGGCTTCATTAGTTGTCATCTTCCAAAATTCTGTGGAAAGGTTCCTGTAGATTAGAGGGTGTTGAAATAGGCTTCAGTATTTTAAAAAAAAAGAAAGCAGGAGAAAACAGGGAGTACATACTTGTCAGCCTACCATCAGTAATAGGGAGAATGCTGGAGGTCTATAATGAAAGATGTAATAACAGAACCCCAGGAAAATATCAACAAGGCCTGACAAAGTCTACAAGGATTTATGAAAGAGAACTTGTGCTTGACAAATTTACTGGAGGTTTTCGAAGAATTAATTGATAGGATAATTAAGAAATCACCAGTGGAGATTTCTAAAGGCCTTTGATCCCTCATATGAAAAATAAAATAGATGGCATTGGGCAAATATATTAAAATTGGATTGAAAACTGGTTGGAAACAGGAAGTAGGTAATGTCCTCGGGCTGGAAATCTTGCAAACCTGAGTCATTCACGAGGCACCGTCTCCCAATGCTGAGACTCGGTGCAAGGTTGTACATGTTGGCCTACGCATTCATTCTGTCCTCTGTCTCGCTTCCTTGCAATTTAATTCAGCGGTGCAATGGGCTCCATCTAGTGTCCATCAGCATTTAACAGCTCCCCTTTCACGTCGTGCACTGAGTTCCAACAAGAACGCTCTACGAATCAGAACATCAAACGTATATGCCCCACAAGTTACAAGTTCGAATCCAGATGTTGCTTTTAACGGGAAAAAATTGGGGACTGGTTCCCCGAGACCTTACATTCTTTGAAGTAATTTAAGAATTGCTTATTACATAAAACACCTGTACAAATCGCAGCTTGAGCTAGCAATTGATACCAAAGTTAAATTCTGAGTAAACTAATATCAATGTCACTTTAAAACCAAGTTAGCCTGCCCAGTTTATAGTATTTAATGTGCCTGCTCCGCACACGCCGAGCAATAGTCGGTTAATAGCACTACGCAATTAAGAGCATACCAATAAATTATTTAAAACACACGGTCTTATAAATTTTGCTTTGCACAACTTTCCACAGCTTACGGCCTAAAGTCCCACACCACCAGGTTCAAGAACAGCTACTTCCCTGCCCCAGAGTAGACTTGACCCAACTGGCGAGAACCTTGGTCAGGATCTTGTAATCTACCTTCACTAATGAGAAAGGTCACCAATTCCTAATGTCCTCCCTCTACCTCTTCTGCTTGTAGAATCTGCTCTTGCTGTCAGTTATTCACCTCCCAGAGTCTTCACATCCACCGCCCTGGATTGCATCGGGAGCAGATTATACATGCAGAAGTTGGTGTCTGTAATTGGATGCAATTGAGCCACACAGCCACACAGGCACAGTCTTAATCTATAGGTGGAAAACAGAAAGC
The DNA here is from genome assembly GCF_009764475.1 of Pristis pectinata. Taxonomy (NCBI): domain Eukaryota; kingdom Metazoa; phylum Chordata; class Chondrichthyes; order Rhinopristiformes; family Pristidae; genus Pristis; species Pristis pectinata. The sequence continues at coordinate 5,404,320 of NC_067438.1, forward strand.
TTTCTCATCAAATCTGGAGTCAGGCGAGGCTACCCTCTCTGCTCTGTCTTGTCTGTGTGTTGTATTGAGCCTTCTGCGGAATCCATCAGGAAGGACGCAGGGACAAGAGGGGCGATGATGCCAGACAGTGAGGGTACTCAGATCAAAGCCTTCCTCTACATGGACAACTTCACCATCTTCTGCTCGCATCCAAGGTCTGTCCGCAGATTGATCGGCATCTGTCACCAGTCTGAGCTGGCCTTGGGGGCTGGAGCCAATTGCAGAAAGCGTGAGACTATGCTCTTTTGCCACTGGTCTGCCCAGTCCTCTGTCCCCTCTACCATCAATGACTGCCCGAAGATGCTAGGGATCCACCTTGGAGGAGCCAGGGTGTGTGGCAAGAATTGGAATTGGTTTATTATTGTCACATGTACTGAGGTACAGTGAAAAACTTGTCTTGCATACCATTCATACAGATCAATTCATTACAGTGCATTGAGGTGGTACAAGGTAAAACAATATCAAAATGCAGAATAAAGTGTCACGGTTACAGAGAAAGTGCAGTGCAGGTAGACAATAAGGTGCAAGGCCATAACGACATATTTTTTGAGGTCAAGAGTCTATTATAGTAGGGAACCGTTCAACAGTCTTATAACAGTGGGGTAAAAGCTGTCCTTGAGCCTGGTGGTACGTGCTTTCAGGCTTTTGTATCTTCTGCCCGATGGGAGGAGGGAGAATAGAGAATGTCCCGCGTGGGTGGGGTCTTTGCTCATGCTGGCAGCTTTACCAAGGCAGCGCGAAGTATAGACAGAGTCCATGGAGGGGAGGCTGGTTTCTGTGATGTGCTGAGCTATGTCCACGACTCTCTGCAGTTTCTTGCGGTCACGGGAAGAGCAGTTGCCGTACCAAGCCGTGATGCATCCAAAGAGGATGTTTTCTATGGTGCATCGATAAAAATTGGTGACGGTCAATGGGGACATACCAAATTTCCTTAGCCCCCTGAGGAAGTAGAGGCGCTGGTGAGCTTTCTTGGCTGTGGTATCTACGTGGTTGGACCAGGACAGGTTATTCGTGACATTCACTCCAAGGAACGTGAAGCTCTCAACCCTCTCGATCTCAGCACCTTTGATATAGACAGGAGCATGTGCACCACCCCCACCCCCCTTCCTGAAGTCAATGACCAGCTCGTTAGTTTTGCTGACATTGAGGGAAAGGTTGTTGTCATGACACCGTGTTACTAAGTTCTCTATCTCCTTCCTGTATTCTGACTCATCTGCTCATCGGGAACCTGGTCATTGGGTGCAAGAGGCTCTCGTTGTTGCTGCATATGGCCCCCAACTCACCTCCTGCACAACCCAAGCCATCTTCCATTTCATCTGCATGCTCAAAAATGGATTGGGTCCACAGGAATGTAATGTACAGGTCTCCCAAGAAAGAAGGAAAGGCATACCCAACATTACCCTCAACCTGATGGCCACCTTTGTATGTGGCTGCATCAAACTGTGCATAGACCCCGAGTATGAAAAGAGCAAGTGTCACTGTGTGCTGAGACTCTACCTGTCCTCGGTGTTGTGAAGGATGGGCCTGGCCTCATCACCACACGATAGAACAGTACAGCACAGTACGGAACTATGTTCCATTCATTTGGACCTTGTTGCCTCACCTGTCCCTCTACATGTTTGACCACAAGTCTATTAAGCAGTGGTCAGCACAGAAAATCCTGCCATCCCAACGGGAGAAGGACACGATGGATCCTGTGGAACAGTATCCCAAGCAGACAGCCAAGGTCATTTGGCAGAGCACCTCATCATCAGTACTCTCAACCAAGCACCAAGACCTTACCGGCTGGCAGTGAGAGGGGTCCCTCCCAGTCAGATCCATCCTACATGGTCAGAGTCTCACTCCCAATGCACACTGCCCTCCGGACGGCTGAGATGATGATGAGACGATCACTCACCTCTTTGTGGACTGTGTGTTTGCCAAGAAGGTCTGGGAAAAGCTGAAATGGTCCTTGTCTCGGTCCATCCTGAGCAGCTGCGTAACAGAGGACTCTCTGATCTACCGGCTGTTGCCGGGGATTCACACTGAAGAAACTATCAAGTGCTGCTGGAAGATCATCAACTTGGTGAAAGACTCACTTTTGCCTGTTATAACCTGGTGACCTTCCAGCGTAAGCACCTGTCCAGAAGCGAATGCTGCCAACTGCCACATGACAGGCTGCTGGGGAACGTGCTGAGGGATGCACTGAAGCTCGGTACAGCCGTCGCAAAGGTTCTGTGGGGAAGGACCACAGTCTGGGGTCCCAATGCCGCTGAACACTCAGAGGCTGGGCCCTGTGTCACAGTTACTAATGCTGGAGTGTATGGCACAGAATTGATGAGATGTTGACATACTGTAAAAATTGTAAACAAATGTATTGATATGCTTGGTAGAGTAAATCAAGACAGTAAATAGTCCCATTTGTATAACTGTATATTTCATTAATGAAGTACATTTCTGGAGAGAAAAAAAATCCCTCTGAAGCCTCTTTACATTGTGTTCCACACTCAAAATCCCATCAACTTTAATATAATTAACAAACTTAGAAATATGACATTGTCCCCCTAGCCAAATTGTTCGTATAGAACAGAGAAACGTAAAGGCACAGGAGCAGGCCCTTTGGCCCGCAGTGTCTGTGCCAACGATGATGCCAAATTAAATTGATCCCACCTGCCTACACATGATCCGTCTCCCTGCATTCCCTGCCTGTCCATGCGTCTATCAAAACGTTTCTTAAACGTTGTCATTGTATCTGCTTCTAACACCTCCCCGGGCAGCTCGTTCCATATACTGACCACTCTCAGGGTGAAAAAGTTGCCCCTCAGGTCAATATAGATTGTGAAGGGAATAACGAGGGCCCAAGCACTGACCCCCGCGGTACTCCACCAGTCAGAACCTGCCAACCCGAGAAAGGTCTCTTTCTGCCTACTTTCTGTCTGATAACCGATTCTCAATCCATTTCAGTATAATTGGTAATTGGTTTCTTAAAGTCACATGTACCAAGATACAGTGAAAAACTTTGTTTTGCGTGTCATCCATACCGATCATTCCAAACATAGGTACGTCGAGGTAGTACAAAGGAAAAAGCAATAACACAATGCAACAGGAATGACTCCAAATTCCACACGCCATAACTGTGTTGAACAACTCTCTGTGTTGGAGGCCTTCCAAAGATCCAGATACATCGCATCCACTGGTTTCCCCCTTCCATAATCTATTCTACGAGTCACACCCTCAAAGAACTCCAGCAGATTAATCAAACATGATCTTTCTTTAATAGGTCACATTGTTTCCATATTTCCTTACCACCCAATAGGAGGCCATTCAGCCCATCCCACATACTGTCTGTCAGGGCAATCCCATTCCTTTATGAATTTCCCTGCAACCTATACTCTCTCTCATGCCGTCAGCTGTTCCACCTCCTACCTGCTACCCACACTAGGGACAATTTACAGTAAGGTACCATCCCGCACGTCTTTGGGATGTGGGAGGAAACCCACACGGTCACAGGGAGAAAGTGCAAACACCACACAGACTGTGCCAGAGGTCAAGATCGAACCCAGGTCCCTGGAGCTCTGAGGCAGCTGCTATTTGCAAATATAGATCCATTTTCTGAACAAATAAAAATGCAAGGGTTTTTAACTTGTTCACAAGTTAGTCTGGCATTCACTGGAATATAAGAGGTTGAGAGCTGATAGAATGTTTTGTGCTTTTGAAAAGAATTAATAGCGGTGGGCTATCTGTTTGCAACAAACTGCTGAAGGAACTCAGTGGGTCAGGCAGCAGCTGTGGAGGGAAAGGGACTGTCGACAATTTGGTTCGAGGCACTTCATCTGGACTGAAGGATAGCGGGGAGACAGCGGTATAAAGAGCTGAGGGGAAGGGGTGGAGCAAGAGCTGGCAGGTGATAGGTGGATCCAGGTGAGGAGGGGTGATAGGCAGGTGGAGGGGGAAGAGTGGAGATAGCGTCAAAGGCTGGGAGGTGCTATCTGCTTGCAATGTCCTTCTAAAGTAAACGCACAATGTAATTTTGAGAGGTACAATCCGGGGTCCCAGGACCTCTTTCCCCTCTTTATTCTTGGTTTCAGGCTGCAGCAAGACATGTTGCAATAATGCAATGAAGCAACATTGCAGGACCCTCACTGCGCAACAAATTGAAAGAGAAATTGGGAAATCAGGAGAAACTGATTTCTGCGCACTCATATATTGCAACACCATTGCCGAAGTAATGAAGAATAAGGGGATTTTTATCAGGGATATTGCTGAAGCTTTCTTTCCTTCTGTTAGCTGGGCAGAAGGTCTGGTCTCCCTGCTGGAGGCAGGATGTGACTGCACTGGAGAGGATGCAGAGGAAATTCACCGGGATGTGGCCACTCTCACTTAGAAGAGAGAGTGGATGGGCTGGCGCTGTCTTCCTTGGATGGAAGGAGGCTGAGGAGGGACCTGATAGAGAAATGCGGGACTATGAGTGGCACATTCAAGGTAGATAATAGGAAATGTTCCCCCATAACTGGGGTGTCATAGACTAGGCTAAGGAAGAAGAGGATCAGAGGGGATCTGAGGAAGATTTCCTTGACCCATAGGATGGTTGAAATCTGGAGCGGACTGCCCGAGGGGGTGGTGGAGGCAGAGATTCTCACAACATCTAGACAAGCATTTGAATCGACAAGGTATAGAAGGCTATGGACTGAGTCCTGGTAACTGGGATTAGTCTGGATGGTACATGATGGTCAGCATGGATGTGGTGGGCCGAAGGGCCTGTTCCTCTGCTGCATGACTCTGTGACTCGCTGGAGCATTATGGAGTTGGCGTCTTCCAGCTTTTTATGCCCGCGGCTTCATTTGATGGTGGCGTAATCCGTCCGATATACCTCGCTGTTCATTCTCTTCATCTCCCCCTCGGCATAATGCAGGGATTCTCCCTTGTTGTCGCCACTGATTGGTATTGGTATTGGTTTATTATTGTCTCTTGTACCGAGGTACAGTGAAAAACTTGTCTTACAAACCGATCGTACAGGTCAATTCATTACACAGTGCAGTTACATTGAGTTAGTATAGAGTGCATTGAGGTAGTACAGGTAAAAACAATAACAGTACAGAGTAAAGTGTCACAGCTACAGAGAAAGTGCAGTGCAATAAGGTGCAAGGTCACAACAAGGCAGATCGTGAGGTCAGAGACCATCTCATTGTATAAGGGAACCGTTCAATAGTCTTATCACAGTGGGGTAGAAGCTGTCCTTAAATATGGTGGTACGTGCCCTCAGGCTCCTGTATCTTCTTCCTGATGGAAGAGGAGAGAAGAGAGAATGACCCGGGTGGGTGGTATCTTAGGTTGTCACAATCAGATTAAAGTTAAATTTGCGTGTACGTAAACTCAGCAGTGTCATACCATCTGCCCTGACATGAAAGTACTCAAAGACACTGTTGTGTGTTGGGGACCCAGCAGGACAAGAGCTAACGCAGAAGCAGAAGCCAAGACTGAGAGAGGATAACGGGAACGGCAAGTGATGTGTACATGTTGCTGAATGCTGGGGTTCTGGGTGGGGGGGGGGGGGGATGGCTTCAGAGCTAAAGAGAAACGTTGCCGAAGACAACTAATTAGATGCACACATTCGGGCTCAAAATGGAGCAGTGTCGCGGAGATAATATTTAGATATCTTCTCCACTGCCATCAACTTCCTTAAACCGACCTGAAAAAACCGCTAACAATACCTCGCACTACACTTCGTTCTCTCTCTCTCTCTCTCTCTCTCTCTCTCTCTCTCTCTCTCTCTCTCTCTCTCTCTCTCTCTCTCTCTCTCTCTCTCTCTCAATAGTGCACTATTGTCGTTGTGTCCATTTTACTGTTTACTCGTGCGCATGTGTAAGTTGTAAATAACAGAAACAAAGGACTGCAGATGCTGGAATCTAGATGAGGTTCTGTGTGCCAGAGAACTTAAAGTTATGGAAGAGTTGGAGAGCATGTGAAGTGTCACGGACCTAGGTGGGAAGGGATTAGACCAGGGGTCCAGGTAAGGGGATAGGAGCTCAGTGGGGGGCAAGAGCAGGCGGAGACAATAGGTCTGCCGGGACAGTGCTTCTTGCGGATTTGGGGGAGAAGACAGAAGCAGCTAGGTTGTGGGACTATCATATTGGACTATCATGTTGGTGGGACTATCAAAATGACAATTTGATGAACCGTCCTTGTACTTCTGTTATCACCAGCAGATGCGTTCTTATGTAGGGAGACAGACCTGTACACAAATTTCCAGGTGTGGTCTTACCGTATAACTGCAAAGGCGTTCGGATAAAGGTCAGGAAAAGAACTTGGTGTTCAAGTATGAACGTTTCCTATCTCCCGCCTTCTGACGGGTGACTGGCGTTGTCAATTTCGTGCCAATTGCTGTTTTATGGTGGTTCTGGGGTTCATTAAGACCCTAACATTCAAAAGAAAGGCCATCAGTCTCGGCTGGAGTTGAACTCCTGCACTATTAAACGTTGCCTCAGGTTGTCACGTTTGACAGTATTTCACCAGTAATTATATGCGATTCCCCAAATTTACGAAAAGGTAAAAAGGAAATCCTTCGCAAGAACGCTGAAAATGCATAGCGAACAGAACAACTCCATCACTGTGAACCGATAAATATCATTAGGGTACATGTGAAACATTATATCACTAAATAGTCCTTACTTGTCTTCTTGGCGGTGGATTTGCCGTTGCTATGAAAATAAGCGGAGATAAAATGCGGCAGAATTGCATAATGCCACATAAAGATCCGCATATGCAATAACGTTCATACATGGATACAAACGAGTACATATATACGAGCACTTATCAGTACAGCCTGACTAAAAATCAAATTAGTAAAAACATCTTTTCTCTCGTCCGACGCAGAAGGCCATTCGGCCCATCAAATGTAGACAAGCTCCCCAAACAAACCCGTCAATCCCATTCCCCCACTCATTTCCCTGTAACCAATTCTGTCACATTAACTCGTCCTGTTTTCCCCACTATCCACCTACACACTAGCGGCAATCCACATGGAAATAGGTCCTTAGGCACTCTGAGTCCACGCCGACCATCAGGGACCCATTTAAACTGGTCCCAAATGTATTCTCCCCACGTTTCCATCGACTCCCCCAGATTCTATCACTCTGCTACACGCTGGAGGCAATTTACAGCGGCCAATTAACCTATCGACCCCAGGCGTCTTTGGGATGTGGGAGGAAACCGGAGCACGTAGGGGAAATCCACGCGGTCACAGAGAGCTCCACACAGACAGCACCGGAGGTTAGGATCGAACCCGCCTTGCTGGAGCTTTGAGGCTGCAGCACTACCTGCCATGGCACTGGGCGACATGTGCACAGCATTTAAATTTAGATTACTTTAAATAACCATCGACAATAATCAGTTTAAATTACATTACTTAATGCAATTAATTCTCCCTTACCATACATAGTGCCGACTTCGCTGTGACGTCTGTAATATGAGAAGGTGTTATTTCAATTTATCATTATCCGCAGTGTTCTCATTAACTCTATATGACAAAATTTGCTGTACCTTTTCATCCTCTGAATAACTGAAATTAAAATGTCAGAAATATTATTATCGTTGTAATATAATTACTTCCTAACTCAATTTCTCCAGTAAAAGTAGTAACACTGGCAACTGACGCACACCTGCACAAAATGGACGGTTATCCTGGTGAGTATGTGGGCACTTCCCACAGTCCATGTGAAAGATATTTTCTCCTAACGCTATTCTTGTGAGATTATAAAGATATTCTGGTCTACTTGGGCGCACTACTGCTGTGACACTTTACTCTGTACTGTTACTGTTTTTACCTGTACTGCCTCAATGCACTCTGTACTAACTCAATGTAACTGCACTGTGTAATGAATTAACCTGTACGATCGGTTTGTAAGACAAGCTTTTCACTGTACCTCGGTACAAGTGACAATAATAAACCAACACCAATCTGGGCTCTGGCCCTCTCTCTTGGGATCTCAGTTCGTATTCAGTTAACACATTCGAGATTTTCTTTTAATGGCTGGTAATAGTAACCATAAAAGTTAGATTGTCGTAAGTTGAGTTTTGACTGCCAACTGACCTGTTATTCAAGAAGAGCTACTGATGAGAATTATGGAGTCATACAACAAGGCCCTTCGACCCACCGAGTACATGCCAACCATCAGACATCCATTTTACAAGATCCCATTTTTCATTCGCATCAACTGCCCCCAGATTCTCCCGCTCACCTACACACTTGAGACCAATTAATGTGCCAAGTCGCACGTCTTTCGGCTGTCGGAGGAAACCCACGCGGTCGCAGACTCCACACAAACAGCACCAGAGGTCGGGATCGAACCCTGGCCTCTGCAGCCGTGAGGCAGCGGCTCTACCCACTGCACCACGATGCCGCCCATGTGTCTTGATGCCAACTTTACCAGGGGCACCGACTGATTGAGGATTTACACAGTGATTCCGATTGCTTTGAAGTGTTTGTTATAAGGTCGACCTTATGGAAGTGTTTAAAATTATAGGGGGCACAGGTTGAGGGTGAGAGGGGAAAGATTTTAAAGGGACATGAGGGGCAACTTTTTCACACAGAGGGTGGTGAGTATATGGAACGAGCTGCCAGAAGAAGTGGTTGAGGCAGGTACAACAGTATCATTTAAGAAGCACTTGGATAGGTACATGGATGGTCGGAGTTTAAAGGGATATGGGCTAACGCAGGAAATCAGGACCAGCTGGGTTGGCACCGTGGTCAGCATGGACTGGTTGGGCCGAAGGGCCTGTATCCGTGCTATCTTACTCTATGACTGTATCTCCGCGGAAAACTTCAATGTATTACTGCACAGAATTACAAGGGACACCGACTCACACGGAAGTATGTTTAAGATGGTCCCCGTGTATTTTCTACAAGCACCGAATCATATGAAGACACTGACCTTTCTCAGTCCAAATGAGTCGAGCTGTAAGAAGGGCGATGGCTATACCAGACAGTCTCAGAACAGTCACTACTATAGGCGTCACATTCATATTCCAGGCCGCTTTTTCCTGGATTCTGCCTGAAGTAACATTTGAAGCCGTTCGTTGTATATCTAAAACCAAAAATGCTGTAGCAAAACTATCCCAGTCGTATGATGCGCAGTGCTGGAGAGGGTGCAGATGTTACGGGGACTGGAATTCTGGTCGCCTCATTATAGAAAGGATGGGGAAGCTTTAGAGAGGGTGCAGAGGAGATTTACCAGGTTGTTGCCTGGATTGGAGAGCATGTCTTATGAGGATAGGTTGAGTGAGCTCGGGCTTTTCTCTTTGGAGAGAAGGAGGATGAGAGGTGATTTGATAGAGGTGTACAAGATGATAAGAGGCACAGATCGAGTGGACAGTCAGAGACTTTTTCCCAGGGCGACAATGGCTAACACGAGGGGACATAATTTTAAGGTGATTGGAAGAAGGTATAAGGGGGATGTCAGGGGTAAGTTTTTTTTTACACAGAGAGTGGTGGGTGTGTGGAACGCACTGCCTGCAGAGGTTGTGGGGCAGATACATTAGGGACATTTAAGAGATTCTTAGATAGGCACATGAATGACAGAAAAATAGGGGGCTATGTGGGAAGGAAGGGTTAGATAGATCTTAGAGCAGGATAAAATGTCGGCACAACATTGTGGGCCGAAGGGCCTGTACTGTGCTGTAGTGTTCTATGTTCTATGGAGGGCTTGAGTTATAAGGAGAAACTGGATAGGCTGGGACTGTTTTCCCTGGAGCGTCAGAGGCTGAGGGGTTTATAAAATCACCAGGCGCGTAGATAAGGCGAATGGTCACAGGGTAGGAGAAAGTAAAACTAAAGGGCATAGCTTTAAAGTGAGGGGCGGTGGGACTTAAAGGGGACTGTGTTTCCGCTACCATGCTCCATTTCAACTCAATTCCAACTTCAACTCAATTCAAGTTCAACTTAATGAAAGCAATTTTTCAGGGAGGTGGTCATTTCCTCATTGTAGCCGAATGGTCAGAATTAAGCTGAGTACGGAAATGGAAGTTACAGAGTCATATATCCTGGAAACTACGCCTTCGGGCAAGAAGGTACAAAGTGCACTAACCTCCTCACTTTCCCATCAGTTCCCCCAGATTCCGCCACTTACGGACACAAAAGGCGCAATTTATAAGGCAAATTAACCTACGCTTGGATGCGGAAGGACACCCGGCGGACACACACAGCACCTGAGGTCAGGATTGAACCCGGGTCGCTGGAACTGTGAGGCAGCAGCTCTACCAGTCGCGCACACAAAACATCTACATTCATGGATTCGTAGAGCGAATGCCGACCATCAAGTACCTATCTATACTCAACCCATTTACCAGCTCTTGCTATGTAACATTCTATGCATTGGCGATTCAAAGTATGTCTTAAATGTTGTACTTAATTAAATTATTTAATTTAATTTAAGTTAAATCTGCCTTCATCAATCACTCAGGTTCTCCTCTTCAAGGGAAGGTCCGTCGCTTCTAATAAGTGGAAGTCGGGATCATGTAAGTGGAGAATTTTAAAAAAGCGTGTGTTATAAGCGTTTAAGTTTTTCACTGACGCTTCACCTCCAGTTTGGCGTCGTTTCCGTGTCCCTGCCCTGCAGTCATTAGATCTATGTGGCAATAATAGACGTCCGAGTCTTTCTCAATCAGGTCGATGATATTAACGAATATTCTATTGTTGGCAAATGATTCTGCGTCTGATCTCTTCACCCGACCTTCATAGAAAGGGCTGTTGTGCAGTTTGTGCACTCTGGTGTTCCGCGTATCCAATGAGCTGAACCTATCAGCGGCAGTGCTACATTGGAACTCACGGCACAGCTCAGGGTCTCCGACTCCCCCGCCGCTGCTGTGATAGAGGGAGGGGACTGGTAAACTAAGACATTCATCTCTCCACCTAGGGAAAGGGAAAAAAGATTAACGTTTAGCCGAGTAGGTGGGTCCCAACCTGCCTAAGGCTGGCCGAGGTTCTTGCCACAACACAGTGAATGCAGTGTCAATGATGGTCCATTGATAGGACTCAATGGATATCGAATCCCTCCGACCTCCATTTGTCTTCATACAGTCATACAACAGAGAAACAGGCCCATCGGCCCATCATGTCCATACCGACCATCAAATACAAATCTATACTCAGCCCACTTATCAGCTCTTGGTATATAACCTCCTACGCATTGGCGATTTAAGTGTTGTGCGAGTCTCCGCCTTCATCAACCAGAAGTCTCAGCTCTTCAATGGAAGGGAAAGTTCATAGTTTAAATAAAAATAATAATTATAATGAACCTTCACTACTGTCTCCCAGACTTCCATTCCACCTGGTTATATATTAGCTTGGCTTGAGTTCTTTCAGTATTTATGTGCTTCAGATTCCAGCTCATACAGTCTCCTGGTTAGTATATATTAGGCACTGATCTTCATGTAACTGCAATGCAATCATTCAATATGCTTGAGACAGCGAGAAGGTGAGGGCATCGGCGTGGGGTCGGTGGCACAGAGAGAGAGAGAGACAGAGAGACAGAGAGAGAGAGACAGGGAGATAGAGACAGAGAGAGACAGAGAGAGACAGAGAGAGTCTAGTATCGCCGTAGCGAGAAAATATTGGAAGCAACTGCATTCAGTGTGGACTGGAGTCGAGGAGCGGAGTAAGACCGGCAAAAACGAAATGTTGGAGATGGTCCACCGAATAGAGGCGCAATGAGCTCAACTTAGAGGGGAGAGAAAGCTGGCAGAAGAGAAAGAAATGACGACGGAAAGGACCATCAGAAAGGCTGCTTAGAAATGTGACATCTGCGGGAAATAAGATGCGATTATTAATTTATTAACAAGTGATACTCGATTGTAAATGCTTTAATTTGGATAAAAGTAACGTGGATTATTTAATGTGCATCAGGAAGGCTAACTGTATCGTCAGGGATGCCTGCCACCGCGGCCATTCCCTTTCCTCTCTTCTACCTTCTGGGAGGAGATACAGGAGCTTGCAAGCCCGGACATCCAGACTCAAGAACAGCTTCTTCCCCACTGCTGTCAGACTCCTGAACCATTCACCTCCTTCACATCCCCTTCCCGGTGGTGCTGCCACGTTGTCGAACCTTTACCTCTTCTGTTATTGTCACTTTAGCGTTTCTTTTTGCACTCTCTCAGTTTGCATTACTGTACTTTGCACCATTCCGTTGTTTCTGCGTTCGTCGCTGTATTTATTACTATCATGGATAATGTTTACTCTGTGAGCTTCACGCAAGCAAGGAACTTCATTGGTGCATAGAGCAATAAACTAATCTGAACCTGAAAATGACAATCAAAACTAAAACTGCAGATGCTGGAATTCTGAAATAAGAATAGAAAATACAATGTTTCTGGTATTCCCCTGTTTCGTGTGAGAAGAGTATCCAGATACAATGTGCCATATTTTATAGATTATCTAGATAACAAAGTGGTGTGGGGGTGAGGATACGTTTTGTGAGAAAATTTGGAGGACATATCAATGCAAAGGCTCGTATGTTGGGGACGCTGAGTTCCGTTCACAATTCCTGTAGGAGTAAGTAGCCCCTGCCCGTGTGTAGAATGTCCCGGGCAAGATCCACGCTTAGCTTGACAAGTCCCACCTAACATGCACGCCACATAATTGATAACGGGGTCCTCAAGTCAGGGATAATTTTTTTTTAGAAATCCTTCCAGCTGATTAATTAAAAATCCTTCCACTTTCGATTAAAGTTACAGCGCCCCGTTAAAACGCGTGAATCTCTATTAAAACACGGTCCAAAACAGCTTAATCAGCCGAACGGACATGCCTTGAAAGTATTAATGGGCTGGATTATGAATACACATTAAACACGTCGGGTCTTTTTTCGTTGGTTTAGAAAAATGAGAGGTGGTCTTGTTGAAGCATGAAAGCTTCTGGGGGCTTGAAATCAAACGCGGCCGATCTTCCAGTGGGTTACAGCGGGAAATTAGCACAAACACACAGTCTGGGACATAATGTTGAGGGCAGCGTAGGGTGTTTACTGAGAGCCGTGATGCTGCTGCTGTCTCGCTGTTGGTGAGACAACATCCAGTGTGTGTGTGTGTGTGTGTGTGTGTGTGTGTGTGTGTGTGTGTGTGTGTGTGTGTGTGTGTGTGTGTCTGTCTGTCTGTCTGTCTGTCTGTGTGTCTGTCTGTGTGTGTGTGTATGTGTTTGTGTGTGCATGTGTCTGTGTGCGTGTATGTGTGCGTGCGTATGTGCGTGTCTGTGTGTGTGTATGTGTGTGTGTGTGTGTGTGTGTGTGTGTGTGTGTGTGTGTGTGTGTGTGTGTGTGTGTGTGTGTGTGTGTAATTCATTCAAGTAATAAATCAACCAGAAGGTTTCTACAAATAAAGCGTTAAATTGATGCCATTCTCCTGTCTGAATATATTAACTATGATGGGGAAAGGTAATCAATATACTCACCTGCGCAGGTTGCCAATAAAATCAGTTGTCTTAAGATGACCCGTTGGATGACCGACATCTTGTGTGCATGCGTGAAGGAGCTGAAGACAATGAGCAAAAGGTCGAGCGAGTTCAGCGAACTATTTCACAGCAACCCACGCCAAGTGTGCATGGAATTATTTGCGGTTTCCGCGCTGGCCTCGGAAGCACAGACTTTAATGTTGGACAGAAATTAAGATGATAGTCTTTATAATTTATCTTTCTTTAACATCAGTTACGCTTCTTATTTTTAAATATGGGCTGTCCGCCCTGTAAAACCAGTCTATAAAGGTTAGTACACTCAAAGGGCCAACTTTCTAGATTGATTGGTCCTCGGTTCTCTTTTTAATATGGACACTGGCTCCCCAAACTGTATCTTGCACAGACAAAGCAGGCCATGGGACCAAAAACGTTCAGCCAACGTTTCATTCCGTGAATTCAGTATCAGTCTGACTTACTCGAGAAACCAGGGACTGCAGATGCTGGGATCTCGATGAAAAACACGATGATGCCGGAGGAACTCAGCAGGCCAGGCAGCATCCGTGGAGAAAAGCAGGCGGTCAACGTTTTGGGTCAGGACCCTTCTTCAGGACTGAAGAAAGGAAAAAGGGAAGCCCGATATATAGGAGGGGAAAGCAGAGCAGTGATAAGTGGACAAAAGAGGGGAGATGGGGTGGGCACAGGGTGGTGATAGGTAGATGCAGGTAAGAGATATTGAGAGGCAGGTGCGGGGGAGGAGGGGAGAGCAGATCCACAGGGGAATGGGTCAAAGGGAAGGAGAGAGGGAAAAAAGGGGGTAGGAAAAAGAGAGAGAGGCTGGGAAAGGGAAGAAGAGAAGCATGGTGGGTGGGGGTGGGGAAGGGGGGGTGGGGATTACCTAAAGTGGGAGAATTCAATGTTCATGCCGTTAGGCAGCAAGGTTCCAAGACGGAAAATGAGGTGCTGTTCCTCCAGTTTAGGCTTGGAATTCTCCTGGCAGTGGAGGAGGCCGAGGACTGACATATCAGTGATAGTGTGGGAGGGGGAGTTGAAGTGACTGGCAACGGGGAGATGCAGGTCGCGGTTACGGACGGAGCGCAGGTGTTCTGTGAAACGGTCATCTAGTCCGCGTTTGGTCTCACCAATGTAGAGGAGGCCACACTTGGAGCACCGAATGCGGTCGATGATATTAAGGGAGGCGCAGGTGAATCTCTGTCTCACCTGAAAGGACTGTTTGGGTCCCTGGATGGAGGTGATGGGGATGGTGTAGGGGCAGGTGTTGCACCTATGGCGGGGGCAGCGGAAATTTCTGAGGGTGGTAGCGGGATGGGTGGGGGGGGGGGGGAGGAGTGAACTAGGGAGTCACAGAGAGATCGGTCCCTGCGAAAGGCAGAAAGGGGTGGGGGGGAAGATATGCTTGGTGGTGGGGTCCTGTTGGAGATGGCGGAAGTGGTGGACAATGATGTGTTGGATACGTAGGCTGGTGGGATGAAGTGTGAGGACAAGGGGGCCCCTATCCCTGTTGGATCTCGGAGGGATGGGGTGAGAGCGGAGGTGCGGGGAATGGCAGAGATGTGGGTGCGAGCTCTCTCGACCACAGTCGGGGGGAAGCCCCGGTTAGAAAAGGAGTTGGACATCTCAGATGTCCTGGAGTGGAAAGTCTCAGCGTGGAAGCAGATGCGGCGGAGGCGGAGAAATTGAGAAAAATGGGCAGTGTCCTTGCAAGAGACAGGGTGGGAGGAACTGTAATGGACATAGCTGTGGGCGTCAGTGGGTTTGTAGAAGATGTCGGTGGATAAGGAATCTCCTGAGATGGAGACAGAAAGATCGAGGAAGGAGAGAGAGGTGTCAGAGACAGTCCAAGTGAATTGGAGAGCGGGGTGAAAATTTGTGGTGAAATTTATGTAACTGTCCAGTTCCGAACGGGTACAAGAGGTGGCACCAATGCAGTCGTCGATATAGCGGAGAAAGGGTTGAGGAATGGGGCCAGAGCAGGCTTGGAATAGAGACTGTTCAACGTAGCCAACGAAGAGACAGGCATAGCTGGGGCCCATGTAAGTGCCCATGACTACGCCCTTGGTCTGCAGAAAGTGAGAGGAATTGGAAGTGAAGTGTTTAGGATGAGGACAAGTTCAGCCAGGCAGAGGATAGTGTTAGTGGAAGGGAACTGGTTCTGACTCTGGTCAGGAAAGAAGCGGAGGGTGATGAGGCTATCATGATGGGGAAAGGAGGTATATAGGGACTGGACGCCCATGGTGATGAGGTTGTGCGTGCCAGAGAAATTAAAGCTATTGGAAGAGTTGGAGAGTGTGTGATGTGTCATGGACGTAGGTGGGAAGGGATTGGACCGGATAGGATATTGTCCAGGTACAAGGATAACTGACTTACGGTCACTAGCTGGAGAAAGCTGGGTCACGTCAATAACGTGGTGGGGCAGCATCTGGTCATTTCATTTGACAGCAAGGGACGGATGGAATCATGGTTAGACGGACTTGGTTCCAAGACTGGGAGGGGTCCTGACGAAAGGTCTCGAGCAGAGACGTCGACTGTCCATTTCCCTCCACAGATGCTGCCTGACCCGCTGAGTTCCTCCAGCATTGTCTATGTTGCTCCAGATTTCCGGCATCTGCAGTCTCTCTTGAGACTCTATATAAAACCAACCATGCAAAGTTGAAAATTAAGACGGAGCCAGAGCTGGAATCTACGTATCTCAGCAAACATTGTCTGGGAATGAGAAGCAGTTATGTTTAGGATTTATGTTCTTGGGGGGGGGGGGGCAGTTTGTTGTGTGAAATGGTTCTTTTCGGCCTTAAGGATCAAGGACTCTGGACACGAGCTTTGGATATCAAAACTAGTTTAATCACAAAGGCAAACGTGGGGACAGAATGGATGGGAACAGAGACACACTCACATACATGCAGGAGACTGCGAACATGCGAGGGGGCATCGCAACTAGGCTAAGATACACACACACATACACACACACACACACACACACACACACACACACACACTGATACACACAAGCACAATAACAATGTACAACTTCAGGATATAATACTTCAATGCTTGACCCACACACTAGCATTGGCTCTAAGTCTTCCTGGAATCTGAGTGAAACGCCCTCAAACCACATGGTGATGCACTCTTCCTGGTGATCTCTGCAGCATTGTCTCACTACTCCTGGGGTCATCAAAGAGGAAGGGCTAGGGGATTGCAGCCCTTTTTATGGTGCTGGGAGGCTGGGTGCAGCCTCACTGAGTGATTTAAACGAGCCAGTGGTACGGGGGTCAAAGACAAAGGTGCCTGCCACAGCCAATGGTCAAGCAAGTTCAGAGACAAACGGTATCTCACACCTGAGGGATGGGTGGAACCGCACCTTGATTGACAGTGGTATAACTTCCGATCCAAGGAGCAATGCTGTCCTCTGACCAGCAGGGGTGAGTGCCGTTACTGTCATGTGACAGCCATGTGGATTTCTCACAACAGGGTGGCAGGTGAAAAGGACCTGGTGTGAGCAGAACTTTGAATGAGGTGGGATTTATGGGCGATGAAAAGCCAGGCAGGACACGACTGAAGCAAACGAATCTAAAGGAAGGTGCAGGTGAATCTCTGTCTCACCTGCCTATCTATTATTACCATGTGTACTGTTTACTCTGTAAGCTTCACACCAGCAAGGCAGTGCATCGTACCCGGGTGTATAGGACAATAAACTAACCTGAATCTGAATCCTTCTGAAATGCGGCTGTTGTCTTTACGCGACTGAGCTCACATTAATTAAGAGCACATACTGCGGCATTATCCAAGGTGGCCGCTGCTTGCAAACTGCGTCACCGTGCATTTATGTGTCCGCAAAGGATGAAAGTTCTGTCAGCGAACTAAACGCACCAAACCATCCGAATAAAATTGTTCAGGATGTATTTTGGGGGCTGTGTTTCATTTTGTTGCTGTTCGACTGAAACAAGATGAGTTTCTAAGTTAATGGTTTCACACAACCATTTCTTCCACTTTCCCTATGATATATTCGTCCCATCGAGTGTCGGGTCTCTGAGAAATACCTCCCCACCCCCGAAACGTAAGTCCTGTATCTTATTCCCTTGTGCACTGTATTTCCAACAGTTTATTTAGTTTAGATTTTAATTTTAGATTTGCAGCATCTGGAGCTTTTTATTTGCCCCGGCTTGTAACCTAATCTCTCACAACATACCTATCAACTACCTGCCTGCTTCTCCTACCCCTCACCCACCTCCTCCCTCTCACCTACTAAGGACAGTTAACCTACCGTCGTTGGGACGTGGGAGGAAACTGGAGCACCTGGGGTGGGGCGGGGGTTTGGAGGGGGGGGCGACACGCGTGGTCACTGGGAGGTGAGGATCGAACCCGGGTCGCTGGCACTAAAAAGCAGCAGCTCTACCCGCTGCGCCACCGTGTCTGGAGCACTCAGAGGGAAGCCATTCGGCCCCCCTTGTCCATGCAAGTCCACGGAAATGTTGTCCAGGCTGACCCCTGTTTCTCGCCCTGTCCATATCCCTAAGGGTACCATTCATAGTATCATAGAAACATACCGCACGGAAATGAACCCCTCCAGCCAACCTCATCCTTGCCTATCTACACTGATCCCATTTGTCTGCATTAGCCCCGATTCCTATCCATGTACCTGTCCAAACGCCTTTTAAACATTGTAATTGTATCTACCTTCATCACCTCCTCTAACAGCTTGTTCCAGATACCCACAACCCTTACCCCTCAGTGAAAAATTTGCCCCTCAGATCTCCTTTAAATTTCTCCCCTCTCATCTTAACACTGTGCCCTCTAGTTCTAGACTCCCCTGCCCTGGGAAAAAAGTCTCTTTTGATCCTATCTATGACCCTCATGATTTTGTGAACCTCTCTAAGGTCACCCCTCAGCCTCCAATGTTCCAGTGAGAATAAACCCAGCCCATCCAATCTCTCCTTATTTCTACAACCCTCCAGTCCAGCGAGCCGGATTCAATTCCAGCCGCTTTCTGTGAGGTTTTTGTATGTTCTCCCCGTGTCTGCGTGCGTTTCCTCTGGGTGTTCTGGTTTCCTCCCACATTCTAAAGATGTACGGGTTAGGAAGTTGTGGACATGCTATGTTGGCGCCGGAAGCGTGGCGACACTTGCGGGCTGCCCCCAGAACACTCTACGCAAAAGATGCATTTCACTGTGTGTCTTGATGTACATGTGACAGATAAAGAAATTTTACCTTATCCTTATGGCAAACAGAATCGGAATCAGGTTTATTATCACTGACTTATATGTCAAGAAATTTGTTGTTTTGTGGCAACAGTACAGTGCAAGGACATAAAAATTACTATAAATTACAAAATAAATAAACAGTGCAAATAAAAAGGAACAACAAAGGGAACCATGTGCAATACTCAGTACACATGTGCCGTACAACCAATATTTTGTACAATTGCAAAGTGACAATGCCCTTTACATTCAATGCCTCCACCTTTCAAGGTAAGAATACCAAATGCCATTTCATTACCCCATCCGCCAGTGTCACCGATTTCGATGAGCTATGGACCTGCACCCCAAGTTCTCTCTGTACATCAAAGCCCTAAGGTCCCTGCCTATGTATCCTAGCAGAATTTGACCCCCCAAAGTGCATTACTTCACACTTGCCTGGGTTAGATTCCATCTGCCACCACTCTGCCCAACTTTCCAGCTGATCCATGTGACACTGTATCCATAGACAACGTTCTTTGCTATCTATGACTCCACCAGTTCTTGGAAACTTACTAATCATACCACCTACATTCTCTTCCAAAACATGTGTATAAAGGTCCCGGCCAAGTTCTTCATCCAACTACTTATTAAATGAGCCAAGGGTGACTGCCTCTAGCACCTTCTCATGCGGCAGATTCTAGAGACCCTCTGGGTGGAAACAATTTCCTGAATGCCTCTTTAACCTGTATACCAGTATCACTAAATATATGTCCCATGGTTATTTATTTTCCTACTCAGGGAATGGGACTCCCCCACTTAAGCACATGGATTTAACTTATAGCATGGAAGACCCACTGAATCCACACCAAGCCATCAAGTACCCATTTACCCTAATCCTATTTTATTGCCCCTACCTTTCACACATCACTCATCTACTCACTGAGGAAAATTAGAAGTCCAATCCTCTCATGGCTTCATACCCCTCAATTAAGTATTCCTTCAAATGTCTTTGAAAACAAAAACAATCCCAGCCTGGTCAACCTTCCATCACAGTTAAAATTCTCCAGTCCTGTCAATCCTCCTCTGCAGCCCTTCTTTCTCCGTTACATTGCCTGTAAGAAGCTGATCAGAATTTAAGAGCAGTACCTAGCTGCAACCCAACTTGTGTTGAAACTCTGCATCCTCGATCTTATCCCTAACACATTGGCTAACACTATTAACTTTCCTGCTCTGGGGAGTGTTAGAATTTCAATGGATATCTGTGAAAACCTGGGAATCTGAGACCTCTGATAGGTGTCCTTGCAAAACTGATGGGGGGGAAATTGGAACATGGAATCCAGTTGGACTTCAGGGCAGGTTTAACTGGAAACCGGACTTTGCATCAAATAGGATTCAGTTTTGAATCTAACTGTACATATTTATAGATGTCGATTTCAACCTCCTACCTGGATGTAACACATATGCTTCTGACTTTATAAAGGAGAAAGGTCTCCTGACTACAGGGGTTTTCAGAAGTGTTTGAAAAGTCCCACAGGAAAATCGAGGCCCATGAATAGAAATGTCCAAGGCCACAGACTGCAGGATGGCAGACCACGTTCCCCAGGCAGTTAGTGCCAGGAGACAGGGATACATGAATCTGGATCAGAAGCAGAGCATTTTGCCCTTCAAACCACCAAAGACATTTAAGAAGATGATGGTTGATGTGATTGTAACTTCTATTCCTCATCCCCATCCTTCCCCAATAACCTTTCACCTCCTTATTTTCTACCAAGCATCTATCTATCATTGTCTTAAAAATATTCAAAGACTCTGTTTCTACTGCCTTTTGAAACTCATGACCTCTAAAAGAAAACAAAACACTTTTCTCTCTTAGCCGGGTGACCTCTTAGTTTTAAACAATGACCACCCACTTCGAGATTCTCCCACATCCACCTTGTGAAGAATCCTCCACTCTATAATATATTTAGATCAAGGCTACTCTGAGGATACCACAGCTACATTTGATATTTATTCATGAGCATAGATATGGGGTCATTTTTCAGATGACTCCACACTTGCCGGGAGACTAGTGAAAAAGTGCAAGAGATGGGAAAAGGCTGGCAGAAAGCTCAGACAAGTGACAGTAAGAAGTGATTGCAGAGAACTGTGAAGCGGGCCTATGAAGCTGGTGTATTAATTAGCTATGGTAAATTGCTGCTGGTGTGTGGATGAGTGATGGAATCCTCGGGAGTTGATGGGAACACAGGGGGGATAAAATAGGATTTGTGTAAATGAGTGCTTGTTTGTCGGTGTGGACTCGATGTGGTGAAGGAGCTGTTCCTGTGTGATATAATTATGATTCTAAAATGTTATAATTCAAATAATGTTAAACTGCTTAGAGAGGAAACCCTTTTGCAAAACTTCCTTAAGTATTTTTCTCCCTAATTAGTCCCAAAGTGGACCACAATTTCAAGCTACTTCCCCACCCGAGCACCATCCCCGATTTCCTAAATATTTCCTTGTCATTCCATTACATCCATATTGGAACCCAAGAGGCGATGCACTGCATTCTCGTTCAGGGTTTCAGAAGCAACCGTTAAGTTGGTCAACTGTGGAATGCCTCATGACTGCTATATTTCCTGTAACCCTCCATCTTAAAAGCCTTTTACTGTCAATAAAAAGCAGCACTGAATGTGGTAAACCCGGCCCAGTCCGTCACAGCCTCGCCACTTCCTCCCATCCAGTCCAGCTTCATGCTGCATTGCTTCAGGAAGGCTGACAGTATCGTCAAGGATGCCTGCCACCCTGTCCATCCCCTTTTCTCCCCTCTACCTTCTGGGAGAAGATACAGGAGCTTGAAAGACCAGATGTCCATACTCAAGAACAGCTTCTCCCCCACTGCCATCAGACTCCTGAACCAATCCCCTCTTTCACATTCCCTTCCTGGTGGTGCTCCCACATTCTCCAAGCCTCAATTCTACCTCTTCCGTTACTGTCACTTTAGCATTTCCTTTTGCACTGCCTCAGTGTGCACTACCATATTTTGCACCATTCTGCTGTTCTTGCGCTTGTCACTGTATTTACTGTTGTATTTACTATTACCATGTGTACTGTTTACTCTGTGAGCTTCACACGAGCAAGGCATTGCTTTGCACCCTGGTGTATATGACAATAAACTAACCTGAATCTGAATCTGAATCCTTCTGAAGTTCAGCTGCCCTCCGAAATTCATCTCATTTCCTTCAAGATGGCGTGCGAGCTGTGATTATACCCAATGGTTCACCACTGAGCTAACCCCAGTGTCATTGCCATCACGCGATGGGCCATTCAGCCCATCGAGTCTGCTCTGCCAGTCAATCATGGCTGATTTTTTTCAACCCCATTCTCCCCGTAACCCCTAACCCCCTCACCAATCAAGAACCCATCAATATCTGCCTTAAATACACCCAATGACTTGGCCTCCACAGCCCTCTGTGGCAACGATTTCCACAGATTCACCGCCCTCTGGCTGAAGGAATTCCTCATCTCAGTCTTAAAGGGACCTCCCTTTATTCTGAGGCTGTGCCCTCAGATCCTAGACTCTCCCACTAGTGGAAACATCCTCTCCATGTCCACTCTACCCAGGCCTACTCAGTCACTCCTGCCACAGTCTTGCACTTTGTCCCCCACAAGCTCATCACAGGACTACGTTCAATCGATGTCACCTCCACTCCACAACCAGCGTCACCCCAATATCACTCACTGGGCTGCAATACACAGCCAGCACTGGCATGTTTGCAAAGTCAGAGGCACCATTCACCGAAGCAAATCAGAAACCAGACCTTACACACAACAGTCAAAACACAGGGCTTCTCTTCCCTTAATTCACAACATAAAGGTTCAAATAGGGCCCTGGAAAATCGAGAATTCCAGAGCTTTACCATCTCCTGGTGAAAGAGCTTCTTCTAATCTCTGTCCTAATTGACTGACACCTTATTTTGAGAATGGGACCTGGAGTCATAGAGTGACACAGCACGGAAGCAGGCCCTTCCATGCCAGCAGAGGTGCCTTCCGAGGTTGGTTCCATATGCCTGCATTTGGCCCATATCCCATGAAACCTTTGCTATCCATGTACCTGTCTAAGCGTTGTAATTGTACCTGTCTCTACCACTTCCTCTGGCAGCTCACTCTGTATACCCACCCAACGTTGTGTTAAAAATTCCCCATTAAATCGTTCCCCTCTCACCTTCTCACCTTAGATCCATGTCCTCTAGCTTTAGACTCCCCTACCCTGGGCAAAAGATCGTGACTTTCCACCTTATCTACTGTATGCCCCCTCGTGATTTTATAAACCTCCATAAGGTCACCACTCAGCCTCCTTTGCTCCAGGCAAAACAGAATTTCAGTTCAACAGATGCATCAATTCCACATCTACTTTGTCAAACCCCATAGGACTTTTCAATGGGTCTCCTCTCATTCTTCTCAACTCAAGCCAGTCTCTCCTCATTGCACAAACCTGCCTTCCCAGGAAGTAACCTGTGAATCTTCACTCTTCACTCACAACCATCTTGTTTAGTAGGGAAACCTGAATACAGCATCCCAGAACCGTTCACCTTGAAATTATTAATTATCACACTCCGCTGGGAAAAAAAAAGCCAGGCGATGCAATCCAATGTCTGGAAAATCTGGACGAAGTATGGCCACTGATCTTTGGATAGCTCACCGTCACCACCTCCTGGTTGGGAGTGGCACTGCAACGCTGCGGAAGCATCCTTACTCATGGCACAAAGTGGGTGTAAACAGAAGGGATTTTCCTCTCAGGTTTTCCTGGTCTGCCCGTAGTGTGAGGAACCCAAATACAGAAGCCAAGAAGAACAGCTCCTCTCGTTCCGCTTGGGTAGGCCACATTCATTGGGATTCATTGGGTATGAATAATGAATTTACCAATTTCAGGTAACCCACTGCCCCTGCGTCCTCCTTCCACACTCATCAGTCCACCGAGGGTCCCCACCCACTCCATCAGCCCATCACCCACACACTCCTCCCACTGGGTCCCCCTGCCCCCACTGTTCCCATCTGCCCTCCCCACCTCCCTCCCTTGATCCCACTCTCCACCTTCCTCTCCCGTCAGATTCCATCTGCAGCCCTCCGTCACCCCCACCTGTCACCTCCCGGCCTCTTGTTGCTATTCCCGCTCTCCCCCCCCCCCCCCCCCCCCGTCTGCCTATCCCCCCACCTCCTCACCTGGATCCACCTATCAACTGCCAGCTCTTGCCCCTCCCCTTCCCTCCACTTCTTACTGGCTACTTCCCCTCTACCCTTCCAGTCCAGATGAAGGGTCTCGACCTGAAACGTCGACTGTCCATTTCCCTCCACAGATGCTGCCCGACCCGCTGAGTTCCTCCAGCATCTTGCTTGTTGCCCCAGAGTCTCTCTCCCTCGGTTCACCTTTTTCATCCCTCCCCCCTTGTTACCAAGACCCTCCACCACCTGGATCCACCTGCCCATCATCCCCCACCTCACCCTGATCCACCGATCACCTGCCAGCCCCTGCCTCATCCCTCCCTCTCACCTCTTTATACTGGCTACCTCCCCTCAACTCTTAGTCCTCGACCCGAAACATTGAGCGTCCCTCTGCCACCAAAGGTGCTGCCTGACCCGCTGAGTTCTTCCAGCAGTTTGTTTTTGATGCTGATGCCTAGTTTTTCTCCCTCCTCAGATGCTGCCTGACCTATTGAGTAGTTCAAGCAGTTTCTGTTTCTATTTCAGCTTTACAGCATCTGCAGTTTTTTTGCTTCTCGTTTCTAACCCACCAACCCTGACCTCTGCCCCTCAGGTCCACCCAGTAACCCTATTCTCACATTTACTAATGAGATGCCACCCTCCCAGATGAGTCCCCCTGAAAAAAAGTGCTGACATGTCTGTAAGAACGGAGTCGGAATGAGGCAAGGGATTGGGAACATGGAACAGACGGAATCGGGCCTGCCTGACGATCATCATGACAACGTTGGACATTCCAGACAATAAGCTCGACTTTGACTTTGACATTTGGACAGGTCAAAGTCAAGTTTATTGTCACAGGCACAAGTCCATGTCTTCACAGGTGCAATGAAAAACTTACTTGCAGCAGCATCACAGGCACATAGCATCAGATAAGCAGCATTCACAAGAAAAACATCAATTAAACATAAATTACACGCAATTTTTACAAGAGAGAACACAATTAGAACAAAATTCATTTTAGTGCAAAGTGATCAAAGTGGTCATAGTGTTGCTGAACTGTAGTGATTAGCGTTGTGCTGGTTGGTACATGGATAGGAAAGGTTTAGAGGGATATGGGCCAAACACGAGCAAATGGGACCAGCTTAGAAAGGAACCTTGTTCGGCATGGACCAGTTGGGCCTGTGTACATGCTGTATTTCTCAATGCCTATTCACCAGTGGCATTTTACCTGGGCAAAGGGCACCCATACCATTTGGCATAAGGCTATGAGGGCTTCACCAGCCCCTGGCCTCCAACCCACAGCACTTTGGACACTGGCTGGGAGCCAGGAGGCTGTGAAAATCCTTTGGCCCAGGGAACTTTCCCAGACCAACAAAGCACAAAGTGCCAAGAGAGATTACTGGGGTGGGGGCAGGGGCGGGGTGGGGGAGATGGGTTGTGCCCTCTCTGGGACTGAGCCCTGATGAAGATGAGACCAAGAGGGAGGCTGGAAACGCAAACCTCAGCGCTGATACCAGGAACCTCACAGCACAACACCGCCGGGAGCAGTCATTCGTCCCCTCAAACGTTTCACTTCTGAGATGTGCTGAGCACATTTCTGAGCCAATGGCACACAGACGTAAAGTGTAACAAAGTTTAAAGATGCTGGTTACAAGCAAACAGATTCATAAATGCTGATTCCTCAGTGCTTTAGGAAACTGTGACACAGTCTCTGGGACCGGGTGGGGCAGTGGGTCACACACTGTCCTCTCCCCCTCTGGGACTGGGTGAGGCAGTGGGTCACACACTGTCCTCTCCCCCTTTGGGACCGGGTGGGGCAGTGGGTCACACACTGTCCTTTCCCTCTCCTTTAGTATTACTCTGTCTGACCACTTCTCCACACTCAGAGTTAATAAGAAACTTATGATTAATGCTTATATCCCCACAATTCCCACATAGAAACTAAAGCAGGGACTTTCTTTTTGACAATTCCGCCTTTTTCTGGGATCCCGGGTTAGTAAGTGTGGGTGACCAGAACTTCCGGTTAGATGTCATCTTTGCTCTTTTGTGACCTCAGTGGTAAAGGAGGATCCCACCAGTGGGAATCTCAGCTGAAATGCTGTAACGATATTGCACACAAGAAGGAATATAAACCGTGAGACGTGAATAGAGTCATTCGTGGGGGAGCTTTGTTTTGAAGAGGCTGGGAACTGGGTTTTCTCATGCAGCCTGAAGGTGCGGTCAAGGCCAAGGTCAAATACAAGAGACTGCGGATGCTGGAAGCCGGAGCAACACACAATCTGCTGGAGGAACTCAGCGGGTTGAGCAGCATCTGTTGGGGAAGGGGTGTGGGGATGGGAAGGAATATTCAACGTTTCAGGTTGAAACCCTGCATCAGGACTGAGGGTGGAGAGTGAAGATAGCTGGTATAAAGTGGAGGAGGGGTTAAGGGTGAGACAGGGGCCAGGAGGCGATCCGTAGACCAGGGAGGGGTGACGGGCAGATGGATCCTGCAGCACGAGGGGTGGAGTTGGGAGAAGCAGAAGTCCCAAGATCGGGAGGAAATGCAAGAGAGGGCTCCATCAGCTGCAGTGAAAGGGAAGTAACATTTCTGGAAAAAGGAGGGCTTTTCAGAAGTCCTGGAACAGAAAGGCTCATCCTGAGAGCAGACGCGGCAGAGACGGGAGAAACTGGGAGAAAGGGGACGGTGTCCTTACAAGGGACAGGGTGGGAATGCGTGTAGTCTTGGGAGCTCTGGGAGTCAGTGGGCTTGTAGTAAACATCAGTGGAGAGTTTGTCTCCTGAGATGGTCTGGGTAAGGGAGAAAAGTGTCCAAAATGGTCAAAGTGAACTTGAGGTGGGGGTAGGGTTGACGGGGAGGTGGAGGTTTGTGGTGAAGGTGATAAAATTGATGAATTCTGCACAGGTGAAGGAAGTGGCACCAATTAATTGAATCTTTGCCCCTCTGCCCCCACACTTTCCACCCCACCCCACTCAACCCCCTTCCCCAAGGTCTTGGGATCACCTGGATGTGTGCTGTGCACTTCCTGGTCTCTGCCCCAGGGAGGGGCGTGGGGGTGAAGGGTGGGGGAGGTTTTGTTGTAGGTCCAGTGTCCAGCACTTTCATTGGGTGAGGTGGAGGTGTGATTGTGTTCGGATGTTTGGGGTAAGTTGGGACCTTTGCTGGGATGTTTCTTTTAGAGGGGGGAGGAGACACTGGGGGGGCTTTGCAGCGACAATTAATCAGGGGATGGCACAATGGTGGGGCAAGTACTGGGATAATTCATTGGTGGTTGGCGGGATTATTCATTCATGGTTGGGTCATGGTGGGGACATTGGAGGCCGTTGGACCAATAAGAATACAGAAAATAGGAGAAAGAGTAGGCCACTCGGCCCTTCAAGCATGTCCCGCCATTCAATACTATTGTGGCTGATCTGCCTCAGGCCTCATCCCCTAAGTTCCCTTATCTGTCAAAGAAATATCTTGCTTCTTTTTAAATACCTCCAATGATCCCACCTCCACAACCCCCTGGGGTACAGAATCCCAGAGATTCACCACCCTCTGTGAGAAGAGGTTCCTACACACCTCAGTTTTGAATGACTGTTGTTTCCTCTAGAGCGTCAGAGGCTGAGGGGAGACCTGATGGAAGTTTATAACATTATGAGAGGCAGTCAGAATCTTTCTCCCAGGGTAGAAATGTCAATACCAGAGGACATGAATTTAAGGTGAGAGGGGGAAAGTTCAAAGGAGATGTGCGGAGCACGTTTTTTCACACAGAGAGCAGTGGGTGCCTGGAGTGCACTGCCAGGAGTGGTGGTGGAAGCAGATACGATAGAGGTGTTTAGGAGGCTGTTAGATGCATGAATGTGCAGGGACTGGAGGGATATGGATCATGTGCTGAGCAAGCATGGTAGTGTAGCAGTTAGTGTAACGCTATTACAGTGCCAGCGACCCGGGTTCAATTCAGGATGCTGTCTGTAAGGAGTTTGTACATTCTCCCCGTGTCCGCGTGGGTTTCCTCCGGGTGCTCCGGTTTCCTCCCACGTTCCAAAGACGTACGGGTTAGGAAGTTGTGGGCATGCTGTATTGGCGCCGGAAGCGTGGCGACACTTGCGGGCTGCCCCCAGAACACTCTACACAAAAGATACATTTCACTGTGTGTTTCTATGTACATGTGGTTAATGAAGATATCTTATCTTATTCTATCTTATCTTAGAAGGTATTTAGTTTCATTTGGCTCGTGTGTGGCACAGACGTTGTGGGTTGAAGGGCCTGTTCCTGTTTGATGTTCTACATTCTAAATGATTGCCCCATTATCTTATGACTTAGTCCCATCTTCGAGACTCTCCCAAGAGGAGAGATATGGGGGTGGAGCCTTTGCTGGGACATTGGTAGGGGAAGTCATTGGAAAGTTTTCAGGGTATGATCCCGGTGCTGTCTGTGTGTGGATTTTGCATGTTCTCCCTGTGACCGCGTGGGATCCCCCCGGGTGCTCCAGTTTCCTCCCACATCCCAAAGACGTGCGGGTCGGCGGGTTGAGTGGACATTGTCGACGGCCACGAGTGTGTGGCTGAGTGCTAGAATCTGGGGGGGATTTTGATGGGAATAGCGGGAGAAGAGTGAGGGAAGGGGCTTTCTCGGCGAGCTGCCTTAGACTCACTGGGCTGAAGGGTTTCCTGTGTCATATGGAAAACCTTGGAGTTCAAAACATGGTGCGTAGGGGCCAGACGCTCCCCAGTGGGATTTCCTGTCCATAGCCTCCCATCACTTGCTAACGGTTTGACATCAAACGCGCTTCACGGGAGAACCTCTCAGCTTTCCACAGCTCCAGAACATCCCAAAGCCCCCTGCAGCCGGTGACGGTCCTTATTTTTGTCAACTCCATCTCCTCTATAACACAGGCTGGCAAGATCCAACGAGCAGCAGTGAGTAGCTCTACAGAGTGGAGGGCCAGGGGAGTGCCGCACTGTTGGCCATGGGTCAGTTCGGGAGATCCCTCTGAAGTATCAGCCCTGGGACCCTCTCCGCCAACATGGGAGGCTGAGACAGAGCCCCAGGTCTAATGCCCCATTCAAATGCTGTGCAGTGCTCACTTAGTGGGACCTTGCAGTAAGGTCTCCTAACCCAAAGACCGCGATGACTACACAGGCAGCAAGGGATACGTGCCTCCAAACATCTCTGACCTGACCTGCTGGAAGACCTCCCTACTCTCATTCTCCCTCCTCCCCCTTCCGCTTCACTTTCAAGATCAGATCTGGCTCTCAGTTTCTGGGGACGCGGAAGCTTGGTTTTTTTTTTGCAAACGACCTTGGGAAAGTTCAGAGAAGAACACTTGCCTTCAAAAAGGCAAGTGAGAAAACTGAAGTGTAAGCATCTAGAAGTGACATCAGCAGCAGGAAGTTAAACTATTTCTGTCCAACTCAGTGTTTCCTGAGAGCCATTAAAAGTACAGCCACTCTTTGAAGAGAGAGAGAGCCAAGGAGGGAAAGTTAAGGAAGAGACAGATCGCACAGCTTGTTGATGGATCCTCAAGGTAGGAAAATCCTCTGTGATTGGATTCCTGTTTCTGTCTCCTTAAAGCAAACTCTCTGCCGAAACTCAGGGACTGTCCCATCATTTGCTGGCATTATCTCTGTTAAGGAAGTTCTGGTCACTGGTCTGGGCTGATGACAGTGGTTCTGTTAACAGTGCAGGGTGAAGCATTGCACAGGACTTTTGACTTGCTGATGAAAAGTTGATGAACCAAAACTCTGCGCCTCTCTTAACATACGCCGAGCATTTCACAGATTCATAGAGTTACACAGCATGGAAACAGGCCCTTTGGCCCAACTCGCCCATGCTGACTACGATGACTATCGAAACTAATTGGCCTATATCCCTCTAAACCCTGTCCATGTACCCGCCTAAGAGTCTTTTAAACATTGTAAATGTACCACTTCCTATGGCAGCTCATTCCATATACCCACCACCCGTTTCCCAGCATTTTATTTTATATTTTCAGCATCAGCTGTAGTTTGAAAGACTTTTTCAGTCAGTCCTAACATGGTGTCAGAGCTGATAGGACATAGCAAGTTACCTGAGGCATCTGTGAACTCCCTGTTCTAGAACACAGAACATGGAACACTACAGCACAGTACAGGCCCTTCGGCCCACAATGTTGTGCCAACATTTTATCCTGCTCTAAGATCTATCTAACCCTTCCCTCCCACATAGCCCCATATTTTTCTATCATTCATGTGTCTATCTGTCTCTTAAATATCCCTAATGTATCCGCCCCCACAACCTCTGCCGGCAGTGCGTTCCACGCACCCACCACTCTCTGTGTAAAAAAACTTACACCTGACATCCCCCTTATACCTTCTTCCAATCACTTTAAAATTATGTCCCCTCGTGTTAGCCATTGTCGCCCTGGGAAAAAGTCTCTGACTGTCCACTCGATCTGTGCCCCTTATCATCTTGTACACCTCTATCAAGTCACATCTCATCCTCCTTCTCTCCAAAGAGAAAAGCCCGAGCTCGCTCAACCTATCCTCATAAGACATGCTCTCCAATCCAGGCAACAACCTGGCAAATCTCCTCTGCACCCCCTCTAAAGCTTCCACATCCTTCCTATAATGAGGCGACCAGAACTGAACACAATACTCAAATTCTTTTCAGGAATATTGGCTCAGGTCACCAGGACAGTGATATAATGGCCTGGAATCTTTCACACCCACCTGTGAGGACTATATCCTGTATTTCCTTATGACATAGAAAGAGGCCATTCAGCCCAGTGAGTCTATGCTGGCTACACTACACAATTGCATTACCCCACTAATTTTCCCTGTAATCTATTCTTCCCACATTCCCATCCTTCCTACCACCCTCCTACTCCAGGGGTAATTTGCAACGGCCAATTAACATAGTCACCCCCCCCCCCTGTCTTTGGGGTGTGGGTAAACCGACCCGGTCACAGGGAGAATGTGCAAACTCCACACATAGACAGCGCCGGAGATCGGGATCGAACCTGGGTACCTGGCGCTGTGAAGCAGCGACTCTACCCACTGCGCCATTGTGCTGCTCAGCAAGTCACTCAGTTCAAGCACAGTTCAAAGTGAGCAACAAATGCCAGCTTTGCAGCGGCAGTTATGTCCTAGGACAGAATTTTTTTTAAAAAACCACAATATTAAGACTACCACACCTCCCTCCCACCCCAACCCGATGACAGGACTGTCTCGATGACATGTTCTGGATTTAGTCGACTTTGGCTAAGGCTTTCCAGTCCTATTTAATCTATTTAAGGACCTAGCAAAGAGAATTAGAAATGTAATAGAAAAATATTTACATTGAAAATAAAATGTCCTGTCTACACAGAAATGCATTTTGCCTGCAAATATTTTGCCACATTGTCTAATCTTTTGAAGGACAGGCTGTTGACCGATTACTTTCATTGGACCCAAGTCAATGAAGGCAGCTTTGGAAAGTAAATATAATTTTGCTACAGCCTTTCAATGTTTCAAAACGGGCGTTTCTTTTGTCTGTTTACCTCAATGCGTCACTTTGTTGTCCTCCTGCGGGGTCAGAGTTCAAAGTTCGGACCCCTCCCAAAGGGGTCAACAAATGGCAGCTTAACAGTGTCAAATGCTACCCTCGACAACCCGCCAGAGGAAATATCCGTGAAAAACCTGCACCCTTCCGTATAAGGAGATACAATAAGGAGGCGATCAGAAACTCGACCACAGTGGTTGGTTTTAGGAGGAATCTGAAGGAGGAAAATGAGGTGGAGGGGATTCGGGGAAGCTCAAGGACTAGGCAGGAGACACAGGCGAGACTGCAGACGCTGAAATCTGGAGCAGCACACAAAATGCTGGAGGAACTCAGCGGGTCAGGCAGCATCCGTGGAGGGAGATGGACTTTAGTCCAGATGAAGGCTCTCAACCCGAAATGTCAACTGGCCATTTCCCTCCATAGATGCTGTCTGACCTGCTGAGTTCCTCCAGCGCTTTGTGTATTGCTCAAGGGGGGGTAGCAGTCTGTGATGGTAGAGTCATTGCTATATATAGTGGAGGAACAATGCTGTAAGTGGTCTCTCTCTCTTCTGGTCGTTGAGAACGTGTTTTCCAGTATTTAACCTTTTCTATTACATTTTAACCTGTGTTCATAAGTTCAGTCTGACAGGTCTCACCACACTACAGTCAACAACTCATCACGCTGACCCAGTACGCCTCATATTACACCCGGGAAGTCTAGAGCCCAGTGGTATGAACATTGAATTTTCCAATTTCAGGTAACCAACAGCCCCTGCGCTACTTCAGAGCCATCGAGTCATACAACACGGAAACAGGCCAAGCAGTCCATGTTGACCAAGATGGCCATCTAAGCTCTTCCCGTTTGGCTCATATCCCTCTAAACCCTTCCTATCCATGTACCTGTCTAAATGTCCTTTAAATGTTGTTATTGTACCTGCCTCAACCTCTTCCTCTGGCAGCTCGTTCCATAAATTTCTCCCTCCTCCTGACCCACCCAGATCCTTTCACACAACGTTTTTACCAAACCAGCCCCTACCAATACCTCCCCTTTCCTTAGTTTTGTTTCTGCCCCCACCCCCCCCCCCGCCCACCCACCCTGGTTCCATCTCCCCATCACCCACCAGTGGCCTTCCTTGCTTACCAGATTCCAGTACCTGCAGCCTCTCGTATCTCCATCTGGCACCTTCCAGCCGCTACCTCCCCTCCTTCCACCTGGCTCCACCTGCCCCCCCCCCCCTCGTTCCCCCTCAGCTCATCTGTCTCTACCTTTCGCCCGCCAGCCGCTGTCTCCCTTCCCCCACTTGGCTGCATCTGCCCATCCTCACTGTCCTCACCTGACTCCACCTATCACCTGCCAACCCCTGTCTCAACCTTCCTCTTTATACTGTCTATCTCCCCTCTACTCTCTCAGTCCTGATGCAGGGTCTCGACCTGCAACGTCGACCATCCCTCTGCCTCCACAGATGCTGCCTGACCCACTGAGTTCCTCCAGCAATTTGTTTTTCAGCCCAATAGCTTAATATGCCGATAACAGTCCCCATCGATCATTTCGACCCATCCTATCTCAAATAATCCCTTTTGTTCTACACGTCTCTCCCCCATCTTCCCTCCTACTGAAAAAACAGCGTTTCTCTCGGCTTCCCAGTATCAACCAAGGGTCACAGGTGCAAAATGTTGACTGCTTCTCCTCCCGCAGATGCTGCCTGATCTGCTGACTGTTTCCAGCATTTTCTGGCTTGGTCCCAAACCCAACAACTGATTCCGGCTTGGATGATGTTAAGTTCTTTGAATCATTCCAGCTGGAATATGAATTTGGGTGGTGAAGAGTCCTTGAGGAGCTCACCGATTGTCCACACTCTGTCTTGTTTTTACAGTCCACACTGACGTGGCTGCTTTGGCTAAACTTGTACCCCTCAACGATGGTAGCTGTAGGGCACTCAATATCAGTGGAAATATTATTGAGCAGTTGAGATGGTTGGTATAGGAGTAGAGAAATCTTGCTTTAGCTGATGGTGAAGCTACATCTGAGGACACTTTTGGTCTTCGTATTCACGGAGGGTACACTTGCAGTTCAGAGAAGGTGGGCCAGGGTGGACTGATGAGGAAGGCTTGAGCATTTTGAGCCAATGATTTTGGAAGAGAAAGAGGTGATCTTATTGAACTACGTTAGACTCAGGGTGGCTGCTGAGAAAATGAAGACATTGATGGAGGAGCCTAAACCTAGCGGATATATGTTCAAGATAAGACATTCAGATGGAAATAAGTAAGGATTTCTCCTTCCACAAGGGTTTTGAGTCTTTGCGATTCTCCACCCAGAGAGCAGTGGAGGTGAGGCCAAACATTTAAGGCAGAAGTGGGCAGATGTTTGATGTTAAGGGGAGACAAGGTTTATGGGGAGCAGTTGGGAAGGTAGAGCTGAGGTCAAGATCAGCTCAAGCCATGATTTCCTTAAATGCAGGATAGGATTGATGGGCCGATTGGCTGACACCTACTCCTATTTCAGGGCAGTTGTCAATCAAGCCCAGGGTCTTCTCTCTATGAAGGGAAAGATAAAAGAGAGACCAGAAGGGAAAGCAGGGTTGGGGAGGGGAGGGGCGGTGGATGGAATCATCTGTACTTCTGGCAAGACAAGATGGTTATGATTGTATGATCGTCTCTGCCCCAGGGTGTCACCCTGTGCCCTCAGGCAGTGTCCTAGGCCCAACCACTTTCAAGAATGTCAAGACTATCCACGACAATGCAGACTGCTTGACTGGACCTTAATCCTTCAATCCCCCCAGCAGCATGGCTGCAGTGTGTACCATTTGCAAAATGGTATTAGAATTGGTTTATTGTAGTCACATGTATAAATATA
This sequence comes from Pristis pectinata, assembly GCF_009764475.1. Taxonomy (NCBI): domain Eukaryota; kingdom Metazoa; phylum Chordata; class Chondrichthyes; order Rhinopristiformes; family Pristidae; genus Pristis; species Pristis pectinata. The sequence continues at coordinate 5,438,485 of NC_067438.1, forward strand.
GGTTTATTATTGTCACTTGTACCGAGGTACAATGAAAAACTTGTCTTGCATACCGTTCATACAGTGTATTGAGGTAGTACAGGGTAAAACAATAACAGATACAGAGTAAAGTGTTACAGCTACAAAGGAAGTGCATTGCAGGTAGACAACAAGATGTGAGGTAGATTGTGAGGTCAAGAGTCCACCTCATCATATAAGGTAACTGTTCAATAGTCTTATCACAGTGAGATAGAAGCTGTCCTTGAGCCTGGTGGTACGTGCCCTCAGGCTCCTATATCTTCTGCCTGATGGGAGAGGGGAGAAGAGAGAATGACCAGGGGTGGGTGGGATCATTGATCATATTGGCTGCTTTACCAAGGCAGCAAGAAGTATAGACAGAGTTCATGGAGGGGAGGCTGGTTTCCATGACACGCTGGGCTGTGTCCACAACTCTCTGCAGTTTCTTGCGGTCCCAGGCAGAGCAGTTGCCGTACCAAGCCGTGATACATCCAGGTAGGATGCTTTCTATGGTGCATCGATAGAAGTTGGTGAGGGTCAAAGGGGACATGCCAAATTTCTTTAGCCTCCTGAGCAAGTAGAGGCACTGGTGAGCTTTGTGGTTGGACCAGGACAGGCTATTGATGATGTTCACTCCTAGGAACTGCACCAAGGCACAGTGAAAAACTTTGTTTTGCATGCCAGATCATTTCACGACATCAGTATCTCGAGGTAATGCAAGGGAAAAGCAACAACGCGATGTAAAGTATAGTGTTACAGTTACAGAGAAAGTGCAGTGCAGGCAGACAATGAGATGCAAGGGCCATGATGAGGTAGACTGTGAGATCAAGAGTTCATCTTGTCGTACAAAATGTCCTCTCAAGAGTCTTATAACAGCGGGATAGAAGCTGCCCTTGAGCCTGGTGGTGCGTGCTTTCAGGCTTTTGTGTCTTCTGCCCGATGGGAGAGGGGAGAAGAGAGAATATCCGGGGTGGGAGGGGTCTTTGATTACATTGGCTGCTATGAGACTGAGGTGATATCTAATAGAAGTGTATGAAATCATGAGGGGCATAGGGTGAATGCACGGTCTTTTCCACAGGGTTGGGGCATCAAGAACCAGAGGGCATAGGTTTAAAGTGAAAGGGAAGGGATTTAATAGGCACCTGAGGGGCAACTTTTTCACCCAGAGGGCAGTCCGTACATAGCTGCCAGAGGAAGTGGTTGAGGCAGGTACATTAACAATATTTAGAAGGCTCTTGGACAGATACATGGATAGGAAAGGGTCAGAGGGATATGGGCCCAACATGGGCAACTGGGACTAGCTTAGATGGGAATCTTGGTTGGCATGGACCAGTTGGGCCGAAGGGCCTGTTCCATGGTGTTTGACCCTATGAGTAAGACTACGGTCACGTATAGGTCACACCACACAGCACGGTCTACCTTGCATTCCCTTGGAGAAAGGTTAATATTCCTCTTCCATGTTTACAACACATCAGTGGTGTTCACCTAGCACTTCAGACAAGCAGTGTAACCAACAGCCCGTGATATCAGCCTTAAACCAAACTCCTTGTAAAAACCCAAGCACACCCCCCCAATCACTGTTGCCCAAAGAAGCTCACCCCTCTCATCATCCCAATAACCTTCACATCAACTCAGAGTCATATTGATACCAAAACTCCTTGGTCAGGACAATTAGTTCAAGCCCCAGATCTGACTAATATTGACTGAGTGTATGTTACTAGCTCTAACCACATCCTAAAACTCATTGGAGTATATCTGAGTTCAGACACAGTACTGCTTATAGACAAAATAAAACAGTTCCAATCCACCAGCGCCCAAAGAGCTGTCCAATAAAGGAAAGCATTGCCTTCAGAGATTCAGCAAAAATTACCAACAATTAGATTCAGCAATTACTCCTCAAGGACTCCATTCATACATTCCCGGGGCAGGGACAACACAGTTATGCACAGATCACAGCTCCCTCTATAATGTTCACCAGACACTCCCAGGGCAGGGACAGCACAGTTAGATACAGATTACAGCTCCCTTTACAAAAGCAAAGAGAAAATGGGTTAAATACAGAAAGCATCTTAACTAGACACATCATGGCTTGGTATGGCAACTGCTCTGCCCCAGACCACAAGAAACTGCAGAGTGTTGTGGACACAGCTCAGCACATCACAGAAACCAGCCTCCCCTCCATGGACTCTGTCTACACTTCTCGCTGCCTCAGGAAATCAGCCAACGTAATGAAAGTCCCCACCCTCTACAGACATTCTCTCTTCTCGCCCCCTCCCATCGGGCAGAAGATACAAAAGCCTGAAAGCACGTACCACCAGGCTCAAGAACAGCTTCGGATAAGACTATTGAACAGACCTCTTGTACAATAAGATTAATCCTTGACCTCACAATCTACCTCGTCATGGCCCTTGCACCTTATTGTCTGCCTGCACTGCACTTTCTCTAAAGCTGTAACACTATACTCTGCATTCTGTTATTGCTTTTCCCTTGTACTACCTCGATGTACTGATGTGATGAAATGATCTGTATGGATAGCATTCAAAACAAAATCTTTCTCTGTACTTTAGTACATGTATCAATAATAAACCAATTTTCAATTTACCAAATTTACCAATTTCTACACCGTTCCATCAAACACTCTCAGGGCATGTGTTAGATATGGAGTAAAACTCCCTCTACATATGTCCCATCATATACCCACAGGACAATCCCTCCCAAGTGTTAACCTATGTTCCTTGAATATTCCAGGTGGAAAAGCCTTTGGAATCCTGAAAGCACAGCAGGAGGACCGGCTAGATGCAATCAATAAGGTATGGAGAAGGATTGTACTTGTGTTCTAAGCGTCAAGGGGAGACATAAACACTTGTTCTTTCTGTGGTAACCAAGGTAGTAGAGTTGAATGCATCACCATTTCTGGTCACGAGATGTCACCCAGCAAGTCCAGCAAGGGTTAAATAAGTAAGGCTCTCTCAACACTGTGCTGACAAACACTCCCACATATGGACACACAGGGTTAGACACAGAGCAAAGCCCTCTCATCGGTTTCTGAAGGACATCTGTGAACTTTTATTCCCCCAACGATCTGGTGGTTTCCTGGATACTAATAGTGAGACTTAGCTTTAATCTCACATCAATTAATTATCTGAATTTCAAATTTCCTACTGCCATGCCAGGACATCTGTGAATCATTGGTACAGAATGTCAGACGCTCCTCCACTGTGGTGGCAAATGGTTTCCGGAGAGGGGAGAGAGGGTGGGAGAGAGAGAGGGAGGGAGGGAGGGAGGGGGGGAGTGAGAGAGGGTGGGTGAGAGAGTGAGGGAGACGGTGGGAGGGAGATAGTGGGAGGGAGAGAGGAGGGAGGGAGAGAGGAGGGAGGACGAGACGGAGAGAGAGGGGGAGGGAGGGAGGGAGCAGGAGGGAGAGAGAGGGAGAGAGAGGGGGAGAGAGGGGGAGAGAGGGAGAGGGGAGAAGAGGGAGGGAGAGTGGGAGGGAGAGAGGAGGGAGGAAAAGAGGGAGGACGAGACAGGGAGAGAGAGGGGGAGGGAGGGAGGGAGGGAGCAGGAGGGGGAGAGAAGGAGGGAGAGAGGGGGAGGGAGGGAGAGGAGAGGGGGGAGGGGAGAGAGGGGAGTGGGGAGAAAGAGAGGGAGAGAGACTGAATGAGAGAGAGGAAGTGAGAGGAGAAAGTGAGAGTGAGACAGAGACAGAGAGGAGGGGGTCATGTGCTACTCCTCTGGTCACTGCCACCTCCATTTTCCTCCTCCTGTCTCCCTCTGCTGGTGAGCCAGCACTGCGTCAAGCCGAGGCAGACGGCGGGCCAGCGAGTTGCCCCTCTCCATCCCAGAAACGGCAGGACCATTGCCAGATCCCACCGAGAGCTCTGCAGGAGGGGATTCTGTAGTTCTGTCAGTGTCTGCACTAAAAGGCCTGACAAACCACCTTGCCCAATAGGTAAGTAGGAATTGATCATAAACGCCAGCAACATTCACATCCCCAAAATTGAAAGAAAGAGGAATCTCCAAATGAGAACACAGGAGAAAGGACAAACTGCCAGCAGTGTTTTTTTTTCATCCATGTCAGCAGAATTATAATGTAGCAATGAAGTATATTGCTTAAATTGAGGAAGTTATCCAGTGACTCAACGTGCATAAATATAGTGGGAAGGATTAACCCCTTCATAGACATATCATGCAGATAGATTGCAGGCAGCCTGTACTCAAGGGGAGGGGATTAACCTCCTGCCCCACCTCTCCCCACTCACAGTCAGACACTGGGTATCTTGTTCCAAGGGGAGGGATTAACCCTCTCACCCACTGCTCCCCACTCACAGGGCACCTTGTTCCAAGGGGAGGGATTAACCCTCTCACTACCGTTCCCCACTCACAGTCAGACACTGGGCACCTTGTTCCAAGGGGAGGGATTAACCCTCTCACGCACTGCTCCCCACTCACAGTCAGACGCTGGGCAGCTTGTTCCAAGGGGAGGGATTAACCCTCTCACCCACTGCTCCCCACTCACAGTCAGACACTGGGTATCTTGTTCCAAGGGGAGGGAGTAACCCTCTCACCCACTGCTCCCCACTCACAGTCAGACACTGGGTATCTTTTTCCAAGGGGAGGGATTAACCCTCTCACCCACTGCTCCCCACTCACAGTCAGACGCTGGGCAGCTTGTTCCAAGGGGAGGGATTAACCCTGTCACCCACTGCTCCCCACTCACAGTCAGACACTGGGCACCTTGTTCCAAGGGGAGGGATTAACCCTCTCACCCACTGCTCCCCACTCACAGTCAGACACTGGGCATCTTGTTCCAAGGGGAGGGATTAACCCTTCCCCCGCCACTCCCCACTCACAGTCAGACCCCAGCCTGTGCCCATGGAAAGATTAACCCCCTTGTCCACCGCTCCCCACTCACAGTCAGAGCCCAGCCTGTACCCAGGGGAGGGATTAACCCTCTCACTCACCACTTCCCCTCTCACAGTCACCAGGTAGCGTGTTCCCAGAACAAAGAACCCTCTCAACACTGTCCAAAGTTCAAGGGACCTGGATAGCAGAAGCCCATCTGATGTTTTCTACAGGCTATGTTCGTGGCCAGATTCTGCTCTAACTCCATCTACAAGTTTGCAGATGATGCCACCGTTGTAGGCCATATCTCAAATAATGATGAGTCAGTGTACAAGAAGGAGATAGAGAGCCGAGTGACATGACAACAACCTTTCCCTCAATGTCAGCAAAACAAAAGAGCTGGTCATTGACTTCAGGAAAGGGGGCGGTGTACATGCTCCTGTCTACATCAATGGTGCTGAGGTCGAGAGTGTTGAGAGCTTCAAGTTCCTGGGAGTGAACATCACCAATAGCCTGTCCTGGTCCAACCACGTAGACTCCATGGCCAAGAAAGTTCACCAGCACCTCCACCTCCTCAGGGGGCTAAAGAAATTTGGCATGTTCCTTTTGACCCTCACCAACCTTTATGGATGCACCATAGAAAGCATCCTATCTGGATGCATCACAGCTTGGGACGGCTACTGCTCTGCCTGGGACCACAAGAAACTGTAGGGAGTCGTGGACCCAGCCCAGTACGTCACAGAAACCAGGCTCCTCTATGGACTCTGTCTACACTTCTCGCTGCCTCAGTAAAGCAGCCACCACAATCAAACACCCCACCCACCCCGGACATTCTCTCTTCTCCTCCCTCCCATCTGGCAGAAGATAAAAAAGCCTGAAAGCACATACCGCCAGGATCAAGGACAGCTTCTATCCCGCTGTTACAAGACTATTGAACGGTTCCCTAGAATGATAAGATGGACTCTTGACCTCACAATCTACCTTGTTATCACCTTGCACCTTATTGTCTGCCTGCACTGCATTTCCTCTGTAGCTGTGACACTTTACACTGTATTCTGTTATTATTTTTACCCTGTACTACCTTAATACACTGTGTACTGAATTGATCGGTATGCAAGACAAGTTTTTCACTGTACCTCGGTACAAGTGACAATAATATTCCAATTCCAATTCCTTCTCGACCACGAACCGCTGATGACTGAGCCGTTTCTCCTTCCCTAGGAGTATCTGGAGCACCCAAAGTACAACACCGACCCAGAGCTGGAAGATAAGCTCCAAGCTTTCAAAGGTAACCACTCTGCACCGTCACCTACAATGTGGGACATCAACCCAAGGGGGAAGTAGTGGGGGTTGGTCTGGACAGTGAGGGGTGGGGGGGGGAAGGGGGGGGAGCTTTGATTTTGGAAGTTCCAACAGCCCCACCTTCCTAACTCTGTCTGACCCTCGTATCCGCAGAACAGGACCCATTCTCTGGTGTTTACCCTCTGCAAGTGCACTGTGAGGTGACAGGCCATCGCCGCGTAATGAATGGATTCCGTTCCCACCTTCGTCCCAACGTTAGTCTTGTCCACGGGCCAGAAAATGCACATGCCTACACTGTAGTGGCGTCAAAAGCACATGAGAAAGAATAATTACTGAAAGGAGAGGAGAAAGAGGTGGAAGTGAGGCAGCAGGTACAGCCGCTGGCTCACCACGCCAGAGACCAGGGTTCGATCCCGACCTCCAGTGCTGTCTGTGTGCGTGGAGTTTGCACGTTCTGCCTGTGACCGGGTGGGTTTCCCCTGCCGGGTGCTCCGGTTTCCTCCCACATCCCGACGATGTACGGGTTGGTAGGCAAATTGGCTAAGTTCCAATAAAATTGGAATTGGTGGAGGATTAGCCCATTATGGGTGCTTAATGGTCGGCACAGACTCGTCGGGCCGAAAGGCCCACTTCGTTGCTGTTGGATTGATTCCATAACAACAATGTTTGGACAAGTACGTGGATAGGAAAAGTTTAGAGGGATATGGGCCAAAAGCAAGCAAATGGGCCTAGCTTGGATGGGCAGCTTGGTCGGCATGGACAAGTTGGGTCAAAGGGCCTGTTTCAGCTCTGTATGACTCTCTGACTGTAGTTCTGCTGTCCATAGGAACGAACATATTCACGTCCATTGGACTTTTGAGTTCAATAATATTATGCAAGCTCGTTCATATGTTGGGGTGTTCATAAGTCGGGTGTTCGTATCCCAGGGAGGACGTGAACTGGAACTCCCCCCTTTTCCAGTCTCACAGGATCGACAGTAAGAGTGTTCGGGTGGGGGAGAACGATGAAGGTCATTTCTCTCATCACAGACCAAACATAGGCCCTAAACATTCAGTCCCTACACAACCGTGGCTGCCATGTACAACACCGGCTCAGAACTCTGCAGTTATTCATCTAGGCTGAGCTCACAGCACCTCTCACATCCCTGACCTCTTCTGCCAAGAAGGGGGTCTGTGCCTCAACAGACTGCACAGGAATCTGGAGCAAAGAACAAACTGCTGGAGGGACTCAGCGGGTCAAGCAGCATCTGTGGGAGGAAAGGAACTGTCAACATTCCGGGATCCTGATGTCTCGACCTGGAACGCCAACAATTCCTTTCCTCACACAGATGCCACTTGATCCATTGAGTTCCTCCAGCAGATTGTTTTTTGCAAGGGTCAAAGTCAAGTTTATTGTCAGATGCACAAGTCCGTGTGTGCACAGGTGCAGGGAAAAACTTACTTGCAGCAGCATCACAGGCACAGAGCATCAGAGACACAACATTCACAAGAAAAACATAAATTAAACATAAATTACACAAGAAAGAGCACAATTAGAAAAATATAAAAATCCACTGTCATGCAAAGTGGTCATAGTGTTGCTGTACTGAGACAGTGATTAGGGTTGTTCCTGCTGGTTCAAGAACCGAGTGGTTGAGGGAAGTATTGACTCCATGGACTCTGTCTACACTTCTCGCTGCCTCGGGAAATCAGCCAACATAATCAAAGACCCCTCCCACCCCCAGATATTCTCTCTTCTCCCATCTCCCATCGGGCAGAAGGTACAAAAGCTCAAAAGCACACACCACCAGGCTCAAGAACGGCTTCTATCCCGCTGATATCAGACTCTTGAACAGATCGCTGATAAGCTAAAAGATGAACTTTTAATCTTCCGATCTACCTCGTCGTGGCCCTTGCACCTCATTGTCTGCCTGCACTGCACTTTCTCTGTAACTGTAACTGTATTCTGTATTCTGCCTCGATGCACTCATGTACGGAATGATCTGTCTGGATGGCACGCAGACAGCAGCTTTTCACTGTTGTCAGTACATGTGACAATAATAATCTAATTCTGATTCACCCCGCCATTATTGGCCATCCCTTCAGCTCCCGGACTCTGGAATTCCAAATCCCAGTTCTCCCTCCTATTTTGTTAGAAGTGGGAATATCGCCTTACTTGATGTTACAATCTATCAAAAGGTAATATAGATACGGGCAAGAGGACAGGAATATAAGTTCGGGGGTGTGAGGGTGCAGGTGGTAACAGGTTCCAACTCCACCTGAGTCCAAATGGGTCCCAACCCTACGTGGGTTAAGTTGAAGGCCCGTTATTTCCTTACAATTGAACCATGGTAAACAGTTCCCTGCTTTCATTTTGTTCCAGAGAAATACATGGAGTTTGACCTCAATGACCAAGGAGATATTGGTAAGTTTCACGTTGCCAGGTAACGACCGGACAGGTTCCAAAACACCCACTTCGCCGTGGCTATTCCCCAGCGCTCTTGGGCTCTGTAGAACTCTGGTCAGACCACACTGCATTCAGTTCTGGTCGCCTCATTATAGGAAGGATGTGGAAGCTTTAGAGAGGGTGCAGAGGAGATTTACCAGGATGCTGCCTGGATTAGAGAGCATGTCTTATGAGGATAGGTTGAGTGAGCTAGGGTTTTTCTCTTTGGAGAGGAGGAGGATGAGAGGTGATCTGATAGAGGTGTACAAGATGATAAGAGGCATAGATTGAGTGGACAGTCAGAGACTTTTTCCCAGGGTGACAATGGCTAACACAAGGGGACATAATTTTAAGGTGATGGGAAGAAGGGGGATGTCAGGGGTAAGTTTTTTGCACAGAGAATGGTGGGTGTGTGGAACGCGCTGCCTGCAGAGTTTGTGGGGGCAGATACATTAGGGACATTTAAGACACTTTTAGATAGCTACGTGAATGATAGAGAAATGGGGGGCTATGTGAGAGGGAAGGGTTAGATAGATCTTAGAGTGGGATGGAATGTTGGCACAACATTGTGGGCCGAAGGGCCTGTTCTGTTCGATGTTGTAAATTTCATGGACTAGAAGAGGAATATAAAGCAGCAAAGGAATACGATAAGGTAGAACCACAAATAAAATATAGAAGCTTGTGAGGTATACTAATGATGATGACTAAAAATTTTTGTGAACATTTTAAGAGAAAGAGAATGACCAAGTGTTAGAAGGACCTCATAAGATTTCTGGGATACAGTTCGATATCGACCTCCGGTGCTGTGTGTGGAGTTTGCATGCTCTCCCTGTGACCAGTTTACCCCGGGTGCTCGGGTCTCCGCGTCCCAAAGACATGCCGGTCGGTGGGTTAATTGGTTCCTGTAAATTATCCCGTAATGTGTTAAGTGACAAAAGATTCACGGGGGAGTTGAGAAGCCTGTGAGAGAGAGAACAGGTTGCTGGGATGCAGAGACATAAGGAGAAGGGTGATAGGAGCATAGAACACTAGAGCACAGTACAGGCCCTTCGGCCCACAATGTTGTGCCGACATCTTATCTAATTCCTAATGGGATTGTTCTGCTGGGAGCAAGCATGGACCCTATGGACTGAATTGCCTCATTGATGAGTAAGTCACTTCTTATTCCCAACCATTTTGATGGGATCCAGTGATTCTTGGATTTATTTTCTGGGGATGGGATTTACTATCCCTCCCTAACTATCCCTGAACTGAGGAGTTAGATAGGAGGCACCAGGTAGATCTGGAGCCACGTATCAGCCCAGCCCAGTAAGGAAAGCAGGTTTTCTTCCCTTCGCAAGATGAGGATTCCACTCCCATTGTGGGATTTGAACCCAGGTTACCAGGTTGCTAGCCCAGTTACTTAACCGCTATGCTATCTATCAAATGCTGCAGGGCCCGGCAATATATCCTTGAGTGGTCAGTACAGGGCCTACTAACCCTTGCCTGCATCCCTTCCCTCAGATATTATGGGCTTGAAGAGGATGCTGGAGAAGATGGGGGCGGCCAAGACTCACCTGGAGTTGAAGAAGATGATAAAGGAGGTGGTGGGTGAAATGGGCGAGACCATCTCCTACTGTGACTTCGTGAAGATGATGCTGGGGAAGCGGTCGGCGATTGCCAAGATGTAAGTCATTGAGAGAGGCTGTCAAGCCAAGTCCCCGGCTTGCCCAATGGTTAATTCCACAGGGAAACTTTCACCAGCATGGGAGATATTAAGACATTGCAACAACCCTGTAGCTTGCATTGCAATCAATAGGTTTATTGCAATCTATGCACCGTATGAGAAACCTGTCTTCATTAGTCAGGGCATAGAATACAAGAGCAAGGAGGTTATGCTCCAACTTTATAAAACATTGGTCAGACCTCAGTTGGACTATCGCATGTACTTCAATTAAAATAGAACCACATAAAAGATACACAAGCTTGTGAGATATACTGACAATGATCACTTAGATATTTTTTAAGCATTTTAAAGAGAAAGAGTATGATGAAATGTTAGAATGAAGTGTTACAAGAATGATCCCAGGAATAAAAGGGGTATGAGGAGCGTTTGATGTCTCTGGGCCTGTACTCAATGGAGTTCAGAAGGATGAAGGGGGATCTGTTTGAAACCCACCGGACACTGAAAGGCCTGGATAGAGCAGACATGGAGAGGATGTTTCCATCAGTGGGAGAGTCGAAGATCCGAGGGCGCAGCCTCAGAAGAAAGGGGCGTCCCTTTAGAACTGAGCTGAGGAGGAATATCTTCAGCCAGAGGGTGGTTAATCTGTGGAATTCGTTGCCACAGAGGGCTGTGGAGGCCAAGTCATTGGGTGTACTTAAGGCAGAGATTGATGGGTTCTTGATTGGTGAGGGGGTTACGGGGAGAAAGTGTGAGAATGGGTTTGAAAAAACACAGCCATGATTGAATGGTGGAACAGACTCGATGGGCCAAATAGCCTAATCTTGCTCCTATATCTTATGGTCTCAGAAGGAAACTGCACTATAGGAAGGATGTGACAGCGCTGGAGAGAGTGCAGAGGAGATTCACCAGGACGGTGCCTGGGATGGAACGTTTCAGTCATGAGGAGAGAATGGAGAAGCCACGTCTGTCCTCCCTGGAGTGGAGGTTAAGAGGGGACATGACTGAGGAATATGAAATTATGAGTGGGATAGGCAGGGTAGACTGCAGGAGTAGTTTCCCCCTGTCAGAGACAATAAAACTGGAGAACATAAAGTTTAGGGTAAGGGGGAAAAGATGTAGAGAGGATCTGAGGGGGACCTTTTTCACCCAGAGAGTGCGGAGTAAGTACCTGAAACACACTGCTGGAGAGAGTGATGCAAGCACAGTCACTGACAGCATTTAAGAAACAGAATGCTGGAAGAACTCAGCAGTCAAGCAGCATCTGTGGAGGCAAAAAGTGTTAGTCAACGTCTCGGGTCTGTTTTCCTGCATCGGGACTGATGGACGTGGTGGGCCGAATGGACTGTTCCAGTGCAGTAAGAGACTCTGTCTCTATGACTCCCCAGTAGTGACTCTCTTAACGTTGGGCAGTACCAGCTGGAATACCTCCTCCTGCCAGGTGGTGGCAGTGCTGCTCCATGTAAGAGCCACACCAGCACTCACCGGCCAGCCCTGTGTCAGAGCTACAACATAAAAGGATTCTCCCCACTCTCCCTGACTCCTGCACCTCCAGACAGCTCCATCTCCGTGGGAGAGTGTGCAGCGCATTGTCAATATCTGCAAAGCAGCTTCCAAAATTCTATCGCTCGAAAACAAAAAAGCTGTGCAGATTTGGCAAACAGCGGTGGTCAAGGCAAAAGGGTCAACGCGTTGGGACGGTCAGACAGAAGGAGGAGAGGTCAGAACAAGGGGATGCAGTGTTAAAACTGGGCCAGGACATGCCGGAGTGAAATCAGAGAATAGACTCCTCCTGTGAACTCTGGAGGCAGCATCCTGTCTCTGTTCCTGGAGAGCTCTGGGTTCCAGGGTTTGCTGAGATTGATTGATTGGGCAAGGAGGGCACAGGGTGAGGACAAGCAGGACAGGGGGTGAATCAGCTTTGATCTCATCCAGTGGTGGTTTGAGGGGCTGAATGAACCCTCCAGTTCCTAGTCTCAACCAACAATCTATGGTGAATGCAGTACCTCCTGCCCAATGCCATCTTCTCGCAGCTACTGTCGGGCAGGAGGTACAGAAGCCTGAAGTCCCCACACCACCAGGTTCAGGAACAGCTACTTCCCTTCAACCATTTGGTTCTTGAACCAACCTGCACAACCACTACCTCAGTACAGCAGCACTATGACCATTGATCACTTTGCACTACATTGGACTTTATCTTTGTTCTAATTGTGTTCTTGTAAACATTGTATATAATTTATTTCGTTTATGTTTTCCTTGTGAATTCTGCTTATCTGATGCCGTGTGCCTGTGATGCTGCTGCAAGTAAGTTTTTCATTGCATCTGTGCACACATGGACTTGTGCACGTGACAGTAAACTCGACTTTGAGTTTGACAGTAGTGAGGTGATGGTGTTGGAGCATTGTAGAATGTTGTCCCTTCCCCCTCTGGGACTGGGTGGGGCAGTGGGTCACACACTGTCCTCTCCCCCTCTGGGACTGGGTGGGGCAGTGGGTCACACACTGTCCTCTCCCCCTCTGGGACTGGGTGGGGCAGTGGGTCACACACCGTCCTCTCCCCCTCTGGGACTGGGTGGGGCAGTGGGTCACACACTGTCCTGTCCCCACTCTGAGACTGGGAGCTGGGATAGTTTGAAACACATGCAATAATGTAAAATTCCACCAGAGAAACCGGCTTGGAATTCATCATACTGTATCTAACATGCTGTCTCTGTCCTGGGGGTGGGTGGGGGTGGGGGGGTGTGATGGGACAGTGTAGAGGGATGTTTACTCTGCATCTAAACTGTACTGTCTCTGCCCTGGGAGTGTCTGATGCGACAGTGCAAAAGGAGGTTCACCCTGTATCTAATATGCTGTGATGGGATGATGCGGAGGGAGGTTCATCCAGCGTTAACCTGTACTGTCCCTGCCCTGGGAGTGTGTGATGGGACGATGAAGAAGGAGGTTCACCCTGTATCTAATGTGCTGAACCTGCCCTGGCCATATTTGACAAACCGAACAGGAAAAGGTTTCCTATCAGTAACACCAAGCCTCCATTTTAACGATTTGGGGGATGCTTTTGAGATTCGGAGGGACCTGATCTAATGATTTCACTTCTCCTCTTCTCTTTCACAGAATAATGATGTACGAAGATAAGGCAAAGGAGCCAGAGAAACCCACAGGGATCCCGGCAAAGAAAACCTTCAGCGATCTCCCGTGACCCAGTGACCATCCGCAACCCCACGTCTGCTCCATTCCCCAAAGCTGCTGGTGTCAAGCTCCGTCGCATCCTGCTGCCACAGGTTCCCCTGCTGAAACTTCCCTCACTCCCACATCTCACCCATCGGTTATCCAGGATGTTGGTGGGGAGCTCCACGGATAATGCAAAAGCGCGGATAATCGGGAAAGAATCCAGCAGACCCCTTATTTTGTTGTTCATTAAAACACTCAGTCATGTTTGCCTGATGGAGAGTTACCTTGTATCAGTTTCTCAAGCAACCCTTGTTTCTCTTCAAAGGTTCCTGTTTGCAGACAAAACTACTGATTTCTGCCGTGTAAGTGAGCTTCACTGTGCCAGAAAGATTAAATCACCTTTTAATGTGCTTTTACTGTTCTTTAGTTAATGCACTTTTTGGACTCCTGATATCGTTGATACAACTCCCGCTCTATTATTGATGTATTTCTGGAGGGTCGCTTTTCTGCCTCATTGTAGAGGCCTTCGAAATAGAGTCATACAGCATAGAAACAGGCCCTTCAGCCCAGCTCGTCCATGCTGACCTAGGTGCCTACCTGAGCTGGTCCCATTTGCCTGCGTTTGGCCCATATCACTTCAGACCTTGGAGACAGGAGAGATTGCGTGTGCCAGAATCTGGAGCAACGAACAATCTGCTGGGGCAACTCAGAGGGTCGAGCAGCATCCATGGGGGGGGGGGGGTGCAATCGTCAACGTTGCAGGTCGAAACCGGTGACCAGTGGACTGACAAGTTGAGGAATCATCTCGTACTCCTGTCTCACCGCTCCCCTTCCCCTCTTTAGACCGGCCGTCCCCCCTCTCCACTCTCAGTCCCAAGGCAGGGTCTCGACCCGAGACGTCGACATTTCCTTCCCCACTCCCCCCCCCCCCATAGATGCTGCTCGACCCGCTGAGTTCCTCCAGCAGAGTGTCTGTTGCTCCCTCTAAACCTTTCTTATCTATAATACCTGTCTAATTGTCTTTTAAATATTATACTGTTAACCCATAAGCCAGCTAATCGGTTGTCGGTTACAGAGTCAGAGTTATACAGCATGGAACCTGACCCTTCAGCCCATCGAGTCTGTACTGACCATCAACTATCTATCTACACCAATCCCATTTCATTCTCCCCATTTTTCCCATCAACTTCCCCCCCCCAGATTCTACCCCTCACTGGGGGCAACTTACAGCAGCCAATTATCCTACAGACCCAGCACGATAGTGTAGCGGTTAACGTAACGCTATTCCAGCACCAGCGACCCGGGTTCAATTCCGGCTGCTGTCTGTAAGGAGTTTGTACATTCTCCTCGTGGCTGCGTGGGTTTCCTCCTGGTGCTCGGGTTTCCTCCCACATTCCAAAGACGTACGGGTTAGGAAGTTGTGGGCATGCTGTATTGGCGCCGGAAGCGTGGCGACACTTGCGGGCTGCCCCCAGAACACTCTACACAAAAGATGCATTTCACTGTGTGTTTCTATGTACATGTGACTAATGAAGATGTCTTAGACGTCGTTGGGAGCTGGGAGAAAACTGGAGAAGAATCACAATCAGAATCAGATTTATTATCACTGACTTATATGACGTGAAATGTGTTGTTTTGCGGCAGCAGTACAGTGCAGAGACATAAAATTACTATAAATTACATAAATAAATAAATAGTGCAAAACAAAAGGAATAACGAGGTAGTGTTCATGGGTTCATGGACTGTTCAGAAATCTGATGGCGGAGGGGAAGAAGCTGTTCCTGAATCATTGAGTGTGGGTCTTCAGGCTCCTGTACCCCCTCCCCGAGGGAATTAAACCAGGGGAAACCCCACAGTCAAAGGGAGAACGTGAAAGGAAAGATTAAGAAGGATAAGGGCCAAACCCGGGCAAATGGGACGAGCCCTTGGTCGGCATGGACCAGTTGGGCCGAGGGGCCTGTTTCCGTGCTGTGTGACTTTGTGGCTCTGTGTCTCTTACCCTGGCTGGGGAGGTTTCCAGTGCTACTAGGAGGGGGGGGTGAATTTGCTTGATGTGAAGGGGGGAAGGGAACCTCAAAGGGAATTCAGGAAGGAGAGAAAACAAAGCAGGAGGTCAAAAAATTGTGGGCAAATTAACAACAGTGACAAAAGCACACAGCCAAGGTACGATCAAGTATTAACCTATGTGACTGCATGGAGAGGGTGCAGAGGAGTTTGGGATTGGTATTGGTTTATTATTGTCACTTGTACCGAGGTACAGTGAAAAACTTGTCTTACATACCGATCGTACGGGTCAATTCATTACACAGTGCAGTTACATTGAGTTAGTACAGAGTGCATTGATGTAGTACGGGGTAAAAACAATAACAGGATACAGAGTAAAGTGTTACAGCTACAGAGGAAGTGCAGTGCAGGTAGCCAATAAGGTGCAAGGTGAAACAAGGTAGATCGTGAGGTCAAGAGTCCATCTCATTGTATAAGGGAACCATTCAATAGTCTTATCACAGTGGGGTAGAAGCTGTCCTTGATCCTGGTGGTACGTGCCCTGAGGCTCCTGTATCTTCTGCCTGATGGGAGAGGGGAGAAGAGAGAATGACCCGGGTGGGCGGGGTCTTTGATTATGTTGGCTGCTTCACCAAGGCAGCAAGAGGTAAAGACAGAGTCCATGGGAGGGGAGGCTGGTGTCCATGATGCACTGGTCTGTGTCCACAACTCTCTGTAGTTTCTTGCGGTCCTGGGCAGAACATTTGCCGTACCAAGCCGTAATGCATCCAGTTAGGATGCTTTCTACAGTGCGTTGATAAAAGTTGGTGACTGTCAAAGGGGACGTGCCAAATTTCTTTAGCCTCCTGAGGAAGTAGAGGCGCTGGTGAGCTTTCTTGGCCATGGCCTCCACGTGATTGGTTGCCCGGGATGTCGCCTGGGATGAAACGTTTCAGATACGAAGAACGAAAGGAAGGGTGGGTTTGTTTTCCTCGGAGCAGAGGTGCTGAGGGGGGAACCTGACAGAGGTGGTCAAAATTGTGAGGGGCATTGGTAGGGTGGCCAGTGAGAAACCTTTCCCCGATGCAGAACTACCTAAAACCAGAAGGCTGAGGTGAGGGGGAATAGTTCTGGAGGAAGATTTCTTCCAGTCGGTGGGGGGTGGGGGGGGGGTTGGAACCTGGAACACACTGTCCAAGGGGGTGGTTGAGTCACAACATTTAAGAAGCATCTGAATGGGCACTTGAATCACCAAGGCTACAGACCAAGTGGCGGTAAATGGGATTTGTAAAGGTGGGTACTTGATGGTCAGCAGGGGCACGATGGGCCGATGGGCCTGCTTCTGTGCCAAGAGAATGTGCAGAGAATGGAGGGATATGGACCATGTGCAGGAAGAAGGGATTAGGTGTCATTAGCTTAAATAGTTCGGCACAACATCGTGAGCTGAAGGGCCTGTTCCAGGCCTGTGCTGTACTGTTCCAGGTTCTGTGTTCTATTCCTGACTCCTGGAATTCCGGGCCCCACTCCAGGTTCTGGCCACAGGTCCATCCCACAATCCAGATCCCAGCTCACATTCTGGACTAATGAGTGAGTGAGATGCTGGGCCATCGGGATCTTCAAACAATCTATCAGAATCAAGTTTATTATCACTGACTTGTACCACGTGAAATTTGTTGTTCTGCGGCAGCAGTACAGTGCAAAGACATAAAATTACTATAAATTACAAAAATAAATAAATAATGCAAAAAAGAAAGAATAATGAGATAGTGTTCATGGGTTCATGGACCATTCAGAAATCTGATGGCGGAGGGGAAGAAGCTGTTCCTGAATCGGTGAGTGTGAGTCTTCAGGCTCCTGTACCTCCTCCCCGATGGTAGTAACGAGAAGAGGGCATGTCCTGGGTGGTGAGGGTCCTTAGTGACGGATGCCGCCTTCTTGAGGCACCGCCTCTTGAAGATGTTGTCGATGGTGGGGTGGGTTGTGCCCGTGATGGAGCTGGCTGAGTCTACAACCCTCTGCAGTCTCTTGTGGTCCTGTGCATTGGAGCCTCCACACCAGGCGGTGATGGAACCAGTCAGGAAGCTGTCAGGAGGATGTCAGGTGATCAGAATTTTAAAGTGAAGCTCCCTCACGCCGATCCATCGACAACACAGAGAATCAGGCATCAGGCGCACCCGTTCACAAGCAGGCACTAACCTGCCACCTCAGATGGTGGCATGGATTAGCCTGGATCAGAAACCCAGGCAGAACCACCTCAGCTGCGTGCTGTCACCTTCCAAGGGAGCTTCGCTGTTGAGCAAAAGCCCGCACAAGTTCACAGCTGGGAAACCCTGGCCAGGGTTCCAACCCCTCCCCAGGGAATGTCTGTGTGAGGTGCTTGGCACAGGACATTTTTCCGTGTTAACCTCTGCCAGTGTTTGAACAGGTAATCGAACTGATAGGAAAGCAGCACCTGTGCCAAGATCACAGCCCACTTCAAATGGAAAGCTAGACTAAACAGCGCAGTGAATGAGTCACCTTTGCTTTTGGGGCAGAAGTTCAAGAACTGAATAGAAAAAAGGGGGTAGGAAGGGGTGTTAGGAGCTGTTGCCTCCCAGCACCAGTGGCCTGGTTTCGACCCCAACCTCTGTGTGTGGAGTTCGCACGTTCTCCCCGTGACCGTGTGGTTTTCCCCTCTCCCCGGGCTTCTCTTGTTTCTTCCCACATCCCAACGACACGCCGGTCGGTGGGTTAATTGGCCACTGTAAATTGCGCCCAGTATGTAGGTGAGGGGTGGAATCTGGGGGGGAGTTGATGGGAGAATAAAAGGTGGGAATTAGCGTAACACATATTTCTCCGTGCCTCTACTGAAGACTTTCCCATCAGGATATAGACAAATATCTTTATGAGTCACGTGTACATCAAAACACACAGTGAAATGCACCTTTTGCGTAGGGTGTTCTGGGGGACAGCCCGCAAGTGTCGCCACACTTCCGGCGCCAACATAGCACGCCCACAACTTCCTAACCCGTACGTCTTTTGGAATGTGGGAGGAAACCGGAGCACCCGGAGGAAACCCACGCAGACACGGGGAGAATGTACAAACTCCTTACAGACTGTGGCCAGATTTTGAACCCGGGTCGCTGGCGCTGTAAATAGTGTTACGCTAACCGCTACACTACCATGCCTGCCCTGCGTTGCTACTGACCAACCCAGACTGAGATTCAGATTTGATTATTGTCGTATACACCAGGGTGCAATGAAGTTCCTTGCTCTCGTGAAGCTCACAGAGTAAACAGTGCACATGGTAAGAGTAAACACAACAGTAAATACAGCGATGATTGTACACCAGCAGAGTGGTGCAGAGATTGTAGTGCAATCCCAATAGAGCAGAGAGAAACACTAAAGTGACAGAAGAGGTAGAATTGAGGGTTCGAGAATGTGGCAGCACCACCGGGAGGGGGATGTGAAGGAGGTGAATGGTTCAGGAGTCTGACAGCAGTGGGGAAGAAGCTGTTCTTGAGTCTGGATGTCCGGGCTTGCAAGCTCCTGTATCTCCTCCCAGAAGGTAGAAGAGAGGAAAGGGAACGGCCGGGGTGGCAGGTATCCTTGACAGTACTGTTAGCCTTCCTGAAGCAACGCACCGTGAAGAACTGATTAAACAACACCCACGTCTTTTGGATGTGGGAGGAAGCTGGAACACCTGGAGGGGGGAAGACCTTGCAGTCACAGTGAGAACGTGCAGACTCCACAAACAGTACAGGTGGTCAGGATCGAACCCGGGTCTCTGGAGGTGTGAGGCAGCAGCATCAACGGCTGCACTCACCACATCATTACAGTCTTTATTCTCTCTTCCCTTTCATAGAAACAAAGAAACGTAGAAAAACTACAGTTCAGGCCCTTCAGCCCACAAAGTTTTGCTGAACATGTCCCTACCTTAAGAAGTTACTAGGCTTACCCATAGCCCTCTATTTTTCTAAGCTCCATGTACCTATCCAGAAGTCTCTTAAAAGACCCTATCGTATCCGCCTCCACCACCGTTGCCAGCAGCCCATTCCACGAACTCACCACTCTCTGAGTAAAAGACTTACCGCTGAAATCTCCTCTGTATCTACTCCCCAGCACCTTAAACCTGTGTCCTTTTGTGGCAACCATTTCAGCCCTGGAAAAAAGCCTCTGACTATCCACACGATCAATGCCTCTCATCATCTTCTACACCTCTATCAGGTCACCTCTCATCCTCCATCGCTCCAAGGAGAAAAGACCGAGCTCACTCAACCTGTTTTCATAGGGCATGCTCCCCAGTCCAGGCAACATCCTTGTAAGTCTCGTCTGCACCCTTTCTGTGGCTTCCACATCCTTCCTGTAGTGAGACGACCAGAACTGAGCACAGTACTCCAAGTGGGGTCTGAATGCTTTCCAACGTTAAATTAAAATACAGGAATTGGGCCCAGGAGTCCCTCGGATCTTCAATGGGATCATGGCAACAGTAAGAGAAGAGGTGGAATTGAGGGTTGCAGAATGTGGCTGCACCATCGAGAAGGGGATGTGTCACCCCCCCAGCCTCCTTCGCTCCAGGGAAAACAGTCCCAGCCTGTCCAATCTCTCCATATCACTCAAGCCTTCCAATCCAGGCAACGTCCCTTTTCCCTCTTCTTATCGCTGCCCTCTTTTCGTTACTGCCATCGGGGAGGAGGTACAGGAGCCTGAAGACCCACACTCAACAATTCAGGAACAGCTTCTTCCCCTCCGCCAGCAGATTTCTGAACTGTCCATGAACCCATGAACATTACTTAGTTGTTTTTTTTTGCACTATTTACTTATTTTTGTCATTTATGGTAATTTTATGCCTTTGCGCTGTACTGCTGCCGCAAAACAACACATTTCTCGTCATATAACACAGTGATAATAAACCTGATTCTGATTCTGAACGTTCTTGTGAATCTTTTCTGCATCCTCTCCAGCTTAATCACATCCTTCCTATAGTGTGGCGACCAGAACTGCTCACAGAATTCCAAGTGCAGCCTGACCAATGATTTGCACAACTGTAATTGGACGTTCCAACTCCTGTGCTCAGTGCCTTGACCATTGAAGACAAGCACCGATGCCTTCTTCACCACCCTGTCTACCTGTGTTGCCATTTTCAGGGAACTATGAACTTGTACCCCTAGGTCTCTCAGTTCATCAACACTCCCCAGGGCCCTGTTGTTCACTATGTAAGTCCTGCCCTGGTTTAACTCCCTCAGGTGCATCATTTCACACTTGAACTCAAAATTACTCGAGATGTTTGGCACAGTGGTGAAGCGAGGAGAGCCTTGCCTCACACCTCCAGCAACCAGAGTTCGATCCTGTCTGTGTGGCGTTTGCATGTTCTCCCTGTGACTGTGTGGGTTTCCCCCGGGTTTTCCTGTTTCCTCATGCATCCTAGCGATGTGCTGGCAGGTTAATAGGGTGCTGTAAATTACCCTCTGGTATAGGTGGGGGTCAGGAGATTTGGGGGGACTGGAATTGATGGGCAGGTGAAAGGGGGGAAGGTTGTGGGGAGATTAATGGGGGAAATGACGCGGTGGATGTGCTCTGAGAGTCAGCATAGACTTGATGGGCCTAGTGGTCTTCTTCTGTATTGTAAGGATATCTGAGATAATCCTTCCTCCAAATAAATCTATACTCCTTGATTTTTGATTCTGCAACTAAGCGAAATAAGACCTTCCTATTTACACTATCAAGAGTTCCTCATAATTTTATAAACCTCTCAGCCTCCCCTATCCTAAGGATTCTTTATCCCAATCTTTCTTTACCAATGCGACTTTCTGTCCTGGCAAGATCCTTGCAAGTCGCTGTACCCTCTCCAATGCAATCACATCCTTCCTGCAATGTGTTGATCAGAAGTCTCCCCAGTACTCAAGCAGTATTGTAAAATATATTGTATACTTCATCCTAACATAACATAACCCTAATCACAACGCTATAACCACTTTGATCACTTTGCACTAAAATGTCTTTTTTTTGTTCTAATTTTGTTCTTTCTTGCAAAAATTGTGTATAATTTATGTTTAATTTATGTTTTTCTTGTGAATGTTGTGAATCTGACGCTGTGTGCCTGTGATGCTGCTGCAAGTAAGTCTTTCATTGCACCTGTGCATACATATACTTGTGCATGTGGCAATAAACTCGACCTTGACTTTGACCTCCCTGTTCTTATATTCCGTTTCTCAGTTCATTAAGGAAAAGAGCCCATATGGCGTTTTCAGCCCACTTATTGAGTTGTCCTGATTTATACGTCTATGGATGCACTCTCTGTCACTCCACCCTCTGTAATATCCTCCCATTTGCTCAGTATTTCCTCTCCTTGTTGCACCTCCCCAGTGCACCATTGAGTCTCTGGATTAAACTGTGTCACGAACCAGCAACAAAAGAAACACACTGAGTCATGATTCAGTGTTAAAAAACTATTTTATTAATCACTACTTATGATAATAAGAAAAATAAAAGTAAAAATGTTAGAATGTTAGAAGTGAAAATGTTAAACCTTGAACATTAACCCCAAGCACTAAACTCGTCGTGTGTGTGTGGCAAAGTCCCAAACTCCAAGTCCAGGAATGGTTCTTAAAGTTCGGTTCAGCAAGCCATAAGGTGAAACATGAGCAGAGGCTTCTTGAACAACCACCGTTGTCTGAAGATAAGATGTAGATGTAGAGAACATAGAGAGTAATTACGAAATCCAAATGTTCCACAATGGAACCCAAATGACACCTCAGTGTTTACTTGGCAGTGACCTCCTCACCCCAAAAAGCATCCGAATCGTGGCTGTCCACACAAATACCTGTTTCCCTCTACAGTTCATCAGCAAAGTGATCTCCACCAGATTACTTCCAATTTCCATATGTGGATTGTAGTGACAGACACAGTTATTGTTTCACATCCATTGCTAGAGAAACTAGCAGGCTGGTGTCTCTCTCCCTTTTTTCTCTCTCTCTCTTTGAATGACTTCGACTGCCCTCGACTGCCCTCTTCGACAACGTCATTACATCCTTTAACTTCTGTTGACGTAGGCACGACACACACACACACACACACACACACACACACACACACACACACACACACACACACACACACACACACACACACACACACACACTACTAACTCTATCTTAAAGGGACATTCACCGAGTCTGTAACACCTCCCACCTAAAAAGAATTTTTTTCCCAAAAAAAATTTAACCGCGCATACAGTTAGTAATGTTAATAATTATCATTCTACACAATTACAGAATATCAGATTAGTAAAGATACATGTTTCCCATTTAACATCGGGAAAGACAAAGAGCAATCACATTATCTTTGCCTTTAATGTGAGTTATCATGAGATCAAACTCTTGCAAAATTAAACTCCAGTTTAACAGCCTGCTGTTCTTGTTTTTGACTCAGCTCAGAAACACCAATGGGTTATGATCTGTATACACAGTCAATGGTTTCTGAGCGGTGCAAACATATACACTGAAATGTTGCAAGGCTAAAACAAGCGACAGTAATTCTTTCTCTATGGTGGAATAATTCTTTTGATGCTCATTAAATTTCTTTGAAAAGTAAGCTACAGGATGGTCAATATCATCAAGGTTACCCTTCTGCAACAACACAGCTCCTGCAGCTTCATCACTGGCATCTACTGCTAATGAAAATGGCTTTTCAACGTCAGGTGATTTGAGCACAGGATGGTAGCATAAAATGGCTTTCAGCTTCTCAAATGCTTCTTGACAAGGATCTGTCCAAACAAACTTTACTCCCTTCTTCAGAAGATTAGTTAGGGGAAGAGCAATATCAGCAAAATTTTTCCAAAATTTTCGATAATATCCAACCATTCCCAAAAATCTTCTAACAGTCCTCGTACCCGTAGGAACAGGGAACTCAGATACTGCTTGAACTTTTGCCTGAACGGGAGCTAACTTGCCTTGACCTACAATATAACCAAGATACGTCACAGTGGCATGGCCAAATTCACTTTTAGCCAAATTAACTGTAAGGTTAGCTTTGGAAAGTCTTTCAAACAACCTTTCTAACGCAGAGATGTGATCCTCCCATGTATCATTCCCTGTCACTAAGTCGTCAATATAGGCATCTGTACGTTTTAACCCATGAATCACTGAATTAATCATTCTTTGAAATGAATTCACCGAGTCCGTAACAACTGCATTTGCCTCTTGCTGGCCCTAATGACCACCTTCTTGCAGTCTAAAGCTTCCTTCCTCCTTGTTAACAATACAACCAATTTCTGTCTTGTCTGTAAACCCCTCTTTCAAGTCTAAATCGAATACATTTTTACTTTCTAAGCAGTCCCTTTGGATCGTAGGTGACTGGTGTCCACTCCAGTTCTATGGGTTCTGAGGAGGTTGATGAGGCCAATGAACCCGATTCACTAGGGTTTAGCATCACTATGACCACTTTAATCACTTTGCACTAAAAGGGACTGTGTGTTTATTGTTCTAATTGTGTTCTTTCTTGAAAAAATTGTGTATAATTTAATATACGTATGTTTGATTTCTTGTGAAATCTGCTTACATGATACCATGTTCCTGTGATGCTGCTGCAAGGAAGTTTCTTATTGCACCTGTGCACACATGGACGTGCATATGACAGTAAACTCGACTTTGACTTTGACAATGTAGGAATCACAGACTCTTCCATGGATGAGGAAGGAGTTGCCTGATGGGGTGGTGGTGTAGCTTGTGAGGTGGAGCACTCCCTCCACTCTTTGTGCTGGGCTTCAACTTTAAATTCCTGGGCTTTAACATATCGGGTGACCTGTCCTGGGCCCAGCACGCAGACACGATCACAAGGAAGGCGCGCCAGTGTCTTTACTTTCTTAGAAGGTTAAGGAGGTTCAGCTTGTCACTGAACACTAATGAACTTCTACAGATGTACTGTTGAAAGTGTCCTGACTGGTCGCATCCTAGTCTGATGCAGCAATTCGAATGCACAGGAACATAAGAAGCTGCAGAGGGTAGTGGACTCTGTCCAATAAATCACGGGCACATCCCTCCCCACCATTGTTAGTATCTACAGGAGGCGCTGCCTTAAGAAGACGACATCTACCATCAGGGATCCTCACCATCTGGGCCATGCCTTCTTCTCTCAGCTACCATCGGGCAGGAGGTACAGAAGCCTGAAGTCCCACACCACTAGGTTCAGGAACAGCTACTTCCTTTCAACCATTTGGTTCTTGAACCAACCTGCACAACCCTAATCACTACCTCAGTACAGCAGCACTGTGACCACTTTGCACCACAATGGACTTTGTTTTTTTCAGTTCTAATTTTGTTCTTGTATAATTGTGTACAATGTATGTGGTTAATTTATGTTTTTCTTGTGAATGCTGTGTCTCTAATGCTATGTGCCTGTGATGCTGCTGCAAGTAAGTTTTTCACTGCACCTGTGCGCACGTGCATTGGTATTGGTTTATTATTGTCACTTGTACCGAGGTACAGTGAAAAACTTGTTTTGCATACCGATCGTACAGATCAATTCATTACACAGTGCAGTTACATTGAGTTAGTACAGAGTGCATTGAGGTAGTACAGGTAAAAACAATAACAGTACAAAGTGTCACAGCCACAGGAAAGTGCAGTGCAGGTAGACAATAAGGTGCAAGGTCACAAGGTAGATTGTGAGGTCAGAGTCCATCTCATCGTATAAAGGAACCGTTCAATAGTCTTCTCACAGTGGGATAGAAGCTGTCCTTCTGGTGGTACGTGCCCTCAGGCTCCTGTATCTTCTATCTGATGGAAGAGGAGAGAAGAGAGAATGACCCGGGTGGGTGGGGTCTTTGATTATGTTGGCTGCTTCACCAAGGCGGCAAGAGGTAAAGACAGAGTCCAAGGCAGGGAGGCTGGTTTCCATGACGCGCTGGGCTGTGTCCTTGTACTTGTGCGTATGACAATAAGCTTGACTTTGACTATGACTATGTGCTCCCAATGTATTGGCTTGAGGTTCTCAATACCATGTTGGTACATTGACGACTCATAGGCCAGAGATTCCCGAAAGTCAATGACAACAGCCAAATTCAGGCAGGGATGCTGAGCCAGGTTTAACCTCATGAGTAACAGCAGATCTCTACCTCAACAAAAAACCGTGAAAATTCTGGGAATATTTGACAATTCAGGCAACATCTGTGGATAGAGAATCAGAGTTAACTCTCACGTGAATAACCCTTCATCTGATAATTGGTAATTTGTTTATTATTGTCACATGTACCAAGTACAGTGAAAAGCTTTGTCTACATGCCAACCAAACATACCATTCCATACACAAGTACATTGAGTTAGTACAAAAGGAATGCAGAATATAGTGTTACAGTTACAGAGAAAGTGCAGTGTGACCTGTAAAAGTGAGAAAGCAATCTATCGAGATAAAAGCAGAAAAATGCTGGGAACACTCAGTGGGTCAGGCAGCATCCACAGAGAGAGAAACAAGGTTAACATTTCAAAACAAATTATAAGCATCTCCAGCCTTCTGAGAAAATTATAAGCGAATAAGCATCCCCAGCCTTCTGAGAAAGGGAGCCACAAAGATTTATCAGAGACACAAGAGACTGCAGATGCTGAAGATGTCCAGATGAAGGGTCTCAACCTGAAACATCGACTGTCCATTTCCCTCCATAGATGCTGCCCGACCCGCTGAGTTCCTCCAGCGCCTTTTGTGTTGCACAAAGAATCAGAATCAGGTTTATTATCACTGACATATGTTGTGAAATTTGCTGTTTTGCGGCAGCAGTACAGTGCAAGATACAAAATTATTATAAGTTACAAAAATAAATAAATAATGCAAAAGAAGAATAATGAGGTAGTGTTTATGGGTTCATGGACCGTTCAGAAACCTGATAGTGGAGGGGAAGAAGCTGTTCCTGAATCGTTGAGTGTGGGTCTTCAGGCTCCTGTACCTCCTCCCCGATGGTAGTAACGTGAAGAGGGCATTCTGATTATCTTTCTCTAAAGTGACCGACTCCTTATCCTGAAACAATGCCCACTTTGTCTCTCATATGATCTAACGAGTGGCTACCTGACCTGAGCCCGACACTACTTGTTGGGTTCAGGGTGAGTCAAATGCATTTCCTGCCAGCACATTCAGTGTTGTGTCAGTTCATCCAACCCAGTCTGGCTCAGTACTTAGTATTACTGCAAGGGTTCTCAATCAATGTCAATGGATACAGCACAACTGGTCAATGTATTGGTATTTGTTTATTATTGTCACATGTACTGGGATAAAGCTTTTGTTTGCGTGCCATCCAGACAGATCATTCCACACATGAGTACATCAAGGTAGTAGTAAGGAAATAAGAATGCAGAATATAGTGTTACAGTTACAGAGAAAGTGCAGTGCAGGCAGACAATAAGGTGCAAGGGCCATGATGAGGTAGGGTGGGAGATCAAGAGTTCATCTTATGAAAGAGTCTGATAACAGCGGGATAGAAGCTGTCCTCGAGCTTGGTGGTACGTGCTCTCAAGCTTTTGTATCTTCTGCCTGATGGGAGAGGGGAGAAGAGAGAATGACTGGGGTGAGAGGGGTCCTTGATTATTTTGGCTGCTTTCCCGAGGCAGTGGGAAGTGTAGATGGAGTCAATGGAGGGGAGGCCGGTTGTATGATGGACTGGGCTGGGTTCATAACTCTCTGCGATTTCTTGTGGTGTTGGGCAGAGCAGGTGCCATACCATGCCATGATGCATCTGGATAGGATTCTTTCTATGGTCATTTCTTCGGCTCGTCCACAAATCTGTCCTGGTTGGATCAGGTCAGGCATGGAATGAAGTACAAGTCTTCAGGTCAGGTTAGCTTGGGATTGGGCGTGTTCGTTGCGGGTTTGGATAGATTTTAATGTTATACCCAAACAGACCTCGAAACTGAACAAGTCCACTTTCTACTTCTTATATTTTTAAAAATAGAAGCATAGAAAATAGGGGCAGGGGTAGGCCATTCGGCCCTTCAAGCCTGTTCTGCCATTCAATATGGTCATCTAAATTCACTACCTTGTTGCAACTTTCTCCCCATAATGCTCAATCTCTCTAGTCCTTCTTGAAAATATTTAATGATGCAGCTACAAATGTTTACTATCTGGAAAATTCCACAGGTTCAACATTCTCTGGGAGAAGTAAGTTCTCATCTCAGTTGTAAATGCTCACCCTTTTCCCTTGGGCCATGACCTCCAGGTCCTAGACTCTGCAGTTAGTTGAAACATCCTTCATCTATTTACCTTGTGCAGTCCTGTAGGTTTTTATGAAGTTTTCTTCTAAAGTCCTGTGAATGTAAGCTGATTTAACCCTACGTCTCATCAATAGTCAGTCCTGATCCAAGGAATTAGTCTGGCAAAGGGAAGAACTCTGGCACCCTATTACTTTGTCCACCTAAGCAGCCAGGACCTCCCGGTGGCCACCCACTTCAATTCCACATCCCACTCCCATACTGACATGTCTGTCCATGGCCTCCTCTACTGCCACGTTGAGGGCAGACGAGGGTTGGAGGAACAACACCTCATATTCCGCCTTGGGAGTCTCCAACCTGACGGCCTCAACATTGATTTCTCTAACTTCCTGTAACCCCACCACTTTGTTTTCTACCCCCCCCACTTTGTCTTCCCTTATTCCTGTGGCCCCCTTCCCCCACCTTGATCACCTGCTCATCTCCTCTCCTCCCGTCCTCCATCCTTTATTCTGTGGTCCACTGCCCTCTCCTACCGGATTCCTTCTTCTTTGCCCTTTGCCTCTTCTACCTATCAGCTCTCAGTTTATTACATCTTCCCCCCCCCCACCCACCTACCTTCCCCCCCATTACCTGGACTCACCTATCACCTGAACTCACCTGTCACCTGCCTGCGTGTGTTCCTCCCCATCCCCCCACCTTCTTATTCTGGCTTCTGCCCTCCTCCTTTCCAGTCCTGATGAAGGGTCTCGGCCTGAAACGTCGACTGTTTATTTCCCTCCATAGATGCTGCCCGACCTGCTGAGTTCCTTCAGCACTTTTTGCGTATTGCTCCAGATTCCAGCATCTGCAGGATTTCTTGTGTACCTGTGAATATTGTAGGGACTGTTGGATGATTTGAATGAAGTCCCCTTTGTTTCAAACTACTATGCATAACATTTTGATAGAGGAAGGGTGGTTGGTTTAGCTTGTGTTTCACAGAGTCTCAGTCAGGCTGGATCTAGACTTGATCTGAAAAAGGATTAACTATAATACAGACTAACTGTCCCATATCCCTGAAAAAAGTTGGCGCTAAGCCATCTTCTTGAACCGTTATAGTCTTTTCAGTGAAGGTACTCCCGCAGTGTTATTGGGCAGGGAATTCCAGGATTTAGAGCTCATGATGATTAAGGATGTTCTTCCTACCTGCTTATCCTATTGCCACCTGCTATCTATTCATTAAATAAAAAAAATCTCTCCACCCACCTCCTACAGGATGGTGATGAGGAAATACCAAGTGTGTGGGCCACTTTTAAGCATTATGACCAGGAGGATGATGATACCATGGGTTATAACCACTACATTTTAAGGATTGTTTAAGACAATATTTGTATTCCCCTAGTATGGGGAAGATGATTGACCTAGCCAATTAACACTCCTATCCTCCCACCAAAAGGGGGCGACGAGCTGGCTGACCACACACTTTCAGCACTGCGGTATCACCTCGCGTACAAGTGTGAGTCATTGGCATTCATTCGCCCCGCCCACTCCACTAACCAGACATAATCTATGATAAGTAGATGCCGACGTCACGAACATACATAATGACTGCCATAGGCATTCCAGTGGGTGGGCTCGGATAATATAGGTCCGGGGACCGCGCAGGATTGGTCAGGCGGCTGAATAATTTATGCTAATGAGCGGGAACATCGGCGGCCGTTAGTCAGCCGGGTATTTTTTTATAATTTAGGTGGGGGCGGGGGAGGGGGGGACGAGCGAGCGGAAAAAAAAGGAAAGGGAGGCCGGAGAGAGTTAGGATCCGTCTCCATCCGGACTCTTGCGTCGTGTTATTTATTGTTTGGCATCGATATACCCAGAGTGACGGCCCGAGAGAACGAGCCTGGGTGAGTATTGCGGGCGGATGGCCGGCGGGTGGACGGTTATTCGGGGAGTTTTTGAATGTCGGAGCGGCGCCGGGATGCGGGCCCCGGCGGCGGGCGCCATTTTGTTACAAGATGGCTGGTGTCTCTTCCCCCGCCCCCTCCTTCCACCCCCCCCCCCCTCCTCCTCCTCCTCCTCCTCCTCCTACTCCCCCCCACCTCTATCCACGGCACAAGTGCAGCCCAGGGAGGTTGGCTCACCTGGGGAAAGGGGGTGTAAGCAGCCAGAAAGGCCTGGGGACCCCAGACCCCCTTCTCATCCTCATCCACCTTCCTCTTCCTCCCCCCCCCCAGAAAAAAAACCTTCCAAAATAACACCCCATCCAACATAACATTAAGTGCCAGTTTAACCCCAGTAAAGGCCAGGGTTGATTTCATTATAAAGCTGGGCTGCATATTATTATCTCTCAATCACGTTTATTTCTAGCCCCCCTACCCCCTTTCTTCTTTTACTCACAGCAAGATGCTTTAGAAGCGAAAATATTCCTGGCTTCTCTCCTTTTTTTGGGGGGGGGGGTTATTTTTTTAAAAAAGATCGGTTGGCGGTTTTTGCGTTGGGGCGAAATATCCTGAGCTTGCCTCCATTTTCCTGATTTAGTTACTTTTATAACGATGGGTTAAAGAAGAAATGTCCAGATCTTTCTCTTGATCGGGTAATATTTCATAATGTAGAGACAAGTTTGCTTTTTTGTAAGTGGAGACTTTGCTGCTGTTACTTAGGTCGTATATTTTCTTTAAAAGACCCGATTAAGTATAAATGTTGAGGTTTATATGCTTTGTATTTGAAAATATTTGTTTTAGGAAGATTGGTTGACTCTCTTTCAAAGCAGAAATGGCTTGAGTTCCGCCAGGTAGTTTTGTTATTTTTCTACTGGTGTCCTGTCTGAATGTCCACAGACACTTATCTTCGTTGAAACATAATCCTTTTATTTACACTGTCCCAGCTATCCCCACTAGGGCATATTTTTAATGCAGATTATAAACACATGGGCTCCAGTGTTTTATTCTTAAAACATTTTGGCTATTAGGTGAGATATTTTGCTTTTTCTTTTGATATGTGGAGTACTGTGTCTTTCTACATTTCAAAGAGATTCTTCTGTTGCGGAGATAGATATCCCACAACCTTCTTTCACACCCCCCCCCCCCCCTTAGGTTGAATGCACCATTCACAAAGGGGCTGTGTATATTAGCACTGCACCTGCCCCTTCTCTATATAGTGAAGTTCAAACATTCACAATAACCAACTGTATCGAGTTTTCTTGCGTAGTCTGCTTCAGTGTGATTATTTTCTGCTAGAATTTTATTCATAATTGGTAAATAGTCATTATTTCTCTACCTAATATTGATTTGCAACCCCACCTCATACCCCATTCCACTTGTCCTATCGATTGCTTTCTTCCAATAAGTCCTTATTCTGTGGCAATTCTTCCACCAAATCCCCCTTCTTCAGTGCTCTTTCCCTGTGCTTTGAATGCCATGTTGTTCTGCATTGCCTTGATATTCTTTTCCTTCACCCCCTGCTGCACCTCAGCTCTCCCGTTTTCTGAAAAATGCTCCAAAACCTTTGCCATACTATTGAAATGCATGTTGTGGAATCAGTAACAGGCAGACTGTGCATAACTAAAATATTATTTATGCCTATTAATACAAGATCTGCAAACATCCTGTTATAATTTGAAAAGGTAGAACTAACTTGTGTTTGCACCTATCTTGGGATGCCTGAATGTGTTTTACATCCCATGGCTTTTGACGTGTTGACAAGTGTTATTTTGTAGGCGGATGCAATGACCAGTTTACCAGTAGTATGATTTCACAAGTAGCACTGAGATAAATGGCCAGGTAATCTAACATGATGGTGGAGCGATAAATGCAAGCTAGCATACCACGAGATTTGTTCAGCTTCTCGGGTGTGCAGTCAAAAGATCTGGTTTTCACAATTCACCTGAGAGGCGGCAACATGCCTCAACCTATATTTTTTCAGTAGTGCATTGAGCTATTAGCTGAGTTATGTGCTCGAGTTCTGAAGCTTAAACGTGGGCTTCTGCCCCAGCTGAGGCGATGTGTTTTGTCTCTACCAAGGCTAAAATCTTGTCATTCCGTCCAGAATTTTCTGATTAACCAAATGTCTTAAAACGCTGTCTGGTGCATGCGCAGAATGGTGTGGCTGATAGAGTCGCTGCCTCGCTGTTCCGGTGACCCGGGTTCAATCCTGACCTCTTGTGCTGTCTGTGTGCAGTTTGTGTGCTCTCCCTGCGACCACATGAGTTTCCTCCCATGTCCCAAAGAAGTGCAGGTTGTTAGGTAAAGTGGCCACTAAAATTGCCCCGAGTATAAGTTGATGGTAGAAATGATGGGAATGTGGGAAGAATAGGTTACAGGTGTAATTAATGGGATTGTTCTATGAGCAGGTGTAGCTTCCTGCTGCATCATCAGGAAAAATGGGAATACAGAGTGGTTGAAATTCCCCCACTTTTTAGTTCAGCAGAACACATTACTATGGGAGATGAATGAAGCTCTGGTGTCTCTCGACTAGTGTAATGTAATTGTGTCTATCCCTCTTTTTATTTTCCCCTTTCTTCTCCCCTCCCCCATCTGTGGTAATTGTGCTAAACTTTTTTTTAAGGACTATCTACCTCTTTGCCTTGTAGATTGAGCAAGTGAGATTACCATTCAACATGACCTGCAGGCCTTACTCATGGGCTTTATAAGTTATGAGCTAACCATTTAGTCAATGTAACTGCAGCTTTTCACTGTACCTCAGTACAAGTGACAATAATAAACCAATACCAATCACTAGCTTGCAGTTACTGCATATGTCAGGTTGTATTCAGGCAATTATTCTGGAGATCTTGATTTGTAATTCAGTTTGAATTTTCCATAATAGCATAATGGACTTTGATATCATCTGCACAGAACGATGATTTCTTATAACTGGGGCCATTGGATTAAATGATATGATGTCAAATTTTGGGATCAATGTGGGAGACTTCCAATCTTTACATTTTCTCATAAATATTGATATTGACTTGTATTAATGCTGTAACGTGTATTCTGACCATGCATTTAGTGAGTGAGTGGAAAATGAGCAGCCAGTGGACTGATCTGATGGAGTCTTCTCGTGTAAGGTGTTTGTCATGAAGATGAAAAACTTGACTTTTGTTTTGAGATCAGGTTCTGATTTTTTTCTGTCTGGTGGGATTGACTGTGGTTTTTCCTTATGTGACTCTTTGGGTTATCTGACTCATCCGGGGTGGTGGAGGACTGCAGTAGTTGTTGTGATGTCACTATGCAAGGTCTTTTGTTAGTAATACTGGCTGGAGACAGGAACCCAAGTTAGGGCTCCACAGAAACTTTATCTGAGTTGCTTCTTGCTAAAGTAAGCAAAGCTGAAGTTTCACCAACTTCATCTGAGTAAGTAGCTGCTTTTGCACCTCCCGGCTGTTGCTAGCCATTGTAGGTAAAAAAAATGTTGAAGGTTGTATTAGTTGTGTGTGTGGTCACCATTTACTGTGGTCTTTTCAACAGGTGTGGTCAGCTGTAGTCTTTGTGATGTATGAGGTGGGGGATCATTGTTTATGAGCCATGGCTCATTGTGACATGATCTTATATTTGTTTAAAATGCCACACCTGGCTTTTGAATCTTCCGCTTAATTTCTAAAGGCATTTGCCTATGATAAGCTATTGGGTCTTCATAGGTAAATCAGGTTCATTGGCCATGGTGTCATTTTCTTTTATGTGAAAGGCAATCCTGGTGTGGTGTTTAGTGATGTCTTTCTTTTTCCTTTTATTTATTTGGGTACCACAACCCCTTGCACCTACCATGGGAGTTAAGGACAGGCAATCAATTATTTATTGATCTTGCTACTGCCACTCCTGGATCATGCTTAAAAATAGGGTTCATGATATTCCAGCTTACCCAAGAAAGACTGAAATAGTGGCAAGTACTCTACCGTAATGAGCAAGGTATGCAGAACACAGCTTATCTTGCTCTCCTAAGGCACGTGCACTCTTCCAAAAGGTTCACTGGGAATTCTTTGGAAGGATTCCAGGCTGCTAATTTCCTTTTCCCATAAAGACTTCCAGCTATTTTAGGGCTTTCAGGAAGCCCCAAAGTACTTCATGGTCTTTAAAGCTTGGTCAATACTGCAATGTGGAGGAACAATAGAATTTCTATATAATAATAATATTATTATTTTATATATACATATATATAAAAATAATATATATATTGTGGGGTGAACTGATAGAAGTATAAAATTGAGATGAGGTAGATAGCCAGAGTCTTTTTTTCCCCCAGAGTGAAAATGTTGAATACTAGAGGGCATAGCTTTAAGGTGAGAGGGGGGAAATTTTAAAGGGGATTGACAAGGCAAGTTTTCTTTTTACACAAAGTGGTGAGTGAATGCACTGCCAGGGAAAATGATGGAAGAAGATATGATGGCAGTGTTTAAGAGGTATTTAGGCAGACACTTGAACAGGCAGATGTACGGTTTAAGTCAGCATTGTGGTTGGCACAGACATTGTGGGCCAAAGGGCCTCTTCCTGTGCTGTACTGTTTTATATACTCAGCAAGTCAGGCTGCATCTGTGGGAAGAGAAGCAGAGTGACGGTTTCAGGTCAAAGACCCTACATCAGAACTGGACTACAAGGAGGATTCCTGGCTGAAATTGGCTTGGGGTCTTCCTGATGTCAGTTTCTTAATTATACTGGACTGCAGTATGGCTATCAGATGTGCCTTAAGAAAAGAATCTTTGTATTTTAGAGAACAGCAACCTGGCAAAGTAGTTCTCTTGTATAATTCACAAACAAACAAAATTTAGAAATCTGATACTAGAAATGTGAGGTAGCTCCTCTGTTTTACGTAGTGGCTTTCATCTGAGCTCTTGGTAAATATGACTTTCCCAGGTGTTGGAACACTGCGAGTTGTTTTTATTTTGGCACGATCCTCGTGATTTTCTTAATCAGCTGGCACAAAAAAAAGGTGAGAATCTATAGTTGCATAAATTGTGGCAACCGAGATTTGAGAGTGGGTCCTCTTTAAAAGTGATCAACTTTCCTGTGGACAGGCTCGCCCCAGTTGCTGTTTCCTCTTGTGTGTTTACATTTGGGGTTATGGCTCATGCTGTTCATTGAAGAAGTAGGACAGACTTTCCCTTGGCTATTGACACAGAATGCTGCTTTTCTGTGATCTACCTGGATAATAATTGCTTGACCTGTTTTTGTACGAAGACATTCTTGTTGATTGTGGATGGGCTGGCAAAGGGTTGGGTTTGGACTCCCAGAAGAAGTGTCTAGGAGCAGCTGAGAACTTAATAGTAAACGTGGGTTTCACGGCAGACTTTGTTACAAAATTGTATTGGAGAAGTCTTTGTGGAGGATGATTGTGAATGGATAATGTGGGGAAGTGGAATCAAAGTATGGTAACTATATTTGGAGACAGGGAGACATGGATTGAAGATATCCTAAATTAGAGTACCAAAGGACAAGCCATGATTTTATTGAATGACAGAGCAGGGTTTATTTGTCATATAGTCTATTTCTTGTATTTGAAACCAGTATATATCATTGATTTCTAGTTTTAAAATAGTTTAGCAATTCTCTTATTTGCTGGAGCCACCAGCTTGTAAGTCTTGACATTTTTTGCAATGAAGGTTTATGAGGAGTTTGCTACCTTTGAAGATCGCGTACAGTTTGCAAGTATACTATGGGTTACTTGGTCAAATTTTTAAGTAGGTAAGGCACTTTTGTGATTTGACGATTATATCTTCTAATTATACATATCCTTCCAATTAAATCGTAAACCTTGCCAGAAGATCCCGAAGGACTGATTGCAAGACAGTACCACAAGTGACAGCTGCCCTCTGATGTCTTGATTGAATCTTCACATCAACTGATAGAGTAAGGATTGGTTGGGCAATCCACAGTACGAAACTAGCACCCGAGTCTCACCTCCATACTTCACAATTCCATGAAAAATCACAAGAGATGAGCATGTGGAGGGGCTTGGGCTCACTCTTGCCTCCATTTGTATCTGAGGTTAATTATAAGAGTTTATAAGGTATCTTTATTAGTTACATGTACATGGAAACACACAGTGAAATGCATCTTTGCATAGTGTTCTGGGGGCAGCCTGCAAGTGTCGCCACTCTTCCGGCGCCAACATAGCATGCCCACAACTTCTTAACCTGTACGTTTTTGGAATGTGGGAGGAAACCAGAGCACCCAGAGGAAACCCATGCAGACAAGGGGGGAACGTACAAACTCCTTACACACGGTGGCCGGAATTGAACCCGGGTCGCTGGCGTTGTAAAGCATTACGCTAATCGCTACACTACCGAACTGTGTTGGAGACCTCTAACTGAAATGCCCTAACTGTATGGACCTGGGGATTGTAGTCCAAAAAATTACCTCAGCCTTGAATATACCCAGTGACTCGGTATCCACAGCTCTGTATGTTGAGAGAAGAAATTGCTTCTCGTCTCAATCTTAAATGGGTGACCAATTATCCTGATACTGCTGCCTCATACTAGATTCCTCCATCAGTGGAACATCATCTCAGCATCTATCTTGTCAATCTCTTCAGGGTCCTTTATTTTAATAAGATGACTTCTCGTTCTTCTAAACTCTAATGAGCTTAAGCCCATTCTGCTGAATCTTCTCTCTGGAACAGGGGGCAGTGTCAGGATAAACTGTCAGAACTTGACCAAATAACCCATTACTGTACCTTCACACTATGCGCAGTCTTCAAAGGTAGCAAACTCCTCAAACCTTCATTGCAAAAAATGTCAAGACATACAAGCTGGTGTCTTCCCTCAAGATGGTCTTTCACCCAGGAATCAATATAGTGAATCACTTCTCCATTGGCAAGTCTCTCTTTATGGCATTTCAAGTGACAAAACTGCATGCAGAACTTTTGTTGTAGTCTCAAGGCTATGCACAGTTGAAGTAATATCTCCCTACTGATTTATTCTACTGCTCTTGCAGTAAAGGCCAATATCCTATTTGCCTTCCTAATTACTTGTGTACCTGGTATGCTTACACAGAAAGTGAACATATGTTAAGCATAATTTACTTTCATTGTTGGGTAGTTTATTAAATTGGTTGTAATCACATGGTGTGCTTATCACACGAGTTAATGCTCTCCCTCTTTAATGGGCCAGATCTGCTATTGTCTGCGGGCCGTTGTGCCATTGTCTGCTCCATCATGGCCCCAGGCGAGTCTTCCGATAAGAATCCGACTCCCAGCAGTTAAATATAGGTTAGTGCAACATGTGGCTGTCTCGTGCAGACAGCCTACTGCACCTCACGGAACCCTTTTGATAGTCTGTGAGTCTATGCTGCACCCACCAAGACTCCCTGGCTGGTAAAGCTATCGGTGTGGTTGGGGTGATTGAATATCTGACATTCGTAAGTACTAGTTAAAACTTGGGACGAGTTAAAATAAAAATACTGCCTTTTTTGTAACAAAGTTTGTGTCTTGCATTTAAAACACTTTTTTTGGGGGGAGAATAAACAACTGACTAAACGTCAATTTAAATCATTTATGCTAACAAAAGAATAAATGCATGCCTTTCTACCAGCATGCTGGTTTTTCCCCATTCATTTGAGGGGAGACTGTTCTGCTGATGCCAGGTTTAACCCAGCACCAGCTCAGCTTGTGCCAATCCAAGATGCCTTGGGAAGGTCATGCTCCCCTGATGTGGAATTAACCGGGGTAGCACAAGGATAACCAGTACCAGTGCTGGCTTAGCAGTAGATACTGCCACTGACTTGGGCCAGTGCTACCTCTGGATGGCAGGTCTTCCAAGATCAGGTTTGGATTCAGATTAATTTATTGTCGTATACACCAGGGTGTAATGAAATGAGTGAAATTTGCAGAGTAAACAATATACGTGGAAATGATAAATAGTGTGCAAAAGAACAGGATGGTGCAAAGATAGCAGTGCAATCTAAAGTAGTGAAAAAAGAAATGCTAAAGTGACAATGGAATAACCAAGAGGGGTAGATTTAAGAGTCTGCAAATGTGAAAGCGCAACTGGGAAGGGGCTGCAAAAGAGATGATTGGTTCAGAAGTCTGATTGCAGTGGGGAGGAAGCTGTTTGAGTCTGGTCATCCCACAATCCAGCATAACTGCTGGGGTGGAAGATCTGTTCTATCAGCATCATAGAATTGCTTAGAGTCAAGGAAATTCATTAAGCCTGTAGTGCGTTCTTATAAGAGCAATCTATTCCCTGGTTCTTTCCTCTGAGCCTTGCTGAGGAACTTTTTTTTTAAAACTTCCAAATACTTGTCTAATATATGTTTAGAATCTGTTTCCACAGCCCTTTTTTTATAACAATGTGTTAAAATTCATGACACCTTAATGTGTGGAAGAGATTTTCCAAATGTCACTCTCGACCCTTGTCAGTCACCTCTTGTCTTGATCCTTTTGTCTCTTTTTTAATTTTCTCCAGACCCAAAATGTTTTGAGCACTTGCATCAAATTTCATCTCGACCTCTGCTCTGAGCATATCCATACAACTGAATCTCCTCATCTTTGGAATCATTCTATGTGGAGTTGGGCAGTGTGGGCAAGGTGCTAAATGAATACCTCTCATCTGTATTCACCAAGGAAAAGGACATGGATGGTTGTGAGTTTGGGGTGGATAAATGGATAATCTGGTGCGGTTCAGCATTAAGACGGTGTTAAATGTCATGGGACGCATAAGGGTTGATAAATCCTTTGGGCTGGATGAGATGTACTGGAAGCAAGGAAGGGGAAAGCTGAGGCCTGTCAGAGACTTTTGCATCTTTGTTAGCCACAGGTGAGGTGGCAGAAGGCTGGAGTATAGCTAATGTTCCTTTATTTAAGAAGGGCAGCAGGGATGAGCCAGCTAATTACAGGTTGATGAACCTTGCATCAGTGATGAGGAGATTATGAGAAAAAAACCTAAAGGACTTCTGTAATTTTCGGTAAAGCAGGGGCTGATCAGGAATAATCAGCATGGCTTTGAGCTGGGAAAATATTGCCTTGCTGAATTGATTGAGTTTTTCAGGGAGATAACCAAGAAGATTGATAAAGGGAGGCCAGAAGATGATGTTAACATGGACTTTACTAAGGAATTTTTCAAGGTCCCACATGACTGGCTGGTCCAGAAGGTTAAGGCACATTGAACCCAAGGCAGGTTGGCTCATTAGATCCAAAATTGGCTTGGTGATGGGAGGTAGAGGGTAGTGTTGGAAGGATCTTCTGAATAGAAGTCTGTGACCAGTTGTGTACTGCAGGGATCAATGCTGGAACACCATTTGTGAAATATATTAACAATTTGGATGTGAATGTGGGAGAGATTAATGTTTGCAAATTAAGGTTGTTGAAGGCTACAGCAGGATGTGAATTGGATGGAAAGTTGGTTGGAGTATTGGTAGGTGGAATTTAATCTTGACAATGTGAAGTGAAGCATTTTGGAATGTCAATTAGGGGTACAACATGTACAATACATTGTAGGGTGCTGAGGAATGTCGATGAGCAAAGGGTCCTTGGGGTTCAAGTTCCCAGGCAACATGTGGCGAGTGTAGTGAAGGTGGTGTATGACATCATAGTTCAGGGCATAGAATGTAACAGTTGGGATGTTGTGTTGCACTTTTACAAAACACTGGCTAAACTGCACTTGGAGTATTTTGTACAGTGTCACCACACTATAAGGAGGCTGTGATTGTGCTGGAGAGTCTGGAGGAAAATCACCAGTATGTTGTCTGGATTGAAGGCCTTTACTTGTGTGGCGAGATTGGATAGGCTTGGCTTGATTTAGGGAAAGCTTCTTCCCCTCCGCCATCAGATTTCTGAACAGTTGATGAATACTATCTCGTTATTCCTCTTTCGTTTTATTTATTTGGTAACTTGTAGTAATTTTTACGTCTTGCACTGTACTGCTGCTGCAAAACAACAAATTTCAGGACATTTGTCAGTGATAATAAACCTGATTCTGTTTTCCCTGGAGTGAAGATGACTGAAGGTAACCTGATAGAAGTGTACAAAATTATAAGGGGCAGAGATGAGGTAGATAGTCAGAATCTTTTCCCAAAGTGGCTGTATCAAAAACAAGAAGGTTGTAGGTACAAGTAAAAGGAAACAGATTTAAATGAAATTTAAGGGTAAGTTCTTTGACATTGGTTGATATCTTAAACCTATTGCCAAAGGAGGTGGTGGAGATGGATACTGTAGCTATGTTTAAGATGCAATTAGACAGCTATTTAATTGGGCAAGGCATAGAAAGATATGGACCTAATGCTGGCAGATTGGATTAATGTAGATGGACAAAAGGGTCGGCATTATAAACAGTGGGCCAAGCGCCACTTCTGTGCTTTCCAAATCTCTGACTTTTATCTGCACTCTCTGTGGCCTTTGTGTCCTTCCTCAAATAAAGTACTACAAATTCAACACAATACTCTCGTGGTGGCTGGACTGATGTTTATAAAAGTTCAATGTGACCTCCTTACTCTTGTACTCGATGCCCATTTATAAATAAAGTCTAAGTCCAGGATGTTGTTTGCATGTTTTTTGTTTGAACCTCTCCAGCCTATCCTGCACTATTTACAAATGCGAATTTTGAAATTCAGTGTATCCCAAGTCCAAATTATTAACATTTATTAAGAAGAAAATAGCCATGATCCTGGTATCACTGAGGTTTCACCACTGTACATCTTTGTGCAGACTGAGGGGCAATTGTTCAGCATTAGTTTCCCAATCTTAAAACTTTTTATCCATAGTTGCCTCACAGGTGGATAGGGTAGTAAGAAAGCTTATGCGATGTTAGCATTCATAAGTCGTGGGATCAAGTAATGATGCAAGGTAATGATGCAGCTCTACAGAACTCTGGGTTAGACCACACTTGGAGTACTGTGTCCAGTTCTGGTTGCCTCATTATAGGAAGGATGTGGAAGCTTAGGAAAGGGTGCAGAGAAGATTTACCAGGATGCTGCCTGGTTTGGAGATTATGCATTATGAGGAGAGACTAAGGGAGCTAGGGCTTTACTCTTTGGAGAGGAGGATGAGAGGAGACCTGATACATGAGAGTTGTACAAAATATTGAGAGGAATAGATAGAGTGGACAGCCACCACTTCTTTCCCAGGGCACCAATGCTCAATACAAGAGAGCATAGCTTTAAAGTAGTGGGTGGGAAGTTCAAGGGAGATATCAGAGGGAGGTTTTTTACCCAGAGAGTGGTTGGGGCATGGAATGCGCTGCCTGGGGTGGTGGTGGAGGCAGGCATGTTGGTCAAATTCAGGAGATTGCTAGATAAGCATATGTTGAAATTTAAAATAGTGATATGTGGGAGGAAGGGGTTAGATAGTCTTAGGTGAGGTTTAAAGGTCGGCACAACATTGTGGGCCGAAGGGCCTGTATTGTGTTGTACTGTTCTATGATTCTATAGTACTACTGTCCCTTTCTATTCAGAATTCCATTCTGACGAGGCTAATAAGTGGCACTTCTTCAAGTGCCTTTTGAAAGCACACGTGCAGTGTTAACTCTCTCATACCTCAGCAAAAAGATTAAATCATTTCAAAAGAACAAGGCAAAAATGCAATTGTACTACAACTGACCAATGTACTGAACTGTGCAAGGTGTTTTGCAAATTTGAAAGAATGGCACTTGGAACTTCCATATGTTGCCTTTGGAAAGTATTGACTGGCCTTGTGCAGCATTAATCTGGTACGTCTGCTTGCTTCACCCAGTTAAAGCTTG
This sequence comes from Pristis pectinata, assembly GCF_009764475.1. NCBI lineage: Eukaryota > Metazoa > Chordata > Chondrichthyes > Rhinopristiformes > Pristidae > Pristis > Pristis pectinata. The sequence goes on from NC_067438.1 coordinate 5,479,675, forward strand.
CAGTCACACAGAGAATGGCTTTTACTGTTGTCTGTTGGTTGACGTCAGCGAGTAAGTAGGCAGCTGGCATCCTGACTCTTTTTCAGTCAGTCGTGTAGCACAGAAACAGGCCCTTCAGCCCATCACATCCAGGAAAACCATTTTGTCCAACTACACTCATCCCATTGGCCTGCATTAGGTCCATATCCTTCTATGCTTTCCCTAGTCCAGTCCATCTAAAGTGTAGTGATTTGTTTTTTTGATTTCATCACCTCCTTTGATAGTGAGTTTCGGATGTCAACCACTATGTCTGAACAAAAACTTTCCCCACAAATCTCCTTCCTCTCACCTTAAACCTATGCCCTCTTATTTTTGATATACCTAACATTGGAGAGGGAGAGGGGGAGGGTGGGGGCGGGGTGTAGATTCTGGCTGTCTGCTGCCTTTGCTCCAAGGAAAATTAGTCCAGCTTCTCCAGTCTCCCCCCTTAAGCAAAGTCCTCCAATCCAGGCAACATCCTGGTGAATCTCCTCTGCAATCTACAGTGCAATCACATCCTTCCTGTGGTGTGGCAACCAGAACTGCATACAATACTTCAAGGTCGGTTTAACCAGTGTTTTGTAAAATTGCAACATAACATTCTAATTTTTATATTCCCTGCCCTGACCTATGAAAACAAGCATGCAGTATGTCTTCACTACCTTACCTGTGTTGCTACTTTTAAGGAACAATGGACATGAACCCCAAGTTCCCTCTGTTCATCACCATTCCTTACTATATTGTTGACTATGTACAATGTCCTGCCCCTATTTGACTTCCCAAAATGCATTGCTTCGCGCTTTTCAGGATTAAATTCTCATCTGCTAATGCTCTGACCAACCTTCCATCCGATCTGTATCGTGCTGTAGCTGTGGACAACTTTCCTCACCATCCACAACACCACCAACTTTCCTCAGTGCCTTTCCTCTTTAAAATAATAACTGAAGGACTGCATTGGGGCATTCTTTAGATTGGAATTACAGGTGCAGTTCTTAATTAAAAGCCAAAATTCCTGTGAAATGTGGACGTCTGTAAAACTTCTGATTTGATCTTTGAATATTGAAAGTAAGAACTGGAAATGAGGTATTCAGGTGAGTGGAAATGTCTAGGACAAGGCATGATCATTTGGGGAACGATAGCTTCTTGTCTATAGATTGAAAGGAATTGTATAAATGAAAGTTGTCATCTTTGGATTCATAATTTGAAGTGGGCCTTCTGAAAGATACAATCAAATATGCCATGAATACACTACTCATTTCTACATGAAATTATAAAGTTCTCATTGCGTGTATGCCAGCTCCTGATGAGAGCAAGACTCATGGTTGTACAGGTGGCAATGATCTCTGCCCTGGTTAATGCTTCTGAGACCTGGGTTGCCTACATCAGGTATTTCAAGACGCGGGGGGTGGGATGGTGGGAGAAGGAAATACCACCAGCATTGTTTCTGCAAAACCCTCTTGATTTACCTGAACCAATGAGAGTGCCATGTCTCAGGCCAACATACCTAGCATTGAAGCCCTAGTTGCACTCAGCTGGGCAAGCCACATTATTTGCATACTCAGCATGATGTTCCCAAACAGACAGGCTGTTCCAAGCTCTGTAAAGGGAACAGGTTACAAAATGGAGAGAGGAAAAGATCCAAGTATGTGTTCAGTGTCTCCCTATAGGCATGTAACATCCCCATTGATTTCTAGCAATCTCTGTCCCATGACCACTCTAGGGGAAAGAAGCAGTCAGGATGGTATTTAGAACCTTGGTGTATAAGTAGCAGAAGGAGTGGGCCATCTCACAAACTACCTTTCCTATCCCCTGTCCCATCTGTGGAAGAGTCTAGTTCCCATACAATCAGTGTGGAAGAAAGTCGTCTTCGAGCCTTGGGGCTCAAGATGAGTAGGGGATTCCAATCATTTTTCTGAATGGACCTCCCATGCAAACTCTGTAACAGCACCCAGAGTCATATTACTTCTTATCTGCTCCTGATCAGTGTCTCTGTTACCTCAAGGCATGATTTTACCAATGCATTTCCAACCAGTTTGTCCTCCATAAACTTGAGTATATCCAAAAAATTGCTTCCTGTGACCTAATTTACATCATCCTGTTCACCTATTACCTGTGTTTTGCTGACCTGCTTGACTTGAAGACCTACAGCCTTTTAAAATTTTTTAAATTATCGTAGTTACTCAACGCTTGCAGATATCTCAACCCCTCATTCTGAGTACTTGGAAACTCCAGCTTTAATATCTCCATTAGGAAATGTGCCTTCAGCTAGAAAAACCCCAAATTGTGAAATTAACTCAAACTTTACAGTATCTTCTCTCATTTTCACTTTTTAAGATGCTCCTTAAAACATGTCCCTTTGATCAGTCATCAGCCCGTGTTTCCTTGTTTCTTTGTTCAAAAACTTAACTGTGAGATGCCTTGTGATAATGCTGCTACATTAAAGGTATTAAATTTTATTTTATCTGTGATAGCAACATTTTCTTCGTATCTAACGTTTGTTTGGGTAAACCTTGGAGATATGAAGAGCAAGTTTATCTCAGAGGGTGGTGGTTATATGGAACAAGCTGACGAAGGGGGTGGTAGAGGCAGATATAATTACAACACTTAAAATATGTTTGGACAAGAACGTGGAATGAAGGGAGCAGAGGGATATGAGCTGAATGTAGGCAAGTGGGATCAGTGTAGATAGGTATTGTGGTTGGCATGGATGTTGGGCTGAAGGGCCTGTTTCTGTGCTGCACAGCTCTGACTCTATGACCTTGCCTTTTGATGGAATCCCTTTCTCCCCCACCTACTCTACTATTTGATTAATATCTTGGTGGATTCCAAGGGCAACAGATCACTTGCTCAGACAGAAGGAAAATCAGAATTCCATTTGGATGCCAGTTTATTATTATTTTGGTTGGAGTTGCAGAATCCTTAAAGTGGATGGCTAACACTACCTTGACACAAGCATAGTGCTGGGCCTTGGTGACTATTTTCAAATATCTTAAAGTAACAGAGCATTTGTATAAAATCTTAAGTATTGTATGTAGTTGTAACATAAACAAGCACAGTAAGATCTCAGGTACGTATTGGATATTGACCAAGTAAGGCGTAGATTGATGACTTAGTAGGCAGGACATCAGGAATCAACCTTCTCGTCATTGAGCCACAGCTCTGCCAGGTTATCTGCAAGGTACTGTGGCATATCACTCTTAGCAAGAATTTCCCCACAACTGCTCTGTATAAGACAAGTATTGGTCTTGCTCAATGTCTTCTTTCAAGACAGTATCAATATCTGACACCAGAGAACTTGGTGATTGCTATATTGCATGAGTTGTCTTTTTCCCAAATAAGGTGTTAAAACTAAGGACCTTTTACCCAGATGTCATTCTTGTGCTACTTATCTGAAAGAAGTTGGAGAATTCTTCTAGCAACCTGCACAAACTTTGTCTCATTTCTTTTAATTTGTTCAACTATCTAATTGCTCTTTGTAGAATGTTGCTGTGTGTAAATTACCTATCTTGCAATGGTGAGGTTACTTCAGAAAATACTTGAGGCATCAAGCAGTTCTGCAAGAAATTGTGTAATTAGTTATTTCCCTTTCTTTAGTTTTTGCCTATTTTACCTTTTATTAGCCTTTGCCACCTTCAAGATTTTCTCTGGCGATACTCAGCTGAAAAGCTCCATTTTCTTGAATTTTCTGATGGCTGAATTCTTGAGAGGAACTGTGTGGCTCATTGAACTGCAGGTTTCCTATGGGCCTTCACTTTGTTATTGGGAAAACTGATATCTGGACACAACGAGGATGCTGTGTTTACTGTTAAAATGAAAGAATGGTTTGCGTGCTTTTTACTTATACTTTAATTTGGTGTGGTTCTTCAGTTTGGTATAGTTTAAAAGGCCAGCTCTTGCAGTGAAAGTTCCACTTGTAACTCAACACTTTGACCTACTTATTCTGCCTATCGTCTTGGGACAGAAGTGTCGGCCATGGCTTTGTGAGTAGTGCTCCGGTTTGACTTGAATGGTTCTGTGTTCAAACCTTTAAAATCTAGGCTGGTTTCCCAATGCAGAACTGAGGGAGTATTACTTGAGCAAGGTGTAGAGACAATGAACCACAACCTTTTTAATGCTCTCTGGTGGATTTAAGACATTCCATGGCATTATTTCAAAGAATAACAAAGTTCTTTTCACAATTCTGGCCATTATTTAACCCTTAAACCATAACATAAACACATGATAGGATCACTGTTTCTGTGCTTTTGTAGGATCTTAAATGGGTAAAAATTTCATACTGGGCTCTTTATTATCTAACTAACATTAGACATGTACAACTAACATATGGGAGAAGAAGCATTGCAAAGACAGCATCTCCTAAGAGTTCAGGGCACCCTCAGTAGTATATTGATATTTTTGTGCTCATCTCTGGAGTGGTACTTGGAACTTGTAGGCACCTTGGAGGCAAGATTGCTACCAGCAGCTGCAGCTAACGTTCCTCTCTGAAAATGGCAGGCAGGGTAAACTATCCAAGCCAGCAAGAGCAGTTTTCCTAAAGTTAAAGCATGTATTTGGGTGAATTTGAAAACTAATTCTGACCAATGCAGTACTTGCTATTTGAAGTGGTCGCAGAACGTTCTGTATTCCATATTTAGTGAATATGTTCACTAAGGCTAAGTACATAAATGATCAGCTAAATATAGGGGCGGTACAGTTGCACAGCAGTTGGTGCTGCTGTATCTCAACTCCAGGGACTTGAGTTTGATCTTGACTCTGCATATTCCACATGGACAGCATCCACATTTCTCTACGACCAGATGCTTTGGTTTCCTCCTACGTCTCAAAGGTGTGCTGGTCGGTCGATCTGTAGATTACCCTTCAGGGTACCTTAATAGCAAATAAAATTAAAGGGCAATTAATGGGCATGTGTGAGAGTAAATAAGTTGCAGGGGTACAGGGAAATAAAGGAATTGGTTTGCTCTCCCAGGACCCCACATGGATCCAAAGGGCCCTTTGGATTCCTTCTGTGTGGTTATAAGTTTTTACTTCATAAAAAGATAGGGTCTTGAGGTTACGAAGGATAATAGACTAAATGGCAATTCATTATTTCCATTGGGATAAAAAAAATTTTTTAAAAATTCATTTGTGAGGTGAGTGACCAGCAGAGTGTGATTACACCTCATGGTTTGTGGAGATTAGACGGGGACAGGATGATTTGTGATTCTCTGCTGCCATTATGGAATGCTAGTTGTCGATATGAATCCAAGATGGAACTCCTATTTCATTGCAGGTTTAACTCGTTGTGCTCTTGGATTTCAATAATCCCAAACTACAGGCTTTGTCAAATTGATGTAAACAATTTGTTGTCTGAAAATCTAGTGAAGTATTTGTAAGACTCCTTGCATGACTGGTTAAACGCTCATTGTGTATGCTAAGGTACTAGGCAGATTGAATTTCCATTAATAAAGCCTTTATGGCTGGTGAGTTTTAAGCTTGCTGCTGGATTTTATTACAGGCTTTTGGAGGTGGAGTTACACTTGACAAAGACAAACCCAAAGACTAACTTCCTTTTCAGCCCTTGACATACAATAGATTTTTAATACACCTCTCAACTCCTGAAGGCTGATGATTGTAGATGTTAGAAATCTAAATTAAAGCACAAGATGGGAAACATAGTTCATTTGGCAACTGGAGTGTTAAAATTGTCAGTTCTCACTCTGGAACTTGTACTTCACAATTTAAATTTTAAATAGGGGTGAAACTGCAGAAATGAAGCTACTGTGTGTGAGTATCAGTGGAATGATGATGCTGAATACTTACTATCTTGTACATGTGAACCTCAGCAGGTTGTTCAACCATTGGAGAGCATCAGAGCTGTGGCTGCTGCTCTCCTCATGGGCTGCTCACATACGACAGAACTTCTTGAGTTGAACTTGACGTTGGGTAAACTTTTTTTTCCAGTTTGGGAGAGCTGAAAGCAGTTCCACTGCCTCCATAATTCTCGTCACACCTCAACTGAAGAACAATCGGGGTACTAAGGAAAACCATGAGTTCTTAGTCCCAGCTGAAGTTGGGATACGCAGTTGTATGCAGATGACTTTCTGATGCACAGCCTCCCAGAAGTTAATACTATCAATCTGTTTGACTGTCATGGTACGACAAGCAAGCCAGGTCTTTGTCCTTTCAAGTTGAAAACCCTTTGTCAGAACAAAAGGTCTTTAACCTGAAATGTTAACTCTGTTTCTCTTCCCACAGATGTGGCCTGACCTGAGTATTTCTGGTATTTTTTTGGGTCTTTTAAAATCTTTTTTTCTATTTTACTGGTTTTTGTTCTTTCCTGATAGCCACATCTAGGCTGTGTGTGTGTTCTGGAAAAGAGATGGCAAATACTTAAATGGAAAAAAACTGTTGGCCTAGAGATCCAAGCCTGCACTTCCTAGACACCAGCAAGTAAGTGCATTGTAGAAAATGGGTTTTGTGCCTGACTTTAAGTTACTCAATTCTCCATTAGGTGATGTATCTGCCATGTGAGCTGCTGGACAGAGAAGTTTGTTCAAAAATCAATATATTTCCTTGTAGGGCTGGACTTTAGACCTTGTATAATATTACAGTGGCATTCTTTAGATTTTTGTGCGATCTTTAACTACCTTTTGGCTGTCTGGTTTTAATTCAATAATCCTCTAATTACAACATTCATTTAAGAGCAGAATCAATGATGCCTGATCAGTTCCACTTTAAACTGTATTCAGCTTTGCTCTTCAGAAAATTACTGGCAAATAACTGGTCCCTATGCATTATTACAATCACATGGGATTAAATGGATGTGGATCCTGTCTGCCACAGAGTGGGGTTGTGGTTTAATCTGCCACAGGCCTGGTTAGATAACTTGTGGTCTTTCATCATAGTGATAAAGATCCTGGAAGTAAGAGGAACTCCCATTTCGGTGGTTTTGTGTTCTTCCAGTGGCTGCTCTGACATTCAAATTGTTGTCTGCAGTGGAGTGTTTGTTTCTTTCTACAATTTATGCTCAAAATTATTAAACTTTTCCTCTTTTCCGTTGTACCACCTGGAGCTAAGAGAAATGACTGAGGCCATTTACAACTTGGAATTGCTCCCTCTTCCTTCTGTTACCCTTCATGCAAAGCTGCAATGACTTAGTGGCAAAATCTAGTGTGTAAACCATTCCTACTTCAATTACTGCTTTGCATTCTGTGTTCTTGGAGGATGTCACCACTGAGCTCTGCGGCCAATGAAATTTTACTGCATCTGCCTTTCTATTTGCTAGACTCTATCCACTACTGCGTAGCAAAAGAGACAGAGTATGTCACTTATCCCGGGAGGAGCAAATCAACTGAGAGTCATCCTGTTGATCACTCACTGGTGGAGATGGTGTGGTGGGTGGGAGAGGTATAAATTGCATAAGAACTAGATTGGGTGTGACTGTGGTTCATTACAAAATAGTGTAGCTTTTAACATTGGCATGAGGTTGTGTGCTAAAAGTAACCACTTAACCAAAGTAAAGTTTTCAAAATGGTTGAAAAATGATCATTCACTTTTGGCTTTGGGGGTATTATTTAGAATTTAACACTAGTGCTGGATGTTTTTTTTTACTAAACTCAGTTTTGTAATGTTGCTTCTGAGGTCTGGGGTAGATATGATAATCATTTTTTGATAATCTGCATTCAAAAAAATGTTGCCGTTTTAGAAAATGTTTGTGCTTTGGAGGAAGTGATTCCTTTTGCAACTTGATGGTGACTTTCCAATAGCAGAATTTTCTGACTGTCTTTGGTATCCTGTTTAACTCCAGGCTTTAAGAACATAATGGCTCCTTGCACCTGCTCCTATTTTTTTTATTATCAAGTGGCGGAATAGGCTCAACTGGTGTATGGCCTATTTCTGTCTGTACTAATGTTCTATGCCATTCAGTACAGTGCAATCAGTCTACAATCTCCGAATTCAGTGATATTTTCACTGCTCAAAAACATAACAAATTTGGTCCTGAATATAGTCATTGATTGTGCAAAATGGATCAGTGATGCTGCTTCAGTCCTTTCCTGTCAGTGATGCTCCTTCAGTCCTTTCCTGTCATTCCTCAAGGGTTTGTCTTGGCTTGTTGTCCTGGCATACACTGTACTTTAGCAGTATCATTCATAAGTCTGAGGTCAGCTTTCACAAACATGAAGGCAGCTTCAGCTTTGTCCCGTCATTACTCTGAACTGTCAATCATAGTGCTTTCCAGTGTAGAGTCCAGGATGAAGATAAATTTCCTACTGGCTTGATGTTAACACAACATGCTTGACTTGATTAAATGTTGCATCCACATCTCTCCTTGCACTTGGTGGTTGGGAATTGTGTTTGATGTTGAGCTTCAGACTGGGGTAATTGTGTGATAATTCCATATTTCTTTAGTTTAATTTGCTTTTTAATCATATCATTCCTTTATTCCAGGCGACAGGTGCTTGCAGATAAGGAAACTAATGCAGCTAATTAGCAAAACAGGTGTGCGCCATGGGATTCTTAATTCTGCTGAAACTCGTAGGGATACAGATTTAAAGCTTTTCCTTCCTCTTTAGTTGGTAGTTGTGGCTGCAGGTTCTGGAATGCATAATATGCAGGTTGTGTGTTTGTTGTATGGGGGTGCTTACTCTGGCAGTGAAGTCGGCCTCTTGACTCCAATTAGCAGGAAAATAGAGCCATTCTTACAAAAGATATAACCATAAATAATTCTGATTAGGGTTATGCAGGGTCACGACCTGAAACGTAGACTATCCTCTTGCCTCCACAGATGCTGCTTAACCCGCTGAGTTCCTCTAGCAGATATTTTTCTGCTCCAGTAATTCTGATTAGCTGTTCACTATTTTTCTGGAGGTGAGGTAAAATTTAAAATTATTTAAAGAATATTAAGGTATCTTAACCTAGTTTTAACTATTTTTTTCTGTTTTATGTTCAACCTGGTAAAATACAGATGAAAAACTGTATGTATATGTGTGTGTGTGTGTGTGTATGTGTGTGTGTGTGTATATATATATATATATATATATATATATGAGAGAGATCTATCTTTATTTTTTTCCTCAAGTAATGAAGACTAGGAGATCTGTTTCCTGCCTGCTATCTAGAAAAAGCCTATTTCTGACTTTTATATAAAAATCAATGTTTTTTTGATTGGTATATGTAAGATGGAAATTAAATCAAAAAATCCAGGTTGTATTATTATAACTCTTCTATAACAAACCATAGTTGTTTAATTATCAGCTTAGTTGTTTCTGTGTGACAGGGCAAGTGTCCATATATTGATGTCATGTAAGTCAATTTAGGGGAAGAAGGGAGGAAGATATTTGTTTTAATTGTCTGTGCTTTGCACTGTTTTCCATTACATTGACTTTAATACTTTTGTTTAACTAAATTTGCACCTTCCTCACTTGTCTTTGCCCAAATCACCAAACTTGCCTTCAAAGGTGACTGTACAGCAAACAGTTGTGGCTGAAAAGTGAGGTGACCGTGAAATTAAACTTTCCATTCTCCTCCCCAGGCAAAAGTGTTTGGCAGATAATTACCCTTAAACTGTATACGTGCAGAATGCGTATCAGATGTAATTCAGTGCAGAATTGAATGCTTTGACTTAGTGATAGGAGGCAGAAGATAGTGGTGGAAGGGTTTTCTTTTTGATTGGGAGATCTGTAATAAGTGGTGCACTGCAGAGATTGCTCTTGGGACCATTGTTGTTTGTCATTTATCTAAATGATTGGTGGACAGATTAGTAAATTTGCTGATGACAAAAAAAATTGGTGGAGTAGTAGATAGTGAAGAAGTTGTGAAAGGATACAGAGGAACATGGATCAATTGGAAACTTGGGTGGAGTGGTGGCAGGTGGAATTAAATCCAGACAAGTTTGGGGTAATGCTTTTTTTTTCATGTTAAGTATTAACAGGACATGTAGAGTAAATGCCAGGAATCTCAGGAGTGTTGAAGTACCAAGGGTCCTTTGAGTGCAAGTTCATAGCTCCCTGAAAATGATGACACAGGTGCATGGGGTAGTAAAGAAGGCATTTAGCATGCTTGTCTTTGTAGGCCAAGGTATTGGTATAAGAGTTAGGATGTCATGTTGCAACTGTACCAAACATTGGTCAGGCTGCACTTCGAGTATTTGTGCACAGTTCTGGTCGCCACACTACAGCAAGGATGCGGTAGCATTAGTAAGAGTGCAGAGGAGATTCACCAGGACATTGCCTGGAATGGAGGGCTTGTAAGGAGACAGTGGATCGGTTGGGTTTATTTTCACTGGAACGTAGGAAACTAAGGGGTGACTTTGTGGAGATTTATAAGGGGCATAGAGTAGATGGTCAAGAGTCTTTATTCCTCAGATGGGGATGTCTAAAACTTGAGGGCATAGGCTTAAGGTGAGAGCGGAGAATTTTAAAGGATATCTGAGGGGCAGGTTTTCCCCACAGAGGGTGGTATTTGTATGGAACGAGCTGCTGGAGGAAGTGTTAGAGAAAAGCACAATTACAACATTCAAAAGACATTTGGATAAGGAAGGAGTAGAGGGATATGGGCAAATGAGATTGGTGTACACAGGCATTATGGTCAGCATGGACGAGCTGAACCAAAGAGCCTGTTTCTATGCTGTAGAGCTCTTGACTTTTTCCTCTACTCCTTTTGCACCTTTTTACTCCAGATTGGTCAGAGCACAAATAACCTGACGAGATTTCTAGTGTATGCTTGTGTACATCTTTTAAACTGTCAGTAAACTACATTACCCAGAGAGTTGGGGGATTCTTGTGATTGGCCTCTGAATTGATACCTGGGTGGATACTGCTCAACTGGTTGAAATCAGGTAAATGAGCACAGCCATGGAATTTAACCAAGGGTCTTTGTAATATGTGCAACTCCATCTCACATTCACTTAAAATTATGCTGTCGATATATTTGAATGAATGTTTTTAGTTAATCTTTCAGCAGCATATCTGAATATTATCTCCCCTTTGTTGTAGAAGGAGGCACGTTTCGAGGGGTGCCTAAAGGAACCACCGTACTCAATGACCTTCCAGCGAGATGTCAGATCGTTTGGGGCAAACTGCAAAGGGAAAGGATGGAAAAACCAAGTACTCGTCACTCAACCTGTTTGATACTTACAAAGGAAAGTCCTTAGAAACTCAGAAGCCTACAGGTAATCCGAGAGGGAGATTACTGTGTGATTGTTAATCAAGCCTGCAAGGACTTGTTCCTGCTAGTCTTTGTTTGTGTTTATTCCTAGGAGAGCTTGTGGTCAGATAAATTATCCAGCTAGTAAATCTACTAGACTTGTTTCAGTGTGCTGTGAGGAAAAACACTTTCTTCCTCTTCATGAAAACTTCAGAAATGAAGCAAAGCCAGATTCTGGCCCTGTACACTTTCACTTCTATGGCAAGAGGTCACTTGGCTGGCTTTCTTCTCCAACCCCTGTCCCTCCCCTCCTCCCTCGGCTTTGGTATGTGTCAGTTTTTGCCATGGTGCCAGACAACGCAACAACAGCTTGCATTCAAACAGCATAATGGTGCAATTATAGTGCTGCTGCCTCACAGTCCCAGTCACCAGAGTTTGATCCTAACTTCCAGTGCCATCTGTGTGGAGTTTGCATGGGGGTTTTCCCCAGGTGTTTGGCTTTCTTATGAGTTGTGTGGAATAATGGGTAAATTAGTGACTCTAATTTTCTTTTAATTTAGAGAATCAGGAGAGATGTTCATGGAAGTGTTGGGAAAAATAATATGGGATTTGTGTGTCTGGTGTGTGGATGTAGTGGGCTGTAGGACCTGTTTCCAAACTCCTTTGACTCCATGACCTCTTTTGCATAAGAAAACATTCAATAGCACATCAAACAAAACTTGACACTAAACTGCACACGGGGATATTTGTACAGAGGTAGGTTTTAACAAGCAACTTAAGGTGGTCTAAAGAAGTTTAGAGAAGGAATTCCACAGCAGCAAAATGAATTCAGTTGATCAAGTAATTTGGACAATTGAAGAAACACATCTGGCATCCTCTGAGTCCAAATGCCACATGATATCTTGGTGTTGGAGCCCTTACAGATGTTGTGGGGTTCCTAGTCTGTTCCTCTGCTTTGCTTTTTGGGCATATTTATTGTTTTGAGACCATTTGATGCATTGTTTTAGGCTATTACTAACCACAAGGAGCCACTGGATTAAGCCTTTCATAGGAATATCAATATTGAGGATTGGAGTCCTATCAGAAAAATTTGCACAGCCTCAAAATGCATTAGATTCCTTTCTCTTTCTATTAGCATATTAGTGGTGGACTAACTGAGCCCAGCAATACAGTGAAATAAGCAGATGAGTGTGATATATAAAAGAACTTAATAAAAACACCAGCAAAGATTAAAAGATATGAAACTGGGGGAAGATCACATTTCATTAAATTGTCAAGTTCCTGTTGTCATTTTCAAATTAAATGTTATATGATGTCATTAACTAGTGTTCAAGTATCATTCTGCATATATTAATGCGTTGCAGAACGTTTTACCAAAGATAAGTGTTATAATTGTGTTTAGCCCCATCAGCTCATTTTCTAGTCTGAGTCACTAATTCTCAGTTGGGGACAAGACCTTGCTAAATGCACCTCTCCTTCCTTCCAATCCTTTTGTCAGAAAACAGGACATTTTAGCTGTTTCTGTAGCTGAGACCAAGGATAGATGAAAGCCGAGATGTTCAATCTAAACAGCTTCATTTTTGTCTGGTGGGCTGAATGGTCTTCTTTCTGTGCTATTGAACCTTCTCAGCCAACCAAGCACCATAACCATTATAACACGATGCCAATAATCATTGTGATTAATACTGTAGCTTAGATTGTCAACTCTTGTCAACTTCCACTATTGGTTCACCAACATGTCTATTCTATTAGCACATTGGTTTCCCAAGGTAGAAAGCAAGGAGACACAATCAATGAGATGCTTCCCAGTTTCAGTTAAATGGCTCTTCCTAACATCTCTAGTTTTGTTTTTATAATAAAAATATTTGAGTATCTTTTTTTTTATACAAAGGTCACAATAATGTCCTTTTCCTCTCAAGTAGTGCTCTGTGTCCTGGAGGTGAACCTACAATTTCTGGAGTCTCTGGGGTGGTTGCTTGAGAGGTTATGCTGAAACTATAAAATGCTATTTAGACTTCAGCCAAAGTATTGTATGCAATTCTGTCACAAAACTACAAGCAAGATGTGATGACACTGGAGAGGATACAAAGGATGTGCTGCTTGCTCTGGATAATTTTAGTTAAGAAAGGGGTTTGATCAAATTGGGGGGCTTTTGTCTTGATAGCAAAGGAGACTGACCTGATGTCAAATTAGGTGCTTAAAGAATTGAGGCCGGGCACAATGAACAGTAAGGACCTTTTTCCTTTGAGGAAGAGGTTGTAAGAACATAGAACACTACAGTGCAGTACAGGCCCTTTGGCCCACAATGTTGTGCTGACACTTTATCCTGCTTTAAGATCTATCTAACCCTTCCCTCCCACATAGCTCCCCATTTCTCTATCATTCATGTTGTAAGTTGGCATCTATTTAAAGTAATTGGGGAAAGGAGGGATAAAAGTTTCACTGAGGCTGGTGGGGATTAGTAACTCACTGCCAGAAAGTGTGGTGGAAGCAGATTCTCTCTGATACTTAAATAAAAAGCTCTGACCCCATGAACCACCATAACCAGAACAGACTGAGACCTGAGGTGTGAAATCTAGGCTTCATTCTTGGCTGTTGGGCTAAGTGACCTCCTTTCTATGCTACAGATTTGTATAATAAAGTCGTACTGCACAAAAACTGGCCCTTTGGCCCAACAGATCCATGCTAACCTCTGCCCATCTCTACTAATCCCATTTGCCCATATTGGGTCCATATCCTTCCAAGCCTTGCCTGTCCAATGCCTCTTAAATGTAGTGATTGCATCTGATTCCATCACCTTCCTTTGGCAGTGCATTCTAGATGCTTTCTCCTCTGATCACCTTTTAAAACTCCTTCCTCTTGCCTTAAACCTATGCCTGCTTGTTTTTGATGCCCCTACCATGGCATATTCTGGATATCTACCTATCTTTCTATTTTAATACACACTTTGGCCTCCTCCACCCTTAGCAAGGCAAGCCCAGCCTATTCACACTCTCATAACTAAAGTCATCCAATCCAGGCAAAATCCTGGTGAATCTCCTCTGTTTTCTCACCAGTGCAATCACACCCTTCCTGAGTTGTGGCAACTTGACCTGCACGCAAGACTCCCAAGTGTGGTTTAACCAGTATTTTGTAAAGTTGCAACACGATGTTCCAACTTTCATATACTGTTTCCTGACCTAAGAAGGCAAGCATGCCTTATCATCTTCACCACCCTATCTACCTGTGTTGCCACTTTTAGGGAACTATGGACTTGGACCATTGGGTCTCTCTGTTCATCACCCTACCATTTAACATATGTATGTCATACTCCTATTTGATTTCCCAAAATGCATCACCTTGCACTTGTTAGGATTAAATTCCACCTGCCAGTGGTCCAGCCAACTTTCTATCTGGTCTGTATTCTGCTGCAGCCTAAGACAAACTTTGTTATACACCACGCCACCAATTTTCATGTCATTTGCAAACCTGTTTGTCTTATGAATCCCATAGAGTTAGCAGCCTTTGAAGAATTACTATTCATTTCAATTTCATTCTCCCTCTGTGTCTGCACAGTTGCTCCACGTTATTTTGTCGAGTGGTTGAGAGGATTGAAAGTACCAAAAAGTACTAACTACTTTTAAACCTTTGCCATGTCCTGCTGTGTTGAGGCAGGAAAATGCCCTGATAGGAATGGACACCTAAAGTAACTACTTCATCTGGGCTAAAGCAAGTGATAAACCCACTTTTATTGCCAAATAATGTTATCATTTTGGTGGTTATATTTTGGCTCTGCAGTGGTGTCCTCTTACTTTAAACATTCCATCTGCTAATCTGTTATGTAGTTGTCGTCTTTTAGCTCTTTCAGAACCTGTCAGTTCATTATAGGTGGGTGAGCAGTTCCCCTTCTGATAGAAAGAGTGCCTGAGAAAGAGTTAAGTTTATTCCTCCTTTGAGGATTTTTCACTAGTGCAGCATTAACCAAACTTGCTTCATGGGTGCCAGGGGAAAAAGCTTGCACCAGACTTTTTGAATCACACAGGATACACAAGATTTGGATGCAAAATGAAAATCCTAGAAGAGCTTTGTTTTTAAACATGACTATTTAGGCACTGAGAAACTGAGTCCTGTTGGAGCTTGGATTGGCTAATGGAAACCCAGGATCAAAACTGAGTCATTGTCACTCTGTAGCTTCGTACACACGAAGCAGTACAGTTGCTTACTAAATACCAGGCATTTTCAAAAAATAGTGAGGATAGTGGGTTGTATGTAATTCCAATCAAAAAATTGCACCATTGGTTAGACTGCCACTATTTGATTGTGTCTGTCATTAACCCACAACCTGAGGGTCCTATAAGGCTGTGCCTTGTGCTTTTTAATGGCTCATGCTTGCCCCTATTAATACATTTGATATTCTGTGCAGGTCTAAGCTTCTATAATTCCGTTCGTTTTCCCAAATGAAATAGTTTTAGGACATGTCTTTTCACTCTCTTTCCACTACAGTGTTTCCTTAGCAAGGTACGTGATCTGATTGCTCATGAGTTTTTTTTGCTTTTTTTCTCTTTGACAGTCACCGCACGTCATGGATTGCAGAGTCTCGGTAAAGTTGCCGCAGCTCGGCGCATGCCACCCCCTGCAAACCTGCCAAGCTTAAAAGCAGAAAATAAAGGCAATGACCCTAATATTTCTTTAGTACCCAAAGACGGAACAGGATGGGCAAGCAAGCAAGAATCGCAAGACCAAAAGAGGTAAGCATTTTGACTAGGATTTTGTGAATGGACATACCTGTACAATTTTCCACATTGTCAGGTAGATGCCAGTACAATAACTGTACTAGAACAGCTTGACTAGAGGTGCAGCTGGTTATGGAGAGCAAGTCTGAAGTACTCAAGCTGGGATGTCATCTGGTTCCATGTCCTTTGTATCCAATGCTCCCAGTTGTTTCTTGATATCATGTGGAGTGAATCAAATGGCTGGAGACTGGTGAGGATCTCGGGAGGAACCTGAAAAGCATCATAAATTTGGAACTTGTTTTAATGTGGTTGTGAATGTTTCAGCCACTTTAGCCCTCATGTTCTGGGTTCCTCCATTGTTGAGGATGGGCAGGTCCATGGAACCAGATCCTCCTGTTGACCATTTAATTGACCACAATTCACGATTATGGTAGGATTACAAAGCTTCGATCTGGTCTGTTGGTTGTGAGGTCACTTAACTCTGTCTATTGCATGCTGTTTTTATTGCTTACATGCAAGTAGTTGTGTATTACTGCTTCACCTCACTGATGAAACATGAGCAGTCCAAGGAATGAGAAGACAATAAACCTGAAGAAGCTATCCCTTTGATCATCCCCACTCAATCTTATTGCTGTCTTTTTGTTTCCTTCCTTGAGTCAATTAACTCGTGTGCATCTTCTGCTTCAGTGTCACATCTGGTTTATATTCTCACTTGAAGTGCTGGTTTTGCAAAGTACGTTTCTTGTCACATACTCCTAACTTGTATCAATCTGCACAAATTAAAAATCAAACCAATTAGTTTACATAATATATCCGGATACGAGTTGGATTCAGTAATTTATGCTTTACCTCCATCCATTCATGAGAGTTCATTGTGATCTGTTCCTGCTCGTGTTTCTCGTTAGTTCTAACTTTCAGTTTTAAACCACTTGATAGAACCCAGATTAATGGCAAATCCAGTTTAGATCTGTAAATGGCACATTTAGGATTTATTACAAAATTTCCTCATCAAGGTGTATGAAGCTCCTGGAGAAAGCAGAGGACCTGGGAAAAGCTCTGCCTCAGTGGGAAAATATTGCATCATTCTGGATGGATGAGCTAAGCTTGATCACATAGCCATCTCGTCCATCAGAATTCATTTGCTACTTGCAAATTCCTCTTCGCTTTTGTAATCATTTGGTTTAACTGTTCCCACCTTTGCTATTTTAACAAAGTTATTATTACATTTATTTTGAACACTATTGTTAAAATAGCATGCTAGGCAGTTTCACCTTTGCTCATTGCAAAACTTTTTTTTAGTCTACATTGTTGGCTTGGGCATGGAGGATTGGCAATTGGTTTATTATTGTCACATTTACCAAGATACAATGGAAAAGCTGTTTTGCATGCCATCCATACATAAGTACGTCAAGGGAGCATAAAGGGAAAAGCAAATACAGAATGCAGAATATAGTGTTAGAGAGAGTGCAGTGCAGGCAGACAGTAAGGTGCAAGGGCCATGACAAGGTAGATGGTGAGATCGTGTTTGAACAGACCTTGATCAAGAGTCTTATGACAGCAGGATAGAAGCTGTTCTTGAGCCTGGTGGTGCATGTCTTCAAGCTTTTATATCTTCTGCCCGATGGAAGGGGGTGAGAAGAGAGAATGATCAAGGTGGGAGGGGTCTGACAGCAGGTTCAAGTCGTGCTTCAGACTCTTGTCGATTTTTACAGGTGCACTGTAGAAAGCCTCTTATCTGAATACATCATAGCTTGGTGTGGCAACTGCTTTGCCCAAGACCACACGAAATTGCAGAGTTGTGAATGCAGCACAGTCCATTATGCAAACCACCCTCCCTTCCATTGACTCCGTCACACTTCCTGCTGCCTCTTGAAAGCAGTTAATGTCATTAAGGATCCCTTCCACCCCAGTCATTCTCTCTTCTTGCCTTTCCTGTCGGGCAGAAGTTACAGAAGCCTGAGAGCACAAACCATCAGGCTCAAGAACCGCTTCTATCCCACTGTTACCAGACTCTTGAACGGACCTCTTGTATACTAAAGGATGAACTCTCGATCTCCCAATCCACCTCACTTTGCCTACTTGCACTGTGCTTTCTCTGTAACTGTTACACTATAGTCTGCATTCTGTTTTCTTTTTGCTACCTTAATTATGTATGGTGTGATCTGTTGGATGGCATGCAAAACAAAAGCTTTTCACTGTATCTTGGTACATGTGACAATAACAAACAAATACAATTTTAGCATAAAATGTCAGATTGATGTTCTATTCTTGACCTGGGGGAGTACTGCATTGCTGGCAGTGCTGGATTTTTGATGAGCCGTTAAGCTGAAGCCTTGCTAGTCTGAAGGTGGACATAATTTTTTTTTAAAAAATCCATTGGTCCTATTTTAAAGTGGAGATTTCTAGACATTTCCATATCGCTGTATTGGAAGTTTAACTGTGTTGTTTTCTACAATATGGCAGTGACTACAATTAAGTGAGTATTTTGTTGGCTATAAGGAGCTTTAGAACAGTCTGAAAAGACAACGTAAAAACTAAAGTCTTTTGTCTGTGTTTTACTACTTACTTGAAACTAAAACTTCATCTGTACTTAAACCCTTCCTCTGATCATTTGTATCTTTGAGCTCATCTCAGGATATGGGGGCAGGGGGAATTCCAAGGACCACAAGTGCAGCTGCAACTTTCTTGGCACATTTTAGCTTGTCATCATGACCCAGCAGGTATAAATCAGATCCATTTCCACTGCTCTGGAATTCTAATTTGTGGTTCAGGATGAAATGCCGAAGTAGTTACTGCCATGTTCCAGTTCTTTAAAATGAAAGCTATTTATGATCCTGGATTTGCTGGGTGGCAAATGTTGATTGCTATTTGAAGAAAAAATGCAGTTGCAACTTCTTCAAAGCCTTGTGTTGTACATCAAATGTGCTTCCCTGTTTGATGCCCCATTAATGGGAAAAAACAGTCATCATTGAAAACAAAAATGTTTTTATTCAATTATTTTTATTCTACAATTTTATGCAAATTATAGCTTTATTGTCAGATGTTGCATTGTGCAAAGCATCTGCCTTTTCTGCATAACCTAGCTGTGAATAGAATGATGGAAATCGAGTTTATTTTAAAAAGGAATCAAATCTTTGTGACTGAAGAAAATGCATTCCAGTCTCTCTTTTGCAGCAGACATTAAATTCCATTTGGTCGCATCTGAGTATTACATGCTTTAATTTGGTTTAATCAAGTTCTGGACTTATTTTTTTTCCCGGTAGAGGACAAGAAGATCTCAAACCTCCATTTGTTGCAATTTTTGATTCCAACGGGTTAAGTAACCAAAAGTTTAATTCACAATTTTAAGCATTCTTTTGGAATAAAGCATACACTTGGTTTTTATATTTTTAAAAAAAGACAATGGGAAGAGTACACGAGTGGGAATGCACACCATTTGATTTAAAGGTGCTTAGTCATTATTGGTTGAGCAGCTCAATTTACTTTGCCCATGAAGTCTGCTGGGCTGCCCATGAAGTCTGCTGGGCTGCCCTTGCTCAATAGGTTGAGGTGCTGTTATGAACCAGAAATAAAACTACAATTGTGTGTACAGTAGTCCAGTCTTATCAGTGCTTTGCTTTTCAGTTCTGCTTGTATCTTCAATGCTCTTTTAATGGTGATATGAAGGTTGGTAACTTTGTTTGCCTGCTGCTCTAAATTTGGTGTCCAGTATCTGCTTCCTCCTCCCTGCACACTTAAAATGTTAAGAATGAGTCTCAGCAAATTGAATTTGTTCTTTAGGAGGACCTCAAAACTGTGAAAACACTCCTTTCTAGAAGGTTTTTAAATTTCCAAGCTTGCCACTGCCTTATTTCAAATGAACGTCCCATTTTATTGTTCTTTTTCTGCCCCAAATTTGGTAACAGTGTTATGGGCCTTGGCTGTTACCCACTCAATTTTTTTTTAAATTCTACCTTTTCCTCCCAATTGTTTTTTTTTGCCTTTTCTCAAATATATTCAGCGATTATAGTTTGTGATGGGTAAAATCTGTACTCCGCATTTCAGCTTTCTTTTCCTTTTTCTGTTGTTTTCAGTACCGATGCATCGACATCTCAGCAGCTGGAATCGCAGCTGCCGCCGGCTTCACAGACGTCTGGCTCCAGTCAGCCGAAACGTCCAGTAGCAGCAACAGCAGTGGTAGCAACTCCACAGGAGGTATGACTCAGCATGACTTGTAAGGAAATCCAGTCTGGTTGGGGGTGACACTTGCCCATATTTCATTTTGCTTAATGCTCCTGCTTTACAAAAATGAAGCTGGTCTTTTATTTAAGAAAAGAGTGAGGGTTGGAACCCAACGCCAGCACATGGGCCCAGTCTATCTAGCTTGATACTGAAGAAGGTGCATCACTAGGTTATGCACACTTAGGATTAGGGGTTAAGGTGGGAGCTTTTCAATCTGTCCTGCCAGTGTTTGATGGATATCAGAGATCCCATACCAAAGAAATGGAAAGAGATTTATACTTGTGTTCTGCTGAGATGTTGCAGATGTAGGATGGTTACAAATATTGCACGTGCTCCTCTCTCGTTCTCAGATATCACCGCCTTTTTTAATCCTTTAAAAACATAGGTGTATAGGAATTCATATTTGCAAAGGGTTGGTGAATCTCTGGAAATTTCCACCTGGGAGGGTTGTAGAAGTATTTAAAGGGGGTAAAATTTTGAAAGATATAGGACATTGGCATGGAAGAGTTGAGGTCTAGGGCAGATTTGTCATGTTAGATGGCAGGGCAGGTTGGAGAGCCCAGGTGGCTTACTCCTATTTTTTTTCGTCTGAGAGTCACAAAATGAGAAAAGAGACCTCAGTCACTTAGAGAAACCTAGAGAGCGTGAGATCCTTTTACTTGGAGAATTAATAGATGTTGAAATATGAGGGGGTTTGGGTCAGCACAGTGGTGCATCAGGTTGTTTTATTAGCTCATGCTACAGTGACCCAGATTCCATCCTGGCCTTGGGTGCTGTCTGTGTGGATCTCCCTGTGACCACATGGGTTTCCCCTAGGTGCCCTGGTTTCACTGCACGTCCCCCTGATTGGTAAGTTAATTGGCCTCTGTAAATCTCCCCCCACCATTGTGTGTGGAATTGAAAGACCTGTGAAAGTGAATAGATCGCAGGAATACAAGTAGAGGAATGGGATTCACCTGATTCCTGACACAGACTGAGTGGGCATCCTTCAACATAAGAAAACAGTAAAATATAAAATATGAGAAATGTAAGGTATAAGGAGACATTATCTTCAGTAAGTAGAGATCATGTGTAGAATAATGTACAGTTATTGGGAGAGGGAGAACTCTGTTTACATAGCAAGTTGTGATTTGGAATGCCCCAAAGATATATTTAGTAGGATCATTGGAAAGGGAACTGGCAAAGGGTGAGGCAAGGAAAAAATGATGGCACCAAAGGAAAAGTGAGGTTGAGTGTGGAGGAGTGATACTACTTGGATAGCTCTTTGAGCAGACAGGATAGTTAAAAGTACTTCTGCCATGTAAGCTTGAAATTGCAAGACTTCCTGATTATCTATCTCCCCCTCTGCAACCCTTTCTGACTGTGTTGCTAGCTAATCTATTCAGCTGTTGCTACAGCCTGCAAGCCTCAAGCCTTGATGTCAACTTGGACTCGTTGAAAGTACCTGTAAAGCTCGAGTAACTGTATTGTAGGAAGTTGGGGGTGAGTAGTGAAGTGCTAGAAGTAAACAGCCCCAATGCATTTTCTCTTGCTAATTATAGGCCACCCCTTCAGCACAAAGCGGAACAAAATCCTGGGCACAGGCGAGCGTTACACATGGTGCACAAGGCGATGGTGAGTCTAAATCCTTGACAAGGTATCAGTTGTAAAATGAGTACTTAGTAACTCTGTGGTGGCTGACACTCATGTCTGCTGTATACATGTCTTTTGCTGTGGGTTCGGTATTGTTTCTAATGAGTTTTAAAGATTGCACTCTTATTATGCCATCTTCAGAGTTTGACGACATGTTTAATTCAATGGCGTTGTTATAATCAAATTCTACTCACCGTTGATGTCTTGGGAGCCACCATTGACGTGCCCATAAATACAAGAGTAGGAAAGAGATGGAATGTTATACAATGAGAGCCTTTCCTCTTGAATCCCAAGAGCTTGCCTGCTTCTCTAGATGCAAGTTAGGACTATGATGGAATACTCTCCACTGGCTTGGATAAGTGCAGCTCTAACAACATTGATAAAGTTAACTATCTTCCAGGACAGAGTAGCCCACTTGATTGGCACCCCATTCACCATCCCAGCAATTCACTTCTCCAGTATTGGTGTACTGTTGTTGACAAATGTACCATGACAAATGCACTGTAGTTACTCAGCTAGGATACTCCAGCACCTCCCAAACCAACCCCCTCTACCACAATGAGGAGGATAATGAGTGCATGGTAACTCCAACAGCTTTAAGCTTTGTACCAAAGTTGCACACCAACCTTGCTAGAAAATGTGTTGAAAATTCTCCTTCCCCCACATCTAACTCCTAGATTTCCTTGCCTACCAGCACTATGGAATTCCCTTCACTAAGACTGGCAATTTGGGTAGACAGTTGTTACCACCAGGACGGTTTGGATGGAGATTGAATATTGACCTTGCCAGCAATGCCTATAATCCTGACTTCCAAATAAAACTTTCTGAACTTGCACCAGTACAATCTTTCTAAGCATCTTGATTTAAAATTGGTCCTTTTTAGAGGTAGGAGGACACTTATCTGTACTTGGCATGAAAGGAGTGGCACACTTTTTTTATAATTCACTGCTCAGGATGACAAAATTGAAGGCCAGAGCTCTGGGATCAATGCACAAGTCATGTTCTTCTACTTTGCAACTTTTTTATTTCCCATTTTCTCAGCTAATTTTAAACAAGGAAGGAAAATGAATACTAATTTTCTTGAATGCAGCAGTGTATCTAGTTCCCAGAGATCAATGATCTAAGCTACTGTGCTGCCCAGTCCAGAAAGTGAAAAGATTGTTTTGCCCAATCTGTGTACCTCAATATTTCTCAAACTAGAAATAGTAACCCTGAAATTGTCTGCTCAGCAATATTATGATGTCATAATGTTGCTACCTGATTGGTTGGTTTTACTATAGTGGCTATGTTGCCTGGTGTGCAGGTGAGTACTATTTTTAATAAAAATAAACTTATCACATTCAACTCAATCTAGTTCCATTGGGTTTTCTCACAAATAATGTCCAATATCTTGTATGTTTAATTTTTAAATAAAAACACATGATCTGACCCGATGTTTGGGCCTCTCCCCACATTGAGATTGTATCTCCATAATAAATTATCTGACTATTTAATTCAGTTGAAAGAAATGCAGGTACTGATTCAGAACTTATTTTTTTGCTGACAGTTTGAACATTTTTTTTGTGTTCATCTCAGCTACCAGTTGGAATTCGGAGCTGGTATTTGCACAGACTTAGACTGACTTGTGTCCACCGGTTCACTCCCCTCTGCTTCAGAAGGCTCTGGGCAGAGAACTGACAAGTTTAGTTGCAAGCATAATCTGGTTGGCACTTCACTGTGTGGGAGCCTAGCTGCATTGTTTGAGGTGCTGATTTTTAAACTTTGGGTTACAGAAGATCACCTTGCTCTGTTTGAAGGACAGGAAATTCTCCTGCTGTCCTGAGCAATGTTCCCTCAAGTGCTCAAACGTCACTTTGCCCTTTGTAGGAAAACTGAAGTGACAAACAAGACATCCAGTGTACAATAAACATTGCATCTTTTAAATACAAAATGCACCACTTGAGGTTAGTGGAAGGGGTTTAATTATCCAGTTGCTTTATGAAGCTATTTAATTAAGAAGCTGAAACTCTAAGCAAAAGAGTGGGACTAATGAGATGTTTCTATCAACAACGTGCAGATTGCAAAGGATAGCCTCCTGTGCTGTATAATTCTTTGTATAATGATTCTTTTTATGGAAATGCAGTGCTTTGAAGAATTCCTGTTTTAAAGGGGCTCTGAACGTCCTTGCCCGCTCAAAGTGGGACTCTGTTTAGGATCCAATGGAATTTTTTAAAAAATAGGAAACACTTTTGTGCTCAGGTGGAAAGGGATCAAACCAACAGTCGCCATTCTCTCGCGAGGAATTTCCAACCCTGCAAGCGGCTGGAGATCAGGACAAAGTTGGCAGAGAAAGGGACATTGCAGATCAGTCGTATGGGCCCGGACCAAGCCTCCGCCCTCAAAGTAAGTCTCTGAACTCTGTGGATTTGTGGGTTTTTTTTTTCTTGCTTGTATGAGATTTTGTGTGATATCAGCAGGAGAACCTAAATCCAGTTCTTTGACTTTGATCACTTGGAATTGGTGGCCACTATCAGGACATGGAACTACTCTTCCATTGTTGTACCACACAAGATGTGATATTTGAGATAGCAATGAACAGGCACTAGGAATCTTCCAGGTAGCATTTACTCGCATGTGATGCTTGAAGAGAAGTCTTGGCAAGCTATTCAACTCTGGGAGAAATGCAGTCATGCTCTGCCATTCCATGTAAAGACCTCCACTTTATAGAGCTCACCAGTCCTTTTGGTGGGGTGGGGGGGGACTTCTTCACATAAAGGATGGTGGAAATTCAGAACCAATTCAAAAGCAATTGAGGATGGTAGTTGGCTCAAAAATTTCAATTGATTTTTGGTATTTTAAGGCTATAAAAGGTTTAAGCCCCAAGTATGTAAATAACAGATATGAAGCAACAATAATCTGGTGAATTGAATGGAAGAATAAGTTTAAGGGCTGAATGCTATACTCTATTCTTCACTGGCATTAGGAGCGGGGATTTGAGCAAGAGTTCAGAGCAAGAGCAGGCCACTCGGCCTCATAGCTGCTTTGCCATTCAACATGGTCATAAAGTTTCAATTAGAAACTGCACTGCTGCCAGTACCCTAGTCACCTTTCCCCCTCTTGTTTATCAAGAATCTATCTACTGTCTTAAAAATATTCAAAGAATGTTTCCATTGCTGTTGGCAGAAGAGGGGTTCAAAGACTCTCAGCTCTGAGGGGAAAAAAATTCTTTCCTACCTGTCTTTCTGTCATCAACTTTATTTTTTTAAGACCAACCATTCTCCTCCAATGGATGCTCATAGGAATTTCTGCATCTTTACTGACACCCTAGTTAAGATTAATTATACACATAGTGGGCAGCAAGCAGGTTGTTTTTTTTTTTTGATGAAGCAAACATGTATTTTGTACAGCAACAGGTTTCTAATAATTGGGGACCAATGGAGATTTTTGTCAAAGTTTCCAACAAGATGATGATGGAATGTGAATAACTCTGGCAAGACTAGTGTTGTTGCTATTCCTGGTTGAAGGGAGAGCACATTATTTAAGCAGTGGTTTAAATAATAACAAATCTTGGGTCAATAATCAGGATCTTTCACCTATTGACCATTTATTTCAATAAGGTGGCATTGTTTAATAGAAACCCTGACAGCAGTAGCAAGATAACAGAAACCTTAAAATACTGGAATTCTGAAATATGTTGAGCATTCACAACACATCATCTGAAAGACTAAATGGCAGAGTATCCATCTGACTGACCTGTACTACACAATACATTCTATCTCTGTGGAAGTTGACTGATCTGTATATTTCAAACATTTGTTTTAGATGAAATGTTCTATTATTAAACTATGCCAAGGGAAGTATAAAGTAATCGTGTTGTTGCTGGCTTCTCGCATCCAGCTACCCAAGTCATAGATCTTTCATTGAAGGATGAAATGCTCATTTGCACTAGTGGTTGGGTAGCCACATAGCCTCTAACTTTGGGGTGAGGGGGCTGGGTAGCAGGTAAATCTAGATATAAACGTGAATGTTAATCAGAAGTGAATTATGGCCACACTAAAATCAGGGCTCTGATTTTTAGAACAGTACATTGCGAGAGTTCTTAAACTAATGTTTTTCAGTTAAAATCTATTCCAGGTGCACTTATGGTAATTGTGTGTGTAAGAGGTGGGGGGGGGGGGGGGGGGGGGGGGGGGGGAAAAACATTGAATAGTTAAATTAAGTTTATATTTTAGATGAGGACGATGTAGTTAGTTTTTATAAATAGAACAAAATTGGTTCAAAAAACATGGAAACTTCCAAAGCAGAGAGGTGGAAAGAGTTTGGTACCAAGATAGAATAAGTGAGGTTACTGGGGCATAAGGTTCTCTGGATTAGGGAAGGGGAAAAGCCAACCAGGACACTCTAGATCATGGGGCACTAGACCTCGATTAGTTTCAGATTTGCCACAGTCTTAGCAGCTTGCACACACTAGCAAAAAAATCCTATAAAGAATGATTAATTTACAAGGTGCTGAAGGGTTGCAAGTTCCAATCTTATCAGAAGTCAAGAGGAATTGGTGACTTCAGGAAAGCACATTCCAATTTCCACTCCAAACAAATAAGACTAGATTTAGAATATAGAACAGGACAGGCCCTTTGGCCCACGATGTTGTCAGACTGATTAAACCAATGACTCTTAATTAATCTAATCCCCCTCCTCTGCATACTCATGTGCCTATCTAAGAGTCTCCTAAGTGCTCCTATGCTATCTGCCTCTACCACCACCCCTGGAGGTACATTCCAGTGTGTAATTAATAAATAGAAAGAACTTGCCTCGCACATCTTTGTACTTTACCCCTCTCACCTTAAATATATGCCCTCTAGTACCAGACAACCCTGGGAAAAAGATGCTGGCTATCTACTCTTTCTATGCAATTTTATAAACTTCTATCAAATTGCCCCTCAGCCTCTGCTGCTCAAGAGAACACAGCCCCAGCTTGTTTAACCTCTCCTTATAGTGTGTTTCCTCCAAACCAGGCAGCAGCATGGTAAACCACCTCTGCACCCTCTCCAAAGATTCCACACCCTTCCTATAATGAGGCAACCAAAACTGAACACAATACTCTTAAATGTGGCCTAACCAGAGTTTTATAAAGCTGTAACATAACTTCCTGTCTCTGAACTCAGTGCCTCAACTAATGAAGGCAAGCATGCCATACGCCACCTTTACCACCCTATCAACCTGTGCAGCCACTTTTAGGGAGCTATGGACTTGGAGACCAAGATCCCTTTGTTCATCAATGCTGTTAAGGGTCATGCCATTAACTGTGTACTCGCCCTTTATTTTGGGTCTCCTAAAGTGCAGTATCTCACACCTTGCCCGTATTAAACTCCACCTGCTACTTCTCTGCCCATACCGGCAACTGATTGATATCCCACTGGATCTTTCGGCAATCTTCTATGCAATCCACAACACCGCCAATCTTTTGTCTTCAAAATTACTCACCCACCCTCCCACATTTTCATCCAAATCATTTATAATACATGCACATACATGTATGATAAACAACAGAGGTCCTTGTGGAACACCAGTAGTCAGACCTCCACCCAGACCCATCCACCACTACCCTGTCTTTTATGGGCAAGCCAAATTTGGATCCAAAATTTAACGACACTACTGCACAGTCAACGCAGCTTGGTACGTTAACTTGAATCTTGCATTTGAAGCAAGCTGTTATACTTAAATTCTGTAAGTTGATTTAACAATTTTACTCTTCTCCTTCCTCAGATGTGACCAGCTGGAGGGAGGGTGGTGGGCGGAACTTGGGTGCTCCGGGTGCCTCTTTGATCGAGGGGGAAACCAAAGAGCTAAGCCCAGAAGAAGCAGCAAGCTCTATAGCATCCTCAGCCGACCAGAAGGTGCCCGCGAGGATGGCCGAACAACCACCTAGATCAGGGACCGGTGTGCCACAGCAGGCAGTTCCCCAGCCATTCCCTCCACCATACAGGGGGATGATGCCAGCTTTTGTAAGTAAATCAAGATCCTTAAGGGATGAGGATTGGAGGGTAAAGGGAACAGGAGGAAATGTCCTGATTACAGTTGTAGCAGTTTATCTTGTTGACTGAACATATTTGGTTATATGTGAACTAATGAAATGTATTGTCCATTAACTGTTCCACAGTTCCTTAAACCCAGGTGACATCTACTTTGGTGGATAAATGTGTGTGGTATGACAAATAGGCTGATCTCTAGCTCCATCACTGGGTCTGCAGGGTAGTCAAATGTTAGAACCTCGACCAGTAATCTGACTGCAGTAGGCTTGGTGTCACAAGATTAGCACAAGGATGGAAGAATCCATGTTGTCATCCAGTGACACCTGGAAGGAGCTCTGAAGTCTGGTGAATGTTGTGCTGATACTTTATCTAGTTAAATGTGTAGAAAGTTGAATGAAGAACTGGTGGGTAATTGGCTTTGGGGAAATATATCCATTAATGTCTGAAGAGAAAGAGATGTAGTAGAAATGGGGGAGAAAAAAAAACACCAGTTATAAGAAAATTATAGAAGTTAAAGTAATCTTTAATTGTTTCTGAGGGTTTATCCATTTTTCCCCAAAAGTTTTGTCATGTTGTAAAGTGAGTACATTACAGGAGTTGACATCTGTGGGTCAGTCATTTGGGTTTACTCACTGGTTGCAAATCTATCCCACAGATTTTCATAATGGATCCCCTGTTTAATAATAAGGCTATTTTTCCTGTTGAGAGAGAATTGTGTCTGCCAGTTTCTACTGTGTTGGTGTGTGTCCAGTGATTAAACTTCCTTGATAAATAGCATCACTGTTTAACTGCCTGAACCTTTTCACATTTAATGATAAACATGCTGAATGAAAGAATTGCCTCTCAACTCATAACATTTGCCTGAGCTGTTTAAGAGCATCATCATGATCTTAAAGGCTTGGTCAGTTTTGAAATATTCCTATACAAAATCAGAGATCATGCTGGCAGGGTTGCCCTGGAAGGGTTGCCAGGAAATCCATGAAGGGGCAGCTGCTGCATTAAGTTCTAACATTAGCTTTCCTGTTGAAGTGTTGGAACGAAACTTATCCTTTTATTAATTAAAGCACTCCGGTGAAGGGAAAAGACCAAGCTAGCAACCAATAAAAGAATAAAGGGCAGGTAAAGCATGATTTTAATAACCTGTAGATTGTAGAGGAATGACTAAGGAAAGATGGGCATTTCAGAGTTTTGAATAGAAAAGGTGCTGTGGGTTTTGAAACTGCCACATTCATAAATGTTATTGTCCATGGCCAAGGCTATATCACTTGTTGACTGTTCTTTGTGTGAGCTTCAAAGTTAACACAATTTCCAGTGCAGCTGGAGATCAGCTTCAAGTATTGAATGTTAAAGGAAGGGCATTCTGAAAATGCAATATCCCATGTCATCTGTGACCGAATCAAAACTTAAACAAAATAGAATAAAAAGAAGTGCTGACCCAGGTGATTTCTCTTCCAGCCTTGAGCTACATGCATTGGCTTGATTCAGTTCATAACAGTTTGACCTGAAGGCCTGAATGCTGTTTCAGCCTGGCTCTGGAAATTGCATTTCATTGCTTTGCCTTTGTGCTCAATTCTGATAGAGAGTTACCTTATGAAAAGTGCTGTGTGATTGGGGTTTCAAAGAGCAGAAGGCTCAGATTTTACTAACACATTCCTGTCTTAATCAATGCCATCAAAAGCAAATTAACTGTTATATCATTCACTTGGTGGACAAAATGACTATTGTGTTTACTGGCATATCAGTAACTCAGTTATAAATTGACTGTATCTGGTGCAATTTGGAATGTCTGAAACGTGACAACTGTACAAAAACAAATGATTTTCTTTTGAAGTACTGCCAGGTCAATGGTTACCTTTTATCTAGCTTGAGGGCTTTCATTTAAAGACAAAATCATGTGATTCAAACCTTCTTGATCCTTGCCTTTTCTTTGTATTTTTGCTCTCTTCAGATGTACGCTCCATATTGTAGTTTACCGTTTCCAGCACCTTACGGACCACAGGGACATTACAGATACCCATCACCCGATGCCAGCAAGTAAGTTTTCTATCTGGTTATTCTGAGGTGTGGATGTGATGTGGACTTTGCAGTTTAGTTCTCTTACGGACTGGTGCCAGCATTGTCCCAATGGTAGTTTTCTTGCATCTGAGCCAGAAAATTAGTTTCAATCCCCAAACAGAGGGTCCAGCAGCTAACTGTGGCTAATATTTCGTAACTGAAGTACTGCATTGACTTTCCCAAAAACTTGTTAAATTATGGTGTTTATATGTTCCCTCACTCAAATATAAAATGACCTATGTCATGATTTGAAGAACAGTTTTTCCTCAATCTCAAAAGAAAATGGTCAGCTGATCTTATTACTGTTTTTTTTAGTCCTCTGTTTCTTTGTCAAGCTTCAGTCACCACAATCCCAAAATTCCAGTCAAGATCCTTGTGCTAGAGCAATAGAGTTGTACAGCATGGAAACAGGCCCTTTTGCCCAATTCGTCCATGCCAACCAAGATGTCTATCCAAGTTAGACCCATTTGCCTGTGTTTGGCACATATCCCTGGCCCAAATGTCCTGATATAGACAATGTTCAATTGGTAGAATGCATTTTTGAATGAAACATTCAACCTCTCTGACAATTTTGACAGCAATTTATCCTGGGGTTGTGGCTTAACCAGCTATCAAAGCTTTTCCGTGTGAATTACAGTGAGAGTGCCTCACACTGGCCAGGGCTTAAACTGATTTGATTAGAGCTGCCTTAAAGTTCATTCCAGGAGATCCACAGGCAAGACCCAATTTTACTGGGAAGGCAACCTAGAAGCAACTTTGTGGAAATTTCAGGCTGTACTTTTTCCATGCTTTTGCAGTGGATTTCATTGGGCTTTGGGATTTGTAATGCATAACTAGTGCTTTGTCCTATACTAGCGTTCATGTTTCATCCAAGTGAACACGTTGTGCTGAGGGTAGTTTCTTAGTTCCATGCTTGTGCGACTTGGTCTTCTGAACAGAGCTATTGAACTGTTATTGGCCAGTTGGACCACATCATGTTGTGATTGAGCCAGTTCAATCCCAGGTTCTGTTTCTTGTGTCTATGCCAGTAGTCACTTACAGGTTGGAGCTGTTGAAATTAGGAAGGAGCAGGAGATCATCCTGTTGTTGGTTCACCAGCTGGCAAGTTTGCTTGTGAATGTGAGAACAAGAAATGGGAGCAGATCATGTGGCCCCTTGAGCCTGCTGGACCACTCAGTAAGATCACGACTGAGTTGATCATTGGCCTCTCTCCACTTTCCTGGGTAATTCCTGTAACTGTTGATTTCCCCTGTAATTCAAAAATCAGTCTGCCTTAACTATGGATGTTCCCAGTGACTGGCATCTACAGTTCCTCAAGTGGAGAATACCAGAAAGTTCACAACAGTTTTGGAGAAGGAGTTCCTCTTAGTCTCAGCCTTAAATGGGCAACCCCTTACACCCCTGAATTGTAGATTCTCCACCAAGGGAAATCTCCCAGTATCTGTCCTGCCAAGTTCACTCAATGTTGTATATGGATAAGATCACATCAAAATTACATTCACTGAACTGCAAAGAGTTGAGGGTTAGTACAGGGCTTAAGTTTCTGATGTACTTGCCACAGAATAGCCTGATATTAATCACACTTCTTTTTTCCTCCATGAACTTTGATTGTTATATAGTTGAGAAAATTGCCAATTTGTGGTGCTTGTCAACCATATCTTGATGTTACTGAGCAAGCAAAATAAGGGGAGAAAACTGAAAGAAGGTACAGGGTGAATTCTGAAAGCATCATGTTTATCTAGTAGTGGACTTGCCTATAAGATGCACCATCTTTTCTACACAGGTTTCCTCGTGTTGCAGGACCTCGATTGCCTCAACATCCAACACGGATGTCTGAAGCAGTAAAGCGACCCTCCATCCTCAAACAGGATGACTTGAAAGAGTTTGATGAGCTTGAAAATGAGACTGATGATGGCTGGGCAGGTAAACCTCCTAAGGACTGGAAGAAAATCCACAGTTACTACCTTCTGCTGGATATTTCAGTCTCCCCTGCTAATTGCAATTTAAGGTTGTAGCTCCTGGCAGTGACACTGAGACATTTGCCTTGCTTTTTATTGAAAACTGGTGTTAGCCTTAAACCATTAAAGTCCTTCAAATAAATCTAATTAGAAAGAAAATTTGCCATTTTAACACTGATTCCACCAGCTATTTTACTGCTCTTTTGTTCCCTTTCCTCTTCTTTCTTAAGAACTTCAACTAGATGGTCGAACCTGCTTGTCCTTAACTTTAGCCACTGATTTTTTTTCCCCACACTTTGATTTCCATCATTGAATTTAGAAATGAAAATTGCAGCTTTATTGATTTGAGGGTGTATCATTTTAGCACTCGGTATGCTTCCAATTTTGACTTTGGGGGGGGGGAGTAGATTCACGGCTCACGTGCTTTCATGTGTTATCACAAAGTAGGTTATTCTAAGAAATAAGTTCATAAAAAGCTGACGTAGCCCAATAGCAGAGTAACTTTTTTTAAACCGTAGTACGAGATGCACTAAATTTCACATTAATTACAAAGCTGCTACTCCGCCCATTCTTTGTACTCTGGAGGGCTTACAAAATTAGCACGGTGCTGATGTGAGTCTCTGGGAAAGACCTGTGTCATGAAATTTCAAACACGTAGGTTAGAGAAAATGTTCCTCGAATATTTATCGTAGTGTGAACTTCAACATGACCACGTTCTTCTGCTGCGTAATAGGAAGTGGGGGAAGTTTCTGTCACAAAGTTGGGTAAAGCACTCTGTAGTGTGCCTTGTTTATTCAACGGGATGAAAGATGAGCAACTGGACATTCAGCTTGTTCCACTTAATTACTCTACCTCTACTTCCACAGGAGCACACGAGGAAATAGACTACACTGAAAAGTTAAAGTTCAGTGATGATGAAGACGATGATGATGCTGAAAAGGGAAAATCTGATAATTGGTCAGTATGTCAAAGGATTGGTCAATCCAATTTTTTTTATGTATTGAATCTAAAGGAATGGTTTCTTAACACTGATGTGCTCTGTCTCTTCTGTGCCAGTTCCCCATAGCCCTCAAATCTCCCATCCTTTTAAGAATTTATCTGTTTCCTCTTTAAGTTCCACCAGCACCCCCACCCCCCTCCCCCAAAGTGATTTAGCCTTCAGAACCCTCAGGTAGAGAGTTGTAGAGATTCACCCACCCTCTGAGAAGTAGTTCCTGTTTTAAATAACTGCCCACCCCTAATCTTGTAACCGTGTCCCCTTGTTTGAGATTCTCCCACTAGTAGAATCAACTCTACAACTACATGCTCCATCAGGATCTTGTATATTTCAATAAGATCATCATTCTTTTAAACTTTCAAAAATACAGGGTTTTTTGTATTGAACTCTAGTTTGTTACGGACTAGATGTAATGGAAGCCACGTATAATATCTGCTTGTGCACGTCACTAAATATTTGTTCAATGTATTGTAGTAATTAACTAAACAAAGCAAGATTGTGGAGGTGAAGACACAAGAGACTGCAGATGCTGGAATCTGGAGCAACACACAATCTGCTGGAGGAACTCAGCGGGTTGAGCAGCATCTGTGGGGGGAGGTGGGATTGTTGATGTTTGTTGTTGAACTCCTGCATCAGGACAAAGAGTGGAAAGGGGGGGAAATGGCGAATATAAAGAGAAGGGGAGTGGTGAGATTGGGGCCAGGGGTGTTTGTAGACCAGGGAGGGGGGTGAAGGGTGCCGAGTAGATCGAGTCAGTGAGGGGTGAGAAACAAGCAAGGTGGATGATAGATGGAAGCAGATGGAGACAGCTGGGAGTGTGATAAGCAGGAATACAAAGCCTACCAGTACTGGAATTTGATAAGTAAGTAAGGTGATGATAGGAACCATTAGGAGAGAGGTTGAAGGGCAGATGAAACCGAAACTAGGTGGGGGAGAGGGGGAGCCAGTGGGTGAAACGTGTGGGTAGTAGGTGAATGGAACAAGAAGGGAATGGGCCAAAAATGGATGATGGGGGCTGTAAATAGGAGATATGGGAAAGGGGACAAAAATGGAAGGACTGGCAGAGGATTGGAAGGAGAGAGCATTACGGGGGAAAAATGCACCCAAGATGAGGGTCCCTTGTAATTGGAAAATTCAGTGTTCACATCATTGGGTTGTGGACTACCCAGGTGAAATACGAGGAGTTGTTCCTCTGGTTTGCATTGGTCCTTAACCTGGCAGTGGGGAAGGCTGAGGATGGACAGGTTCAGTGTGGGAGTGGGTAGAGGAATTGAAATGGCCTGCAAATGTGAGGTCCGGGTGGCCGTGGCGAACAGAACACAAGTGCTCTGCAAATCTGTCGCCTAGTCTGCACTTAGTCTCACCGATGTAGAGGAGGACACATCGGGAGCACTGAATGCAGAAGTGGTTAGAGGAAGTGCACATGAATCAGGAAGAGCTGTTTGGGTGTTGGATGGTGGTGTGGCAGAAGGTGTAAGAACAAGTGTTGCACCTCTTTAGATTACAGGGGAAAGTGCCAGGGGTCAGGGAGGGATGAGTAAACGAGGGAGTCACAGGGAGTGATCCCTGTGGAAAGAAGAAAGGGGTGGGGAGGAGTAGCTGTGGCTTGTGGTGGGATTTTGTTGCAATTGGTGGAAATGAAGAAGGATGATGCACTGGATGTGGAGGCAGGTGGGAGTGAAGGGTGAGGATTAGGGGGTCTCGGTCTCTTTTCTGTTTGAAGGGAGGTGGGGTGAGAACACGAGTCCAAGAAACAGGAAATGTGAGAGAGGGCTTCATCAACCATGGTTGAAGGGAAGCCACATTTCCTGGCAGATGAGTATTGGTGGTGGGGAGCTGGGTGGACCTGTGTTGCAAATGGAGGGCTTTAAGACTGGTGTGATGGAGGGGTATAAAGGCAGGACATGCATAGTGAAGATGAGACAGTGGGGGTCAGGGAATTGGAGTTTTTCAGAATGGCAGAAGGTGTACGAGCTGTCCCGGATGTAGGTGGGAAGGAACTGGACGAGGGGAGATGGTATAGAGCCAAGATATGAGGAGACGAGTTCAGTGTAGACAGAAATAGTGGGCCTACCAAGTCAGTCCTGTTTGTAGTTCTCATGCAAGAGATAGAAGTGGGAAGTGTGAGATTGGGGCACTGTCAGGTTGGAGGCTCTGGAGGGGAGATCGGATGTGCTGAGATCTGCGACAGTGTGGGAGATGGTGGCTTGTTCATTGGTCAGGTCACGGTCAGGGGTAGTTATGAGAGGTTGTCTAAATGTTGCACTAACTGGTCAAATTTCCTTCGGAGAAGGCTGTTTACTGCTTCAGTTTTTGTTTGGACAAGTATATTGGTTCCCTCAAATCTGCTTTGGGCATAGCCAGTAAGTTCTGTTCCCTGCTTGTATATTCTCCAGCCATTCAATTCTTTAGGTTTTAATGCTGCCACCACAAATTGCTTCTCCAAATCCTTATTCCAGCAATTTTGCTGCTTTGTTCTGGCTTGATGACTTTCTGGTATTGTGTCCATCTGATTCCTAAAGACTTTTTTTGTGTAATTGCACTTGTCTTAATGCAAAGATATAAGACTGCAGGG
Source organism: Pristis pectinata (assembly GCF_009764475.1). Lineage (NCBI taxonomy): Eukaryota > Metazoa > Chordata > Chondrichthyes > Rhinopristiformes > Pristidae > Pristis > Pristis pectinata. The sequence goes on from NC_067438.1 coordinate 5,514,978, forward strand.
AATGTTGCTAAAAATGATCTTGTTTTGTAAAGGGACGGCCAGCTGAGTCGGCCTGAACGGCAAGAGTTGCGCAACTCTGAGCACAGGAAGGAGGCCCCCTTGGAGGAGCATTCATCCGTCAAGGCAGCCAGGGGTGAAGGTCCAGCCACTGCTTTGACAGAGCTGGGGCCACCCAGAGTTCCTGCCAACTGGGGTCCTACTGCAGATTACCAGGTACAGCATTTGTGTGTGCGTGATGGTTGCTGCTACCAATCTTGGTGTGGGGTTATTATCCAAGTAAATGAAACCAACGGGTATCATAAGCTGCAAGTGGTTTGTTTGAAGCTGATTTAATCAGTGGGATTACAGTATAGGTGCTCTGCTGTAGGAATAAACTTCGTGGTGGTTTTAAAGTCAGTTTTTTTTCTTTTTTTGCCATTTGGGCATGTTGGAATTAAGTTGGGACATTATCATTTTGCCGGTAGATGCTTAGTAAGGTGGATTATACTTATGTTGATGCATCCTTTTTCTGTAGCTGTGTCCAAGGATGGAACTACTGCTGGCGAGCATCCAGGCATTACCTACTTGGAGGGGGGAGTGTTACAACTGGTACAATAATGGAGTATGCTCTGTGGTGGGGAGGTGGGGGGGGGAAACAGCTTTTTGGGTATGGTAAGTGGCTTGTAAAGCTCAAAGTAACAAGTGGATCTCTGCACTATTTGTTGTGATACTGGTTGGCTGATGTTGATCAAATCATTTTTCCTGGTCCCTCCCTGTCAAACCTGGCTTATCTGCTGGGTGAAATTATATAGAACGAGCAAATTTAAAGACTGCAGGCTGTCAAGTTTATATTTTTAAAATAAACTGCCTGGGTACAAATTAAACCCAAACCAACCAGGGCTAATTTGAACCCAATCCAAGTCAAAGGATAGATTTTCAAGTAAGTTTTTCATTGCACTTATACATACATGTTCTTGTGCATACTACAATAAACTCAACTTTGCCTTGTATTTATTTTTATGTACAACCTGGTCCAAACACTGCCATAATCTTAATGGCTTTGAACTTGTTATTTCCCAGAATCCCATCCTATGGTCATCGGATGTCCACTTGTACAAGAGCCTTGTCGTGAAGGGTCATGCCCAAATTTTAAAACTTCATCCCATGCAGAACCCAAGTATTTTTTTTTTCTCCTCCACTCTTCAGGTCAAACTCATCAGCTGTCCTTCCCAGGGATCACCTGAGCCAGAATTGCATATCCTTGGATCTTTCCATTTCTTTTGTCAGTTTATTTTTCCCCCAGTACCTGGTTGGATATGAGACCTCCAAGAGTGATCATTTGCCTGAAGCAATGCTACTTCGCAGAGCCTGCGTGGTGACAGAGTACCTGGAGCCAAATTGTGAAATGCTGACACAACCCGGGGCTTTTTGAGACCCAGCAGGACTTGAACCCTGCACATAGTCAACTCCCGTCAGGCCAGTTGAATAACCGGGCTCTGCTACTTGCCAGTGCCCTGAATGGATTGTTGAGGCACCATTAATGTAACCCTGATGGTTTACTGGGCTAAATGCAGCATACAGTGTGGCACTGGGTCAAGATGCATAGGATTCCTGCACTCCCCTGAGTCAGCTAACCACGACTGGATCAGCAGCTCAGAAGTTTATGCTGCAATTGATGCCAGTGCAGGGATGGAGAAAGATGCTTCTAGTTGCTCTTCGCCACTTCACTCCCCCTCCCCAGGACTCCATGGATATCAGTGAAGTGCACAACTGAGTTGCTGCTCATGATCAAGTAGCATATTTCTTGAAACCTAGGCTTACAAATGTAGGGTGGTCATCTGGGAAATGTTATCTGTGTACTAATTTTCACCCCGCTTTACAATACCCCAAGGTGCAGGAGCATTGTTACTTGACTGGCATTCAGAGGCTCTGACTAATGGCCCTCAGTTGAGAGTTCAAATCCCACTGTGGCAGCTGCAAAATAAAAGTTCAAGTAATTAAGTTATTTCTATGATTGAAAAGCTATTATCAGCATTGGTGATCATGAAACTACACCCATTTGGTTCAATAGTTCCCTTGGGTAGAAATTGCCTCCCTTACCCTTTCTGCAGCATTGTGACTAACTCTCACTGGCCTTGGAAGGCCACTCGAGGCCAATTAAGGGCAAGCTATAAATCCCAACCTTACTGGCAATGCCTGTATTCCTTGAATTAATGTAACTTTTTAGAAAATTGACAGTGGGTATAAGCAGATTCTATCTTTTGTTTATAACAGCATGAGGCCATGTAGCCCATGCAAGGCACTGGGGAACAATTCCCTCCCACTGACTCCCCTGCCATTTACTTAAACTAGGGATAATCCACAGCAGCTAATCAACCCACCAGCAAGTCCTTGGGATTTGGGAGGAAACTGAACCACTTGGGGTAAGCTTGTGCTGATGGGTTACCAGATGCAAATAAATGTCCCTTATAAACAGCATCTCTGTGTGATATATCTGGCTTGGGTATCTCTCAGTGTATAACTATCTCAGTTTGATGTCTTAAACTGAGCTGGGAGTGTTGGGTGAGCCATAAAATGGGTTGGAATCCATAAAATGATGTGGATCTGTTTGATTCTGGTACTTTGTGGGAAGTGTACCCTTCGTAGTAACATCACTGAGGGGAGAAGTTTATGAAAAGTGATGCTGTGGGAGTTTAATGTGCTGCCTGTTTTGACTTATGATTTCTCCTTTCATTTCCCTTCCTCCTCTCCAATGCCGTCTACTGGGCTGAAAAATATTCTAACGTATTAAACTAGTAACTGTGTCTTTTTAGGGTCGAAGAACAGTGACAGGCATGGGCTCGTCCCATGAGCATCAGGTTGCTCAAGGGCTGTACAGCATCTTCAGGCAGGCTTCTTCCCCCAGAATGCACCAGGTTTGTAGGGTTAGCAATAGGTTAAGACAGAAGACCGGTTCGTTCAAGTTTCACAAAGGTGTGTCTCAGGTTTCAAGTTGAAACAGTTTTTAAATAACTTTTCATGATGAAGGACAGGTCCAGAGTCCAGATAAGGTTTAAGAAACTGCTCAGTATCTGTTTAAAAAAAAAAGCAGGGCGTCACTGAGAATTTTGTGAATGAGAGCCAGGAGGCAAACTTCCTGGGAGATCCAAGAGCATGTAAATCTTTTTTTGTGGTCTCTTTGATGCTGTAATCTCGTGTAAGAGACCTAAGCCTTGACCAATGAGGCAGCTGGCTGTTGAAGCACACTAGGTGTGTGGCAGAGGCTTCTTTTGGGAACAATGGCAAGGGTGATGGGGGCTACAGTTTTGCACTTCCCCAAGAGCCTGTCCAAACCTGCACAGCCCCCGGAAAGTGCTGGAGAATAAATAAGTTGATGAATAAGATATTAAAAAGTTTCAAAATAATTCTCTCCACCTTTCTCCCCAATCCTCGTCTTCAGCATTTTTCTTCCCCGACATTGGTAGCCCACCTCCCTCAATACCTTTCCCCTTCAATTTTTTTTTGTTTGTTACGGCAAATTATGTGCATCTTCTTCATCCCAAAGGCAGTGTGTGGCCTGAGACAAGGAAGTCTTTAGTGTGACTTTGCAATGCTGATCTTGACTCTGCTGGTACCATGTTTTTAGTTTGTGGACCTAAACTAGTCAAGCTGCCTTGTGCAACTCCCCTGTGTTCAGATGTCCAAATCACACCAAGAACATTGTGCCCTTCCCCTTGGCTGACTAGACTTTATGCCAGCACATTCTGATCGGTTCTTTCTGCAGTTCTAGGTTTATAGAATGTTACGTACCAGCAGCAATGGAAACACAGAACCATGTATAAGTGTTAGAATCTATTTATTAATAACTACTTGTACTAATAAGAAATAAAAACATTAGATATTAAACATTCACCCCAAAAATAAACTCGAAGTGTGTGTGTGGCAAATTCCCAAACCCCAGGTCTAGGAATAGTTCTCAAAGTTCAGTTCAGTAAGTCCTAAGGTAGAACGATGAGCAAAGGCTTCTGAAAACCACAGTAGATTGTAGAGAGAATGTAAGTTCCACAATGGAACCCATACGATACCTCAATCACCGTTGATCTCCATTGCTTTTGTTCTAAAGTATCTGCCACACCGAGGGCACTCGATTTGTGGCCGCCCACAGATATACCTGCTTTCCAGTACAGGTTAACGACAAACTGGACTCTACAGATTGCTCCAAAAATCCATACATGGATTGTATAGTGACAGTCACAGTGATTGTTCTACATCCATAGATACAGAGACTGGCAGTCAGTGTCAGTGTCACTCTCTCTCTCCGTCTCAGTGCAACAGCCAGTATGCTCCAGTTATAGTTTTTTTTCCACTTGCAGCAGTCAGATAACCTCTCCCTCTCCCTCTCCCTCTCCCTCTCCCTCTCCCTCTCCCTCTCCCTCTCCCTCTCCCTCTCCCTCTCCCTCTCCCTCTCCCTCTCCCTCTCCCTCTCCCTCTCCCTCTCCCTCTCCCTCTCCCTCTCCCTCTCCCTCTCCCTCTCCCTCTCCCTCTCCCTCTCCCTCTCCCTCTCCCTCTCCCTCTCCCTCTCCCTCTCCCTCTCCCTCTCCCTCTCCCTCTCCCTCTCCCTCTCCCTCTCCCTCTCCCTCACTCTACTGTCCAGGTGCCTTAAAGGGACATTCACCAAGTAGCAACCTGGCTCGTAACAAGAACAAGCCTACTGCTCTGCTATTTTATCCATCTGCATTAAGCTGGAGTAGTTCTAATACCCAGCCTGCTGAGGGTGGTCCCTGTATGCATAATCCTGCCATAGTGCACTAGAAACCTATCTCAATCCTTGTGCACAGCTACCTGTGGACAGCCATAATTTTAACAGGGGCCTCCCCCTTCTTTCCCACTGACAGGCTGCAGCCCCCCAGGACAAACCCAGTCCCGCCCTGGCCAATCAAAAGGCACCGGTGGGTGAAGACGAAGACGAGGCCTGGCGTCAGCGGCGCAAGCAGTCCTCCACAGAGATCTCCGCCGCTGTGGAGCGGGCGCGGAAGCGACGCGAGGAGGAGGAGCGCCGCATGCAGGAGGAGCGGCGAGCTGCCTGCGCCGAGAAGCTGAAGCGCCTGGACGAGAAGTTCGGGGCCTCGGAGAAACGTCAGAAGTCTGAGCAGGAGAAGGAGGAGGCATCGGAGGGAAAGGAGAACGAAGAGCCAGTCGGCTCCAACAAACGGCAGCGAACGGCCAGCAGCAGCAGCTTTGAAATGACACAGGGTATTTAAACCTTGTACTTTCCAATCTCCAGTTAAACACACAGAATGGTGGAAGAACTCAGCAGGTCAGGCAGCATCCATGGAGAGAAATAAACAGTCGATGTTTTGGGTCGAGACCCTTTAATTAGGACTCCTGATGAAGGGGCTTGACCCGAAACATCGACTGTTTATTTCCCTCCATAGATGCTGCCTAACCTGCTGAGTACCTCCAGCATTTTGTGTGTGTGTGTGTTGCTCTAGATTCCAGCATCTGCAAGTTCTCCTGTATCTCCAGATGAACTTGCTTTCTGTTTTCCCTCAACCCACAGAGGTCCACATTCCCCAGCTGGGTACACAAGTGACTCTCTGCTTGTGTCCTATTGTAGTGCATGGAAATAATTTGTGGACCTTTGGTCGTTTCTTCCCTCGAGACGAGGCTGCTGTTCCTGCACTTGGCGGCCTTCTTTTCTTAAAAAAAAGGAAGTGAGGAATTTGCTGCATTAGGGAAGCTGACAGCCTGTGTGTGTGCTCACATTTTGTTTAAAAAAAAATTAGGATCTTCAGCCACAAACTTGGCTCTTTTATGTACATCTCCTGCCCTGTTGCAGTGTCATTGATCTGTTGGAGTATTTCCAGATGGCTTGTCTCTCTCATTTCAGACTGCTGTGATGTATGTACATATTTTGACAGGTGTGGCCATTGCCCACATCTCCATTCCACACACTCATTTAGGCTCTGGCATTTGGTGCCCATCCTTAATGCAGTGTGGTGCTTCCTCCTAATTGCAGCAGTCCATCTGGTAAAGGTACTGCCCCATTGCTGTTGGGTAGATGTGTAACTACCAGATGTGGGCATGGGACTTGCCTGATCTGGCTGGAAATGATGAGTGGAGGGAATACAGTTAAATACTAATTACTCTATTAATTTTTTATCATCTCCAGCTGAACCCCCACCTCCCCCTGAAAAGGAAGCGGTTGAAGTGAAAGAGGAGACAGGGGTGGCAAGAGTTGAGTCTAAAGTAGAAGCGGTAGTTCCAGGGAGGCAGTCACAGACTTCACAGGGGTACTCCAAATACCAGAAGTCATTGCCGCCCAGGTTTCAAAGACAGCAGCAGGTAAGCTTTGTGCTCAAATCATCACTGGTACATTTCTTTCATCCTGAAATACAGCACCTAGTGATCACTTTGAACTGCATTGTGGTTGGTTGCCTTGGAAGACCATGCATGGAAAAACAAACATCTGTTCAGTTTTTAGATCTCGGTGTGTTTAATATCAAATAGTAAGTATTCCAGAAGTGCTACCCACACACACTTGTCTACGCAACAGACAAGCTGCTGGAGGAACTCAGTGGGTCAGGCAGCACCTGCGGAGCAGGAAGCACAGTTGACGTTTCGGGTCGAGACCCTTCTTTAAAAGCTTCATATGGTGACTCTAGTACTCGCCAGAATGGACGTGATGGATCCCATCTTGTTATTTATTTTACTGTGATGTATGTAATTTTGACCCAAGTTTTTATTTAGGTATAAATTGCATATGTCACAGTAACTTTCTTCTGCACATTGCATTTTTCAAGAGAAGTAGCCCCACTTTTATCTGAACATGTCACGCTGGCCTTAATCAAGGATTTAATTTGCTGCTCTTGGTAGAGGCAGTTTTTTTTAAATATACTGAGTCCAGATGAAGGGCCTTGACCTGAAATAACAACTACTTCCTTCCACAGATGCTGCCTGATCCACTGAGTTCCTCTAGCAGTTTTTTTTAACTCCAGATTCCAGTATCTGCAGTCTCTTGTGTCTCCAGATTCTGGACTGTTTGCAGTAAAGTACACTGCTCTGAGACCTGCTTTCAACTGTGGCATGCTATTGTCAGGAGATGCCCTAAATTATGTAAAGGTGATGTCTCAGTTGGGAGAGACTTTATGTGTGTCTGACTAAAATCTGCAACTGCTGTGAAAGTGTCAGGGGAGAAGATGATAATGATCAGAAAGTTTTGGGAAAACTGTAAAACTCTCCACTCCAGTTCTGAGGAAGGGTCCTTGATCTGAAATGTTAACTGGTTTCTCCTTCCACAGATGCTGTTTAACTAGCTGAGTTGTTTTTACTTTTTCTGCTTTTGATCAAAGCTGTGTCCGTTTACAAAAGTTTTAACTGGTTTTAATTTGATGACCCGCTTACCACTCGTCAGAACGTACAAGAGTGAACAGTGTCGGTCGCCTGTAATCTATTCACTGTATAGATTGGCGAACGAAAGTCGGTCTGATGCAAATGCCAGGTACTTCCTTGCTTGTTTTGTTCCAACAGCTGCCTCTTGAGGAAAAATTGGATGTTCCAAAGTTTTAAAGACTTCTGTTATGTGTTAACGATACCACCCTACCATGCTCCACTGTAGTCTGTCTATCTTCTTAATTTAGGAACAACTGCTCAAACAGCAGCAGCAACAGTGGCAGCAGCAGCAACAACAGCAGCAGCAGCAGCACCACCACCAGCAGCAGTCCTCCCAGCAGGCCCCACCGCAGCAGCCTCCTCTTGCCATGGCCCCGTCAGCACCCATGCACCCACAGCAACAGCAGAAGCCCATGTACACTGGCTCAATTGGCCGCCCGCCACCACCTCCCATGCCCCCGTTGGGCTATGACCCACGCTGGATGATGATGCCTACTTACATGGACCCTCGCATGATTCAAGGCAGGCCCACCATTGACTACTTTCCACCTGGTGTCCATCCATCAGGTAAGCAAAACTCGCTCACCCCTCCACCAGTTTTAACAAATGCAGGGCTTTGACCCTGGATGACACTCTTCAGGGGATATTAAGAGACAAGTGGATATGGATGTGAGGAAAATGGACCAATATAGGGTTAGTATAGGAAAGTGGTGCTAAGGTGCAGCTCTACAAAACTCTGGTTAGACCACACTTGAAGTACTGTGTCCAGTTCTGGTCACCTCATTTATAGGAAGGATGTGGAAGCGTTGGAAAGGGTGCAGAGGAGATTTACTAGGATGCTGCCTGGTTTAGAGAGTATGCATTATGAGGAGAGACTAAGGGAGCTAAGGCTCTACTCTTTGGAGAGGAGGAGGATGAGAGGTCACATGATAGAGGTGTATAAAATATTGAGAGGAATAGATAGAGTGGACAGCCAGTGACTCTTTCCCAGGGCACCAATGCTCAATACAAGAGGGCATGGCTTTAAAATAATGGGTGGGAAGCTCAGGGGAGATATCAGAGGAAGGTTTTTTTTTACGCAGAGTGGTTGGGGCATGAAATGCACTGGGGCGGTGGTGGAGGCAGGAACATTGGTCAAATTCAAGAGGTTACTAGATAAGCATGTGGAGGTATTTAAAATAGAGGGATATGTGGGAGGAAGGGGTTAGATAGTCTTGGGTGAGGTTTAAAGGTCAGCACAACATTGTGGGCAGAAGGGCCTGTATTGTGCTGTACTGTTCTGTGATTCGATGAAGGTTAAAGATCAGCTGTGATTTTACTGAATGTCTAAGTAGGCACAAGGGGCTAAATGGCCTTGTTCTTACGAGCTTGTTCGAGTAGAGAATGTGTAGGTTCCTATGAGCACCAATATGACCTGTGTTCCTGGCTGTGGTCTTCCCTCTATCTTGAGGGCAGGCATGGGTGGGGCTGAGAAGGGCACAGTGTATTTGCAAATCGGATTGGTCAGCACTGGATATCCAACTGCGTCCTTTGGTTACCTCCTGCACTGGCTGAGAGGGATGTTTTGCCTTAAAGCAAAATGAGACTAGTGTTTTTCTCTGATCCAGTAATGTGAAAAAGATGCAGTTGTAGGCAAGAGGGTGCATTCATATGTATTTTTTTCCACCATCTTAAAACCACACAGGCAATCGATTGCAGTTGTACAATGGAAACGGTAACTGGTGAACTGGTTCCTCAAAGCATCCTCATTTACATACATTTGAACAGCACAGGAACAGGCCCTTAGGTCCTCATTGTTTGTGTCCAGCATGATGCCAGATTAAACTAATTCTCTTTTGCCTGTATGTAATCCATTTTTTTTTCCATTCCCTGCATATCTAACAGCCACTTAAACACCCCCTTTGTATCTGCTCCCAGCACTACCCTCAGCAGCCTGTGGCATGCACCTACCACTCTGTATAAAAATAAAACTTACCCAGCACTTCTCCTTTTAGATCCCCCCCCCCACCTTTAAGTGCATGTCCTCTAGTATTTGACATTTATACCCTGGGAAAAAGATTCTCACTGTCTACTCTATCCATGCCTCTTAAAAACTTCTATCAGGTCTCCCCTCAGCCTCCACTCCAGAGAAGAGAACCCAAGTTTGTCCAGCATCCTCCTTGTAGCTTGTACCCTCTAATCCAATTAGCATCCTGGTAAACCTCGACACTCTTTCTAAAGCTTCCACATCCTTCCTGTAATGAGGTGAGCAGAATTGCAAATAATACTCCGTGTGTCCTCACTAAAGTTTTATGTAGTTGAAGCATGACTTCCTTACTCGTGTACTCAATGCCCCAACCAATGAAAGCAAGCATGCCACATGCTGCCTTTACATTTATAAAGGATCTGGGTAGTAACATCTCATGACAGCCTACTCGTAATGCAATCACCAAGAAGGCATGCCAGCCGCTCTACATAGTTAGGGGTTTGAGGAGATTTGGTATGTCACCAAAGGCCTTAGAGATTTCTATAGATGTACAGTGGAGAGCATCCTGACTGGTTGCATCACCGCCTGGTGTGGAGGCTGTGATACACAGGATCGCAAGAGGCTGCGGAGGGTTGTAGATTCAGCCAGCTCCATCATGGGGGCAACCCTCCCCACCATCAAGAACATCTTAAAGAGGCCGTGCCTCAAGAAGGCAGCATCATCAGTAAGGACCCTCACCATCTGGGACATGCCCTCTTCTCGTTACTACCATCAGGGAGGAGGTACAGGAGCCTGAAGACCCAAACTCAACAATTCAGAAACAGCTTCTTCCCCTCCACCATCAGATTTCTGAACAATCCATGAAACCATGAACACTACCTTGTTATTGCACAACTTATGTTTGTAATTTATAGATTCTTGTCTTGCACTGTACTGTTGCCACAAAACCAGTTTCATGTCATATGTCAGTGATAATAAATCTGATTTGAATCTGTCTACCAAACATTGTTCCATAAGATGTTCTTGAAGTTGAAGCTGTACCATGACAGTGGGGGGGAAAAAACTATTGATAACTATAAATCTATATTGAAGCTAAATTATCTCAGGGATCTGTTCTGACACCCTTACTCTTTGTGATTTTTTAATAAACGACCTGGATGAGGAAGTGGAGGGATGGGTTAGTAAGTTTGTGGATAACACAAAGGTGGAGGTGTTGTGGATAGTATAGAGAGCTGTCAGAGGTTACAGCGGGACATAGGATGCAAAGTTGGGCTGAGAAGTGACAGATGCAGTTCAACCCAGATAAGTGTGAAGTGGTTCATTTTGGTAGGTCAAATATGATGGCAGAATATAGTATTAATGGTAGGACTCTTGGCAGTGTGGAGGATCAGAGGGATCTTGGGGTCCGGTCAAAGCAGCAGCACAGGTTGACTCTGTGGTTAAGAAGGTATGGTGTATTGTCCTTCATCAATTGTGGAATTGAATTTAGGAGCCGAGAGGTATTGTTGAAGCTATATAGGACCCTGGTCAGACCCCATTTGGAGTACTGTGCTCAGTTCTGGTTACCTCACTACAGAAAGGACGTGGAAGCCATAGAAAGGGTGCAGAGGAGATTTACAAGGATGCTGCCTGGATTGCAGAGTAAACCTTATGAAAGCAGGTTGAGGGAACTCTGCCTCTTCTCCTTGAAGCGATGAAGGATGAGGGGGGAACCTGATAGAGGTACACAGGATGATGAGAGGCATTGATCAGGTGGATAGTCAAAGGCTTTTCTCCAGGGCTGAAATGGTGGCCACAAGAGGACATAGGTTTAAGGTGCTGGGGAGTAGGTATAGAGGAGATGTCAGGGGTAAGTTTTCTTTTAGCTCAGTGGTGAGTGTGTGGAATGGGCTGCCGGAAACGGTGGTGGAGGTGGATACGATAGGGTCTTTTAAGAGACTGTTGGATAGGTACATGGAGCTGAGAAAAATGGAGGGCTGTGGGTAAGCCTAGTAATTTCTAGGGTAGGGACATGTTCGGCACAGCTTTGTGGGCCAAAGGGCCTGAATTGTGCTGTAGGTTTTTCTATGTTCTAAATGGACTTCCATTTGCCAGAATAACTGGCTTTCACATGTAAAGGGAGGGTAACAACATTTTTTTTGTGTGGAAATTGTTGGAGATAAAATAAAGAGAAAGGAAGAAAATAAATGAAACCTCAAATGATTTTGGCGTTTTAGTCATTTATGACTGGAAACTCGCCCATGTCTAATTAATGTGCACACTCAAAATCTGCTGAATAGACTTTATGCCAGTTACACAAGGGATCTAATACTTAGAACACCCACTGCACATGATGACAAGAGTACGTTCAGTTTAACATGGTTCTCCTGCTTTTGTAGGTTTAATGGCTCGTGAGCGCTCGGACAGTGGTGGTTCTGGATCTGAACCCTTTGACCGACACCCTTCAAGGGGAACGCCTCCTATTGACCCCAAGCTGGCCTGGGCTGGCGATGTATTCCCATCAACAGAGATGCGGCCTCTGGCTTCACCGATAAGACCGCGTGAAGAAGATGACAAAGGCTTGAGGTCTGTTCGTGTGTGTGGTCTTTTTTTTAAAAAAAATAGCAGCATGACTGTGGGTAAATGAGTCACTTTTGTGTAGAATTCAGCCATACCAACCAGTAGGTCCCATACTTCTTGGCCAGTTAATTGGAGTCCAGAGGGCATCTAATACACATGTCTGAAGGAGGAGAGTGAAATCTTGGAAGACACAAGTAGGGAAGCAGCTGATGTATTTTCAAGGGTGACTTGGCGTGGCAGAAGCTGCTGGCACTCACTAATTCCTGTCTTGATCACAGTTTCAGTGTCTTGCTTTACCCCTATAATGGCTTCCATTTCAATACACCAAAATGCAGTTACTTGTGTTCTTGTAAGCTAAGGATAATTTGATTTTTTTTTCTCTGTTGCTACTTCGCAGTGAAAACGCAGATTTGAATTTTTAGCAATAGGATGCAATGTTCTGTCTAAACCACTAAACTTGCTACCTTAATTTGACAAGTCGTGCTTGTTGTCTTTATGAAATGATATGGTGTTTCTTCACTCAGAACCACAGAAATTTACAAAGCAAAACTAGATCTTTCAGCCAGCTCCAAAATTTATCTCGCGCTGTTAAGGAAAGAATAAATATGGCCATGTGATGCGCACCTCAATGGCTACTTGCAGCCTTCACATCAGCTTAGTCATTTGAGTAAAGAATATTCAGAATCATGACAGTCTGTTTACAATTTGCAGAGGTGGGTGTTGGTGCCAAATCTTCTCTCAGACTTTGTGTACACAAATCAGTAGTGGTTACTCAGTCCAGACACAGAGCCTACGGCCTTGCAGTTTCTAAAGATTTGTCTTAATTACTGTGAAAAGGTAAAATGATCTCTATCACAAATACTTTCCATAACTTTTTCTGTTTTGACTACATTCTAAGAAATTGCTGTCTCAAAGTTGATGGTGTTGTGGAAAGGTTGTTTAAGGCTACAGCATGATATAGATCAGCTGGAAAGATCAATGGTATATGGAATCTTATCCTGACAGTGATGAACCCTGATGAAGTGATACGACTTAAGAAGGTAAACGCAGGTAGGATGCACACAGGGAATGTTGATGAACAGAGGGACCTTGGGGTACAAGCCCATAGATCCCTGACAAGTGGTAGCACAGGTGGATAAGGTGGTGAAGAAGGTGAATAGGGTGCTTTCCTTCATTAGCTACAGCATGGGATACAAGAGCTGGGAGATGTTACAACTTTATGAAACGTTGGTTAGGACCACACGTGGAGTATTGTGTACAATTCAGGTCATCATGCTATAAGAAGGATTTAAGAGCACTGGACTAAGTGCAGAGGAGATTTGCCAGGATGTTGCCTAGATTGGAGTATTCTAGTTATAAGGAAAGACTGAATAGGCTGTTTTGTTTACCCTGGACCAGAAGAGGCTGAGGAGTGACCTGAATGGTCTATATTTAAAAAATGATGATAGGGAGATAGGAAAATAATTTTTCTATGGTGGGAGTGCCCAAGACGAGGGCATAGGTTTAACATAAAAGGAAAGAGGGATGGGGGGGGGGGGGGGGGGGGGGGGGGGGGGGGGGGGGGGAGATATTTTTTACTTAGAGGGTGCCTGAAATCTGGAATGCACTGCCCATGGTGCTAGATACTCTCATGTCATTTAAGAAGCATCTAGGCAAATACCTGAATTGCAAAATCCTCTTTGAACTTTGTTTTGATTCCACTTCCACTGCTGCAGTAACATGATCCCAGTATGTCAGGTTTATTTTATATAGACTGGTCCTGTGCAATAATGAGTTACTAACAAATGTTAGGTAAATTTTTTTAAGCTAACTTTACAATAATGATGAATTAAAGATTCCCAATTCAATTATCCCTTATGCTGCATTAAAGAAATGTGGATTTTATTTTTAAGATGACTGCCCTGCACAGCTGCAACCTTATCCCACCTTAAAAGAAACCAAACACAGGGCACCTGAGGATTCTGCAGTTTGGTTACTAAATCGTAATTACCTGGGAGGCCATAAATTTTCTCCAAAGTTGGCTAAGGTAGTACAAGTGGAAATAGGAGCAATTAGACTAAATGTCTGATTCTGTTTAGTATTTATAAGATTTGGGCAAAGATTTGGATGTGATATAGACTTCTTCCACCTCCTTGAATTGTAAGCATACCATCAGCACTCTGTACGTTCTTAGTCAGTTGGATAAAGGCTGCAAGTAGCCATTGAGGTGTGGGTCAACAGCTGTAAGTGTGTGAACAAGAAAAGGCAAGTTTAAGTTTCACATCAATGATATCTTAATGTAATTCTATCTGAAGCTTCATAAGGCATTGGTCAGACTGCATTTGGAATGTTGTTGTGAGCAATTTTGGGCCCTGGGGAGTTGGGTGGGGGGAGGAAATCTCATTGAAATGTACCGGATACTGAAAGGTCTGGATAGAGTAGACATAGGCTGTTTCCATTAGGAGGAGAGTCTAGAATCTGAGGGTGCAGCCTCAGAATAAAGGGACATCCCTTTAAAACTGAGATGAGGAGGAATTTCTTCAGCCAGAGGGTGGTGAATCTGTGGAATTCGTTGCTACAGAGGGCTGTAGAGGCCAAGTCATTGGGTGTATTTAAGCCAGAGATTGATAACGTCCTTGATGGGTAAGGGAGTTGAGGATAATGGGGAGAATGCGGTTGGAAAAAAAATCAGCCATGATTGAATGGCAGAGCAAGACTCAATGGGCTGAATGGCCTAATTCTGCTCCGAAATCTTATGGTCTGATCTTTGAAAACTGTTTGTTTAGAATAGATGATGGTTCTGAGTGTTTTGGCATATTATGCAGTTGTTTATTATTCTATTGGCTAATGCTTTTTGTTTAATGCACAGGAGTGAAACACCACCTGTCCGACACCGCGATGCTGGGCCCCCGCAGTCCTTCATGAGTGGTCTCCAGCAGGTCTCTGAGAGTGGTCCTCGGCATGTTGCCCAGATGCAGCGCTATCAGCTGGTAGAACGGCTGGATGAGCAGAGGCAGAGCCCCTGGCAGAACTCGCTGCCCAGTGTCCAGGCAGAGCTGGGAAGGGATAGGCGGATCGAGATGTCCGCCCAGCTTCAGCATCCGCAGCGCAAGGCAGACCAGGAGCCAATGCCCGTCCGCAGGGAAGCGGCCCAGTTGTCGCACGAAGACAAAAAAGTGGAGACGCACGTGATGCACCTACCCCGAGAATCCACACAGCTTTCCAACAGTGTGAAGAAGGCAGGGCCACACCCTCAGCCTCTGGAACTCCTGCAGCACAAGGAAGACCACTCAGCCAAAGAGAACAAGCTGGATGAGAACCGGAAGGGAGACAAGCCCGGCCGTCAGGATGCGCACCGGCCTCAGAGGAAGGAATCCAAGACTGAAACCCGCTGGGGTCCCCGCCCAGGCAGTAAAAACCGTGACGAGATGGGGGAGAAACCTGCCCGCAGAGCTGGCCCTATCAAAAAGCCAGTGCTGAAGGAGCTGAAGAGAGAAGACAGCGAACAGGAGATTGAAAAGGGAAAGCTAGCAGCTGGAGAGAAAGCCACCGTCAAAGGGAAGGACAAGCCACAGGAGTCTAAATTTGAAACTGACCCTTCCAAGCCCGATTCTTCCTCTGCCAGTTTGAAATCGTGCCAGCCCAGTCCTTCTGTGGCTGGCTCTAACAAGTCTTTGCCAGGCCCTCCCGTGGTGAACTTGCAGGACGATCGAGGGAAAGCCAAGCCTTCTGGAAAGGAGCAGAGGCCTGAGAAAACGAAACCGTCCAAGCCACCTTCGAAGGACTTTGGCAGTGGGCCTCCGCCCCCTCGGCGCAACAGAGACCGCGACCACTCATTCGACCGCGGTTACTCCGGCCGAGGCCGAGCCAGGGGCCGCGGGGAGTTCTTCTCGCGGGGCAGGGGCTACCGGGGCGCCTACGGTGGCCGGGGTAGAGGCGGCAGGGGCCGCAGCCGGGAGTTCCGCGGCTACAGGGAGCCCATGTACAGGACTGACGAGGACGGCGCTAAAGGCTCGTTCAGGCCCCGGAACCCCAGTGAGACGCGCAGCGAGGGCTCGGAGTACGAGGAGATTCCCAAGCGCCGACGCCAGAGGGGGTCGGAGACTGGCAGCGAGACTCACGAGAGCGCCAGCGACGTGGCCCACTCCGACAAGGAGGTCTCCTCCAACTCAAAGGAGCCGCCAAAAGAGTTCCGGAATTCTGACCAGGGCCGAATGGACAAGAGGAACAGGTCCGAGCCGCCCAAGTTTGGAGACAAGATGCCGCCCAGGCTCAGCGACTCTTCCCGGGGTAGGATCTTCACTCCGCGGGGTGTGCCCTCCAGGAGAGGCCGAGGGGGTATGCCCCGTGGTGGCAGCGGTGGTGGCCGTCCTCAGCAAGGTGGCTGGGGCCCTTCTTCGAAGATGTCCCCTCCCAAGAAGCAGCCGTCCAAGGAGCAGATGAAAGCCCCAGAAAACAAGCTGCTGGATGCCCCACCAGGCAAGGAACACGACAAGAGCCTGCCGGATAAACAGGTGCCAGCATCTGACCCCAACTTCCCCGAGGGGCAGCCTCACCGACCGGAGAGGCCCCTCGACAGGCCGCCAAGGCGGCGGCGCCACGGGCGGTCGCAGCAGCAGGATAAGCCGCCCCGGTTCCGCCGCCTGAAGCAAGAGCGGGAAGTGGCGGCCCGGATGAACGGCGAGAGGAACCCTTTCCCAGTTGACGTCTTGCCAGCAAACCCCCCTCCCAACCCCCAAGCCGAGGAGATCAAGGAGGTGGTCCGCAATGCGGCTGGCACCAAATCCCCGGACCTGTCCAACCAGAACTCCGACCAGGCCAACGAGGAGTGGGAGACCGCCTCTGAAAGCAGCGACTTCACGGAGAGGCGGGACAAGGACGGCGTGTTTGTGAAAAACTCTGGCGGCATCAAGTCTATGGACCCCAACGCTGCCCAGAAGAAGGAATCGTCCAAACGCAGCTTCTCCAGCCAGCGGCCCGGCATGGACCGACAGAATCGGCGCTCCAACCCCGGCGATTCTGGCGGCAAGAGCAGCCGCAGCAGTGCTGGGTCTATGAGGAACGAGAAGCGCAATTGGTCTTCTCCGAAGAATAGAAGGTTGGTGAAAAAGGATATGGAGATAGGATCAAAAGGAGGTGATGAGGATACAGGAATCAAGGGATGTTGGTTGCTACTACATTGCAGAGCAGGTTCTAGGAACGTTATTGGTTCTACCTCTTGGCCAAGTAGGTTCTAAGAATATTATTGATCCCATGTCTTGTGTTATTAACAGTCTGGCCACTGTTGGGAGGCCTTAACTGATCTGAAATTGTGTTGGGTTCCCTGGTTTGGGGAAAGAATGTGCCATCTGTACAGTCAGTATCCCCTGCAGAAAACTACACGGGTGTTTCAAGTAAAATCAGAATAACATTGATTGTAATTATGCCCCTCCCCTTAATTGAAAAACATTAGCAGGAGATGTGTACGGGATTACAGTGACTATGCAGGACAGTGGAATTGGTTTCAAATTTCTTTCACAGAGAACTGGCGGGTTGAGTTCTTCCCTGTGAACTCTAAGAATAGTAGAAGTTTAGAACAGAGGAAGGGACGATTCAGTCCCACTTGTCCATACTGTGGGCTTGTAAATAGCTCAATATATCTAGATGTACCAATGATAAATAGCTTCTTGAGGTGTGCTGGAGGTTTTTCAATGTCTGTGAAACCATAACTTGGTATAAATCAGCTACTTCAGAAGAGATGGGGAGTGGGGGAGAAAATTACTGCCTCTTTATGGCACAGTCTGGAATTTTGTATTGCTTTCTGAGGTGAAGGAAGGAGGATATTGTCATTGACGGTAAAGCATTTACACCATCTAATTGGCAGGCCGGTGGAAGAACGTGCGCCTGCCCTACCTCCAGCTCTTTCTCAGAACGCCAGTGCCGTGTTCAGAGTGGACAGGATCATCCCCAGCGATTCTGCTGCCATCCAGCAAGCCATTGCGGAAGTCAGCAGTAGGCAGAAGGACCGCAAACTGGTGCCCGGCAAAGTTAAGGAGAAGAGTGACATGCTGACACAATTTGACCTGAATGATTATGCAAGTAAGTCCAGGAGAAATGTTCTGTGGCTCTGCTGGTGGAATTGCATGGTTTGAATTTGTCCAGGGTGTGTTGGCAACATTGACATTTGCACCTCTCAAATGCTGCACTATTTGATAATTGGTGCTCTCACGTGACAAGGGACCTGGTTGCATGTGATAATTAAACTTCTCTGCAGCTCAGTAAGTAGCATGGGCGAGTATGGAAGGGAGCTGCACAGGCTAGGAAGGTCTCAATGGTGTGACTACTATCCCATCCCACTCTGTTCTGTGGTAAGTGGAATTCAGCCAGGGCAATGATTATCTTACTGTTAAGATGATATTTTTAATTAGTCATGTGTACATCGAAACACACAGTGAAATGCATCTTTTGCGCAGAGTGTCCTGGGGGCGGCCCACAAGTGTCGCCACACTTCTGGCGCTAACATAGCATGCCCACAACTTCGTAACCTGTACGTCTTTGGAATGTGGGAGGAAACCAGAGCACCTAGAGGAAACCCACACAGACACTGGGAGAACGTACAAACTCCTTGCAGACAGTGGCTGGATTTGAACGCAGGTCGCTGGCGCTGTGAAGCTTACACTAACCGCTACACTACCGTATTGCTGCTCTGAGCCCCCGTCCACCACACTGTTAAGGAGGATGGGAAATAAGCCACGGTTTCTGTGCCTGAATTTATCCAGTGATTTGCCAAAGAGTGCAACTGGGTGATGATGCAGTTGTCTATTCCTTCTCGTGTATGTACTTCAAACCAGCTGCAACTTCACGGGCAGAGCAGCTGGCAGGCATGGAATTGTACTTGGAAACAGTTGGCATGTTTAAGAGGGAAGATTTAATTGAAGGGGATAAGCAGTTTGGATCTTCTGTACTACATGGCTGTTAGACGCAGTCCCTCTGACTGCTTGAACAAGATGAAAATTGTTCACAGTAGCTCTGTGATCTGCTTTGTGTTCAGTTGTCAAAGCTTGCTCTTGTGACTAAGCTCAACTGACCTTGAGGTGCGCTTGCTGCTGTTGCCTCTGACGATTAAAGCTTAATAGATATTCAAAGTAGATCAGGCTCCTGCTCTTCCTGTATTGATTGATCCTAATGAAAGTGCTGTGCTCCAGTTATGAGCCTGATAATTGAAAATGTTGAATGTCATTCCTCTGGTTAAATGCTGTGATCTCCATGTCAAATTGGATTTCATTGACTTTCGTTCAGCTTTTTAGATCTTAAATATTCGTAATTTTATGGCATTTAAGTATCCCAAATGCTTGGAGCATTTATGTGCTTTGAAGTTGGGGGAACCTGCAGAAGGTATTCTGTGGCACCATTGGTCACAAGTAGCAAGAATTATGGGTGAATTACCTGTTACCCTTCTGGTTTTTTTAATCTCTACCTAGCAGGAGGGCCTTTCATCTTAATTTCTTGTTCAAAGGACAGCAGACTTCAAAAATGCACAAGGCAGCTTGTATTATAGTCTTAAAGCTCAGCTGGATTGACACATCCACGATTGACAAATCGTACAGTGACAAAGGCTGTTCAGCCCATCGAGTCCACACCAGTTCTTTTGAAGAGCAATCCAGTTACACTAAAACTCTAATCTGCTGTCCAACTATTTGGAAATCCTGATGGTTTAGCATCTGGCTCACTAGACGCTACCTTTTCAACTCGCCAGGTCCCTGGTTCCCACACTCCCTTTAAAATGACCTCATTTCCCACATTCTTTAAACTGCCCGTGGCTCTGTTTCCTGTGTTCTCTTTAAACTTTGGTTCCCTGGAAAAAATTTATTATAATACAATGTGACAACTTGAAAATAAAAGTGGGATATTAATAGGGAATAACATCCAATAGTACAGAAAACCAAACTGTCTGGCACTGAAGTCCCAGACATGCCAGATTATCTGTAGTTTCATTGCCTTGACTGCTTCGCCACAGCCATCTCATGGTGGGGTGTCTTCTTTAAGTTTAACTTCATTAATGCCTAAAGAGGTATTACAAGCTGTTTTGACCTAGTGTTAGAGAAACAACTTGCATTTATTTGGTCCCTTTTTTAGTGTGGGCACAAGTGGCTTCTGTTTACACATGAAGTCCCATGTACCTGGAGAGCTTGATCTACTGCTCATTGAATAATGCTTGGGCACTTTCAAATCTCCTTACAGCTCTCTCCAGAAATATTAGTCTACGGCTTTGATTTGGTCTTCAAAGAGAGCTTCGCCCACGTTATTTAATAAGTCCGTGGCTAATTGATGGATCATGGATGGGTTTTAAATCATCGTGCTATTATTGATCTGCCTCGTGGTAAATGTTTTGTATGAGGAGGTTGGAGAATAATTGCATCCCTGTAAGATAGTAATTGTGGGAAGAGCAAAAGTGTTAGTTTAACATTATTACCTGCCATCAGAAACATGATTGACAAAGAGACTTGAAGAATTAAATTTTTCTGTCTCTACAGAGAGAGACTGTTGTGGTTGCATGACTTGAATATCTCTAACATCTTCTGTTTTCGTTTCAAATTTCTGACATCTGTAGTCCTTCTCTCTTCACTTTTATTTGTTCCATGTCGTAGGTGTGGTGATCATTGATGATCACCCAGCAGTTTCTGCAGACGATGGGACCATGTCTCCCTTAAATGACGGTTTCACCCGAGTCATTTCAAAGCGGCAAAAGAGAATTCTGGATGATGAACGACGCAAAAAAGAAGAGCATCTTCTCCAGGTAATGGAAATGGGCTGAGCTCTTGGCAGAAGTCCTGCCCAACTACATCAGTAAATAAGTCCAGAGAGCTAATGTTGTCAGAGACCATGTGAAGTATCTGACAGCCTTGCTGGTGGAGGCAGTATAAAAGGGATCAGCTAAGAAACCAGCTCAATGCTGATGAAAAGGATAGCTGCAGGCAAGACTGATGATGGTTACAATGCTCTCTGCTGTGAAGTAGCCTTGATAGTTATTACTTGTCTACCTGGTTAAAGCTCTGTAAGACTGACTTTCATTGAAACCATGTTTCAAAACAAATTGAGGCTTTTGAGAAAGAGCGCCCTGAATTTCAGCAACAGAAGAATCCTTTTTTAATTTTAAGGAAAATGTAGCAGCTATCTTTGTATTTGGAACTGTGTTGCTCTTGGGTCAGTGACCCAGTCATGGCACATGTAGGTGTTCCTTAACATTAGATCTGGTTAATGTGTTAAAAGGCAGGCAGCAGATCTGTTGGGTTTTATAAAGTCAGGGAGACAGCACAGAAACAGGCCCTTCAGCCCACCAAGTCCATGCTGACCATCAAGGACCCACTTACACTCTATCCAGAGCTCCATTGCATGCACAGCCACTGGGAAAGTGCCTAAGACCACTGTGTTGCCAGTAGTTGCAGGGACGAGAATACAGACAGAATCTAGTTTAAACAAATTCATCTTCTAGCACCTGCAGTCCCCTTCTCCACCCCCCATCCTTCCTCATCTTAGCCCTGTGCTTGTTTAAATTGCTTTTGAACACATCTTGGACTGAATATTTTGTTTCTTAGCTGTGGTGAAACAGCTAGTTCAATTTTTTTTGTCTCTAACATGTACAGTACTGGCAGATTACACTAGATTTTGCCAGTGGTTAAAGTTTGCACCAGAGCATGGCATTCAAACAAAAACAAACTGCTGGAGAAACTCAGCGGGTCAGGCCGTATATGTGGATGAAATGAACAGTCAGTGTTTCAGGTCGAGGAAGGGTTTCGACCTGAAACATTGACTGTCCATTTCCATCCACAGATGCTGCCTGACCCACTGAGTTCCTCCAGCAGTTTGTTTGTTTTACTCCAGATTCCAGCATTTATGCCTCTGTGGCATTCTGTACCAGTTTGTTGCTAACTGAAAACTTGCTGTAGTTATGGTACATATGCCTGAACGCTGATTTGAAAATGGCAGATGTCAAGAGAGAAGTGTGAGAAGATATTGCTTAAGAGCTGAAAGTTTGAAGAGAACATTTTGTGCTCCAGCCTTCCATTACATACCAGCAGGTTGGAAGGTCCTGATTGCTAACTGAGACTGAAGGTGGGGCAGGAAGTGTTGTGCAGCAGGGGCAATAAAGCAGAAGCCTGCAAAATTCTTGGAGTGATACATTGAGGGGTATGTGGTTCTCTCTAACACAAAATGTGCTCTTTACTCACTAGAAGGCTGTTAAAATCTGTGGGATGGATACTCTGCAAGCTTCCTTACCTGGTTTCTCCAAAAAGCAGTCAAAGAAGGTTACTCTCTCAACCACCAAGTCCGAAGAGAGCAACAAGGGTCAAAGTAATGCAACTGATCTGGGAACTCGAATTTGGAATACCACACATTCCGGTACGTCATTCTGCAGTACAAATAGGAAGGTAACATGAGGTTGTGGACATGTTTATTTTGCATAGAACGTTACAGCACAGTACAGGCCCTTTGGCCCATGATGTTATGCTGACATTTTATCCTGCTCTAGTATCTATCTAACCCTTCCCTCCCACATAGCCCTCCATTTCTCTATCATTCGTGTGGCTATCTAAGAGTCTCTTAAGTGTCCCTAATGTATCTTCCCCCACAACCTCTGCCAGCAGTGCGTTTTACGCACCAACCACTGTGTGTAAAAAAACACTTTTTCTGACATCCCTCTTGTACCTTCCTCCAATCACAAAATTATGCCCCCTTGTGTTAACCATTTTCACCCTGGGAAAAAGTCTCCTGACTGTCCACTTGATCTATCCTTCTTATCATCTTGTACACCTCTATCAAGTCACCTCTCATCCTCCTCCTCTCCAAAGAGAAAAGTTCTAGCTTGCTCAACCTGTCCTCATAAGACGTGCTCTCCAATCCAGACAGCATCCTGGTAAGTCTCATCTGCATCCTCTAAAGCTTCCACATCTTTCCCATGATGAGGCGACTAGAACTGAACACAATACTCCAAGTATGGTCTAACCAGAGTTCTGTTGAGCTGCATTATTACCTCATGGCTCTTGAACTCAATACCCTGACTAATGAAGGCCAACACACCATACACCTTCTTAACAACCCTATCGACCTGCTCAGCAACCTTGAGGGATCCATGGACGTGGACTCCAAGATCCCTGTTCCTCCACACTGCTAAGAGTCCTACCATTAACCTTGTATTCTGCCTTCTGATTCGATCTCCTGAAGTGTATCACTTCACACTTATCCGGGTTGAACGCCATCTGCCACTTTTCTGCCCAGCTCTGCATTCTATCAATATTCTGTTGTAATCTGCAGCAACCTTCTACACTATCCACAACACCACCAACCTTTGTACCATCAGCAAACTTACTAACCCACCCTTCCACACCCTCATCCAAGTCATTTATAAAAATCAGAGAGCAGGGTCCCAGAACAGATTCCTGAGGAACACCACTCGTCACCAACCTCCAGGCAGAATACGCTCCATCTACCACCACCCTCTGTCTTCTATGGGCGAGCAAATTCTAAATCCAGGCAGCCAAGTTTCCCTGGATCCCATGCCTCCTGACCTTCTCAACAAGCCTTCCATCAGAAACCTTATCAAACGCCTTACTAAAATTCATGTACACCACATCCACTGTTCTGCCTTCAATGTGCTTTGTCACATCCTCAAAGAATTCAATCAGGCTCATGAGGCATGACCTGCCCCTCACAAAGCTATGCTGATTGTCCCTAATCAGCCTATGCTTCCCCAAATGCCCATAAATCCTGTCTCCAAGAATAGTAATTTGCCCACCACTGAAGTAAGACTCATTGGTCTGTAATTCCCAGGGTTATCCCTACTCCCTTTCTTAAACAAAGGAACAACATTTGCCACCCTCCAATCATCTGGCACTACTGCTGTGGCCAGTGAGGACTCAAAGATCATCGCCAAAGGCGCAGCAATCTCTTCCCTCGCTTCCCGTAATAACCTTGGATATATCCCATCCGGCCCCGGTGACTTATCTATCCTAATGTTTTTCAAAAGTTCCAGCACATCCTCTTTCCTCACGTCATCATGCCCTAGCGTATCAGCCTGTCATACACCATCCTCACAAATGTCAAGGTCTCTGTCACTAGTGAATACTGAAGCAAAGTATTCATCAAGGACTTCCCATACCTCTCCAGACTCCAGGCACATTTCCTCTTTTATCCCTGATCGGTCCTACCCTCACTCTAGTCATCCTTCTGTTTTTCACATGCGTGTGGAACGCCTTGGGGTTTTCCTTAATCCTACTCATCAAGGCCTTCTCGTGTCCCCTTCTAGCTCTGTCCATTCTTAAGCTCCCTCCTAGCTACCTTGTAACTCTCCAGAGGTCTGCCTGATCTTTGCTTTCTAAACCTTCAGTAAGCTTCTTTCTTCCACTTGACAAGATATTCCATGTCTCTTGTCAACCATGGTTCCTTCACTCTACCATCGTTACCCTGCCTTAATGGGACAAACCTATCCAGAACCCCATGCAAGTACTCCCTAAACAACCTCCACATTTCCACTGTGCACTAGAAAGAAAGAAACTTGCCTTTGCCTCTTCTCGCTGAAACCTCTTGAGCCAAAGCCTCAGTCCCCCACTCTAATACTGGTCCACTCACACAATGGTCGCTCTCAAAATGACTGCTCCGCTTATACCTACCTCCCTTTTATTTGCTGCTGTTAATCAGCCAGTCAACTGGTAACAATTTGCAAATGTGCCTCGTTTGGACTCTTGCAAGGTGAAACTCACAAGCACACGCACAGAGACTCACCTCTTTTCAAAGGTCCTACTCCAAATCTCGCTCCAACTCTGCAAGATGAAACTGAAGGTTAAATCAGTAACTCTCAAAAAAAAAACTACTGCAAATGCTTAGAACTCTCCAAGGTGATATGTGGTTAGGGCAAGTTAATTGCCAGTGTGTAACACATCATGCAACAAGTCACGGGAGCACCTTTGCTTGCCAAGCATATCTTAAATTACGGTTGAAAGGCCTTGCAGAAAGATACTTCAGGTGCATCACCAGTAGGCTGTAAATAAAGATTACTGGCCTGAAAGCATAACTCTGTTTCTCTCTTCACAGATGCTTTCTGACAGCCTAAGTATGTCCAGAATTTTCTGTTTTATTTCAGATTTCCAGCATTGTTTTGTTTTATGCACTTAACTAAATTATGGCTAAATATTTTCTAAGATGGTTGAAGATGCATTTTTTTTTAAACTCGCAAGGCATGAGTTTCACGTTGATTCTAAGTGAACAGTGGTCAAATTTGGGTCTGACCATGCTTTTTCCAACCCTTGTTGCCTCCACTCCCACGTTAAAAATGCCCACTAGGTTGCTAAGAGCCATTTGCATTAATATATTAACAGACCGGCCTTTCTCTGAGTCTTTGAGAAAGATGTAATGTTGTTTTAAGATTTTTTTGAGAAAGGTTTAATGTTTGGCATTGAACAAATCTCGTATGAGGTGTTGGGGTTTGGTTGGTATTTCTTGATGTTTTAGGGTAAGTCTCCAGAGCTCCCAAGCTGCTCACAGCACCATAACCAAGCTGTTTGGATATTGCTCCAAGCCTTTACAATCCAAATTCGTGCTGCCAGCAATTTAAGTGTACAGTAAAAACTAGATTGACTGCATCAGTGGTTAGCACCTTTGCTTCTCATTCAGTCTGTCCCTGTGCGTCTTGGCTGATAATTGGCCAATCAGCAAATTTAAAAGTGATTAAACCAATAGTTTTCATTGCTATTTATGGGATCTGGCTATTTTACTGTTGATTGCCATGATACAACACTCCAGTGCTTCAAAATAGATTTTGTTGACAGTAAATTATTTTAATCCTGTGCTCCTGAGAAATTCAGTTTGAGGTTTTGTTTCGTTGTAGCAAGGCGTACACTTTGTTGATGATGCTAGAAGATGGCAGGTTTTGGGTGTTTAACTGCAGGTATAGCTGACTCCTAACTCGCAAATGCAGTGTACAAGAGGGAAGCAACATAGTTCCTCTGTTAAAACACCTGTGTGACCTGACGATAAAACCTCCTGCGTGCAGTGAGCTTTGTTATTTATGTCCTTGAAAGTTTGGAAAAAAAGACCATCTAACTTCCCAACAGCCACTATTCTAGTTTGTAAATAATTGGAATTCTGCTATGTTTCTGATGTCTTCTGTTTTTTCTGTGTCTGTACCAAGTCATTGTCTTTATAATGTCTTAAAAAAAATTTCCACCCAATCTTGCAGTTGCCTCCCTGACTCCCCCAGCAAACTCTGGTCTGGAAACTTGGATCAAACCTCTCAATGTCTATGCAGAGGCAGTCAGTGCTGAGGTAAGAAATGTTCCCTGACTTCTTGCGATCACTGGGGTAAACAGTGCTGGATTGCTTTATTCTGAATGAAGTGATGTGTAACCTTGCGCCTGTTCTTCTGCAATCTGTATGATTAGTGCAGGTGACGTAGACTGCCAAATATCAGTGATGGGTATCCCCTTCAGATTAGCTGTGTGGGTAGTAGTGGGCGGCAATTAATTGAGCACTGTAGCATGTGGGTCTGTATGGCTTTTCCGCAAGCATAGCCATACTAAGGAGTTGGCTATACTTTTGTCCTCATCTACTTTGTTTAGGTGGATGTTAAAAGGTTTAATATGTTGTTCCCACCAAACACATACACTTGCACACATTCAGTGCTTCACGCTGCTGTCGCACAAAGAAGTTTCATTGCTTCATCGGGCAAGCATCGAGTATAACATGTAAACCAGAAGGAATCTACCATCACCCCCACCCCTTTTGTGTTTTCCCATTTTCTGACACCATTGGTGAACTAAATGAGCTCAGCTGAGATGGCAGTTAGATCCATCCGCTGGTCTGCGAGAGGATATGAGCCAGGGTTCCTGCTTCTGGCTGCTGTTTAGTGACCCATGCTGACCATGGCAGGGGCTTCAATTTTGCATGGGTTCACCTGTGTGGTTTGTTTTCTGCACCTACTGCCCCCATCCCCCTACAACCCCCCCCCCCCCCCCCCCCCCCCCAAACCAGGTCAAATAGCCTGCTGGCACTCACTGTCTAGGTTGAAAGTATCGAGAATGGTTACTTGAGCGAGGTATTGGAGAGCAGGTGACACCTACAAAATGATAACCACACAAGGAGCCAACGTCTTCAGGTGGGGGGAGAAGTGACGTAGGTTTTTGTTATTTGCTCCAAGAAATGTTGCTCCAGACCTTCAAGGGTTAATTAGATTTGCAGGTGGACTTGAAACTTCTGACAGCTGAAGCCACTGGCCATGATTTACAGTTGCTTAGGAAAAGCTGATGAGTTAATGCCATGCACTTGAAAAGGACAGTGTAGTTTGCCTATTTTGATTAAACTGCTGCGTGTGTATCTCTGTTTCAAGGCCAGCCAGACTGACAGTGGGGTGGATTTGAGCAGCGACTGTCAGGTCTCATCAACCAGTTCCTCGCAGCGTAGTTCTCCAGACGGCAGCCTGAAAACAGACACCGGGGAGCGTGTTGGGCTCATTAACCGGATCAGCACAAAAGTGGTTGATATGCGATCACCAGAAAACCAGCTCCCAGAACCCAAAGAGCAGAGACAGAGACCTGCTAGGACAGAAGCACTGAAAGAAAATAAGGTATAGCACTTGCACTCATGACTTAGTTTGACTAACCACCTTGTCTTCCCACAGCATCTCTCCTGAGGGAATTTATTCTACTGGTTACCAGATACTTCTCTGACCCCACTCTTCCCTGTCCTTGGGAGACATTCTTGCTATGTGACCCTAAACAGTGAGCTTCAGCAGGCTATTTGCATAGGAAAGGGAATCTTAATCAAATGTTATGTTTTTAATTTCTGGGAACCTGGGGGAGCGATTTGGCACCAGCATTCCAGTTGATCATTTGAGAAACCCGGCCCAAACCGCAGTCAAATGAAAGACCTTCTGGTTTGCATATTGTGGGACAATGTGAAGGGAGAGGAGGTCTGAGGATGAGCCAGAAAGCTAAAGGATGTCGGGAACTACTAATGAGGCATTTTTGAACAAATAAGGCATTGGGATGTTGTTGGAACAGCATGATCCCAAATCATTTAATAGAATACTGCACCATATAGATAAGAATAGTAGACCACCAACCTGCAGAAATGTACAAGCTTTCAAATTGCATCTTGCTATAATTGTTCCTGGTCAACGTGCTGCACACTTGCAGTTAATCTGTGTATTGCCGGGGTACATTAGCTGTCATACATTCAGTATTTCTTCTCGTGTTTCAGACCCTTTTGTGTACTGCCCTGTGCTTATAACTCTACAGTCCTCTCTCCATTCTCTGTTCTTCTGTCTCTGACCTATCAGGCAGCTCCATTTCCTACCCCAGCATTGGCAGCTGTGCTTTCAAATGCAGAATCCTCACACTCTGAGACTCCTTCCCTAAAGCCCTCTTCTCCATTTCCATCTCCTCCATGTGTTAAAGCTCTACCTCTTTGACCACACCTATTTGATGACATACTTTTCCCCTATTGAGTGATGTTTTTACTCTTAATAATTTTATAAATTGGTATTCAAATGGAAATGAGATGGGAACTGGTATTGCCATGAATTGGTAAATGTCAAATTGGGTAATAAAAGGCAATTTTTGTCATATGATGCTGGAGCTAGGATTCTGGTTACTTGAGAATCAGTTTTCAAAAGTTGTGTGTTAGTAGTAAAAGTAAATAGGTGGTGGAGTGGAAGCAAAGGTGGATGGCGAAGAGTAACAGCAATTCTAACAAAACCGTTCTTGAGGAATGATCAGTGAGGGAATTCGATGTTTTATTTACTTTGGATACTTATCCTTAATGATTGCAGTTTAGTTGCAAGTTTGTTATGCTGCTTTGGAAGTTTTGAACGTGTTTGAGGAGTGGAGTGGTGAAAGAATCAATTCAAACTTTAACCTGTACCATCTCATAATGAGAAGAATTTTACTTTTCTCCATGTAGGAATAAATAAAAAAAGTTATTTTGTTTAACTTGTCCTGTTTGCCCAGTTAAGAGAGGGAATCACCTGAACCGTGTGATCATTTTATGCATTTGGAGTGTAGATGTCACAAGCAATGTTACCCATTCTGTACCCCTCAAGCCAGTGTGCTTGCTGTGCCATTTTGCCAAGCATTTAGAATCAGCCATTTAAGCCAGTCTGCAAGAATGGCAGATTTCCTTCCCTGGATATTGCAAGTAAACCAGATGGGCTTTTACAGCAATCCAATACTTTCATGGTCACTGTTACCGATGCTCTTTTTTTTATATATGCCAGTTATTCAATTTAACTGACTTTTAGTTTCCAGATTACCAAGGTAGGCTTTGAGCAGATGTCTCTCAGATCTTTATAATTACTACTGTACAGCCTAAGGTCCTTGAGCATTTTTACCAACGTGTTGATTTCAAATTCAACTTTGTGCGTAAGTGCTTAGTGATAATGACGTCCCAAAGACGTTCACGTTGGTAGGTTATTTGGCCGTGATGAGTGGTAGAATCAGGGGAGGGGGTGCACTTATGGGGAGAATGGGTCACAAGGAAAATTAGTGGGGGAATGGAATGGCTCTGTAAACTGGCATAGAGTCAATGGGCTGAAATGGCCTCTTCCTGTGTCATTAGGAAATGGAAATTGATGGTGCTCAGATCCCTGAGTGCAATTGGACTGCACATTGAACTCCACTGATGACGGGGATTGACTTGAGCTAGCCACCTGCCATGCTTAAAAGTACAGCTATCTGTCTGTCAAAATGTAACTGTCTGCCCAAACTAGCAGCAAAAATCTGAGTCATGTTCATTAGTTCGGCTAATGAACTCCCAGAGTTAGTAAATGCATTTCTGTATTGTTCATGGAAAAGGAGATGAATCCAGTTCAACAGCTTGTTTTCCCTTCCTCCTGTGAGGATGCTTAGTCATACCTTTTGACACTTCTCTATAGCCACCAGACCACTCTCTGGCCTTTGAACATCAAGAAAAAAATTTGCAGTTTCCTGGAAATAGAAGATCCAGGAAACATTCAGCAGGTCAGGCAATGTCTGTGGAGAGAGAAGTGGGATTTTTGACCTGAAATGTTAAATGTTTTCCATTCCACAGATGCTGTCTGACCTATTGAGTGCTTCCACCATTTTCTGTTTTCATTCATCTCTTGTGAAGCAGTCATTTCTGATCCAAGTGTATTCCGGGACAGACCATGTCTGTCATCAGTTAAAATCCTAGCTTGAGTTGTACATTTGGGTTTGTGCACAGCATGTGGATTTCTTTTCCTACTCAGGCTGAAATTGGCATGTTTAGTACACTAGACCACAACTGAAGTACTGAGTCCAATTCTGGTCCCTGCTAATGAGAGAGTGCAATTGATTTATTAGAATTGTTCTGGGAACAAGCGATTTCAGGCATGTTGTTGGACTAGAGAATTTGGGGTGGTTCTCCTTGAAGCACAGAAGTTGAGAGTAGATTTGGTCAGGGACTGCAAGATCATGGCAGGTTCCATTCCTGTTGTCACAAATGCAAAGGGATCTCAAAAATAATGGGGTGAGGTCTTATGCAGAATATGGTGATGATCTGGAGTTGCCTGCTTGTAAGGGTTGTGGAAGCTGAGTCAACTGGGTCCTTCAAAACAGAATTGCCTATCTTCGATCTTTGAGGGAAAGAAGGGGAGTGTGACTATGTCCACTTCAGCTCTTTGTAGAATTCTGAATTTTGCTGAATGGTCTCCTGTGATGTGAAGTCTTCACCAGTATGCAAAATCGTATCCTATTCAGTAAGTGGCCTCTCTAATCCATATAAATGGATATTATACAATTTGTATGACTTATTGCATTCCCTTTCTTAATTGTTGATGCTTAATGCAATATGGGAAAGGGCAGTAATCTCCTTCCATTGGTAGTGACACTGGCACTCACTAGCTTGTTGTTTGCTCAGAGGATTTTTCTCCTGAATAGAATTCATGTGATTCCGAAGGAGTGATGTTAGGTCTGTGCTGGTGATTGAGAATGCAGCCTGGCACTGTGTATTGTACAGATTTTGATTGCAGAAACTGCCTGGGTTCATCCCAAAGATGCTGGCTTCTGCACCATGTTGCTCTCAGACTGACCAGGCCAGCAAGTTAAACTGTAGTCAGATCAGCTACTTTTCGGTAAGTTAGTTTATTATTGTCACATGTACCAAGGTACAGTAAAAAAAACACTTAGTTTTGCATGCCATCCGTACAGACCATTTCATCACATCAGTACATTGAGGTAGTCAAGGGAAAAGTAATAATATAATGCAAAATAAAATGTTACAGAGTACAGTGCAGGTAGACAATAAGGTGCAAGACCATGACTGGGTAGATTGTGAGGTCAAGAGTCCATCTTATCATACAAGAGGTCCGTTCAATAGTCTTAAAACAGCGGGGCTATTGATGTGGTCTGCTCATGGACTGTTGAAACTGAAATATCCAACTGCCTCAATTTAGAAAGATATAACAGCACGTGGTTGGAATTTTTAACTTTTTCATTATTAAACAGATTAACTGACTTTAATGGAATATACTGTTCTTGTTTTGAATAGAACAATGATTAGATTAATACCGTCTGTCTCCCTTGTAAGCCATCCACTGAAAGTCTGCATTTCGTCAAGTTTCAGGAGTCTACCAGCGAATTGGGTAAAGAGCATAAACCTGGGCCGATAGGAAATGAGCGTTCACTGAAAAATAAGAAAGCAAGAGAAGGACAGCACAAAGCAAGTCCCGATAGGGGTGCAAAGGCTGTTGGCTTTTCCGTAAGCAGCAGGCCAAAATCAAAGCCTGACCCCGACTTGCTCCTGGAGACGGAAGTCGCCATGCCACCTATCCAGTTTGGAGTGAGTGCAAAAGTGAGTCATTTTGACATTTAAATGCCTATTGGCTTTACCTGGTTCAGCTTAAAGTCACTGGTGAGTGGAATGGCCTCAGCAACAGTAACAACTGTATCCTCCTTCAATGTTTCGGGTGTAAAGTAAAGGGGCAAATTCAAGCAGGGAAAAGGAGAATGGGGAAAATGGTTGTGGTTATTGATTGGGTTAAACTTGCCACCTTTAAACATGGTGAGGGATCCAGGTCAGGACTTCCACTGGAAGGAGACACCGCAACAAAGTGCCCATTCGCAGTGAAGTATGAGAGTACAAGAAACTCGAGGTGGTGTTGACAGATGTCTGCAGGTGTGTTGATGATCAGATTAGACTCTGCGTGGTTAGGAAATTGTTTCTACGCTAAAAGAGTAGTTAGTATAGGGGAATTCACTCTTCAAGTGTGCATTTGGATAGACCCTAATGGCAGGTGTATAAAATTAAATGCATTTTTTTAAGAATTCCTTTGCTTTACTTTTGTATTTTAACACCCATTGTCCTTCCATTGTGCATCCTATAGACAAATAACGTGCTTCATTTCCATTTTTTTGGAAATTAGATTTGTTTTTGCTCTTTTGTTTTGCACTACAGGTAAATAAGGTACTTATTTCTCTTGGCAGAGAGGTCAGTGACTAGAAGTATTGATTAAAGCTGATCTAAGAGCTAGAAGGGAGTTGAAGTAAAAATATTTCACTAAACTGGTGGTGGGTGGTCTGTTACTCACTGTGTGAAATGGCGGTGGAGCCAGAACAGTCAGCACATTTAAATTTGCCTTGAAGGAGCACCTGCCATCAGGGCCACACACCCAACAGCTGGCAAGTGGGATCATACCCAAGTCTATTTCTGACTGATGTGGACACACCGGTCTGGGTGGCCTCCTGTGCTGTAAAGTTACATGAAGGAACATGCAAGTGTTGTGTTGCGTCTCTGATACTATGTACCTGTGATGCTGCTGCAAGTGAGTTTTGCATTGCACCTGTGCACACATGTACTTGTGCATATAACAATAAACTCGACTTTGACTTTGAAGTGATTTGGGAGGATCCTCAAGTTTGAAGTGGGTCCATGCAAGCCATTCAGCCTTTCAATGCAGTTCCATCGTTCAATTAGATTGTGTCTGTGTTTTACTTCCATCTACCCGCCATTTGCTGAAAGAAACCTTTTAACTTTGTTCTCCGGATTGGGGAATGCCAGAAACATGCAGACTGAGATTGCTCCTTACTTCCACATTCACCCCCTCCGCTTTGATCACCCTTGTCTGTTCGTCAATGCCCTATACCAGGAGTTAAGGGCGTAAAGCAAAACACTGGATTCTGGACGCACTGGCAACACCTTTTGAAGGGAGAAATTACTAATGCTTTGAGTGGGTGACCTTTGATTATAAGTAATGGAAGCTTCTGATGAAAGGTCATTGACTTGAAATGTTAATCTGCATTATCTCAGTCACTAGAAAAGATGTTGGCATTCTTGCCATTTGGGGAAATTTAATAGATTGGTCATCAGGAAAATAATGAGAGTCGCATGTTATGCTGAAGTCTGAGGCATAGTTCATTTATGCAGAGGCTGCAGATTGTGTGCAGTACAGAGGTCTCCAGTTCCACAGCAGTGAACCTCCATATGTTTTAAAAAAAACAGCTTGCTCTCACTGGCTGGATAACAGATGTTCCCTAATGTTGTCACTGTTAATAGCCCGTGAAGAGAAATTGCCTTTTGTTAGCTTAACCTGAAAAAGAGGCAGTAGTTATTTTTAACAATTACCAAACAAACCATCTTGAATGTCATGTGCCGGATGACTTTATATTTCTTCTGTGTCCTTCCCTTTCAGGATTCTGATTTCAGTCTGGCCGTGAGTACTATGCCCAAATCCACAAGTTCATCGCCCAGTACTCTGCAGAATGCTGCCAGCAACGATGTATGTACAATATCATTTTGTAAATCCTTTTTCAGTACCTCATCAGTTTAATGCTTTAAAATATGTAACCACTTCACAAGCTAGTTTTTGTTTTTGGACTAACTTCCATCCCCTTTCTCTTGCAGTCTGTCACGAATTGCCTTATTCAAAATGGTCCTGAGATTCATAATGCACATAACAATTTTAGCAATATAGAATAGAAACTGGTACAGTGCTGTTATTCAAAGTGAACAATTGTTAAAAAAATACCTCAACTTTCCACTCACCACCCTGCCCTCCCTATATTGTGGACCTCTAAATTCCCTTACTCCATGCGAGACTGCCCTGGCAATCAAAGCAGTTTGGTAACTGGTGTTGGTTTGTAAAAGTTAAGGTGATCTCAGTTAGCCCCTGTATCCCTGGATTCACCAGTAAGGAAAAGGAAGAAAACTGATACTGCTTCTGTCTGAAAGTACACTGGGGTGAGGACAAAATTACCTACCATTGCAGGTCTGGTAGCCTTCTGGTACTACCAGCTCGTAGAACATTTCCGCTTCTGCAAAGCATTTTGAATCAGAATTCTTCACAATAACACACTCTGCTGGAGGAACTCCAAGTCGAGCAGCATCTGTTGAGTGGAGGGAGGGAAGGAATTGTCAACGTTTCTGATTGAAACCCTGCATCAGCACTGTTCCTTCCCCCACCCATCACACCCCACAAATGCCATTCAACCTGCTGAGTTCTTCCAGCAGATTCTGTTGCTCCAAATCCCAGTATCTACAGTCTCTTGTGTCTTCTTCAGAATGGTTGGGTGGTGCACGGAATGTTGGATGGCTACCAGATGACTCTAAAACATGTCACCAGCAGCACAAGTCCTTGCGGAACAGATTCCGTGGGCTTTGGGGAATAAGTCCCGATAAAGTGCAGAGCCCTAACCTCACCTGATTTGCCACTTGCAAACAGGCACTTTGCAGAAGGAATGGCATTTGATCACTGCCTCCATCCCTTTTCTATTTCAGCGCCTAATGATACTGAGGCCAAATGCAGTAACCCAATTATCATTGCTAACCTAGATCTGCAGATCTTAGGTTTCCTCTGTGTACTGTATTTACTAACTGGAAAGTCTTAACTGTATTTTTATACATAAATTTACACTTCTCCATTTTTGGTGAATCGATTGTTGTGCCACTGGTCACCATGGCAGAACCATAGGGAAAGATCCAACATCCACAGTAGTGTGTTACCAAGAGTAGGAGTGAAGTTGCAGGAGGTTGTGATCCTTGGCTAGTGCTAAGATTTGATGCTGGTAATCTACAGGTTATAAGACGAAGGAAATCTGAAGTGGGCTTGGGTAGCGGTGAGATATGTCCAGCTAATCTGAGCAACATGTGGGAACATTGAGTACTGTGCATTTTGGGAAAACGGACGATATCATAAAGTGCTTTTACAACATACATGTTTAATTAAAATTCAGGGAGGCTGTTGGCAATAAAGCTATTTAATTGTACTGCGAAATCTGGCTTCTGTTTTCCTGGTGGCAGGTTAATAGATCCACAAAGCAATCTCTCCAGAAATGGAGAGCTGGATTTAACACAAACCAAAGGTAGCTGCCACACAATTCCCAGTCTCCTGGAATCCAAGTAAAATAATTCCCATTGGGAAAAGCAGCTGTAAACTCTGTAGAAGAGCATGTTAGTCCCATTCATTATTTTACCACTTAACTTTGCGTGTTATTTCTCAATTCGACTGTCAGCAAAGTTGACTTGCAGCATCAAGCAAAGCACAGCTTTCGAGATGTCAAACCTTTTGCGCCCGGGTTAAAGGCCAGCAGGGTAAAACCCTGGCATAAAACGGGTCTGTGGGGTTCCAAGCTAATCAACTTTCCAGGATTCCAGATTGGTTGCATCAACCTTGGTTGTTGCATATAATTGTTTGATTTGTGTGCACACTGCAAGCCCATTTCCTCACACCCCCCCCCCCCCCCCCCCTCCGGGCAGGAGTCTTGTGAAGCCAGCCCTTGACTGCAGTGGCTTAATCTGGCAGCGTATTGTTTTTAACAAAATGGATAGTGTTGCATCTTGTTGGGTGTCAGAGCTGCTGCTTCATAATTCTGCGGGTTTTGGGCAGTTGATGGCAGGTTGAAAGTAAATGTATCTATAAGTATAGAGTCATTCCTCTTTCTGATTTGAGCCCTGTTTCCCATCCCCTTTATCCTGTCAACATTGTCACGGGGGACATGAAGGAAATCAGTTTTATTGGTGTGGCTGCCAGCACCTAAAAATGAAGCCCCTGCTTTTTAATTTAAAAAAAATGCACTTAATATGTTTTGCATGCAAAACAATCATTGCATCAACATTCCTCATTCAGTAACAATTCTGTATTTGTTTAAAAAGTCACTGTTAAAGTATGTATTGCTGTCAATTGAAAAGGATGGGGAAAGGAATGGATAACTGTTTTGGTTTGCAATTAATTCTTTTATGTAAACCACTTCGTGTTTTGTTTTTCATACTGAAGGAAATGAAACATTAATATCTGCAATGGGATAACGTTGTTTCCTATTCTAGCTGCTCTGCTATTTGGTAATTTTTCCCTTTCTGCTGCCCTCCTCTCACCCAACGGTCCATCGTAAACTGCTCTGAATGCAGAGTATTCTATATCACCTGAAGTAGCGATTCATTGCATGTCATTTGAGGTTGTGAGTGTAGATAGGAATGGAATATCTGCCAGCTTGCTGTTTTAATAGGCACAGGCTGTTGAACTTTTTTTGTGTGTTATCCTTTCCAGGTGCCTTTACCTCCCCCACTACCAGTCACTACTATTGAGGCCCCACCACAGAACAGTGAGATGGCTCCTGCATCTCATCCCGGCAATGAATTGACTCTTAAGGTAGGACTTCTGATCTGTTTATAAAAGGCGGTCTGTTCCCTAGACTATATCAGTAGCCTGCATCTCTATCAAGTAAAGAGGGACTTGGATTAATACCCATCTGTCATTCTGCAGAAACCTAAGGAGCACCATTGTGGAGCTTGTTGATGTCTGAAAGCTGTGCTGGCCTCTGCAGTTCAGATAGAAATTGCATCCCCACTGCAGTATTGATCTGTACCTCTAGAAAGGACTGCCCACATGCTCCCCTTTTGGACACACATTTCCCTCATAGTGTAAAGAGAAAGGTGCTTGTTATTTGATCTGTGATTCAGGGGATCCTTTCCATCATACAAACCCTTTAGAGAGCACACCCAGTCCCTCCCCCCAATGTGATACTCACGCCCACCCGCAAGCACGTAAAAGGTTACAGGCTTGTGCCAGCATTGAAGTAGTGGTTGAGCTTAAATACTATATCTGTATGGGTTTATCAGAGCACCTCACTGGCAGGATGCCCTCAACTGCTTCATCTGTAGAACCAATACTTGAAGGGCCCTGTGCTGGCTTCTGAAGGTTAATGGGAAGGACCTTGGAGCCCTAAAGCCATTACTCTGTCATGGAATATTGTTTCCTGCTTAAATGCTGTGATTCTATCTGGCTTTGGTGTTTAATTGCCAAGTCTGCACTCAAGCAGGTGGCTTGGTTCCAAGTTTCGTTCATTTGCAGAATGTGGGTATTGCCAGTGCTGTTGGCATCACACATGTGAAGGTGGTGGTGAGTCATCTCTTCGAACCGCTGCAGCCAATATGGTGAAGATGTTTCTTCAGTATTGTTAGGTTAAAAAGTTCCAGGGTTTCGACACAATCGCAGAGGGAACAGCAATATACTTCTGAATCAGGAGGGAAACCTGCAGGGAATGGAGTTCCGATGCACAGACTCATCCTCCTTGGTGGCAGACGTCATGTGTTAGGGAGATGCTGTTGGGTCCTGGTAAAGTTCTGCAAAATTGAGGGACATAGAAACGTCAAGGGGGGGAGGGGGGGGGAAGAGGGGTGGTGTGGTGGGGGTGTGGAGAAAGAGTTTCTCAGCATCTTCTCTAAAGGAGAAGTAGGTTTAGGATAAGTGGCTTAAAGATGGATCTGAGGAATTTTTCAGATGGCGTTGAAATCTGGAACACACTTGCCTAAGTGGGTAGTAAAGGCAGGTACTCCTACAATGTTTAAATAGTATCCAGATGAACATCTCAATTGCCAAGGCCTGGAAGACCACTGTCCAAGCACAAGCCATCCCTGGGTTACAAGCACCTAACTTATGGACACTTGTACACATGAGCTCCCATAATATTATTGGACTCAAAAGTTCATATGTTTGTTCCTACGAATGGCAGTTCTAGTTTACTCTCTCCACTTCTAGTAATTGTTCTTATCAGTCTTGTGTGCTTTTAATGCCATTCATTACAATACTTTGGATGTATGGTTACCATATAAAGTGATTTTTGTCTATTTTCTGACATGGGGAAGATAGACTTAAGGATGTCAATAAAAACTAAATCCATTCATTACCCAGGGATGGTCCATATTGGTAAATGAGAATAGTATAGATGGATATCTGGCATGGATATGGTGGGCCGAAGGGCTTGTTCTTGTGCTGTATGACTCTTTCAGGGTTCCCAGATTTTACTTGAATTAAATCTTGTTCTGTCTTCTCCTTGCCACTTGTACGTTCCCAATCACCTCTCATACCTTTTATCAATTGTATGAATTTTAGAGCTGGCTTGATTCTGAGGGACACTGCATAGGGCGCATGATCATGAGTCTAGACAATTGATATACCTGGATTTGACCCATTGCTTGGTGGGCACGAAATCCTACAAGATCACAGGCAGTGTGGTATAAAATCTTGTGGACCTTGGCACTTTTTCCTGCTTGCAGCAGAGAACATACCATTGAATTTTGAATGGGTCGTCCACTCAGAAATGTAAAGCTTTATCTTCATCTGTCATTGCTGGATATTAAGCATTAAAGTAAGAGCAAGAATTTTTCAGTAACATTTTCCAGCTACTATTGCACCAGGTTTTCTCATTGACTACACCATAGACACTTGGCTTCAGTATGTAGAAATCATGTGTGATGCAAGGTTTAACTCTGCCAGTTGCCTTGCTATTTCAGACATTGCAGTGCTACCTCACCAACCATTTAATCAAAGACCTAGTGAACAGAGGCGTGCAGGTAATGAGGGAAAATTCTGAAGTTCTAGTTCTTGCGCATCTGTCAGGTAGATGCAGTTAATTCCCTGCTACAAACAGGGCTGGTCCAGGTGTTATGAAATACTTAAGAACTATACAGCAGTGGTGGCCTTCCAGCCCTTTACATCAGAGTTCTGCTTTGCCCTTTAAATTTTAATTGCTTTTTTTTTAATATAGTTAAAAATTTGTCCAATTCCACTTTTTTTTTGTTTTCCATTTTTGTTCAAAGTGGTAGGGGTCTGTCCCAACTTGGAAGTATGTGGCAGTTCCTTCATTGCTGGGTTTAAATCTGTAGCAGTATGGGAGCACCTTCATCAGAAGTTCTGCAGCAGTTCGAGGTGGTGGCTCACCACTGCTTCGAGGGCAAATAGGAATGGGGCAACAATTGCTGGCTTTGCCAACATTATCCGCATAAAAGAAATCAATCCTGATCTCCAATATTTTATGCTACCACATCTTGTGATGGAAAATATAACCAGGTTGTCGGATTTCCTTACTAGATACAACAGGAAAGAAAGAGAGTCAACCATGTTAACTTTTTTTGGTTAATTGCTTTGTCACTTGAAACTACCCTTTCCATTTGAACCTTGTTCTTTTAATGCACTGACCATGTTAGGAAGGTGGGACCTATGGTTGCACCCTGTGTATTACTTTTCACAGGGTGCGTAGAAATTTTCCAGTTGCTACCCTTTAAGGAAGCCTGACTGGTAACGCTGGGCCTGTTTTGTGTTGATTGCTGTTCCAAAATGATTAGCACTGGAGTCTATTTTGCTTACCATTCTCTGGCCCTCAGATGGAATCTGCTCGCAAAGCGTGGGAGAAGTCGCCGAGTGTCACAGAGAAGGAGGCTGCTGCAAGTGTGACCAACACGGATGTGCCCGAGATTACTGGAGGCTACCATTCTTTCGTCACCTCCATTCCAGCGATACCAGTGGCCTCTGTGGCCCCATCTGCCACGCTGTCAGGTTGGGTAATTCAGTACTTCATTGTAACACTATCCTCTCTCACTACCCTGCCACCTTGTATATCATCTCTGCTTCCTGTCCACTTTCCCTCCTACTTCCTGTTCACCATTTCACCTGCCTATGCTTGTTCTCCTGTTTTGTATTACATCCCACTTTACTTGAATTAAATCTCGCCTTGTCTTCTCCTTGTCGCTTGTACATTCCCAATCACCTCTCGTATCTTTCATTTTGTGTACCTGTCCTTTTGCTGGTCCCTTGCTCCCTCCCACCACCTGTTCTGTTTTCAATTATCTGCAATGTTGCCTTCTGTCCTTGGGAAAGGATTGAAAGCCCAAAATATCAACCTGGCATCTTGGCAAATGGTGCTTGACCTGCTGAGCATCTAACTTTGCAGCATGTATGATATTGTGGTTTCAATTTATACAGGCAGTGCATTAATCACTTATTACTTTCCAACCCCACCCAGAGGCTGCTGAGATAACAGCTGTGCTGACAGTCCTACATTACCTCATCCAGCTCCATGCAGGTTATTAGATAGAAAGAAGACTTAAATTTCAACTGTGCCTTTCAGTCTCTGTGCTTTACTCCCAACCTAAGAACAGTAGTGGCAGTTGTAATATTGGAAACAAGGCCGTGTCCCTCGTGACAATGACTGGAAAATTCATTATTGACGTTGGAAGTATAAATACCTGCTGGAACTCTCAAAACTTGCCCAGCCGCTCTTCATAATGGCATGTGATCTAATTGGACTGTGCCTCAGTTTTTCCTCACGTGAAAGCCTCTGATAGTGCCGTATGCCCTCGCTGGAGTATAAGCCCAGATTGGACATTGAAGACATTGGCGGGGCCTGAACCTATAATCTTCTGACTGTCCTACTGAGCCATGGCTGGTGAGCAACTGTACAGGGTACTGGTGAGGCCGCAGCTGGAGTACTGCGTGCAGTTCTGGTCTCCTTATTTGAGGAAGGATGTACTGGCTTTGGAGGCGGTGCAGAGGAAGTTCACCAGGTTGATTCCGGAGATGAGGGGGTTAGCCTGAGGAGAGAGAGAGTCCCTGGGACTATGCTCACTGGAATTCAGAAGAATGAGAGGGGATCTTCTAGAAACAAAATTATGAAAGGGATAGATGTGACAGAGGTAGGAAGGTTGTTTCCACTGGTAGGTGAGACTAGAACTAGAGGACATAGCTTCAAGATTCAGGGGAACAGATTTATGATAGAGATGAAGAGAAACTGCTTTTCCCAGAGAGTTGTGTATCTGTGGAATTCTCTGCTCAGGGAAGCAGTAGAGGCTACCTCATTAAATATATTTAAGACACAGTTAAATTTTTGCGTAGCAGGGGAATTATGGGTTATGGGGAAAAGGCAGGTGGATCTCAGTGCACGGCCGGATCAGCCACGATCTCATTGAATGGCGGAGTAGGCTTGACGGGCCAGATGGCCTACTCCTCGTATTTCTTGTGTTCATTAGTGTGGTTTACAGTTCCAGCCCAGCCTGGATCCTTGCATTTTTTTTGTCATCCTTTGCCTTGGATTATTAGACAGCACCCCACTCCTAATCTACTTCCTCCCACTGCTGTCATCTCAGGACTTGTCTGGGATAGGTCAGCTGCTCACTGAGTATATCCAGTATTTTAAATTTTAAATTTTTAAATTCTATTTACAGCGTGGTAACAGGCCCTTCTGGCCCAACGAGTCCGTGCCGCCCATTTTAGACCCAAATTAACCTACCCGTATGTCTTTGGAATGTGGGAGGAAACCGGAGCACCCGGAGGAAACCCACGCAGACACGGGGAGAACGTACAAACTCCTTACAGACAGCGGCAGGAATGGAACCCCGATCACTGGCGCTGTAATAGCATCGCGCTAACCGCTACACCCAAGTGTGACTGTCACTGCACTCTTAATTTGGGATGTTGTTAAGTAATCGATGCATTGCAAGAGCAAAGCAGTACAGATCCTCCCCAAGTTACAACACTGTTCCATTCCCGAGAATTGTTCCTAACCTGAACAGTTCACATGTCAGAAATGCAGCCACCCAACAATGTATTTAAATGAAAACATAGCCTAACCAAGGGCAATGTATAGTTAAACTAGGGCATTTAACTCATCCATTCAGATTTCTCTGCAAGATGCAAAGATATTGCCCCAAAATGAGTTCCCACACAACCGAAGATGCCTGCAGCCCTGCAAAAGCCAGCAAATGCTTCCACTGCTCTCCCAAACACTTGCTCGTGTGTATACAGGCTGTACGTAAGTCAGTTGTTTGCAACTAGGGGAGGACCTTTAATTTTAATGCTTTTGGAGGGAGCATTTGTTAATATAGTGCAGTAGCACCACCTGCTGGTGGGAACTGTTCCCACAGAGGGAAATTGCACTTCTGGCTCTGCACTGCACATAGCTGTAATTGCTATATTCCCTACCATACCCTTTAATCATAACGTAGTTCCTCTGAAAAACTGAGTTGAGCCCTTAGGCTGTTGTATCTTGTTCCCAGCCTTCTAATCTGTGCAGTTTGTGTGTTCCTGCTGGTCTGGCAAAAGCAGACTAGCTTCATGATTTGAGAACAGAAATCAACATTTTCGTTCCTGCCCCACAGCCCCAGGTGGCCAGATTCCACCCTGCTATGTGGAAAGTCATTACTACGGAAGTCAGCCTCGAGGAATGCCTCCCTCCATTTCTCAGCATCAGGGGTTCCAGCCTGGACTCTCACGGGTAAGAGCTTCGTAATCCCTTATTGCATTGCCACTAATGTGGTCTTGCTGCTCCTGATATTCAGGGGCTTGACATTTCGAACTGGTTCATCGTGCAATAGGTATTGTCTTTCAATCACTTGTGCTTTCTATGATAGAGAGGAACAGAACTGCATGCATTTGTGCAGTGCTTTTTGTGACACTGCAACCAAAGCTGTTTACAGCCAATGAATTGACTTTTGAAGTGTAAGAATGTAAAACAAAAAAAAACAATAAGAGTGCTCCCTGAGGCTGCTCCACCATTCAGTAAGATTGTGGCTACTCTGATATTTGTCCTTAACTCCACTTTCTGTCCAATGTCTCCTAAAACCCACCCTCCCCCATTTCCCTGCAGTCCAAAGATCTGCCATTCAGGTCCTCACTGGAGGTCATTGGGAAGAGGTTACCCCACTGGCTTCTTCCCTCCCATCCATGGGGTCTCGAGGCCAGTTGCTGTGTCTCTGCCATTCCATGTTAATCCCATACAATCAGTGATCAAACCTGAAGCCTCTGCAGTCGGGATTGGCTTAATCTATATGGAGAAGCAGTTTCAAAATTTATTATCCAAGACCTTTTCTTTGAAACAAAGCATGAAGAATTTGTCAAAGGACTGCCAGCTTGTGACAGTCCTTGCTACTGTTCAAATGTAATTCTTTAATGTAGTTTCATCATCTGTGAGCCATTGCATCAAGGATAAACAGGTTATTCAGTTCAAGGTTATAGACACTGCTTCAAGTATTGTCTTTAAGTGTTTCCATTACAAGAAAAAAGATTTTCAAACAACTGAATCAAAAAAAAGGCTGGATTGTTACAAGCTGTTGTCTTGTATCGCAGGCAATGCCAACACAGCAGATCACACTTCCTCTTCACACTCCTCTCCAAGGCCAGGCCCAGGTTTCTGCTCTTGCATCCGACAAGGAAACACCGGTCTCCCAAACACAGGATATGTTCACTTCTCTCCAGTCTTTCAGGTAAGGCTTAGTCATTTCAGTGTGTGCCTTGGAATAAGAACAGCAGGACTGTCTTTCTTTAAGTAGCCCTTCTGGAAGAAATGGAACAAAGTGTGAAGGCAGTCTGACGTGTCAGCTTATGACAGTCCCCACTACCGTTCAGGTGTAATTGTTTAATATAGTTTTATCCTCTGTGAGCCATTGCATCAAGGATAAACATCATAGAAAGTTCAAGGTGATAGACACTGCTTGAAATATTTTGCATCAGATGTCATTTTGGCTGAACGAATAGATTTTTTTAAAATTGAAAGTAGAAGTGTGGGTTTCTCTTTGTACAAACTGCAAAATTTAAATAATGCATTTCAGGGGAAATTGGGTGCATGTGAGAGAAAGGAATAGACAGATACATATGTCAGAAGCTTGTGATGGAGCGTAGGATGAACCTGTTTAACTATGCTGTAAGTTGTAGGAAAACATGCTTAACCACCACCACAAACTACACCACCCACAGAAATATTTTTTTTATCCCAGGTCCGTGGAGCTTTTTATCTTCTTGTTTCCGTTCCCACTTCCCAGCTTTCCAAACCTGTCCAGTAAATGAGCTGAATGGGCTTTGCCTTTGTGGTCTCACACTCTCTGCTTCAGCCTGGCACAGTCCACTCATTGACATGGATTGGGGGGTGGCAGGGGGAGGGGTGAGCTGCCTGGCAAAGGTCATTTTCTTGAAATGGAAAGCAAACAAACTGCAGGAGTGGTGGGAGGCTGCTGAGATTTGTGGGTTGGAAGGAGTAATGGAGCTTTTTTTATGAAATTCAGGTATAAATACTACATATTTAGATATTTATTAGTCACGTACATCGAAATATAGTGAAATGCGTATTTTTGCATTACTGAGAATGTGTTTGGGGGCAGCCTGCAAGTGTCGTCACTCTTCCAGCACCAACATAGCATGCCCACAGCTCCTAACATGTACTTCTTTGGAATCTTATTTACAGTAGGGTTCTATTCTCATTTGTTTGCCATTGAATGTCTGAACACGAGTCTGTCTTACTCAGCAGGTCCCAACAGTTGTACCTCCAGCCTGGACTGTCCCCACCCTCGGCAGCCATGGTTCAAGGCTCCACACTAATATCTGGGGGTCCAGTGAAGGGTCAGTATGTCGGCTTCTCAGCAATGCAGGCTGGGGAGGTAACAAAGACTCCAGCAGGGTTGCCCTACCAGCAGGCAGCTTGCACTCCTCCGATGTCTCTCATCTACAACACACAACTGGGCAACTCCCAGCTCATTGACTCTCAGTTAATACAGGTAAGGAGCCAATACCATCCAGGCATGAGGTATGCTCATTGTTAGAATCTCAACCATGTGGAGTCAGCTAAGGGATTCATTCCCTTTAT
Organism: Pristis pectinata; assembly: GCF_009764475.1. Classification (NCBI taxonomy): domain Eukaryota; kingdom Metazoa; phylum Chordata; class Chondrichthyes; order Rhinopristiformes; family Pristidae; genus Pristis; species Pristis pectinata. The sequence goes on from NC_067438.1 coordinate 5,559,699, forward strand.
GGATCCATCCCGCCATCTTGTCCTGTTTCTTGATCCCATCTCTTTAGAGCCACATCCATTTGAAACCATTTCTCCGGTTCCCTCCTGTAGTTCTTTCTTCCCACCATATTTCCCCCATGGTGTAGAATGAGGCTGTTCTGCCCATTGAGCTTATACCAGCTCACCTGAGTCATCCCATTCCCCTGCTAGTTCTTCCTGTAAACTATTGCACCCCCCCCCCCCCTTACCTTAAATGCATGCCTTCCAGTATTAGACATTTCGACCCTGGGGGGGAGAGATGCTGGCTGGATAATTAACATACAACGCTGACATGGCTAAACTTTCTGCGCAGATGCGGCAAGGTTTGGCCCAGCCATCCGACTTCTACTCCTCTCCACTGCAGCAGCCCAGTCAGAGCAACTACTTCACAGCACCGCCGATGTCCAGTGGCCCCCTCCACCAGGTAATCCTCAGCAGTGACTTTTACTGACGTAGAGGTGCTTGAGTGTTGCTTGAAAAATCACTCTTAAACCTGGTTGTGTTTGTATAATTTCCACCCCTCACATCCAAGGCCATTGCAGGTCCATATGATTTAAGGTCTGGAGGGAGGTGGTATGAAAGGTAGAATTTCTCTCCTGTCACGAGCCTTAAAAGCACATGAAGTGCAATGGCTGCTGTACGCCGTTACCAGGTCCACATCACTTCAACAGTGAGTGGGACTTAGCTGAAAGTGGGGGTTAACTGTTGGTGTGTTTGGGGAGGAGACCTGGTGACCAGGAAAGCTTGTCCCTTGAGGCAACACTCACTCAATCTGATCAGAAGCAGAGCTTGGTTAAAATTTCATTCAAAGAACGTTGCAGTGCCAGTGTGAGTGTCAGCCCAGACCTTGGCTAAGATCCTGCACTAGGCTTTTGAGAATGTGATGTGACTTTAACCTTGATACTAGAGGTTGAATATTTGATTTGATGTCTTTATTAGTCACATGCACATCAAAACACAGTGAAATACATCTTTTTGCGTAGTGTTCTGGGGGCAGCCCGCAAGTGTCGCCACGTTTCCGGCGCCAACGTAGCATCCCCGCAACTTCCAACCTGTTCGTCTTTGAAATGTGGGAGGAAACCGGAGCACCCGGAGGAAACCCACGTAGACACGGGGAGAACATACAAATTCCTTACAGACAGCGACCAGAATTGAACCTGGGGTTGCTGGCGCTGTAATAGTGTTACGCTAACCGCTATGCTATACCGTGCCTGCTATTTCCAGGCTTGCTATTATAAAATTGGAAACAAACATAAAACCATGGTTCAGACAAATTCTACAGTGAGATTACTACAATGTAAGGCTTTGTGAGGAGTCCTTGTTATTTTGTTTTTGTCATTGTTCAGTGCCTACTTTGAGACCCTTGCCTCTGTTCTCACTTCTCTTTCCTGTGCTCACTGTCGAATGCTTTTTTTCAACAGATGTTGGTGCCAATGTTGGGCTCCCAGTTGTCGGTCCCTGGATTCGATCCATGCAGCAGCCCCTGGTTCAACTTCCGCAGTCCTCTGCATCATTCACAGCCACAAACCGTCCCCCCAGGGGCCCCGAGACGAGTACTTCACTCCAGCTTTCATACCACTGCACCAACTCTAGGAAGAGAGGTTGAGGAAAAAAATCATCAGTTCACCTTTTGGAGTTTTTTAAGAGCTTCAAATTTCAGCATGAGGTTGCACGTTAACCAAAATGCTCCTTTTAATGCAGGTTAATCCAGTGGATCATAAGACATTTCATTTGGATAGGAAGATGAATCAGTCTCCTGGTGCACTTGGATATACTGTTCCATCGCCTACAATGTTCAGGTGAGAAGTTGGAGATGTGTAGCTTTCATTATTTGTACCATTCGTCTGTCTTTCTGTTTGCAAAGGGGTTGGAGTTCAAAGTAACACAAGTTATGCTGCGAGTGTGTGAGACTGAGGTCATACTAGGAGTCCTGTATGCAGTTTTGGCAGATATGTCGCCTTGGAACTGGCACAGCAGAGGTTCACTACATCCATGGATGAGAGGGGCACAAGAAACTGCAACCGCTGGAGTCTGGAACAAGCAACAAACAATCTGCCGGTTTATGTTCCTGCTTATCACCCTCCAGCAGGTGTCTCCACCTTCACCTTCCCCATCCCCTCCTGGTTCCTGTTTTTCTTTCCACTGCCTCCATCTATCGTGTCTCCCAACTCCTCCCCTTCCCCCTCTCCGACTTGACTCAATCTGCCCGCCATCCTTCAACATCCCCTGCTCTACCTGCTGAGTTTCTCCAGCAGATTGCCCAATCTCTCCTCATTTGAGAACGCCCTTTCCCGTGAGCCACAAATAAAGTCTACCCATAGTCACTTGGGTATGGAAGAAAAAAGGTGATCTCACTGAGCCAGGCAAGATTGAGGGGGATGGGTAGTGAGGGGCTCTTTCCTCTGGCTGGGCAGACTCAGCGATGCTCCTAGGATAAGAGGCTGGGCACAAGACTGAGATGAGAAATTCCTTCATAGAGAAGCTGTCAATCATTGAATGTTCAGTTGCTGACTATATTCAGGACAGTGTTCACGTAAAACAAGGAATCAAGGGATATCGGGTTTGGTTAGGAAAGTGGGCAAGGTAGAGGATTGGTTGTGATTGTATTGAATGCCAAAGCAGACTGGATGAGCTGTTCAGTGTGATCTGAACTTCTGTACAGCACAGAAACAGGCCCTTTGGCCCACAATGTCTGTGCCAAGCATGATGCCAATTTAAACTAATCCCTTCTGCCTGTACGTGATTCCTCCATTCACTGCATATTCTTGTTCCTATCCAAAAATCTCTTGAACGCCACTTTCCAATCTGCTTCCACCACCTCCCCTGGCAGTGTGTTCCAGGCACCCACCACTGTTTCTTTTGGAAAAAGAAACCTTAAAGGTGATGTGAGTTTTTTAACTTCCCCCTCTCACCTTAAAGCTATCTAGTGTTTGACATTTCTACCCTTGGAAAAAACTTCTGGTGATGTTGTTCTTGCTTTTATGTTGTGTTCTTGTGTTCTCTTATCTCGTGTTCTTTTATATTTGCACTGTAACTTGAAGTCTTTTGAAGTTTTTGGTGTTATTCACAAAAACTCTAATAGTTTGGTCTTGAACAAACTGGCATTCTGTAGTCCCAAGCTTTGCAAACAGTACAGTACCGATAGTAGGTCACGGGTTTGGAGAGGGGTAGAAGAATAGACTGAAAGACCTCCATCTATTGACTACCTCCAAAGCCCCATTGCGTAGATTTCCATCCTGCCACCCAGCGCTGTTTATCAGGCTTGCGTTAAGTTTTCACTGACAGGCATGTGGTGCAGACAAGATCCAGCTTGTTCTGAAGTCCCACCTAAATAAGTAACCTGATAATGTGCATAACTGTCCCAAGCACAAGGTTTTGGGGGCGGTGATGGTTGGGCATCTCAGTGCAAGCTCTGTCAGTGGGAGAGTTTTTGTTTCTTTTTAAGGAAAATGATTTCCAGTTGATTTAGTGAGGATATAAGGAAGAATATTTTACCCAAAGTGTGGTTGGAATTTGGAACACACTGCCTGAGAGAGTGGTAGGGGCAGAAACTATCGTAACATTTAAGGATCTAGACAAGAACCTGAATCACCAAGCTGTAGAAGGCTATAGATCAAGTGCTAGTTAATAGGATTAGTATAGATGGTCAGCATGGACAAGGTGGGCCTAAAGACCTGTTCCTGTGCTGTCGGACTCTACCTTATAGTCCTTGCTCTAGCACCTTCATTACATCTCTAAAGGAAGAGTGCAGGATGAACGGGTGGCATCAGACTTGTGTTCCTTCACTGGAAGAACGTACAAAGTTAACCATGTCAGCATTTCCCTCCTCCCCAAATGATTCTTGAAGTTTTTACCTCCATAATCCTAACAATGGAGCTGTTCCAAGTATTAGACATTCAATGCATCCTTCCTCCTGTTGGACCTGAACAACGCAGACAACCTTTCTTGGAGTGGGGCTGCTAAAGTAGGGTGAATACAGGAACACCGGGTAACAAAGCGGGGTGCATCCATGTGGGGCTGAGAACGAGAAGGCATCCCCTGAACCTTTCACCTTTTTTTTAATCCCCCCTCCCAGACCTGGCACAACAAGTCCGAGGGGAAAGTCCCCTGGACCAGCCCAGTGTGGCATCAATCCTTTGCCGTGTTTCCGAGGGAATGTTTCGCAGCAGGTAAGGATCTTTTTTTCTGTATATGTTCCTCCTTGGACATTTGCCCTCCATTTGAATTGATTGAGAAGAATATAAAACCAGTTCTGTGAGATTCCCACCTGGTAGGTTAGGTTAACATTACTTCAAGATCGTCACTGTTATTTTCTACTTCAAAGAACTTTCTGAATTCCCTTCAATACCTTTGAAAATGTTGCAATAACCTATCTGTGACTCCTTGATTTGCACTGTATTCAAATTTGTGGCATACTCCACACTTCACCTCATCGGTAGTGATCTCTGTACAGGAAGTGCTCCAAGTGGCTTTTGAATGACTCCGCTTGAATTCTGGTGAAGCACAATTAGCAATCACTGGTTGCCTGAAGCACACTAACCTTTTGCCTGTGCCATATTGGCCCCATATATACATTATTTTATCAGTAGGGTCACCTTTCCCTTGTTGCAAGATTTGCCCTTAAAACAGCCTGAGGTCAGACAGGGCTGTGAACAGTAGGACAAGCAGGCATCTAACTAAAATAGTGCAAGACAAGAATACTTGATCCCAGATTTTTCATTTCTTTTGCACAGCCAAATTAATGAAGCCAGTGCAGTCTCTTGCAAGCATCATCAATCTGTAGATTGCAAAGAGTGATGTATAAGCATGTGTGGATGCTTTGAGAAATGCCAGCTTCCAAACTGAAGTGGTAGAGTAAGATGTTTGCAGGCAGTTGGTGCTTGTCCACTTTACCAACGGGTCCTGGTTACACTGAGCTGCCTGTTTTATATTTGCCACCCTTTATTCCAGTATCACTTGTGACGGTGGTCAGGTCTGCAGCCTAAGCAGGACACTGCCATGCTTCATTGCCAAGTGTGCCCTGCACTCAAGACTCTAAGCTGTGTGACTGGGTTATATCAGAAGCATGCTGGTCCTTGAAGTTGGTGTCATTTGCAGTGGAAAAACTATGGACTGCAGCACAAAACTATTTGGAAATCTGTACACGTCACTTAAAGCTAATTGAACAAAAGTAATCAAAGAGCAATGAAGTATGGGCCTCCTCGCGAGAGAGCAGAGTTACAAAAGGCAGGAAGTGATGCCGCAGTTGCATGGAGCTCTGGTCATGCTCCATTTGGTACATTGTGTTCAGTTTTGGCCACTGAACTTATAGGAAAGCAAAGTTTTCAGCTGAAGAAGTTTTCAGAACGTTCTTCAAAATGATGCCAGCACACACACAGACCATTAAATTGAGAGCAGGTTGCATAAGCATAGCTTTTAACCCCTGAGTTAAGAAGATTGTGTTGATCTCACCAAGGTCTGAGGTGTAAAAGAGTGGGCTCGAACCGCATACAGTATGCTGGGATTGAGGGCAAAATCTTAAAAGTAGAGGAAAGAGAAAAGGGTGAGTGAAAGGGGAAATTGGGAAATACTTCATCCAAACAAAAGATGGAAGGAATGTAGAATTCTCTCATCTTCTCTCTCCCCCCCCCCCCCCCCCCAAACCCCTCACCACCCTCAATGCATGTACGTACCTCCAAAAATAAGCTGTGGGTAATAGGGGTGTGCAATTTAAGATGGGTAAAAGATGTTGAACAGATCAGCTTGCATATAACTAAACCAGGGAAACTCAAGGGACTGAATCATCTTGGACTTTACGGATCTGCTCCTCCCTTCATTGTCTTACTCAACACCTTTGCACATCATGCACGCACATTATCACATAGAAGGCAGAGTTGGAATAAATGGGCATTTCTCAGAATGGAAAGATGCAGCGAGTGGAGTGCCCCAAAAATCATTTCTCACCTATTTACTATCTATATTAGAGACTTGGAGGAGGGAGCAAAGGGAGAGGTATTCAAGTTTGCTGGTGACATGAAAATAGGTGGGAGTGAATGCTGCAGTGAGAATATTTGAACTCTGCAACGTGATATAAATGAAGTGGGTGAAACTTGGCAAGTGGAGGACAGTGTCAGGTCACACAATTCAAGATCCATCAGAAGGCAGACTATTATGTAAACAGAGGGTATCTAGGTATTCCAGTGCATGAAACAAAAAGTTAGCATGCAGATGCAGCAAGTAATTAAGCCAGTTTGCATATTGGGCTTTATTGGTTAGGGGCTTGGAGTTTTTAAAAACAACTGCAGTGTTACAACTGTGCAGGGTTATTAATGAGGCCACACCTGGAGGACTGCGCACAGTTTTCATTTCCTTGTTTGAGAGAGGATATATTTATACAGAAGAGACTCACTCAGTTAATTCCTGGGCTGTGAAGATTGTCTTACCGCAAGCGGCTAAAAACTGTATTCCTTGGAGTTTAAGAATGAGGGGTGATCTTACTGAAACATCCCCTAGTGGAAACGAGGGGGACATAGTTCCCAGATATCATGTTGATCATTTAAAGTGGAAGTGCACAGGAATTTCTTGTGGAGGGTGGCGAATCTCTAATTCTCTACCTTCTGATTGTGGAGGCTGGATCACGGAGGTATTTGAAGGGGCTTATGGATTTATTTGAATGGATAAACTTTTTTTAAAGATCGGGGAATTGAGAGCGATGTCGAACTGGCACAGAAGAGGAGTTGAAGCCTGGGGCAGATCAGCCATGATCATATTGAATCGCAGGGCAAGCTTCAGGGACCAAGTGGCCTAATCCTTTTTCTCACTTTCTTCTGTGTTTATCAGCATGTACTTAATGCTTTTAGGAGGGAGGGGATGACTTAGGAAGGGTGAGGTGGATATTACTTGTGGTACACTTCCTGTAAAGCAAATTCCAAACATGGAGACCATGGAAGAGCCAGCCATGAGTGTTGTACTCGCTACTAGGCATACATGGGAGACTGTGACAGTATTTACAGGGCAGGGGAATCCAGCTAGTGCAGACTGGTGGGCTGCTTCCACCCAGGGCAACTGACGAAGATGCAACGGTACCAGTGGGGTGGTGGAGTCAAGGGTGTGGGCGATAGGGAACATTGAATTGCGCTGCTGCAGTGCCGCCTTGTTGAGGAAGAGGTCAAGTCTGCCAGCAGTGGATGCAACAAGGCTTATTCATTGTTGGAAAGTCCCTGATAGAATACATTAACCACAGTTCAAAAATGTAATACTATTAGATGAGCAAATAGTGTTGCACAGAGACTACACAAGTTACACTGATCGCAAGTCTCAGAGCTATCTTAAGTAGCTCAAACTGCTCTCTCTGGACATTACTAAACTCCTAAAGAAATCATCCATAATTGTACTCCAAGTTTTCCCCCTCAAGGCTGTCTTGGGGGAAATAAGATTGGTTTCAATTACAATAAAGCAAGTTAAGAACAGCTCTACAAGATGGAGACATGAGACTGCAGATGCTAAAATTCTGGAACAACACACAAAAAGCTGGAGGAATTCAGCAGGTCAGGCAGCATCTATGGAGGGAAATGGACAGTCGATGTTTCAGGTTGAGATTGCCCGTCCAGATGAAGGGTCTTGACCCGAAACATGGATTTCGATCGACTTGGAAAGTTGGCCAGGGAATGGCAGATGGAATTTAACTCTGACAAGTGCGAGGTGTGCAGGGCCCTGGAAACTGTCATAGAACAGAAGGACCTAGGGGTACAGGTACATAGCTCCCTGAAAGTGATGACACAGGTGGACGATGGTGAAGAAGGCATTTGACATGCTTGCCCTCATCGGTCAGAGCATTGAGTACAGGAGTTTGGACGTCATATTACAACTGTACAGGACATTGGAGTGACCGTACTTGGAGTACTGTGTGCAGTTCTGGTCGCCCAGTTATAGGAAGGACGTCATTAAGGTGCAGAAATAAGGACGTTGGAGGCTGGAGGACTTGAGTCATAAGGAGAGATTAGATAATCTGGGGCTTTTTTCTCTGGACCGTAGGAGGCTGAAGGCTGACCTTGTAGAGGTGTATAAAATCATGGGGGATCGATAAGGTGAATGGTCACAGTCTTTTGCCCAGGGTAGGGGAACCTGAAAAACTAGGGGGCACAGATTTATGCTGAGGGGAAAGACTTAAAAGGGACCTGAGGGGCAACTTTTTCACACTGAGGGTGGTGGGTGTGTGGAATGAGCTGCCAGAGGAAGTGATGGAGGAGGGTATAATTACAACATGCAAAAGACCTTTGGACAGGTACATGGATAGGAAAGGTTTCGAGGGATATGGGACTGGCTCAGGTGGGCACCTTGGTCGGCATGAATGAGTTGGGCTGAATGGCCTGTTTCTGTGCTGTAACTCTGACTCATTTATATGGAAATTACTTGGCTTTTCACTAGAATGCAGCTCCCTGCTCCACCTTTACGTACTGACGGCAAGTTGGATGACACCATGCCTCAGGATCTGAGTGTGTGTGGCCACTCTGTTGCTCACAGCCACATCTCCCTCGTCCTGAATCCCTTGCCATGCTGGGTAGTGAGTGGTAGTGGTCATGGAGCAAGTTGTAATTGCCAGAGTGCCTCACTCATGCACAGCTCTCCCTTGGCAGTAGGGCTGTCAACCCACTTCAGGGTGAGAGTGGTGTGGAGACCCAATAATTGTGCTGTTCAGTCAAGAATATTTGATGTGCAGTTCTGCTTTTTGCATATTTTTCTTTGAGTAATTGATTCCACATTAAATGCATTTTGTGAGAAATTTTCCCTTCATGAAAGCTGTGCTTTATTCTGTGTCAGTTCAGATTTCAGGTTCCCCGGTGGTTTGCTGCCACTATGTGGGGCCTTACCAAACATTCTTACTCTTTTTTTTGTGTGTGGTGTACAAGGCAGCTGTTCAGTCTATTGAATTGACACTGGTTCTCTCTCAGCATTACAATCTGTCCACTTGCTTCCCTGTAACCTTTTTCACAAGCCCATCCACTTCTCCTGCCTCCTACCTACACTTGCCGTAATTTACAGTGGCCTACCAGAAAAGATTTTGAGATGTGGGAGAAAACCAGAGCACCTGGCGGAAACCCACATGGTCACAGAACATACAGACAACACCAAGATGGGATTGCGCCTGGGTCACTGGAGCTGTGAGGCAGCTACAGCTGTGCATTTGACAATGTGCAGTTTCTCGTAGGAGGACTGGGCCAAGGGTAGTGCGTCTGGCTATCTTTACATTAAATGTAGCCATCTGCAGGGCTGCAGCTGACCAGATGGTGCCTCAGGCAACTGGGATGTTGGGGAGCTTTCAAATGTGTTCTTCCCCATCTTGAGTGTGATACCTTTACAGGCAAAGGTGTTTTTGCTCTTAAAGGCACTATGATAAGATTTGCTTTCAAAAACTTTAAAAACATTTATATTGTTTGCCCATAATGTTTGTGAAACCAGACCAGGGTAGTTTAGATGATGTGGACTGGCTTCAGCAAAACTGTGTGCTCAATTCCTTTTCGATTCTGCCTCCGTACACTGCCTACTGTAGTTGTATTTCCCAACCTTGATAATATGACCCCAAGAAGAAAGCAAACTTTTGTAAGATTTGGATGAGAATATTGGGCTTGGTTGTAATGATCTTTTGAGTTAAGTATTGTGCATTCACGCTCTGGGGCCTTGCTTGTCTCAAGCTATGGGATGCTTGCTGGACCCCATACAGGCATGCACCAATAAGAGATTTAAATTACTGTTTTTTTAATAACTTTGAGAAATACACATTTTTCTATTCACTTCGGGGCTGACTGTGTTTCAGGCAGGAAAACCAGGATGCTGATTTAAACAGAGGCAAGTCGCAATAAACTTTTCCTTTACTTTTTTGTTTGTTTCGAACTTTCCTGGCAGGCAAGGCAACGAGCAGAGGTGCTGCAGAGCACCCAAAGGTTCTTCGAGAGAGTGACCCCCCACAGCAGCAGCAGCAGCAACCCCAGCTCGCTCCCTGCCAGCGAGCAGCAGGAAGGAGACAGCCTGACATCACACAAGGACGAGAAATCTTCTGGCAACCCCAAACCAGTGCGAACCGGGCCCATCAAGCCCCAGAGCATTAAACCGCAGGATGAGAAACTGTAACAAGCAACTAGAGACTGCAGCCTCTCAAAACTGAAGGAATCTACATCTAAGGGGTTTTATTTGTCTGTCTCAAAGGAATATGGCTTTTTGTTTAGAAAGGAAAAAAAAGATGAAATGTGACTGATTTTTCAGTGGACTACACAAGTGGTTTCTGACCGAGAGCCAACTCCAGCAGCTTTAACCAGAATGAGAGTGAAGCTGAGCTGGGAGAAAGGAATAGGGGAGAAGAGGCTCCTAAGTCCTTTTTAAGAAAAGAGACGTCTAGATTTCTCTACCATAATGAAGCATTCATCTTATTGGTAACTAGTAAGTCCTTGTAGATCCACTTAATAAATGCCAATCCCTTATAAGGCAGCTGCTTTCTTTGAGGGACAAACCGTATAAAGACTAGAATCGGTTTGAACACAAGGTGTTTAGAGTAAAGGGCCACTCAGTGAGTCGAGCATTTCAAAAGTAATGTGGACAGATCTCTCTAGCTTCTGTCTTGTCTATGTTCCAAAACAGTTGTGAATGTTTGCAAATGGTGGTAGATGGGTACAAATGACCAATTCCATTGCTGCTTTTTTTTTTACTCCGTGGCATCACACTATTAGGAGGCACGTTTGCCAGTGCCGAGCAGTGTGATAGACACCAGATCAGCAAGATGTCCTTCATTCCTCTAACCCATCCTCTGATGCCTTTTTTTTCGTTCTCCCCTCCCATTCCCAGCTTTCCAAAGTCCTGCAAATATGTAACAGGGCTTTGCTTAAAATTTCTGTTTGTTGGCTATTTCCCTTTCTCCCCCCCCCCACCCCTTCCCCCAAAGGATATTGTGTGTTGTCAAAGCACAGACACAGTTCAGAGGAGATGAATGTAACAAGCTTCAAATCCAGTCCTAGTGTTGCCGTTGGAACTCGGAGGGTTTAGAAGTCTTGTGTGGTTGAAATTGTCAGCTCTCCTCCAAGGAAAATGACACCCAGGCTGCAGCAGCAGGGGCAGATTAACTTGAGATTAAAAATGAGCACATCTCCCCAAAGAACGTCTACGCCAGTGGTTATACAGTAGCTTCACCTGCTGTCCTGTAAACTGAATCTTCCCTTGTATAGCCTGTACAGCATTGAGCAAAGCATGTGGGTATGTTACTCCTCCCCAGTCTCTGACCTCTGAAATAATGTGAATTAGTTACAGGTTCTGTGAACTGAAAGCAGTGGGGCTGGTGAAGGATTTTCAGAGTGGTGGTCAACAATGAGTGTCCTTAACAAAGCAGTTGCATCCCAAGATTAGCCTGTGCAGCAGCAGTGTTAAAATCAGCAGAGAAAGATACCCTTAAAATATTCTGCAGCTGCCTGTGCCCATATCTGCAGATCAGTGGCAATGTGAGGAATCTGTAATCTGTCCCATGGATGGTGAGGAGGTGGCCAAGGATCTTTGTAATGTTGAGAATTTAACAGATCGCTCTGTGCAGCTGGCTGTGGTTCCCTGGTTACCAGATAGGAACCCATTTGGAACCTCTGTCTTTTCCTCCTCTGACTTGGAAGCCGAAGCTCAAATGATCCAATATTTGAAAGAAGTTAATTGACAATGTTCTCGGAACACTGGAAAAACAATTGGCTGTAATTCAAAGAGACCACCTCCCTCATTGCCACCCTCCAACTTGTCTACGGGGGGGGGGGCGCTACAGCAGTTAATAAATTCTTCAGACCAAGCAGCTTGCTAGCTTGTTATTTTGGAAAATAGGGCGAGGGTGTTGGTATGGCAGAAAACTGGTGGCGTGCGTCTCCTGCTTTTGCTGTTTTATATGGAATAGTTTAAAGGTGGGGTTTGAGGAAGGCAAGTATATGTACAGACCAGGCACAAAAAAAATTATGAAGTTCCCTTATTTTATCTTGAATGATAACTGCAAGGAAAATGACTTGTCTTGCAGGTTCAACTCTTTAGTAGGAGATTCATGACTTTGTGAACTTAATAGAAATGGTTGACGAAGTGCATTTTGCTACCTTAGTTTTTGATTTGGTAATGAATAGATTATCCAATTTTTAATTTATACTCTGGGCATGAGGTGCACCTTTCTCTAGGAGAAGACAACCTGAGGCAAATAGTGCTTGGTTCAAAAATGGTGTCTGTGGGTGGATAAGTGATGTTCCTCAATGATACCATTTACTACAGCATGGGGTTAAATAACTGACCACTGCAGTACACAGGCGACCCAGCTCCACAAGAAATTGAAGCAAGTGGTCAAGGTGGGGGTTAACTGGTTTGGTTCCCCTCTTCACATGGCAACTTGGAAGTGTCATAGACTGTCACCTCTTGAGAACAAGTAGTGCACGGTTTTGAATAATATTTTTCAAGCACACTTCTCACTCCAGTGTTGCTCATTTTCTCCCCCAACTGCACATTGTACCTTGAATCTTCTACTGAGTGATAGGGGTGAGTTTCCAGCTGTTGAAGAAATGCCTGGTTGCAACTTGCCCTTGTGCCTCCATCTCACTGGAATCTTAAGGCTCATTTACAGAACATCTGCTGGGTTGATCCAGTACTGAGGAGGTTATTTTTTACCATTCCTAGATTCTCCCCCAACCCCTTCCAAGCCTTGGGCCCCAAGAATCCACAGGCAAGCCAGGAGAGAAGAGATGCTAACAGTCCTTCACTCTCATCTCCCTTGGGCTAGCAGCAGCCAGTGTGTGAAATGCCTGCTCCCAAGCAACCAGTAGCCTGCTGCCCTGAGGCCAGAGAGAAACATTGCGTACCTGGACGACATCAGTCATCAAGGGGCACTTCATTGTATTTCTTATCTCAGCCCCCGCCTTGTGTGACCCCTTGAGCCTTGAGTAGCCCGTAAGAAGCTTTGAGTAACCTTTAGACCCTCATAGCTGCTTGGGAGCAGCACATATTCCTCATCCAACACTTCTGTGGCAGTCCTCATTTCTTAGTTATGAAAGCACACCTCATGTCATTGAGTGATGTGCGTCACAAGCATCAGGTGCTTGGCAATGCTGAGGTGCTGTTAAGAATACAGGTAAGGAAGGAGAGGTTGCCATATCTGAGCCACCGCTATAGAATGTTTGCTCTGTGCTGGACCTGTTGCACTGCCCAGAGCTGGAGTTGTAAGTTGTTAAAATTATATATAATTCATTTAGACAGTTTGCAACTAATGAAAGAAATTGAACTTCACTTTATGGATCAAAACCTCAACTGTTTGAATGTGTGCTGACAAGTTGCCTACTGATTGATTGATGCCTTTCCATCTCTTGGCCACATCATTTGAGCTGACAGCAGTGGTGGGAATACAGTGAGCAGCACAGGGACTGAGTGTGGACGAGCTAAATTCCCTCAGTGTGAGATGCAGGGGATATTTTTTTTCTTTTTAAAGAAAGCCAAACCAACATTTGTACCGACCTATCACTATTTTTAAACCTTTCATGTTCAAAGTAAAATAAAAAATTAATGGGGAGGGAGGAAATGCAAGCAAAGGGAGAGAGATGGGGTGGGGTACTGGGGGAAAACAAATCCTTTTGGTGATTGTGTGTGACCTCATTTGTGATGGGCCAGAATTGTTCTGTGAAGATTCACTAGTTGAAAAGCTCTCTGCTGCATTGTTTGCCTGGCTCCAGTTTCATGTACTGTCACACAGTGTAATTTATAATCCTAATAAAAGTGACTGTTTCGAGGGCTGCAGCAAACTCGCTCCTCAGTATTTCAAACCACTCCTTCTGTTTGTTTTAGCAGCTTGGGTGCAGTGGGGAGGGAAGCAGTCACCATGGACTGCATTGTTTGAACCATGTGTCTGCCTCTTGGGACTGGACCTTGTACTGAAGGCTGCAAGTTACTGGGCGTGTTGCCTGGGTGAGTTCGAGTCCAGGTGGATTTAAATTCTAATTCCAGAATTTTTTTTAATTGAATGGTCAGCATTCAAGTCCAGTGATGGTATAAACACAGAAAATACTGCAGCCACTCGGGTCAGGCAGCATTGGCGGAAAGGGAAGCAATTGACGTTTCAGAAACGTTAGCTGTTTCTCTCTCAGCAGATGCTGCCTGACCTGCTGAGTGTTTCCAGCATTTCCTGCTTTATTTCTGATTTCCCGCAGCTGCAGTTTTTTTTCTATCCATTTACAGGACAAATTTGGATCAGTCCACTCTTCCTCATCAGTAGTGAAGCAAACCGTGTCTATGACAGTGCGTCTTGAGCAACATTTGCTCAGCAATAAGCTGCTCCATGTCCACCTTGGGATTTTACCAGGAACACACTGCTCCAGACCCCATCACAGCCCTGGTCCAAACTGAATTGCAGAGGTGGGAGCAACTGTTACGGCAGTATTGGACCGACTGAGCTAAAACTGAAGTCAGTGAGCAACAACACTCCAGTGGTTGGAGTCGCATCTCATGCAAAGGAAGGTGGTCTGTGGAAGGTCAGTTATCCCAGCCCTAGGACATAACTACAGGAGCAATATCCTGGGTCCAACTGCTTCGTCAATGACCTTCAATCGTAAGAGCAGGGAGGTTATGCTGCAACTGTACAGGGTACTAGTGAGGCTGCACCTGGAGTACTGCATGCAGTTCTGGTCTCCTTACTTGAGAAAAGATGTACTGCCTTTGGAGGCGGTGCAGAGGAGGTTCACCGGGTTGATTCTGGAGAGGATGAGGAGCAATTGAGTCGCCTGGGACTATACTCGCTGGAATTCAGAAGAATGAGAGGGGATCTTATAGAAACGTACAAAATTATGAAAGGGATAGATAAGATAGAGGCAGGAAAGTTAGGTGAGACTAGAACTAGAGGACGTGGCAAGATTTTGGGGAATAGATTTAGGATGGAGATGAGGAGAAACTGCTTTTCCCAGAGTAGTGAATCTGGAATTCTCTGCCCAGGGAAGCAGTAGAGGCTACATCATTAAATACATTTAAGACACAATAGATTTTTGCATAGTAGGGGAATTAAGGGTTATGGGGAAAAGGCAGGTAGGTGGATCTGAGTCCACGGCCAGATCAGCCATGATCTTATTGAATGGTGAAGCAGGTTCAACGGGCCAGATGGCTGCCTCCTGCTCCTATTTCTTATGAGGTCTGAAGTGAGGATGTTCACTGCATAATGTTTACTCAAGATATAAAGCAGTCTGTGCCTGTGTGCAAAAAGACCTAGGTGGCATTTGGGGCCCATCTGCTAATTGTATCCATTTCCTTCCTTCGAAGCTTTGATTTCCTGGTGTTTGACACTGGACCAGCTACCACTCGCCTTCTCCCTGCGCTACAATCCATCCTTGCATCTTGTGCATCCCTGACCACTCCACCCTGGGTGACCGTGCCTTCAGCAACTTAAACCCAAGTCTCTGCTCTACAGTGGGAAGTGAACCCTCCCCAACCTGGTGAGAGTGTTACCCCTCTTCCCACCTACTGATAACAGCCAAGACACAAGAGACTGCAGATGCTTGGAAGCTGGAGCAACACACTCTGCTGGAGGAACTCAGGTCAAGCAGCATCTGTGGGAGGGAGAAAGAATTGTGATGAGGTTTTGACCCAAAACATCCACAATTCCTTCCCCCACAGATGCTGCTCAACCTGCTGAGTTCCTGCAGATTGTTGCACTGATAAGTCCCTGTTCTACCATTTTGAGAGACAGGCAATGCACTTTAAGGCATCACACAGTGGAATGAACCTTGCAAGCAGTGTTGCTTCACAGAATCATGACAAGTTAAAGTTTATAAAATTTGAGAGGCATAGATAGGGTAGACATCTTCTTCCCAAGGTAGAAATATCAAGTACCAGAGGACATGCATCGAAGGTGAGAGGGGGTGATTTTAAAGGAGATGTGCGGGGCAAGTTTTGTTTCCTCCCACACAGTGGTGGGTGCCTGGAATGTGCTGCTGGGGGTAGTGGTGGAAGCAGATACCATCATGGTATTTAAAAGGCTGTTAGATCAACACATGAATAGGAAGGGATGTGGATCATGTGCAGACAGAAGGGATTTAGTTCAATTTGGCATCGTGTTCAGCACAGACATTGTGGGCTGAAGGGCCTGTTCCTGTGCTGTACTGTTCTATGTTCAATTTACAGCGCTGGAGATAGTTAGTTATTTGGCCCATTATGTACATGCTAGCTGAAAATGCCATTTGTTTGAATCCCACTTCCAAGCTCTCCAGCTTATCATTCGGTGCTTATCCAGGTTGTGTTAGTGCAGTGAGGGTTTCAGCCTCCACCATCCTTTGACCCCCACCATTCTAATCCATCCACCAATTGCCCTGAAGCTATACCACCACCTCCCAGCACCCCACCCACCCCCCCCCCCCCCCCCCCCAGTCATTGTCCTCTGCTGGAGTAATATCTACTCGGACTCCCACTTCTGCAAGCCTGACCACGTGGGCTTCTCCTATGTAAACTAATTGTGACCATCCCTGGTCACACCTAAGAGTCTCCACTGAGGTATAACGTGAACTCCTGAACCTTGGCAGAAAAACAGAACATGCGCAAGAGGCCAGAATCCAGGTGAGGTGAGGAAGTATGGAGACAGACAGACGGAGACAACCCAATATCAAACCACATTTGTGATTGTGGGAGGAATTGGGAACAACAATCGAATTGAGGAAATTTCTCTTCCTCTTTTTTTTCCCACCCACGTGCTCACTCCTAGACAAGGACATAATCATCTGTTTATGTACGTTGGCTTGCATGACTAAAGGAAGGAAGTACTTGTTCACAACACTGTATCAGGTTACAGCTGTTGTTTTGACAGCCACATTACTGACTGTCCTAAACCTTAAAAATAAATTCTGCTGCAGGAACTCAGCAGGTCAAGCAGCATCTGTGGGCGGAAAGGAATTGTCGATGCTTTTGGTCGAAATCCTGCATTGACTGTCCACTCCACACAGGAGCTGCACACAAAATGCTGGAGGAATTCAGCAGGTCAGGCAGCATCTATAGAGGGAAATGGACAGTCAATGTTTCAGGTTGAGACCCTTCATTTGCACTTGCCCTGTCCAGATGAGGGGTCTCGACCTGAAACGCCGACTGTATTGGTTTATTATTTTCACTCGTACCGAGGTCCAGTGTAAAGCTTGTCTTACAAACCGATCGTACAGGTCAATTCATTACACAGTGCAGTTACATTGAGTTAGTACAGAGTGCATTGATGTAGTACAGGTAAAAACAATAACAGTACAGAGTAAAGTGTCACAGCTACAGAGAAAGTGCAGTGCAATAAGGTGCAAGGTCACAACAAGGTAGATCGTGAGGTCATAGTCCAGCTCATTGTATAAGGGAACCGTTCAATAGTCTTATCACAGTGGGGTAGAAGCTGACCTTAAGTCTGGTGGTACGTGCCTTCAGGCTCCTGTATCTTCCACCTGATGGAAGAGGAGAGAAGAGAGAATGACCCGGGTGGGTGGGGTCTTTGATTATTCTGACTCCTTCACCAAGAACAACGAGAGGTAAAGACAAAGTCCAAAGAGGGGAGGCTGATGTCCGTGATGCGCTAGGCTGTGTCCACAACACTGCGGTTTCTTGCGGTCCTGGCCAGAGCAGTATTTCCCTCCGTAGATGCTGCCTGACCCATTGAGTTCCTCCACCATTTTGTGTGTTGCCCTAGATTCCAGTATCTGCAGTCTCTTGTGTCTCACACAGAAGCAACTGATTCTATTGGTATTGGTTTATTATTGTCACATATACTGAGATATAGTGAAAAACCCTAGTTCTTTAAGCCATCCATTACAGATCATTTTGCAACATAAGTACTTTGAGGTAGTACAGAGAAAAGCAGTAATAATGCAGAATATACTGTTACAGTTACAGTGAGAATTGAGTGCAAGCAGACAATAAGGTGCAAGGGCCGTGATGAGGTAGATTGTGAGGACAAGAGTTCATCTTTAATATAGAAGAGGTCTGTTCAAGAGTCTTATAACAGTGGGATAGAAGCAGTCCCTGAGCCTGGTGGTACCTGTTTTCAAGCTTCTGTATCTTCTGCCCGTTAGGAGGGAGGAAAAGAGAGAATGTCTGACTTGGGAGGGGTCTTTGATTTTGTTGGCTGCATTCCCGAGGCAGTGACAAGTGTAGATAAGAGTCTGTGTAGAGGAGGCTGGTTTCTGTGATGTGCTGGGCTGTGTCCACAATACTCTGCAATCTCTTGCGGTCTTGGGCAGAGCAGTTGCCGTACCAAGCCATGATGCATTGTGATATTATTATGTGATGCTTTAGGGGGCAACTGGGAGATTACTGCCTGAAATTCCCTTGCTTCAGGAAAGGTGCATTGCCCTTGGAGTGCACAGACTCTCCTGGGATGGAGAGGGATAAGTTAACAGACTTGAGTCCCATTACCTTAGATTATAACCACTCAGCACTTTCAAAGGGCTTTCAGAGTATCATTTAAGAAGCACTTGGACGGGGCTCAGGGGGATACAGGCCAAATGCAGGAAATTAGAACGAGATGGGTCAGTACCATGGCCAGCATGGATTCATTGGGCCGAAGGGTCTGTATCCGTGCTGTATTGCTCTATGATGGGGACAGATGTACTTTTCCAGGCAGTGGGACAAGGTTTGGGGAGATGAGACTGTCTGAAATGCTCTACCCAGAGCCAGCATGGACCTAGTGGGCCAAATATTTACCTTCTGAGGCATAGATAGGGCAAATGCGCACTCCCTTTTTCCCAGGAAAGGGAAACTTAAAAACTAGAAGGTGTAGGTTTAAGGTGAAAGATTTAAAAGGGGCCTGAGGGGTAACTTCCCTGAGGATGGTGTGTATATGGATCGAGCTGCCAGAGGAAGTGGTTAAGCAGGTACAATAATATTTAAAAGACATTTGGATAAGTACATGGACAGCAAAGGTTTAGAGGGATACGAGCCAAATGCAGGCAAGTGGGACTACCTCAGTGCATACCATGGTCGGCATGGACAAGTTGGGCTGGAGGGCCTATTTCCGTGCAGTATTACTCTCTGACTAAACCAGGGAAAAACAAAATTAAGTGAGGCAGAAACCACCCCCACCACATTTGAGCCTCTGCATCTGCACTTTATCCACAGGAGTGTGAATAGAACAAGGGGGATGAAAGTGAAAGCTCTTCCTTGGCACAAACACTCCTTTGTCCTGTGAATTTCCCCAACTCCAATTAGCCAATGTGGCAGAAGGAATTTGAGATCAGGTTAGTGAAGTGATTAGTCTGGCTGCCCAGTCAAGTGCAGAAGGATCGAGGGACCCTGATCCAGAGATTGCAGTGGGACAGGTGCTTAAGACCCATGATGGTTTCTTTCAGTGGCCAAGGCATGAAATACAAAGTCTTGGCCTCCTCCTACCAGGTAAACCAGCTGACAAACTCAGCCAGAAACATTATCTCTCTTTGTCTCCACTCATGCTGCCTGACCTAGTCATACAACACAGAATGAATGCCGACAGTGTTGCCCAGCGAGCTAGTCCTATCAGCCCATGTTTGACCTCTCCAATCCATGTACTTATTTAGATGGATTCTAAATGTTGCTAATGTGCCCACCTCAACCACTATTTCTGACAGCTCATTCCAAATACGCACCACCCTTCACGTGAAGAAGCTGCCCCTGATGTCCTTTTTAAATCTCTCGCCTCTGAGAATGAGAGGAGATCTTATGAAAACATATAAAATTATGGAAGGGATAGATAAGATGGAGGCAGGAAAGTTGTTTCCACTGGTAGGTGAGACTAGAACTAGGGGACAAAGCCTCAAAATTCGGGGGAATAGATTTAGGACAGAGATGAGGAGAAACTGCTTTTCCCAGAGAGAATCTGTGGAATTCTCTGCCCAGGGAAGCAGTAGAGGCTACCTCATTAAATATATTTAAGACACAGTTAGATTTTTACATAGTAGGGGAATTAAGGGTTATGGGGAAAAGGCAGGTAGGTGGATCTGAGTCCACAGCCAGATCAGCCACGATCTTATTGAATGGCGGAGCAGGCTCGATGGGCCGGATGTGGCCTCCTCCTGCTCCTGTTTCTTAAGCCTATGCCCTCTCGATCTGCTGAGTGTTTCCAACATTTTCTGTTTTTACTTTATTTTGGATGTCTAGCATCTCCAGTTTTTTTTAAATCTTCATTTTATATAAGAATTCCCCTGGTACTCCTGCAACATTCTTTCTCAAACACACATCCAGCAACTCCCCTTTAATTCTTTTGTCAATTGCCTACACTGGGGGCAATTAACAGCGGCCAAATAACCTACCCACACGCCTTTGGGACGCACGAGGTAACTGGAGAACCACATGGCCACAGGAAGAACGTGCAAACTCCACACAGACAACGCCGGAGAACTGGGTGGAACCAGAATGGCAGTGCCGTGGGGTAGCACCGGCTGCTGCGACAATGTGTCGTCCCCAGCACAGGCCAAGTCAGCTCCCCCTCTGCCATAACTTTGAAGCCGGAGAGACAGAAGGAACTGCAGATGCCAGAATCTGGAGCAACAAACGAGCTGCTGGAGGAACTCAGCGGGTCAGGCAGCATCTGTGGGTGGGGGGGGAATGGGCAATTGACGTTTTGGGTTGAGACCCTTCATCTGGACTAAAAGATAGAGGGGAGATGGCCAGGGTAAAGAGGTGAGGGGAAGGGGTGAAGCAAGAGCTGGCAAGCGACAGGTGGACGGGGAAGAGGAGAGTGGAAGTAGCAACAGGTGATAGGTGGGGGTGACGGAGGGCTGCAGATGGAATCTGATGGCAGAGGAAGGTGGGGAGGGGACCCAGTGGGAGGAGTGTGTGGGTGGAGGAGGGGAAAGGAACAGGCTGATGGGGGCTGGAGGAGGAACTGGGTAGGTTAGGAGGAGAGAAAAGGGACAGGGGGAGAACGAAGAATTCAATCTTCATGCTGTTGGGTTGTAGACTACCCAAGCAGAACATGAGCTGCTGCTCCTCCAGATTGTGTTTGGCCTCGCCCTGGCAGCAGAGGAGGCCAAGGGTAGACAGGTCGGTGCGGGAACAGGGAGGAGAATTAGAATGGCCGGCAACCGGGAGCTCCAGACGGCCGTGGTGGACGGAGCACAGGTGCTGTTTCATCCAGAGGGTGGTCGGGGGTCTGAACCTTGCTACTTAACAGGCTGGTGGATCCTGGATCCTGGACCCAAGGAACCTGGGCTGTGGAGGACAGACGAGAGCTAGCAAGTGGGATAAGTCCCAATGGTTTGAGTAGTGACATGGTGCAGACTGTGCTGTTAAACGTCTTTGGGTTCTACACTTCGAAAAAGAACATTGGACAATAGAGAAAGGCAAAAGAAAATGGAACTATTTTGTCTGCTTTTTCAAAGAACCAACACCAATACGGTGGTCTGAATGTCCCATCCGGGGCATGCCCTCTTCTCGTTACTACAGGAGGTACAGGAGCCTGAAGACCCACGCTCAATGTTTTAGGAACAGCTTCTTCCTCTCCGCCATCAGATTTTTGAACAGTGCGTGAACCCATGAACACTACCTCGTTATCTCTCTTTTGCACTATTTATTTTTGTAACCTATAGTAATTTTTACGTCTTGCACTGTACTGCTGCGGCAAAACAACAAATTTCACGACATACGTCAGATAATAAACCTGATTCTGATTCTTGTATCATTCTATGATTCTCTGCTTAAAAAGGGGGGCTGGAATGTCTGGGGCCATTCTTACCAATTTGAGAACAATATGTTACCTGCCCCCCATTCCCACGCTAACTCCCTCAAAACAATGCTCGCTCATTGTAATCTGACGCAGTCTTTTACATCCATCCCCAGTTACCCCACGAGCAGGTAGTCAGCTGCTGCCTTAAGCCGCTGCAGTCCTTGTGGTGAAGGTGCTTCCCACGAGAGGTGTTGGACAGGGAGTTCCGGGACTTAGCCCCATTGACGACGAAAGGCTGGCAATACATTTCCAATGGAAGATGGTGCACAACTTTAGAGAGAAGGAGGGTGAGAGGTGACTTGATAGAGGTGTACAAGATGATAAGAGGCATAGATCGAGTGGACAGTCAGAGACTTTTTCCCAGGGCGACAATGGCTAACACGAGGGGACATAATTTTAAGGTGATTGGAGGAAGGTATAAGGGGGATGTCAGGGGTAAGTTTTTTACACAGAGAGCAGTGGGGGTGGGGAACGCACTGCCGGCAGAGGTTGTGCGGGCAGATACATTAGGGACATTTAAGAGACTCTTAGACACATGAATGATAGAAAAATAGGGGGCTGTGTGGGAGGGAAGGGTTAGATAGAGCAGGATAAAATGTCGGCACAACCTTGTGGGCCGAAGGGCCTGTACTGTGCTGTAGTGTTCTACGTAACTTGGAGGGGAACCTGCAGGTGGTGGTGGTCCCCTGTGCCTGTTGCTCTTGTCCTCGGACGGAGAGGTCACACCTTTGGGAGTTGTATCAGGGAGGAGGTACCGGAGCCTGAAGACCCAAAACTCAACGATTCAGGAACAGCTTCTTCCCCTCCGCCATCAGATTTCTGAACGGCCCATGAACCCTACCTCATTATTAATTTTTTGCACTATTTATTTATTTTTGTAATTTATAGACCTTTATGTCTTTACTGCTGCTGCAAAACAACAAATTTCACCTCATATGTCAGTGATAATAAATCTGATTCTGCTGTCGGAGTAACCTGGG
The DNA here is from genome assembly GCF_009764475.1 of Pristis pectinata. Taxonomy (NCBI): domain Eukaryota; kingdom Metazoa; phylum Chordata; class Chondrichthyes; order Rhinopristiformes; family Pristidae; genus Pristis; species Pristis pectinata. The sequence continues at coordinate 5,582,364 of NC_067438.1, forward strand.
CAAGTAAACTACAGTGTGTTGAGAAGACGGTTCACGCTGCAGCAACACTGGAGGGTGGAAGTGATTCACCCAAGAACCTCATTGCAAGAACTCATTTACATTACGTCATAAATTAGTGAAGCACAGGAAGGTGCGTCAGACTGATGTTATCAGATGGGCGGGTATGAGGGCAGCTGAACAAAAGCTCAGTGAATCAGAGGTAGGTTCGAAGGTGTTAGACAAAGGAGAACAGACAGGCCCAAAAGAAATTCTGGAGCAGGTGGCTGGAGACACAACATGTTTGGAGATGGACAAGAAATGGAGCCATATGGCTACAGATAAATACAGGCCACACGAGACATCAGTTCTACGCATTGCTGCCTTTCTCTCTCCCCCTCTCTCTCTCACCCGCACATGGCACACTGTGCCAAGAAATGAAAAGGTGTGCATAAAAAAACCTCTTCCCTGCAGGACCTGACTACAATGACATTGCACTCCGTTCTGCGAAGAAGCAAGGACACTGCTGCTCGGCACAGGGACAGTGAATGAACACAGAACCCGCTGTAAATGCTCAGCAAGTCAGACAGATTCTTCAGCCCACTGAATCCACACCGACCGTCAACGTCACATCTACACCAATCCCATTCTATTCTCCCCACATTCCCGTCAACTCCCCCCAGATTCTACCCCTCCCCTACACACCAGGGGCAATTTACAGCAGCCAATTAACCCACCAACCCGCATGTCTTTGCGTCAGATGTTCTGATGAAGGGTCTTCAACCTGAAATGTTAGCTCTGTTTCTCTTCCCACAGACGCTGCCTGACCTGTTGAGTATTTCCAGCGTTTTCTGTTTTTGTTTCAAGAGGCAGGTCTTATTCTATTCGTGGTACAGGACAGGGGCATCACAGGCAAGGCCAGCATTCATTGCCCATCCCTGAAAGCTCCTTGTGGGGTGGGGGTGGAGGAGGGCTGGCGAGAGTCCTGAAGGTGCCCTTCAAGAGGAGTAATTGGTGAGGTTCATGGGGCAGCATGAATGTAAGCAGCAAGAAGGTTGAAGCAGAAAGAATAAGTTGGGGCAATGTCAACGAACCGGTACTGCATTGGTATTGGTTTATTATTGCCACATGTACCGAGATACAGTGAAAAGATTTTGTCTGCATACCATCCAGACAGATCATTCCGTACATAAGTACATCAAGATAGTAAAGAGGAAACTGAATGCAGAATATAGTGTTGCAGTTACAGAGAAAGTGCAGTGCAGGCAGACAAAGTGCAAGGGCCATGACAAGGCAGATTGGGAGATCAATAGTTTAAAGTTTTGTCATTCAGCATATGAGAGGTCCGTTCAAGAGTCTGATAACATTGGGATAGAAGCTGTCCTTGAGCCCGATGGTACGTGCTCTCACACTTTTGTATCTTCTGCTCAACGGGAGAGGTGAGAAAGAGGGAATGACAGGACAGAGGATTTTGGGAGTATATTTGAGTATCAAGGTATTTGAGTACAGCACAACGACAGGCCATTTGGTTGACAACATCTGCATCTAATATGATGCCAAACTAAACTAAATCTCTCCTGCCTGCACACGATCAATATCCTTCCATTCCCTGCATATTTATGCGTCTGTCTAACAGCCTCTTAAACACCACCATCGTATCTGCCTCAAGAAGGCAGCATCCATCATCAAAGATCCCCACCATCCAGGCCATGCTATCTTCTCGCAGCTACCATCGGGCAGGAGGTACAGAAGCCTGAAGTCCCACACCACCAGGTTCAGGAACAGCTACTTCCCTTCAATCATTTGGTTCTTGAACCAACCTGCACAACCCGAATCACTACCTCAGTACAGCAACACTGTGACCACTTTGCACTACAATGGACCTTGTTTTTTTTGTTCTAATTGTGTTCTTTCTTGTATAATTTTTATATAATTTATGTTTAACTTATGGTTTTCTTCTGACTGTTGTATCTTTAATACTCTGTGCCTGTGATGCTGCTGCAGGTAAGTTTTTCATGGCACCTGTGCACACATGTACTTGTGCTGTGACAATAAACTTGACTTGACTTGACTTGCTTACCCAACTACCCCAGCAGCTGTTCCAGGCACCCATCTCTCTCTCTCTATGTAAAAAAAATCCTGCCCTGTACATCTCCTTTAAACTTTCCCCCTCTCACCTTAAATACCTGTCCTCTAGTATTTGACATTTCTACCCTGGGAAAAAGATTCTGTCTATAGATTCTGAATGGTTGAGGGACTATAATTGGCAGGGCCTTGGGACAGAGTGGATTGCTCTGCAGTGGGGTGCCACAGATCTGATGGGTGGAATGGCCTCCTCCTGGAACTCACATTGTGGCCAAGAAAGTACACCAGTGCCTCTACCTCCTCAGAAGGCTAAGGAAATCCGGCATGTCCCCGATGACCCTCACCAATTTTTCTAGGCACACCACGGAAAGCATCCTATCAAAATACATCCCGCTTGGCACAGCAACTGCTCCACCCGTGACCGCAAGAAACTGCAGAGAGTCGTGGACACAGCTCAATCCATCAAACAAACTAGCCTCCCCTCCATTGTCTACACCTCGCTGCTTTGGGAAAGCATAATCAAAGACCCCACCCGCCCCAGACATTCTCTCTCCTCCCCCCTCCCATCAGGCAGAAGATCCAAAACCTTGAAAACACGCACCACCAGGCTCAAGGACAGTTTCTATCCCGCTGTTGTAAGTCTATTGAATGGACCTCTTGTACGTTAAAGGCGAACTCTTGACCTCATAATCCACCTCGTCATGGCCCTTGCACCTACCTGCACCATAATTTCTCTGTAGCTATAACACTATATTCTGAATTCTGTTATTGCTTTTCCCATGTACTACCTCAAAGTACTTACGTTTCTAAATGATCTGTATAGATAGCATGCTAAACTAATTTTCTCGTCGTTTCTTGGTACAATTCCACTCCCAATTTTATGATTCGACAAGCTAGGACAGGGACAAGACGTGACTCGCTCTGGGCTGTGAGGCCAGGTGACTGGAGCCGAGCGTGGTTCTGGTTTGAGCACCTTCACTGATCCCAGGAAGCAATCAGTAAACTGGCGGTTCTCCAACCTTCCTGACTCTGAAGGGTAAACCAAAAGTCAACAGCTAAACTTTGCCCTCAGGCAACCTCCAGCTCCCTGGTCCGTTGCTGAATGACGCATTCAGTCAAGATAATCCTGAGTGATTTCCCCATGAGAGGTCCACCCAAACCTGCTTAACCAGATGCAGAGAGATGCAGATACTAGAGGCTTGTCTGTGCCCTTTGTAAAGACATTGAAGCTCCCTTCTCATCAGGCCTCTAATGCGCTGCGTGAATCAGCAAGCCAGCTTGCATTCTGAAAATATCCTGACTGGATGCATCATGGTCTGGTGCGGCAATTCGAATGCGCAGCAACAGAGAGCTGCAGAGAGTAGTGGACTCAGCCCAAAACACCAGGGGCACATCCCTCCACACCATGCGGCACGGTGTAGTGGTTAGCGTAACGCTATTACAGCACCAGTGACCCGGATTCAATTCCCACCGCAGTCTGTAAGGAGTTTGTACATTCTCCCCGTGAATGCATGGGTTTCCTCCGGGTGCTCCGGTTTCCTCCCACATTCCAAAAACGTACGGGTTAGGAAGTTGTGGGCATGCTATGTTGGCGCCAGAAGCGTGGTGATACTTGCGAGCTGCCCCCAGCACATTCTACGCAAAAGATGCATTTCACTGTGTGTTTCGATGCACATGTGACTAATAAATAAATATCTAAAATATCGATATATCAGTGGTATCTACAGGAGGCACTGCCTCATGAAGGCAACACCCATCATCAAAGATCCCCAGCATCCGGGCCGTGCCATCTTCTCACAGCTACCATCGGGCAGGAGGTACAGAAGCCTGAAGTCCCACACCACCAGGTTCAGGAACAGCTACTTCCCTTCAACCATTCAGTTCTTGAACCAACCTGCACAACCCTCAGCATAGGAACACTAGGTCCACTTTGCATTACAATAGACTTTGTTTTTTATTGTTGTTGTTCTAATTGTGTTCTTTCTTGTAAAACGTGTATAATTTATGTTTATTTTATGTTTCTCTTGTGAATGTTGTGTATCTGATGCTATTTGCCTGTGATGCTGCTGCAAGTAGGTTTCTCAATGCACCTGTGTGTACATGTGCATGTGACAATAAACTCGATTTTGACGTTGATCCTGCAAGTTACATGGCAATGCTTCTCCATATCTTGGAGTAACTTTGACAGGACATTTTTAACCTCCTCCAACAGTCTATGGGAGGCTGCCTGGGACTGACGCAATGCCTCCCAAGTCTGTCATCTCAGAAGACGCCGGGGGAACTCAGCAGGTCAGGCAGCCTCTGTGGAGGGAAATGGACAATCGACGTTTCAGACCGAGACCCTTCATCTGGATTCTTTTAAGAAAAGGGCAAGAACAGGCGGAGATAATGGGCCTACCGGGGCAGTGAGTCTTGCATAGGAGGTAGATATGGTATTGGTATTGGTTTATTATTGTCACTACAAGGTACAGTGAAAAACTTGTCTTGCACACCAATCGTACAGGTCAATTCATTACACAGTGCAGTTACATTGAATTAGTACAGAGTGCATTGATGTAGTACAGGTAAAAACAATAACAGTACAGAGTAAAATGTCACAGCTACAGAAAAAGTGCAGTGCAATAAGGTGCAAGGTCACAACAAGGTAAATCGTGAGGTCATAGTCCATCATCGTATAAGGGAACCATTCAATAGTCTTATCACAGTGGGGTAGAAGCTGTCCTTAAGTCTGGTGGTAGTGCCCTCAGGCTCCTGTATCTTCTACCTGATGGGAGAGGAGAGAAGAGAGAATGTCCCAGGTGGGTGGGGTGCTGGCTGCTTCACCAAGACAGCGAGAGGTAAAGACAGAATCCAAGGAGGGGAGGCTGGTGTCCGCGATGCACTGGGTTGTGTCCACAACTCTCTGCAGTTTCAGAGGGTGAAGCAGTGCGGGGTTGGGGAACGATCAGGTTGGAGCCTGTGGAGGGGAGATTTCCAGAAGTGATGTGGTCTGTGATGGTGTGGGGAGACAGTGGCCCGTCAGAGTCCTGATGACGGATCTCGACCAGAAACGTCGACTGTCCATTTCCCTCCACAGATGCTGCCTGACCTGCTGAGTTCCTCTGGCATCTTGTGTGTTGCTCAAGATTTCCAGCACCTGCCATCTCTTGTGTCTCCAAGTCTGTCACCTCTCCCGCCACCGCCCGCAGGTTCCCCCCCTCCCCAACCCTCCTTCCCTGCACCGCCCCCCCCCCAACAAGCCGGTCACAATCCTGCTTCCAGAATGGACTGCTGCTCTTCCACTGTGGTTTGGTCTGAATCCCGGAATCCTCAGCACCCTGGGAACACATTCACCAGCAGGGCAGCACAGTGGTTCAGCGGGTCGAGCCGCTGCCTCCCAGCTCCAGAGACCCAGGTTCGATTCCGACCTCTGGGCGCTGTCTGTGTCTGGAGTTTGCACCTTCTCCCCGTGTGGAGTTTTCATCGTTCTCCCTGTGACCGCGCGGGTTTTCCCCCGGCTGCTCCGGTTTCCTCCCACATCCCAAAGGATCATCGTGCGGGTTGGTTAATTGGCCGCTGTATGTGAGTGTGCGGGTGAACAGTAGAATCTGGGGGGAGTCGATGGGAGTGCGGGGAGAATAAAGTGGGGTTAGTGTAGATGCAACAATGATGAGTGTTCCAGTTATATGGCTCTGTGTCTCTAGAAACATTCACTGGAATGGATTGCCCTGCTCGAAGCTAGCATGACATCGACGGACCAAATTACTTCCATAGTAAGTCTATATCTTCCAAGTACCGCAGAGGTTCAAGTTGGTGGCTCCGCACCAATATATCAAGATGCATTTAGGGGTGACCACTAAACGGTGGCCACGCCAGCGTTTCCACACAAACTATTAATGTACTAACAATAACCAACACGGGTGCCACCAGAACCATGAAGAAAGATTGGACAGGCTGGACGAAAGTTGCTGGGAAGACTCAACGGGTCAGGCAGTTCACAGATGACACTGGGCCGGATCTCAAAGGATGAGACTGAGTACAGGAAGGAAGTAGAGAGCCGAGGTCATTGTGTCAAGACAACGTCTCCCTCAATGACAGCAAAACGAAAGAGTTGGTCATTGACTTCAGGAAGTGGGGCAGAGTACACGCCACTGTCTGTATCAGTGGTGCTGAGGTGGAGATGGTTGAGAGCTTCAAGTTCCTGGGTGTAAGTATCGCCAACAATTTGTCCTGCTCTAGCCACTTGGACCAGGGACAAGAAAGTACACCGGCACCTCTACTTCCTCGGATGGGTAAGAAATTTCAGCATGTCCCTGATGACCCTCACCAACCTTTTACAGGTGCACCAAAGAGAAGCATCCCATCCGGATGTAACACAGCTTGGTAGGGCAACACAAATGGGGCCACCAAAATGCAACTACTCATCTAGGAACAGTTTGTCTGAGGGTTTCTGTCTCTGGGGGCCTGCCAGGCAGTGAACTCCAGGCTGAATATATTTCCCCTCATCTCCCCTTGTACTTCTAGCAATAACCTGTTGTCATCAGCTGCTGGTGACTGCCCTTCTACACAGAATGACCCATGTGTGGTTCACTCTCTCTTGGCCTCTCTGAACTTGGTTCCAAGGGCAGATCAGGAGTGTACAAACCTCTTATCTGGGCTTTATTCTGTATCTAAACTATGCTGTTCCTGACCAGGGAGTGTGTGATAGGACAATGTAGAGGGAGCTTCACTCTGTGTCTAACCCTGGGAGTGTGTGATTCGACAGTGCAGGGGGAGCTTCACTCTGTGTCTGACCCCAGGGGTATGTGATGGGACAGTGCAGAGGGAGCTTCACTCTGTGTCTAACCCTGGGAGTATGTGATTCGACAGTGCAGGGGGAGCTTCACTCTGTGTCTGACCCCAGGGGTATGTGATGGGACAGTGCAGAGGGAGCTTCACTCTGTATCTAACCCTGGGAGTGTGTGATGGGATGGTGTATAGGGAGCTTCGCTCTATGTCTAACCCTGGGAGTGTGTAAAGAGACAAGTGCAGAAGGACCTTCACTCTGCGTCTAACCCTCGAAGTGTGTTTTGGAACAATGCAGAGGGAGCTTTTTACTTTGTATCTAACCAATTGTTTGGGATGAGACAGGCTTACACCTTGATCAGTTGGTCCCCAGAGGTGCTCCCAGCTCTGCTGTGTGCAGAAGGGTGTGTCAAAAGGAATGATTCTCCCCAGGTGACTGTTCACCTCACCAGAAGCATAGAGCAAACAGGTCATACACCTCTGACAGGCCTTCCATCATTCCCACTCCCAGTGGGTTTCCTGTCCTGAGAGTTCCCTGCACATTGGGGCAACACACTTCCCATTCCAGGCACCCCCAGTGGAGGTCTCTCTGTGCGGGAGTCCTCCCCCTTTACACTGGGGACCTTGGGGTCGAGATTCTGCCACAGGGCAGTGCCGTGAAACAGGTTTTTAAGCCTCCCCTCCATGGACCCTTTCTTTACCTCTCGCTGCCTTGATGAAGCAGCCAGCATAATCAAAGACCCCACCCACCCGGGTCTTTCTCTCTCTCTCCTCTTCCATCAGGTAGAAGATACAGGAGCCTGAGGGCACGTACCACCAGACTCAAAGATGGCTTCTATCCCACGGTGATAAGACTATTGAACAGTTCCCTTATACGATGACCTCACGATCTACCTTGTTGTGACCTTGCACCTTATTGCACTGCACTTTCTCTGTTGCTGTGACACTTTACTCTGTACTGTTATTGTTTTTACCTGTTATACATCAATGCACTCTGTACTAACCCAATGTAACTGCACTGTGTAATGAATTGACCTGTACGATCGGTACGCAAGACAAGTTTTTCACTTTACCTCGGTACAAGTGACAATAATAAACCAATACCAATACCAAGTTGGCTCGCGGAGTCCCAGGCTGCCTGCCATTTCTGTGGCCTGGAGGGGACCCTGTTCCATCTATGTACCAAATGTGAGAGGTTGCAGCCCCCGTTTGAGTAATTGAACTTGAAGTTTATAAAAATCTGAAGCTGATAAAATCATGGATAAGGTGGACGGTCATAGTCTTTTCCCCGGGGTTGGGGAGTCAATAATTAGAGGACACAGGTAGAAGAGGGGAGACATTTAAGAGACCTGAGAAGTAACTCCTTTACACAGAGGGCGGTGAGTACCCGGAATGAGCTGCCAGAGGAAGTGGTCGAGGTGGGTACAATTGCAACATTTAAGAGGCATTTGGATAGGTACGTGGAGGGGAGGTGGTTGGAGGGTTATGGGCCGAACAGGGGCAACTGGGACTAGCAGGGAGGAAGCAATGGTCAGCATCGACCAGTTGGGCCGAAGGGCCTGTTTCCGTGCTGTATGACTCTGTGAAAGGGGCTGCTCCTCAAGTTCTGGCTGCACTTCAGCCCCCCCGCCCCTGACCTTTGGTACCCGGTGCAGAGGTGGGGGAGGGGTGTGTGTGAGTCAGTCGGGAGAGGTTGGGGGGAGCCTCCCCATCGGTCTGCTCCTGGGCCCGGCCAGGGTGGCCATCCACGGGCCCAGGCAGCGGGTCGTCGGGGGTTGGAGCCAACTGCTTGTCCCTTTCCCGGGGTTACGTCCGTGCCTGGGTGTCCCTGGAGAGGGAGTGCACAGCGTCCACTGGCTCTCTGGAGGCCTTCCAGGAGGTGATTTAATGTGAGAATTATGTAATTATTCTGATGGAACTGATGTAATTATGTAAATGAACCCCTTTTTGTTTAAAAAACTCTTTGCACTGTCCTATCACACACTCCCAGGGCAGCAACAACATAGTAAACAGAGTAAAGCTCCTTCTACACCGTCCTGTCACACACTCCCAGGGCAGCAACAACATAGTAAACAGAGCAAAGCTCCTTCTACACCGTCCTGTCACACACTCTCAGGACACAGACAGCACAGGTTAGACACACTTGCTGTACACAGTTCTGGTCGTAGGAAGGATTTGGAGAGGGTGCAGAAGAAGTTCACCAGGATGCCGCTGGATTAGATGGTATTGGTATTGGTTTATTATTATCACTTGTACTGAGGTACAGTGAAAAGCTTGTCTTGCATACCGATCGTACAGGTCAATTCATTACACAGTGCAGTTACATTGAGTTAGTACAGAGTGCATTGATGTAGTACAGGTAAAAACAATAACAGTACAGAGTAAAGTGTCACAGCTACAGAGAAAGTGCAGTGCAATAAGGTGCAAGGTCACAACAAGGTAGATCGTGAGGTCATAGTCCATCTCATTGTATAAGGGAACCGTTCAATAGTCTTACCACAGTGGGGTAGAAGCTGTCCTTAAGTCTGGTGGTATGTGCCCGCCGGCTCTTGTATCTTCTATCTGCTGGGAGAAGAGAGAATGACCTGGGTGGGTCGGGTCTTTGATTATGCTGGCTGCTTTGCCAAGGCAGTGAGAGGTAAAGACAGAGTCCAAGGAGGGAAGGCTGGTTTCCGTGACGTGCTGGGCTGTGTCCACAACTCTCTGCAGTTTCTTGCGGTCCTGGGCAGAGCAGTTGCCGTACCAAGCCGTGATGCATCCAGATAGGATGATTTCTATGGTGCATCGATAAAAATTGGTGAGTGTCAAAGGGGACATAATGAATTTCTTTAGCCTCCTGAGGAAGTTGAAGTGCTGGTGAGCTTTCTTGGCCATGGTATCTACGTGATTTGACCAGGACAGGCTATTGGTGATTTTCACTCCCAGGAACTTGAAGCTCTCAACCCTCTCGACCTCAGCGCTGTTGACGTAGACAGGTGCATGTACACCGCCCCCTTTCCTGAAGTCAATGACTAGCTCTTTTGTTGACATTGAGGGAAGGGTGGTTGTCATGACACCATGTCACTAAGCTCGCTATCTCCTTCCTGTACTCCGACTCATTGCTGTTTGAGATACGACCAACAAAGGTAGTATCATCTGCAAACTTGTAGATAGAGTTAGAGCAGAATCTGGCCACACAGTCACGAGTGTATAGGGAGAAGAGTAGAGGGCTGAGGACGCAGCCTTGAGGTGCACCAGTGTTGAGAATAATCATGCTGGAGGAATTGCTGCCTATCCTCACTGATTGTGGTCTGTTTGTTAGAAAGTCAAGGATCCAGTTACAGAGGGAGGTGTTGAGTCCCAGGTCTCGGAGTTTGGTGACGTTTGCTTGGGATTATAGTATTGGAGGCAGAGCTGTAGTCGATAAACAATATTCTGAGAGGTTGGACAAACTTGGGTTGTTTTCTCTGGAGCGTCGGAGGCTGAGGGGAGACCTGATAGAGGTTTAGGAGTGGCAGAGATAGGGTAGACAGTGAGAGTCTCTTTGCCAGGGTAGAAATGTCAAATTGTAGAGGGCATAGCTTTAAGGTGAGAGGGGGTAAGTTGGAAGGAGATGTGCGGGATAGGTTTTTTCACACAGAGACTGGTGGGCGCCTGGAACACACTGCCATGGGAGGTGGTGGAAGCAGACACGATAGTGGTGTTTGAGAAACATTTAGACAGGCACAAGAACCAGCTGGGAATGGAGGGATACAGATCACACGCAGGCAGATGTGCAGTTTAAACTGGCATCATGGTTGGCACTGACATTGTGGGCCGAAGGGCCTGTGCTGTTCTGTTCTATGTTACACACTCCCACGGCAGGTAGACCACAGGGTGGATGACATCCTTGTCTTGGTCACAGAGAGAAAGAAAGTGGGTTACATTCAGGGACTGAGTGCCTCCTGGCCAGTAAGGACAACATTTTAATGCGAGTGTTTTGTTGGTGTTTTAAATAAAGTTCTTTGAAAACAAAAAGCACACAAAATGAAGGCTTGGAGATAAAAGGCCAAAACAAAAAACAAAGTTCCCTCTGCACTGAGTTATCACATGATCCCAGGGCAGGAACAGCATGGTCTGATAAAGAGTAAACCTCCCCCCTTCATTGGCCTGTCAAACACTGCGCACAGGTTGGTGACGAGAGGTCGCAGGCATAACAGACACAAGGAGAGTGTGGTTGGAGTCTGGAGTGTATTGTCTGCAGACGTGTTGGAGGGAAATTCTGCCTTGGGGAAATGGATAAATTGGTGGTGTGGGAAAATGCGCAGGGCTGCAGAGACGGAGCTGGTGGCTGGAGTGAGGGAGTTGCTCTGGAAGAGAGCTAGCGGGGACAACGATGGACCAAATGGCCTCTTCCCCAGCTGCAACCTTTCTCTGATTCTACATTTCCTCATTTATACAGAGGAATCCAGCTCCTACCTTGGGAAATTATGTACAACTCCACCCTAGCACAAGCATTGACAATCAAAGATCTGGAAGTTTTTACTTTTTTTCAAATTCCAGCCTCTAACTCACGCCAGGGGATTCATTATTCTATAGATAAACCCCTCGATCAGATTGCAGCCTGTAACTCACGCCCGGGGATTCATTAGTCTATATAAAAACCTCTCATTTAATTTCCAGCCTGTAGATCACTCCCAGATATTGATTATTCTACACACTGTATAATTCCAATAATCCACTATCCAATAATTTGAAAAACCCCATGCTTTGGCACCAGATAATGTTTGCCACTCACCCTTTACACTCACTAGGACCAGGGTTCCCATTACCTGGTTATGTCACTTTGGAGATCCATTATTCTATATATAAACCCCTGAACTGCTCGATTAGATTCCAGCCTATGACTCACCCCTGGATATCCATTATTTTATTGTATACATAAACCCCCTGAACCCCTCAATTAGATTCCAGCCTGTAACCTGCTCCCAGATATCTATTATTCCATATATAAACCCCTGAACCCCTCAATTAGATCCCAGCCTGTAACCCACTCCCAGATATCCATTATTCTGTACACAAACCCCCTGAACCCCTCAATTTGATCGCAGCCTGTAACCCACTCCCAGATATCCATTAGTCTATATATAAACCCCTGAATCCCTCAGTTACACCAAGTCTTTGCAGGATGTACTTGCGAACAATTGCCGTCAGGTCACGGGAGGTTACTAGCAGGAGGCACTGCTTGAGGTGGAGGGACCTTGGGAGACTGACTGAATGCAGAGTGTTTTCAGTGTTTGCAGCAAGTCCCCAGAGAGCCCGGGCAGAGTTCCTCAAGTTGGATCAAGTCCAAGGAGTGCTTTCTCCTGCATTGGGACCCAGCAGGTGAAAGGTGGGCCAGGATTGCACCCCAATCCATCACCCTGTGGCGATGTCCCTGCACCCCATCACCCAGGAATAGTGAATCCTGCCCTGAGCACTGGGAGCAGGAGGGGTTACAGCGCTAATCCCGTACAGTGTCAGAGTCAGCTGAGAGGGATTTGCAGAACAGAGTATCTGTTCATCCGCATCCTTGAGTAAACCAGAGCATTCTTAGGATTTTATTTGTGTTTTTTTTATATATATATAAAGTACTTGTCACAAATACAGAATGGTCCAGAAAGGTGCAGCGCAGGTGTTACCCTTCTTGACGCTGGGGTGTAGATTCCCAGGAAGAGGCCCTATCTTCAGCCTGGTGACCGGATCTTCTCCCCAGGGCAGGAACTGGTCATGCCACCCCATGCCAACTTGCTGCCAGGCTATCGATCTCCCAGCCAACTGGCGAACCTTCAGCTGCCAATCAATCGAGCTCCAGGCTGTGTGAGAGTCAGTAAAGCCTCAGCGACACCAGGGTGGGGCATCCGCCAATCCAATTTGCTGGTCCCGTAAGTAATTTTAAGTTAACGAGGTGGGAGAGGGAACATACTGCCCACAACAAAAAATGGCCACACTGTAGACATCCTCGCACGTACCCTCATCGGGTCTCCGGGCACTTGCACGCAGTCGAATCTCGCCACGGCCCAAGGTTGGTCCCTGTTTGCATCATCGACGTCACCGCCACCTCCATTCCAGCCCTTCCCCTCGACCCCCTTCACATCTCCTCGCTCAGGGCCAGGGTCTGGATACGGGAGGGCAAGCCGGACAAGGAGGTGGTTCATGGGCTGCTGGGCCTCTGGGTGGGGTGGGGGGTGAGGTTTCACAGGGTGCACCAGGGGGGTGGGGGCAACACCGTCACACACACAATCCACCCCTTCCATACTTGGATCAAGAAAGCACTCTGCTTTTTCCAACCTTCCCTCCTTTTTCTAACCCCAACTCCCCTCCCATCTCCCCTTTACTGAATCCCCTCCTCTTCCAACCCTTCCTCCCTCCATCTCCCATCCCCCGTCCCGTCCCCACCTCCTGCTCAACCCCCCATGGTCTCCTCCCCCCTCCTCCCACTCTCCCTCCACCTCCCACCCCCTTCTCCATCTCCCCCCTCCTCCAACGACACCTCCTCTTCCAGCACCACCCCTCCTGCCCCGCCACTCTCCATCTCCCACCCCCTCCTCCTCTTCCCCCACCTCCAATACCTGACCCCCCCGCCCCAACCTCCCCTTCCTTTCCATCTCCCCACCCCTCTCTCCCTGCTCCTGCCCTTCCAGGAGACCCGGGACCCTCCCGATGACAGACAAGCGCACCCCCTCCTCCCAGCCCACCACAGCCCCCCTCCCTCCCTCCCTCCCTCCCTCCCTCCCCCTCCCTCCTCCCTCCCTCCGCCTGTCCGGGGTCCGGCCAGCTCCACCGCAGGTCACTTATATAAAGAAGTTGCACTCGTAACGATAAAAAAGTTTAAGACGTGTGGCCTTTCAGTCCCGGCGGCTCTCCGGCCGCCTGTTCCAGCCCGGGGGCGCCTCCTCCGCTATCCTCCGCCGTGTCCGGTGGCCCTTGGTGTCCCGGGCGCAGGCTGACGCCCAGCACCAGCAGCTGCAGCGCCCCGTAGACCAGGACCAGCTGGGCGAGGTAGGCGTGGAGCAGCCACAACACCAGAGCCATCCCGTAGGAAGTGACCAGGAACAGGCCCATGCCGTGCAGCCAGAGGCCGGCCAAGCCCCGCAGTCGCAGCACGTCCAGAGACACCCGAAAGACGGGCGAGGCCAGGCAGAGGAAAGCCACGGCGCACATGTCGAAGAGGTGCCGCACCAGGTTGAAGGAGATCTCCAGGTGGTCGCCGTCCAGGGCGGTGTGCCGGCTCGAACCTCCCTCCTCCCTCCGCCGCCTGCTCCTCCTCCCGGCTCCCGAGGAGGCTGGGCGGCCGCCTCAGCCAGCTCAGCAGTCCGGCCAGGAGCCTGGGGAACAGTCGCAGCCACCCGGCAGCCTTCCTGGTCCAAGGGGTGGTGCGGGGACGTGGCCCGGGCTGAGGTCGGCGTTAGTCTGTTCCCCATGGCTGGGCGCTCACACACACAAACTAATCCATGGGCTGCAAAACTTCCAACGGAGCTGACACAGAGAGGGTTGGGGGGGGGGGGGGGGGGTTGGAAGAGAGGAAACAGCTGAAAATCTCCTGCCTTTACCCCTCCTCTGAAAGGCATTCCTCCTGACGTTTCAGCAGGAGGTGGTGTTAGCCCACAGCACAAAGCTGGATGCTTTCCAGCGACTAGAATCTGCAACCAGGCGCCCGGGGAGCGGGAAGAGGCAAAGGGAAGGGAGCCCTCTCTTCCCCACCCCCTCCCCCAGCCCCCACCTCCTCCCCTCCCCCTCGTCCATCCAATTTCCCCACCGCTCCAGTTTTCAGCCCACCTCCGGAACAAAAGGTAAACTGTTTCTGTATAATTTGCACATAATTACAGCGCATTCTGGCTCGCCGATCAATCCCCTTCCCAGTTCATTCCCCCCCCCCCCCCCAACATTCCCATCAGATTCTAACACTCACTTCCAAGAATGCGCATGTAAAAAAATCTCCACGTTCACATTCCAGTCAGAATATGCTCCACCGTCCAGCACGTTCAATCTGGTTTACCCTCAAACACGGTTTCCAGCAGACTCCACAGAGGGCACCATAATGGGACACCTCGCAGAATCAGATTTATTAGCACTGACATATATGGCGAGATTTGTTGTTTTGTACCAGCAGTACAGTGCAAGACATGAAAGTTACTATGTTACAAAAGTAAGTAAATTGTGCAAAAGAGGAATAGCCAGGTGGTGTTCCTGGGTTAATGGACCATTCAGACATCTGATGGCGGAGGGGAAGAAGCTGTTCCTGAAACGTTGAGTGTGGGTCTTCAGGCTCCTGTACCTCCTCCCCGATGGTGGTAATGTGAAGAGGGCATGTCCCGGATGGTGAGGGCCCTTAGTGATGGATGCCACCTTTTTGAGGCACCACCTCTTGAAGATGTCCTTGGTGGGGAGGGTTGTGCCTGTGATGGAGCTGGCTGAGTCTACAACCCTCTGCAGCCTCTTGCGATCCCGTGCATTGGAGCCTCCATACCAGGCTGTGATACAACCAGTCAGAATGCTGTCCTCTGTACATTCATAGAAATTTGCAAGAGTCTTTGGTGACATACCAAATCTCCTCAAACTCCTAATGAAGCCTCACAGTTCCAGCGACCCAGTGTCCATACTGACCTCCAGTGCAGTGTGTGTGGAGTTTGCATGTTCTCCCTGTGACCGTGTGGGTTTTCCTAGTTAATTATCCACTGTTAAGTTCAGATGTAGTGTAGGTGAGTGGGAGAGTCTGGGAGGAGCCAATGAGAATGGCGAGGCTTTAAGTATAAAAGTCAGGAAGTCACATTGCAGCTACATAAAACTTTGTTTTGGGCCGCACTTGTGTGCAATTCTGGTCGTCCCATTGCAGGAAGGATGTGGAGGCTTTGGAGAGAGTGCAGAAGAGGTTCACCAGGATGCTGCCTGGATTAGAGGGTATGAGGTGTCAGGAGAGGTTGGACAAACTTGGGTTGTTTTCCCTGGAGCGGCAGAGGCTGAGGGGAGACCTGACAGAGGTTTATAAAATTATTATAATCAGAGTCTTTTTCCCAGGGTGAAAATGTCAAATATACTACAGGGCATAGATTTAAAGTGAGAGGGGGAAAGCTTAACGGAGATGCGCAGGGCAAGTTTTAAGATAAGATCTCTTTATTAGTCACATGTACATCAAAACACACAATGAAATACATCTTTTGCGTAGTGATTTTGGGGGGGCAGCCTGCGAGTCGCCACACTTCCGGCGCCAACATAGCATGCCCACAACTTCCTAACCCGTACGTCTTTGGGATGTGTTTTCTTACACAAAGAGTGGTGTGCACCCTGGAATGCACTGCCAGGGGAGCAATGAAAGCAGATACAATAACAATGTTTAAGAGGCATTTAGATCCAGGCACATGATCATGCAGGGGATGGAGGGGCATAGACCATGTGCAGGCAAATGGGAACAGTTTAAATTGGTATCATGTTCAGCACAGACATGGTGGGCTGAAGGGCCTGTTCCTGTGCTGTACTGTTCCATGTTCTATGTGGGGAGAATAGGATTCCTCTATGAACTAGCATAGACTCAGTGGGCTGAATGGCCTCCTATGTGGAAGTATATAAAGTGAATCCGGAGCAGGAGAAAACCAATTGGTGCCCCGAGCCTGCTCCACCGTTCTGTAAGGTCATGGCGGATCTGGTCCGGCTCTCAGCATCCTCTTCTTAATCTTACCATTGGAGTCATATCAGCACGGACCACCCTCTATGTAAGATAAGATAAGATAAGATATCTTTATCAGTCACATGTACATTGAAACACAGTGAAATACATCTTTTGCGTAGAGCCCGCAAGTGTCGCCACATTTCCGGCGCCAACATAGCACGCCCACAACTTCCTAACCCATACGTCTTTTTTTTGGAATGTGGGAGGAAACCGGAGCACCCGGAGGAAACCCACGCAGACACGGGGAGAACGTACAAACTCCTTACAGACAGTGGTGGGAATTGAACCTGGGTCGCTGGCGCTGTAAAGCGTTACACTAACTGCTACACTACTGTGCCTGCCATTAAATCTCTCCCCTCTCACCTTAAACCTGTGCCCTCTAGTTCTTGATTCCCTGACCCTGGGAAAAAGACAGTGTGCATTCACCCTATCTATACCCCTCATGATTTTATGCACCTCTGTAAGGTCACCCCTCATTCTCCTACACTCCAAAGAATTAAGTCCTTGCCTGCCCAACCTCTCCCTATAACTCAGGCCCTCATGTCCTGACAACATCCTCGTAAACCTAATTCCATTCCCATTGACTCACTTGTAGTTCAGTCACGACCTTGAATATACTCAATGATGTTATCTCCACAATCTCTTGGGCAGAGAATTCAAGAGGATTCTCACCCTCTGAGAGAAGAAATTGCTCGTCAACTCTGTCTTCAATGGGTGACCCCCTTTATTGTTAAACTATTCCTTCCCTTCCCCTCCCCTTTTGTTCTATAGGTACCCCCACCAGGGGGAAAACATTCTCATGCCTATCAAACCCCCGAGAACTTTTATGTTTCAATAAGATCACCTCTCATTTTTCTAAATTCCAGTGAGTGTAGACCAACTTTTCTTCATACATCAACACCTTAATCTTAAGAATCAAACCTGTCAACCTTCCCTGCAATGTCTCCAATGTTATTGCATCTTTCCTGAAATAATGATCCCAGAACTGTATACAGTACTCCACATTCAGTTTTAATAATTGTTAAATTGGTTTATTATTGTCACATGTACTGAGATACAGTGAAAAGCCTTTGTTTGCCTGCCATCCAGACAGATCATTCCATACATAAGCACATCGAGGTAGTACAAATGGAAAACAATAACAGAATGCAGAATATAGTGTTGCAGTTACAGAGAAAGTGCAGTGCACATAGGCAGATAAGGCGCAAGGTCCATGATGAGGTAGATTGAGAGTTCATCTTTATCACACAAGAGGTCAGTTCTAGCAGTGGGATAGGAACTGTCCTTGAGCCTGGTCATACGTGCTCTCAAAGGATAACCGCACTTTTTCTCCATATTAGAACACAGAACAGTACAGCACAGAACAGGCCCTTCGGCCCACAATGTTGTGCCAACAGAGCTAATCCCTCCTACCTACAGATTGCCTATATCCCTCTGTTTTCCTCTCATTCATGTGCCCATCCAAGCCCGTCTTAAAAGCCCCCAATGAATTTGCCTCCACCACCCTATCAGGCAACACATTGCAGGCATCCATCACTCTCTGAGTTAAAAACCTACCCCTCGCGTCTGTTCTGAACCTACCCCCTCTCACCTTCAATGCATGCCCTCTGGTATTGGATCACTCAATAATGGGAAAAAGATATTGCTCGTCCACCCTATCTCTGCCCCTCATAATTTTATACACTTCCAACAGATCACCCCTCAGCCTCTGCCGCTCCAGAGAAAAGAGCCCAAGTTTGTCCAGCCTCTCCTGACAGCACCTGCCCTCTAATCCAGGCAGCATCCTAGTAAACCTCCTCTGCACCCTCTCTGAAGTCTCGACATCCTTCCTGTAGGTGAGGTGACCAGAACTGCACGCAATACTCTAAATGTGGCCTAACCAATGTTCTGTAGAGGTGCATCAGAACTTCTTAACTCAGTACCTCGATTAGTGAAAACAAGCCTTCCATAAGCCTTCTTAAGCACCCTATCTACCTGTGTAGCAACTTTCAATGAGCCACGGACTCCATTTGTTGACACCTTGCCCACTCTCTTAATCTGTCCATATCCCATTCATATTTTGCACAGTACTTTTCTTTCAGATTATATTCCTTCTGTCTGACACACACTCTGCCTCTCCACTTGCAAGGATGACTTTATATCAGGAGGAGATCCCCCTTTACGAGCAGTCCGTGATAAACAATCCAAGGGTTTTGTTTTATACAAGTTCCACTCTTGCAGCCTACAATGGTGAAGAGTCTTAAAGTAGGCTTGGCTGATAATTCTGCGTAGATATCTTGTTAACAGGCTGTGACCAGCTCCCAGTGCAAGGAGAGACCTCACCCTTGAGTGGAGCCAGTCTGTGCAGGAAGGGGATAAACCACTTCCCCCCCTCCCCCTGCTGTGTAATTAATCCTTTAAATAATGCCAAGACTTGTAGTTATGCAGAGAGCAGGAAGCCAGGCTTGTTTCTCCCAGTTGGGCCAACAAAGAGATCTGTAGCTGCTGGAAGATCTGTGACTCAGTTTAGGAGATTAGTCACAGTGGAGCAAACCTTGTGGAATTGAACATGAGAGTTCTTGCAATACAGCAGAGGAACAGGCCCTTCGGCCCACGATGTCTGTGCTGACCACGATCCTAATTTAAACTACACATCTGCCTGCACGTGGTCTATATCCCTCCATTCCCTGCCCGTCTAAATGTCTCTAAAACCTTGCTATACTATCTGCCTCCACCACTTCCCTGGCGAGTTCCAGGCACCCACCACTCTCTGTGTAAAGAAACTTGCCTCGTAAATCTCCTTTGAACATTCCCCCTCTCACCGTAAACCCATGTCCTCAATTGCAAAGTCTTGTTTGATTAGCTGTGTGGTTTTACCTGATGCAGGTTTCGACCTGGAATGTCAACAATTCCTTTCCTCCCACAGATGCTGCTCGACCCGCTGAGTTCCTCCAGCAGGATGTGTGTTGCTGTGGTTTTACCTCTTTGGCTACCTGTGTCCCCATCACTTAATCAGAAACCTCTTTTGATTTAAACCCACTTGGTTTCCAGCTTGCCTTATTGTTGCGTCTTATCCAAGCAGGCGTTGAAGATTCACAGCAGTGGCAGGGTCACCATTTAATTGCATCTCTATAGAACTCTGGTCAGACCACACTAGGAGTATTGTGTTCAGTTCTGGTCACCTCATTATAGAAAGGATGTGGAAGCTTTAGAGAGGGTGCACAGGAGATTTACCAGGTTGTTGCCTGGATTGAAGAGCATGTCTTATGAGGATAGGTTGAGTGAGCTCGGGCGTTTCTCTTTGAAGAGAAGGAGGATGAGAGGTGACTTGATAGAGGTGTACAAGATGATAAGAGGCATAGATCGAGTGGGCAGTCAGAGACTTTTTCCCAGGGCGACAATGGCTAACACGAGGGGGCATAATTTTAAGGTGATTGGCAGAAGGTATAAGGGGGATGTCAGGGGTAAGTTTTTTTTCCCACAGAGAGTGGTGGGTGTGTGGAACGCACTGCTGCCAGAGGTTGTGTGGGCAGATACATTAGGGATACTTAAGAGACTCTTAGACAGAGACATGAATGATAGAAGAATAGGGGGCTATGTGGGAGGGAAGGGTTAGATAGATCTTAGAGCAGGATAAAAGGTCAGCACAACATTGTGGGCCAAAGGGCCTGTACTGTGCTGTGGTGTTCTATGTTCTAATTCCAGCCCCCTAATATTTCAGGGGGTGGGGGGACTGGTGTTTATGTGTAAGCCAGACCTAGAATGCTTGTGGACCCAGGAGGAGTCATGGAAGGGCAGTGGGCCCAGAAATCGCACTGGGACTGGGACTGGATTGTTCCACCGGGAGCTGGCGTTATACAGAGCAGGATAGGCCATTCGGCCCTTTGATCCTGCTTCCCCATTCATCGACATCTTGGCTGACCGATCTCAGTGTTGTTTTCCTGCACAGCCCCTTAACATCCAGAAATTGATCGATCTGTGTGTTGAATGGAACATAGAACAACACAGCAGAGGAACAGGCCCTTCAGCCCTCGATGTCTGTGCTGACCATGATGCCAATTTAAACTACACATCCGCCTGCACATGGTCTACATCCCTCCGTTCCCTGCCTATCTAAATGTCTCTAAAACGTTGCTATACTATCTGCCTCCACCACTTCCGGGCACCCACCACTCTCTGTGTAAAAAATCTTGCCTTGTAAATCTCCTTTATTGGTATTGATTTATTATTGTCACTTGTACCGAGGTACAGTGAAAAACTTGTCTTGCATACCTATCGTACAGGTCAATTCATTACACAGTGCAGTTACATGGAGTTAGTACAGAGTGCATTGATATAGTACAGGTAAAAACAATAACAGTACAGAGTAAAGTGTCACAGCTACAGAGAAAGTGCAGTGCAATAAGGTGCAAGGTCACAGCAAGGTAGATCATCCATCTCATCATATAAGGGAACTTCAATAGTCTTATCACAGTGGGGTAGAAGCTGTCCTTGAGCCTGGTGGTACGTGCCCTCAGGCTCCTGTATCGTCTACCTGATGGAAGAAGAGAGAAGAGAGAATGACCCGGGTGGGTGGGGTCTTTGATTATGCTGGCTGCTTCACCAAGGCAGCGAGAGATAAAGACAGAGTCCAAGGAGGGGAGGCTGGTGTCAGTGATGTGCTGGGCTGTGTCCACAACTCTCTGCAGTTTCTTGCAGTCCTGGGCAGAGCAGTTGCCGTACCAAGCCATGATGCACCCAGACAGGATGCTTTCTATGGTGCATCGATAAAAGTTGGTGAGTGTCAAAGGGGACATACCAAATTTCTTTAGCATCCTGAGGAAGTAGAGGCACTGGTGAGCTTTCTTGGCTGTGGCATCTACGTGATTTGAACATTCCCCCTCTCACCATAACCCTAAGCCCTCTGATATTGGACATTTTCATGCTGGGAAAAAGATTCTGACTGTCTATTGATGCATCTCATAGTTTTATAAGCTTCTATCAGGCCTCCCCTCAGTCTCTGACACTGCAAAGAAAACAATCCTAGTTTTGTCCAACCTCTCCTTATTGCTTGTGCCCTCTAATCCAGGCAACATCCAGGCGAACCTCTTCTGCACCCTCTCCAAAGCCTCCACATCTTTCCTGAAATGGGGTGACCAGAACTGCACACTATACTTCAAACGTGGCTGAAGCAAAGTTTTTTATAAAGCTGCAACCTGACTTTCCCAACTTTTATGTACTCAGTGCCCCAACCGATGAAGGCAAGCATGCTGTACACCTTCTTTACCACCTTATCAGCTTGTGTTGCCACTTTCAGGGAGCTATGGACTTGAAAGCAACTCAATGACTAAGCCTCTACGGCCCTCTCGTTTACAGAATTCCTAAGATTCATCACGCTCTGAAGGAACTTTCTCATCTTTGTCCTATGTGGCCAACCCCTTATTCTGAAACTGTGACCCTTTCTCCCACTCCCCTCAGCCAGAATTGGGGAAAAAATTCTCTGGATACCCTTATTCCCAAAATGTGCGAGGCAAAAAGCAAGAAACTATAGGCTGGTTACCCCAATGCCTAGCATTGGAAAAAAAATCAATAACCAGGCAATGCTTAATTTGGGAAGTCATAATCTGATCGAGCTGAGTTAGCAAAGTTTCATGAAGGGGAAACCACGTCCAACAGA
This sequence comes from Pristis pectinata, assembly GCF_009764475.1. Taxonomy (NCBI): domain Eukaryota; kingdom Metazoa; phylum Chordata; class Chondrichthyes; order Rhinopristiformes; family Pristidae; genus Pristis; species Pristis pectinata. The sequence continues at coordinate 5,604,488 of NC_067438.1, forward strand.
TTAGAGTCCTCTGAGGAGCTATCAGCCACAATAGGTGTAATATGTTTGGATTTTTCAATAGTCGCTTGACAAGGTACCATACGAACAATTACCTTGTAACATAAGATCTTGTGGTGTTTGAGGTAGTGTATCAGCATGGGCAGAGGGTTGTCTAACTAGTGAGTAGTGATAGGGGTGTTACTACCATGTTGGCAGCCTGTAACCCTTGGGTGTTGCAGGGATTAGTCCTGGGACCACAGCTATTCACAATCATGTCTGCCACCCTAGCCTGGCTTTTCTCTCTTCTACCTTCTGGGAGAAGATACAGGAGCTTGAAAGCCCGGATGGCCAAACCGAAGGACAGCTTCTTCCCAACTGCTATCAGATTTCTGAAGCAATCACCTCTTTCACATCCCCTTCCCAGTGGCGCTGCCATGTTCTTGGACTCTTAACTCTCTTGGTTATTCTGTTATTGTCACATTAACATTTCTTCTAGCACTACTTCAGATTGCACTACTATACTTTGCACCAGTCTGCTGTTTTGAGCTTGTTGCTGTATTTATTGTTGTATTTATTATTATCATGTGTACCATTCACTCTGAGCTTCACACGAGCAAGGAAACATGTTGCACCCGGCTACAACAAATTTAACGACATATGTCAGTGACAATAAACCTGATTCTGATAATTTAGAGGCAGGAAGCAGATGTACTGTAATCAAATTTGCAGATTATACAAATGTAGGTGGGAAGGCAAACTGTGAGGAAAGAGATCACTTACAGAAAGACAGTGGGCAAAATGTTGGCAAATGGAGCACAAATGTGGGAAAGTGTGAAGTTCTTCACCTTGGAAGGAAGAATGATTAAAAAATTTTTTTAAATGAAGAAACACCGCAGAACATGAAACACAAGAGTCAGCACACTGGTCATTGAAAAGGCTGTGTGAATGCTGGCTTCTATTTCAAGGGGTTGGAAGTATGATGTTGGGAAGTCTTACTACATTTACATAAAGCACTAGTGAGACCAGATTGAGAGTGTTATGTTTTGCTCTCTTATGGAAAGATTAAGGAAATTATATAAAGTGGAAAAGGGTGGCTCAAGTGAACATACATCCCTTGGAGGGTGGGCAAGGGTCTGGCAGATGGAGTAGTGTTGGTAAGTGCGAGGTGATTCAGTTTGGAAGGAAAAATAAAAGATATTATTTAAATGGTAGAAGACTGCAGCATGCTGTTGTGCAGAGGGACTTGGGAGTGCTTGTGCATGAATCACAAAATGTTGGTTTACAGGTGCAACAGGTTATCAAGAAGGTAAATGGAATGTTGGCCTTCACTGCCAGAGGGATTGATTTTAAGAGCAGGGAGGTTATGCTGCAACTGTACAGGGTACTGGTGAGGCCGCACCTGGAGTACTGTGTGCAGTTCTGGTCTCCTTACTTGAGGAAAGATGTACTGGCTTTAGAGGCAGTGCAGAGGAGGTTCACCAGGTTGATTCTGGAGATGAGGGGGTTAGCCTATGAGGAGAGATTGAGTCACCTGGGACAATACTCGCTGGAATTCAGAATGAGAGGGGATCTTATAGAAACAGATAAAATTAGGGAAGGGATAGGTAAGATAGAGGCAAGAAGGTTGTTTCCACTGGTAGGTGAGACTAGACATAGCCTCAAGATTCAGGGGAATAGATTTAGGACAGAGATGAGGAGAAACTGCTTTTCCCAGAGCATAGTAAATCTGTGGAATTCTCTGCCCAGGGAATCAGTAGAGGCTACCTCATTAAATATATTTAGGACACAGATTTTTGCATATAGGGGAATTAAGGGTTATGGGGAAAAGGTAGGTAGGTGGAGCTGAGTCCACAGCCAGATCAGCCATGATCTTATTGAATGGCGGAGCAGGCTCGATGGGCCAGATGGCCGCCTCCTATTTCCTGTCTTTTCAATGGAAACAGGTCCAAGAAGGTTCACCGAGATGATCCCAGGGATGGAGGGATTGACTTATTAGGAAAAAGTTGGTCTGCACTCATTGGAAGGACAAGAGATGACCTTGTGCTTAGGAGCTTTCAGACCAGCCACCGCTATTGACCGCAATGCACTGCCATTGGAAGTAATTCTGCAAAGTTACTTGTCTGCATTCAAAATGTTAAAGTAGATTACAGCCATTGAAACTGTAGTTAATCATTTATTGTCTTTGTGTTTAAAACATTGTGCAAGGCAAGGAGAACGAGATTCTCTCCAGGATATCTACGGTTGAATAAAGACTTTTATAGCTCCCAGTTACAGCTCCTGTGTGGCTGTTTAGGCCATCACGACACACTGCACTTTCTCTGTAACTGTAACACTCTATTCAGCATTCTGTTATTGCTTTACCCTTGTACTACCTCGATGTATCAACGGCATGCAAAACAAAGTTTTTCACTGTATCTCCATATATGTGACAAGAATAAACCAATTTATTAAATTTACCAGTGTCCTGTGGGAATCTGGTAGTTTTGTGGTGAATAGATTAATTTAATGCCCTATCTTTTAAAAAAAAATTGGTTCTGCTGGATTCTTTCGTGTTGAGAGACCGAGCAGTATCTTTCAAAGAAGCAGCAACAACAGAGGAAACACTGATTTTATTACAGACATCAGAAGCACCCAGTCTACATTTTAACCCTTAACAACACTCAGCAAGCTAAAAGGCAGGGTGCGCTGCTGTATCTGGGCATCTCAGGTTGTATTCATTGCTCTTGATGTCTCCCACTGGGGCTGGAGAGCCCATGGTCCAGGTTCCAATGTTCATCACGAGCTGTGGGGAGAACAGAACAGAGGCACTGGATGGAGAATGGGAGCTGGTGTCAGCGTACGCCGGGAGCTGGGCGGCTGGCGGGACAGTTCAGAGCACTGTGTGTATCATCAGACTGATTCAGCAACTCTAGTCTGTTAAGTGTCATCATTAACAGCCGCGTCACCCATGAATAGGACTCGTTGTAATGACTCAGCTCACTCACCTCACTGCTGCAGCCGTCTTTAAACTCTCCTGCCCTTCTCTCTACCTGTAAAGTGGACATAATGTGAAACAGGTCCCTGTGAAACACAGACGCCAAAAGTAATTTTTACAAATGCACCACAGAACGCATCTTATCCAGAGGCATCACAGCTCGGTACGGCGACTGCTCTGCCCATGACCGCAAGAAATCGCAGAGTTGAGAACATAGCCCAGTCCGTCAGGCAAACCAGCCTCCCCTTCACTGACTCTGTCTACACTTCCCACTGCCTCGGGAAAGCAGCCAGTGTAATCAGTGATACCTCCCGCCCTGGTCACTTTCTCTCCTCCTCTCTCCCACGGAGCAGAAGACATGAAAGCTTGAAACCGCGTACCACCAGGCTCAAGGACAGCTTCTATCCCGCTCTTATCAGACTCTTGAACGGACCTCTCACACTAAGAGATGAACATTTGATCTCTCAGTCTACCTCATCATAACCCTTGCAATGCACTCTCCCTGTTAACTGTAACACTGTATTTTCGTATTGCTTTTCCTTTGTACTACCTCAATGTATTTATGGTTGGAATAATCTGTCTGGATGGCACACAAAAGCCTTTCACTGTATCTTGGTCCATGTGACAACAATAAACCAATTACCAAGTGGAAGGAGGAATGTTCAGAGCACTGTGGGTATCACCAGGGTTAACTCAGTGACTCTAGTCTGTGAAGTGTCATCATTCACATTCCAGGATATTCATCATTAAAATTCCTTGCTTGAAAAGGAAACCAATCTGTGGCTGGAGTTCAGTTGGAAACGTTCCCATTCCAAACATTCAGAACAGCGGCTGTGTGCCCAAGTTCAAGAAGACTTACCTCTGTGCACTGCACAAAAGCTGCCGGGTCCTCATTAGTAAATCGGTCGCTGGGAAATCCATGACGACCTGAAATGTTGCCCTCGAGACACCCGTCAGGTGAAGTGCAGTGTGGACCGTGGGTAGTCACGGTAACAGTAGCTCATCATCAACCTCTTGCTTCCACAAGCTGTACACCAAGGAGCATTCCCACTGTGAGAGGTTAGCATACACCAGCTGGGCCAAATGTGCCCCTTTGATCTGATGTAACAGCACGATGCCAGATTGTCCACCCTTGCATCAGAGAGGAGGGAAAAAGACAAATAAAACCAGTAAGACAGCCGTCTAAAATCACAGGAACACACGGCGGACACAGTTCAGGAGCGCTCAGAGCACTGTGAGTATCATCAATCTTAATTCAGTAACTCTAGTCTGAAAAAGGGTCATCATTTAACGCTCTGCGACACATCCAACTTGCCAATCGCAACGACTGTCCATGTACCTGGTGGGGACGTGGAGTCAGGGTCCTTGTTTTTCGGTCTGTGGAAACAGGAGATGAAAGTTAATGCCTGCCGGCCAAGGGCCAATCTGTGCAAACTCCACACACAGACAGTAACAGAAGTCAGGATCGAACCTGGATCTCTGGAGCTGGGGAGGCAAAGCACTACCTGCTGCAGCACAGGTGACCCTTCCACCCCCTAGAATGCTTGCAACTGGGGCTGCTTGCGGGCAAATCCCCAAGTGCGGTCACGATCCTGTCCTTGTGTGGAGTTTGCATGTTCTCTCCCTGTGACCGCGTGGGTTCCCCCCCCCCCCCCCCCCCCGGTGCTCCGGTTTCCTCCCGCATCCCAAAAATGAGCAGGTTGGTAAGTGGCCTCAACTCTTCTGTGCCAGCTCCCCATAACCCTCAATCTTTCAATTATTGAATGATCTCCACCTCAAGACAGTCAATCTTTTTCCCAGGGTAGAAATGTCAAATACTAGAGGGCATTTAAAGCGAGGGGGAAAGTTTAAAGGGGATGTGTGGGGCAAATTTTTTTTATTTTACAGAGTGCTGGGTGCCTGGAACAGGCTGCCAGGGGTTAATGGTGGAGGCAGATATGATTGTAGCATTTAAGAGGCTGTTAGATAGACACATGAATGTACAGGGACTGGAGGGATAGGGAACACATACAGGCAGGAGAAATTTAGTTTAATTCATCATTGTGTTTGGTGCCGACACGGTGGGCTGTTCCTCCGTTGTACTGTTCTACGTTAAATCTAATGACCCTGCCTCCGCCACACTCAAGAGCAGAGAATTCCAGAGATTCCCCACCCACAGAGAAGAAATTTCTACACACCTCAGTTTTAAATGACCAGCCCCTTATTTCATCACTATGTCCCTTTGTTCGTGACTTTCCCACTAGGATGTACAGCACAGGAACAGGCCCATGATGGTTGTGCAGAACTAAGATAATGACACCTAATCCCTTCTGCTGGCATATGGTCCATATCCCTCCACTCTCTGTATATCCACGTGTCTAAGAGCCTCTCAAATGCCTCTATTGTACCTGCCTCTTCCACCACCCCGGGCAGTGCATCCCAGGCACCCACCACTGTGTCAAAAACTTTACCTGCACACCTCCTTTAAACTTGCCCTCTCTCACCTTAAATGCATGTCCTCTAGTATTCACATTTCTACCCTGGGGAAAAGATACCAGCACCTCCCAGCAGTCTGTTTGCAATGTTTCCAGTAGTAGACACATCTCAACATCTATCCTGTCAAACCCCCTGTGGTAAGATGAAACGCAATTAATGATTTCCCTGTTGCAACAGCTTAAGAAACAGCTGGGTGTAACTAAAGAGTCGGAAGAAGCATCTTTCTTCGTTAGGAATATTTGTTTTTCCCAGGAGTTACTGGAACCGCGTGAAACAGCAGACCTTAACGGGGAATGCAGCTTCCAAGCGCTAATTGGGAGCAGCTTTGATAAGACTGCTTTATTAGTCACCTGTACATCGAAATACACAGTGAAATGCATCTTTTTGCGTGGAGTGTTAAGGGCCGCAGCCCGCAAGTGTCGCCACGCTTCCGGCGCAAAACTATCATGGTGTACTTCAACCAAGCGAGACAATGGGGAGGGTTAATTTGCCCCATTAGACAAGATCCTGGGGCCTTGTTGAGTTGTCACGAAACTGTACATCCATGGAGCCATTCGCTCTCTGGAAGATTGGAATTTTAATCTGTTTCAGCATGCATTAACAATGGATTTTCTGTGCCGATGACTGACGAGACTTTCGAAAACGGGAAGGTTTAGCAAAAGGTGTGGAAATCCTTTGTTCTGCCAGGACCGAGCGAGGCGCAGAGCCCTCCTCGACTCTATAGGTGCGCCCCACAGGACCGTCCTTTGGAGCTTCTCCATGGGTTGGTTCGTGGCCAACACCTGGCAACCTTCAAGCCCCTTCACGTCTTACCCCTTTGGCAATAGACTGAGTGGCAGAGAACGCAATGTTGCTAGGGATCACCTTGAATTGTATGCAATTTGAGCTTGATTTTACCAGGTAAGTGTTAAATAAGTGTTTGGGTTCTTGGTCATGTTCTTTTAGATAAGATTAGATTTCTTTATTAGTCACACGTACATCAAACACACAGTGAAATGCATCTTTTGCGTAGAGTGTTCTGGGGCAGCCCGCAAGTGTCGCCACGCTTCCGGCACCAACATAGCATGTCCACAGCTTCCTAACCCGTACATCTTTGGAATGTGGGAGGAAACCGGAGCACCCGGAGGAAACCCACACAGACAGGGGGAGAATGTACAAGCTCCTTAAAGACGGCGGCCGGAATTGAACCGGGGTTGCTGGTGCTATAATAGCGTTATGCTAACCGCTACACTACCATGCCTGCTGATTTGTAGCTGTGTTTTGGACATCGAATTAGAGCTGTAGTTTCCTTTGCTTTTAGCTGTGTTAAATAAATTTACTTGAACTTTCTGTGAAATTGTAGTGTCTTTCATTACTGATTCTGTCATTCAAAAGGAACCCAGAAGAACCAGAGTTCTGTTTTAATACATCCCCTTAGTATCTTACCTCATGTCCACGGCTGTCTTTCAGATCTCCTGTCCTTCTCTCCACCTGAAAAAACAGAGCGAAACGTTTAAATGGAGCTCCGTGAAACACAGTTGCAGTAACTGACTGGAAGGAGGAATGTTCAGAGCACTGTGGGTATCACCAGGGTTAACTCAGTGACTCTAGTCTGTGAAGTGTCATCATTCACATTCCAGGAGACCCATTCTTTAAATTTCCTCTCTCCTACAAGGGACTGAACTCTTGTTTGAGCTCAGCAGAGAACGTTCCAATCTAAACAGTCTCAACAGCTTGAAATTATTAATGTGCTTAGGGGAGGAAAAAGATAAAGATCGGGGAATTTACACACCACCCTGCTCTGCTCTGAAGCTGTTTTAGCTCCTCATTCACATCAGAGGTCCTGCAAACATGCTTGTGGGAATTCCCTGTGGAGTACTGGGGGAGTGCTGGACTGTCAGAGCAGAGGACATTTCACTGTGGTGTTCAGCCTGAATAAAAAGCAGCAAATGCTGGAAACACTCAGCAGGTCACGCAGTGTCTGTGTACAGTCCCGATATAGAACAAGCTGCCAGAGGAAGTGGTTGAGGCAGAGACAATGACATTTAAAGGACAGATGAATAAGTACAAGGATAAGAAGGGTTTAGAGGGATATGGGCTAAACACAAGCAAGAGGGACTAGCTTAGTGGGCACCTTGGTTGGCATGGAGTGAGTTGGCTGAGGGCCTATTTCTGTGCTGTTTTATTCTATGACTATAAATATTGACTTGACAACAGACATGTCCACTTTGGAACCCCAGCGCTCAGTCCACATATAAACCCACAGACTCTGAGTAAGGGAACACACAATGCGCTGGAGAAAAGGGGCATTGGAGATGGTATTTGGTTTATTAATGTCACTGAGATACAGTGAAAAACTTTATCTGCATTCCATCCGGTCAGATCATTCTGTACACAAGTACATCGAGGTAGTAAAAAAGAAAACAATGCAGAATATAATGCTGTGCAGGCTTAGAGAAAGGGCAGTGCAAAATTTCCCTGACTGGGAATCGAACCCGGGCCGCTGCGGTGAGAGCACAGAGTTGTGGGGGCATGCTATGTTTGCCGCCGGAAGAGCGGTGACACTTGCGGGCTGTCGCCAGCACATTCTCGGTATCGCAAAAAGACACATTTCACTGTGTGTTTCAATGTACATGTGACTAATAAATAACGTCTAAGTAGATTACAATAAAAAGTTTAAGAGCCACAATGAAGTAGATTGGGGAGATCAAAAATTCTGCTTTTAGCACACGAGAGGTCTATTCAAGAGTCCTGATAACAGCGGGGTAGAAGCTGTCCTTGAGCCTGGTGGTACGTGCTTTCAGGCTTTTGTATCTTCTGCCAGAGGGGAGGAGGGAGAAGAGAGAATGTCTGGGATGGGACGGGTCTTTGAGTGTATTGGAGATTGGTGTGTGTGTGGGAGGCGGCGGGAGGCTCCCCTTCTACTCTTACGACCAAAAGCACCGGAGAGGATTGGGAGCTGCCGTCGACGAGCACCGAAGCTGGCAGTTAACAGGACAGGCGAGTTCACTTTGTGTCGCCTCAAACTGGTTCAACAACTCCAGTCTAAGAGCCACCACAGCGTTACTACCTGTGAAAAGGACCTCGGCGTAATGAATCACTCGCCTCCCTGCCACAGCCATCTTTCGACAATCCAGCTCTCCTCTCCACCTGTAATGCAGACAAAAGGAGAAAACAGCCCCGTGAAATACAGCTGCATCACTGATTGGAAGGAGTGTTCGAGTGCGGTCACTGTGGTCTTCATTGCTCCTGTTGTCTCCTACTGGACCAGGCTCCCACCTTTACCATGAGCTGTGGGGAGAGCAGAACAGAGGCACTGGATGGAGAACGGGAGCTGGTGTCAGCGTACACCGGGAGCTGGGCGGCTAGCGGGACAGTTCAGAGCACTGTGTGTATCATCAGACTGATTCAGCAACTCTAGTCTGTTAAGTGTCATCATTAACAGCCGCGTCACCCATGAATAGGACTCGTTGTAATGACTCAGCTCACTCACCTCACTGCTGCAGCCGTCTTTAGACTCTCCTGCCCTTCTCTCTACCTGTAAAATGGACAGAGTGTGAAACGGGGCCCTGTGAAACAGAGGTGCAGCAAGTAATTTTTACAAATGCACCCCAGAGAGCACCTTATCCAGAGGCATCACAGCTCGGTACAGCAACTGCTCTGCCCATGACCTCAAGAAATTGCAGAGTTGTGAACGCAGCCCGATCCATCACGCAAACCAGCCTCCCTTCCATTGACTCCGTCTACACTTCCCGCTGCCTCGAGAAAGTTGTTAAGAAGGCGTATGGTGTGTTGGCCTTCATTAATCACGGGATTGAGTTCAAGAGCCACGGTAATGTTGCAGCTCTGTAGAACTCTGGTTAGACCACACTTGGAGTATTGTGTTCAGTTCTGGTCGCCTCTTTATATTAAGGATGTGGAAGCTTTAGAGAGGGTGGCAGAGGAGATTACAAGGATGTTGCCTGGATTGGAGAAGCATGTCTTATGAGGATAGCTTGAGCGAGCTCGGCTTTTCTCTTTGGAGAGGAGGAGGATGAGAGGTGACTTGATAGAGGTGTATAAGAGGCATAGACCGAGTGGACAGTCAGAGACTTTTCCCAGGGCAACAATGGCTAACACGAGGGGGCATAATTTTAAAGGTGATTGGAGGAAGGTATAAGGGGGATGTCAGGGGTAAGTGTGTTCTTTTCCCCCCCACAGAGAGTGGTGGGTGCGTGGAACGCACTGCCGGCAGAGGTTGTGGGCAGATACATTAGGGACATTTAAAAGACTCTTAGACAGACACATGAATGATAGAGCTATGTGAGAGGGAAGAGTTAGATAGAGCAGGATAAAATGTTGGCACAACATTGTGGCCGAAAGGCCTGTACTGTGCTGTAGTGTTCTATGTCCTAAAGCAGCTGACGTAATGAGAACCCCTCGCATCCTGGTCATTCTCTCTTCTCCCCTCTCGTGAGGCAGCGACGAGAGAGCGGAGATTGCCGGAAAATAACGAGGTTTTTTTTTCTCTTTCTAGCGTTCGGGACAGCGCGAGTGACTGCGCAGGCGCGTGACGTCACCCGAAGCGCGCGGTGCGATTTAAAAGTCGAAGGTTCGCCTTCAAGTTTTCTTTCCAGCGACGAGAGAGCGGAGATTGCCGGAAAATAACGAGGTTTTTTTTTCTCTTTCTAGCGTTCGGGACAGCGGCGAGTGACTGCGCAGGCGCGTGACGTCACCCGGAAGCGCGCGGGGCGATTTAAAAAGCAGACGAGCATATTTAAGCGGGCAGCGTCGGAGCGGGCAGCTGAGTGTGAGGGAGCAGAGTGGGTTGGGCTTTGGCTCAACGGGCTTCGGCGAGAGCGGGTAAGAGGCGAGATTATAGAGAGGGGTGAGTTATTAGTTTTAGTTTAGTGTTGAGCTCAGTGATATTCAGCAGTAATGCATCTGGGATTAGTATTGTGTTTGGAGTGTCAGATGTGGGGGCCCCTGGGAGACGACCAGACTCCCTGATACTACATCTGCGCAAAGTGCACCGAGATGCGGCTCCTCAAGGAACGGATTGAGAGTCCTGGAGCAGCAGCTGGATGACCTTCGGTTGGTTAGGGAGAGCGAGCAGGAGATAGACAGGAGTTTATAAAGATTATGTAGACAGCACCTCAGTGGCAGTCCCCCTCAAAAAACCGATATCTCATTTTAGATTCGGTTGGAGAGGATGACTTCATAGAGGAAGACCTCAGCAGCCAGGACCTTGGCACCGTGTCTGATACTGTGGTCCAGCAGAGGAAGAGACATGCAGTGGTCCAGCAGAGGAAGAGACATGCAGTGGTTATTGGGGATTCGATAGTAAGGGGTACGGATAGCAGATTCTGCGATAGCGATAATGAGTCTCGGATGGTGTGTTGCCTCCCTGGTGCCAGGGTACGGGATATCACAGACCGTGTCGAGAATATTCTGAGGGGGGGGAGGGTGAGCAGCCAGAATCTTGGTACATGTAGGTACCAATGATGTAGGTAGGAAAAGAGAAGAGGTCCTGAAGGAGGAATACAAGGCATTAGGGAGAAGGTTGAAAAAGTAGGACCTCAAGGGTAGTAATCTCAGGACTACTACCCGTGTCGCGTATCAATGACAGGAAGAATAGAAAGCTCTGGCAGTTAAATGCGTGGCTGAGTGACTGGTGCAAGGGGCAGGGCTTCAGATTCTTGGATACCTGGGACCTTTTTTGGGGGAGGCAAGACCTATTTGCTAAGGATGGGTTGCATCTAAACTCCAAAGGGTCCAATATCCTGGCGGGAATGTTTAATTTAGTTGTAGGGGAGGGTTTAAAACTGATCTGGCAGGGGGATGGTAACCAGGATGCTAGGTTACAAGATGCTAAGGTGAGGGAGAAAAGTGTATAGAAACGAATCCATTGAGGATGGCAAGAATGACAGGCAGGTGATAAGTCAGGATAATTTACTGAATAATAGAAGTACGACAAATCCGATGTTAGGATACAGAATGTTAGGATCGGGGATGAGGATGTTCGGATACAGAATGTTAGGATAGGGGATGAGGTCTACACGAACATGTCTAAGATAGTAGGTAGCGAAGATAGTAAGAAGGATGGACAGGTAGAAAGTCAGGATAATCTGCTGATCAATAGAGGTACAAATAAAATCAATAGCAGATACCAGTCTAAACATACTATATTTAAATGCACGTAGCATCAGGAATAAAGTAGATGACCTAGTGGCACAACTACAGGTTAATAAATATGACATCGTTGCAATCACTGAGTCGTGGCTTCAATGATGGATGTGATTGGGAACTGAATGTCAAGGGGTATACAGTATATAGGAAGGATAGGAGGGTAGGCAGAGGGGGAGGTGTGGCCATGATGGTTAGTAGCGATATAAAATCAATAGAAAGGAAGGACATTGGGTCAGAGGAGGTGGAATCCTTATGGGTGGAGCTGAGAAATAGCAAGGGTAAAAGAACAATAATAGCAGTCATATATAGGCCCCCGAACAGCAGTCAGGAAGTGGACCATAAGTTGCAGATTGAGATAGAAAAAGCCATGTCAGAGTGACAATGTGAAGATAATTATGGGGGATTTCAACATGAAGGTGGACTGGGAAATGCAGCAAGGCGGTAGTACTCAGGAGAGTGAGTTTGTGGAATGTCCTAAGGGATGTTTTTCTGGAGCAACTTATTGAGGAGCCCACCAGGGGATCGGCTGTTTTGGATTGGGTGCTGTGTAGTGAACCCGAGGTGATTAGGGAACTAAAGGTAAGGAACCACTGGGAACAAGTGATCACAATATGATTGAGTTTAGTTTCAAGTTTGAGAAGGAGAAGCTGATAACTGGTGTATCGATATTTCAGTGGAATAAGGGAAATTACAAAGGTATGAGAGATGAGTTGGCCCAAATTGATTGGAGGAGTAAGTTAGCTGGAGGGACGGCAGAGGAAAAATGGAAGAAATTTCTACAGGAAATAAGGACAATGCAGGACAGATATATTCCAAGAAAAAAGAAGGTTTTGATGGAAAAAAGGCACAGATGTGGATAACGAGGGAGGTGAAGGATAAAATAAAAGCAAAAGGGGCGGCGTACAAAGTAGCAAAAATTAGTGGGAAAACAGAAGATTGGAACGATTTTAAAAATCTGCAGAGAGAAACTAAGAAGGGTCATTAGGAAAGCAAAGATGAGTTACGAAAGGAAGCTGGCGGACAACATTCGCAAAGGATTCTAAGAGTTTTTTTAAATACATAAGGAATAAAAGAGAGACACGGGTTGACATAGGACCAATTGATAACGGTGCAGGAGGTATTATAATGGATGATAGTGAGATGGCAAGGGAATTGAATGAATATTTTGCATCGGTCTTCACCGTGGAGGACATAAGCAATGTGCCCATTAGTCAGGAGTCTCACGAATTGGAGCTGAGTTCAATTGAGATTAATAGGGAGAAGGTGCTTGGAAAACTAAAGGGGCTTAAGGCTGATAAAGTCTCCCGGACCGATGAGGTGCATCCCCGGGTTCTGAAGGAGGTGGCTGTGGAGATAGCGGAGGCGTTGGCGATTATTTTTCAGGAATCGATAGATTCTGGCATGGTTCCGGAGGACTGGAGGGTAGCGAATGTAGTTCCGTTATATAAGAAAGGTGGGAGGCAGCACAAAGGCAATTACAGACCTATTAGTCTGACGTCAGTGGTGGGAAAATTATTGGAGTCTATCCTCAAGGAGGAGGTTACCGAATACCTAGAGGCGCAAGGCAAGATAGGACCTAGTCAACATGGTTTTGTGAAGGGGGAGGTCCTGTCTGACCAACCTATTGGAGTTTTTTGAAGAATCACAGGTAGGGTGGATAAGGGAGAGGCGGTAGATGTTGTGTATTTAGACTTTCAAAAGGCCTTTGAATAAGGTGCCTCACAAGAGACTGATTAATAAGATGAGAGGTCCATGGAATTATGGGCAGGGTAGCAAAATGGGTGGAGAAATTGGCTGGTTGGCAGGAAGCAAAGGGTGGAAATAAAAGGATCTTCGTTCTGGTTGGTTACCGTTACTAGTGGTAGTGCCGCAAGGGTCGGTGTTGGGGCCTCTCCTTTTACCTTGTACATCAATGATTTGGATGATGGAATAAATGGTTGTGTGGCTAAGTTTGCGGATGACACCAAGATAAGTGGAGGAGTAGGGAGCATAGAGGAAATAGAAAGAATGCAGAGGGACCTAGACAGTTTAGGAGAATGGGCAAGAAAATGGCAGATGAGATTCAATGTTGAGAAATGTGCAGTTGTACACTTTGGAAGTAGAAATAAGCGGGTAAGATTATTATCTAGAAGGAGAGAAGATTGATAGTGCGGTAGTACAAAGGGACTTGGGGGTACTTATACAAGATACCTTAAAAGTTAACCACCAGGTTGGATCGGTGGGTTAAGAAAGCGAATGCTATGTTGGCATTCATCTCGAGAGGTATAGTGTATAAAAAGTAAGGAAGTGTTGATGAGGCTCTACGGGGCGCTAGTGAGGCCTCATTTGGAATACTGTGCGCAGTTTTTGGGCCCCGCATCTTAGGAAGGATGTGCTGACGTTGGAGAGGGTTCAGAGGAGATTTACGAGAATGATTCCAGGAATGAAAGGGCTTAAGTACGATGAGCGTTTGTCGGCTCTTGGACTGTACTCGCTGGAGTACAGAAGGATGAGAGGGGACCTCGTAGCGACATTTAAAATGTTGACAGGTAAGGATAGAGTAGATGTGGCTAGGCTGTTTCCCTTGGTGGGCGTGTCCAGGACCAGAGGGCACATCTTAGAATTAGAGGGTACAGTTTCAAGACAGAGATGAGGAGAAGTTTCTTTACCCAGAGGGTGGTGAAATTGTGGAACTCCTTGCCACGCACAGCAGTGGAGGCCAGATCAGTGGGGGTGTTCAAGGAGGAGATAGACAGATATCTAAATAGTCAGGGTATCAAGGGATATGGGGATAAGGCTGGCAAATGGGATTAGAATAGTTTTTTTTTTTTCTCTCTCTTTTTTTCCCACCCCATTTCTTTTTCCCTTTTCCTTGGAGCAGACTCGATGGGCCGAATGGCCTGCTTCTGCTCCCTTATCTTGTGAAAAGATATAAAAGCTTGAACACACGCACCACCAGGCTCAAGGACAGCTCCTATTGTGCTGTTGGAAGATGCTTGAACTGACCTCTCATACGATCAAGATGAACTCTTGATCTCCGATCTACCGATCGTCATGGCCCTTGCTCTTTGTCTCCAGCACTGCACTTTCTTTGCGACTGTAACACTATATTCTGCATTCTGTTTTTGCTTTTCCCTTTGTACTACCTCAATATACTTATGGTTGGAATGAGTTGACTGGATGGCAATGCCTACAAAAGTATTTCACTGTGCCTTGGTACATGTGACAACAATAAGCCAGTTACCAATTGGAAGGAGGAATGTTCAGAGCACTGTGGGTATCACCAGGGTTAACTCAGTGACTCTAGTCTGTGAAGTGTCATCATTCACATTCCAGGATATTATTTAAATTCCTCTCTTCTACAAGAGACTGAATTCTTGTAACTCACTGGGGAATATCCCATTTTAAATATTCAGTGACAGTTTCAAATCATCACTGTACCCAAGACTGAGAGAATTTACCTACCTCTCTGCATTGGACAAAAGGAGGCTTGGCTCTTCGTTACTACCTTGGGTCCTGCAGAAAGCAAAAACCATTCGGAATGTTTTGTTCAGGTAACACGTAGCCATCCCAAGTCCTCTGGGCAGAGGCACAGCAGAATGCTCAGGTACAAAGGCAGCAGGATGCCCTGATGGTTAAAACGCACAAAGCTTGCACACAAGTACAGCAAGTCACTGGGTAGAGAAATGTTATAGAGTCAGAGTCATACAGCATGGAAACAGGCCCATCAATTGCCAGAGGTAGTGATGGAATCAGATACAATTACTACATTTAAGAGGCATTTAAGTAGGCAAGGCATAGAAGGATATGGTTCTAATGCAGGCAAATGTGTAGATGGGCAAAAGGGCTGGCATGGATGCTGTGGGCCAAAGAGTCCATTTCTGTGCTACACAATTTTTTTTGACCAACTATGAGTGGTACATGACGCAGCTGTATGAAACTAGCATACACCAGCTGGGCCAAACGGCCTCTTGCCCCGGCACCACTGCTGTCATCTCAACCTGGTGTAACCACACAATGCCAGGTTGCCCATCCTGGAAAAAGAACCTACAAGACAGAAGTAACGAGTTAAGCTGTCTCTCCCAGAATGAATCTCAGAAGTACACAGGAGACGCCATTCAGGAGCACTCAGAGCACTGTGAGAATCGTCAACCTCAATTCAGTAACTCTAGTCTGAAAGTGGGGCGGCACAGTAGCGTAGCGGTTAGCGCGATGCTATTACAGCGCCAGCGATCGGGGTTCAATTCCTGTCGCTGTCTGTAAGGAGTTTGTACGTTCTCCCCGTGTGTCTGCGTGGGTTTCCTCCGGGTGCTCCGGTTTCCTCCCACATTCCAAAGACGTACGGGTAGGTTAATTTGGGTTTAAAATGGGCGGTGCAGACTCGTTGGGCTGGAAGAGCCTGTTACCACACTGTAAATAAAACTTTTAAAAAATTTAATGCTCTACGACACGCCCAACTTCCCGATCGCATCGACTGCCCGCGTACCTGCTAGGGATGTGGAGTCAGGGTCCTGAGAGGTGTCACACTGCTGTGAAAACAAGAAATTAAAGGAATTTACACGTAGCCAGGAGGCCCTCCACCCCTCAACACAAATCCCTTGGGTATGAGCCAACCCACCTTTGTCATGAGCTGTGGGGAGAGCAGAACAGAGGCACTGGATGGAGAACGGGAGCTGGTGTCAGCGTACACCGGGAGCTGGGCGGCTGGCGGGACAGTTCAGAGCACTGTGTGTATCATCAGACTGATTCAGCAACTCTAGTCTGTTAAGTGTCATCATTAACAGCCGCGTCACCCATGAATAGGACTCGTTGTAATGACTCAGCTCACTCACCTCACTGCTGCAGCCGTCTTTAGACTCTCCTGCCCTTCTCTCTGCCTGTAAGATGGACAGAACATGAAACAGGACCCCATGAAACTCAAGCAGTTTTTATAGATTCACCACAGATAGCATCCTATCCAGATGCATCAGTTTGGTCTGGCAACTGCTCTGCTTAAGACCGCAAGAAACTGCAGAGAGTTGTGAACACAGCCCAGTCCGACACACAAACCAGCTTCCCCTCCACTGACCCCCATCTACACTCCCTGCTGCTTCGGGAAAGCAGCCAGCATAATCACAGACCCCTCCCAACCTTGGCCACAAGCCGACCCATTCTAAGGGGAGAGGTGTCACCCTGGGTCTCGTGCTTGGGATGCAAGGTTGTAGGTTCGATTCCCCTGCGTGCTTTGGGCTGCAAGGCCTACATTCCCAACAGGAGGCACCGCAAGTGCCTCCGTTTCTCTCACTACAGATGCTGCACACAAAACGCTGGAGGAACTCGGCGGCTCAGGCAGCATCTGTGGAGAGAAGTAAATAGTTGATGTTTCCAGTCAAGACCCTTCATCGTGACTCCAGATGTTGCTCTGGATTCCAGCATCAGAAGAATCCCGTATCTTCTTGGTGAACAGCAAAGCAGGCTTAAACAGCCACACAGCCTACTCCTGCTCTGATGCTTATGAACAATACCCACACACCCTAAAAATTCAGTATCTTGCAGCAAAAAAAAACACAAGCTGAAAATCTACACCCACCTTCCCCACTCTTACTGCACTTTAACAAGCTTCTTTTGTCTCCTTCCCAGTGCTGAGGAAGGGTCTTCGACCTGAAACGTTATGTCTGCTTTCCTTCCCACTGACCTGCTGAGTATTCCCAGCATTTCTTTTAATCTGCACTTTAAATTTCCAGCATCTGCAAGTCTTTTTTTTGATTTTCCACGTCAACCAATCTGGGCCTGGCCGACAAGCAGGGAATTGCTTTTGCAGTGGCGTGAAGTGGGCCCACGCGGACTGTTCCTCCTACTTCTTCCGAACACCCTACATGCAAACATTGAAGCTGGTTTTAAAGAACACATTCTCCAGAAACTAGAAAAAATTACCGAGAATGACGAATGCAAAGTCGTCATCCTCGGTAATTTTTCTTGGCATCGTATTCCCATCCGGGAAATCAATTTCCCAACTGGGAAAGACACATAGTGACAGACACAGAGTGAGAGAATGAATCCAGGCGTCGCATGTGCTTTCCTTAAATCTATAAATCCTTCCTCTGTTACCCTAACAATGCAGCAAATACATTCTCTTCCAACATTTTTATTCTAAAAATCACAGTCCTAATTCAAGTTACAAACTTTAGATACCCCAAGAAAGCACTTCCGAAGGTCTCCCCCGCTGAGGTACCTGCCAGTTTGTTGAGGAGGGAGAGACAATAAAGACGTGGCAAAATAAAAATCAGGCTCTTAAGAAGATGAGAAAGTTATCAGAAGTTGCAGCTGATTTAGGATTAATCAGCAAGAGTAATTTATAATGGGGGGGGGGAAATTAGTCATTTCCCCAACCACATTGCCCCAGGACCCCCTCCTTCTACCCCCGTTACCCCCCTCACCAACCCCACCTCTACCCTCGGGATCCCTCCTACCACCCTGCTACCCCCTCACCCCCTATCCTTGGGACCCCTCCTACCACCGTTACCCCCTCAGCTCCCTACCCCCTTCTTCTCACCAACTCCACCTCTACCCTCGGGACCCCTCCTAACCCCCCCGTTACCCCCTCACCAACCTCCCCTTTAACCACCGACCCCTTTTCCCACTACCCCTTCCTTCACCCCCTCCCACCCCCAGACCCCTTCCTCCCATTACTCCATCACCAACCCCCCCTACCCCCGGGACCCCTCCTTTGCCCCTCATTACCCCCCTCACCAATCCCCCTATCTCTTCCTCCTCCCACCACCGCCTCCTCTCACCCCTACCCCCTCCTCCTCTCCCCTCACCTCCTACCCCCTCCTCCTCTCACCCCTACCCCCTTTCACCTCCCCTCCCCTACCCCTTCTCACCTCCTCCCCCTCTCACCCCCCTACCCCCTCTCACCACCCCTACCCCCTCCTCCTCTCCCCTCACCTCCTACCCCCTCCTCCTCTCACCCCTACCCCTTCTCACCTCCCCTCCCCTACCCCTTCTCACCTCCTCCCCCTCTCACCTCCTCCTCTCACCCCCCTACCCCCTCTCACCACCTCCTCTCACCCCCCTACCCCCTCTCACCACCCCTACCCCCTCCTCCTCCTCCCCCTCCTCCCCCCTACCCCCTCCTCCTCCTCCTCCCCCCTACCCCCTCCTCCTCCTCCCCCCTACTCCTCCTCCTCCCCCCTACCCCCTCCTCCTCCTCCTCCCCCCCTACCCCCTCCTCCTCCTCCCCCTCCCCCCTACCCCCTCCTCCTCCTCCTCCCCCTCCCCCCTACCCCTCCTCCTCCTCCTCCCCCTCCCCCCCTACCCCCTCCTCCTCCTCCTCCTCCCCCTACCCCCTCCTCCTCCTCCTCCTCCCCCTCCCCCCTCCTCCTCCTCCCCCTCCCCCCTCCTCCTCCTCCTCCCCCTCCCCCCTACCCCCTACCTCCTCCTCCTCCTCCTCCCCTACCCCCTCCTCCTCCTCCTCCTCCCCCCTACCCCCTCCTCCCCCTCCCCCTACCCCCCTCCTCCTCCTCCCCCCTACCCCCTCCTCCTCCTCCCCCCTACCCCCTCCTCCTCCCCCCTCCTCCTCCTCCTCCTCCCCCCTCCTCCTCCTCCTCCTCCCCCCTACCCCCTCCTCCTCCTCCTCCCCCCTACCCCCTCCTCCTCCTCCCCCCCCTACCCCCTCCTCCTCCTCCTACCCCCTCCTCCTCCTCCCCCTACCCCCTCCTCCTCCTCCCCCCCTCCTCCTCTCCCCTCACCCCTCACCCCTCCTCCTCTCACCTCCGCCGCAGCCGCCTGATCTAGAGGTGCGCACCGCCAGAACCTCCAGACCACGTGGAGCCCAGAAGGGCTTCAGGACCCCGGGATAGGCGCCCGTTTCACCCGCCTGCGCCTTTGGAAAGGCAGTAGTTGCGGCCCCGGGACACCGCGGCTGAACCGGTTCTTCCGTCGCAGGAAAAAACACATTAAACCCTCACCGGCTTCCTTCGATTTTTAATTATTTTTGAAAATAATTTTTTTTTGTTTATCGGGGAGGGGATGGGGAGGGGATGGGGGAGGGGAGGGGATGAGGAGGGGAGGGGAGGGGATGGGAGGGGAGGGGAGGGGAGGGGATGGGGAGGGGAGGGGAGGGGATGGGGAGGGGAGGGGAGGGGATGGGGAGGGGAGGGGGGAGGGGATGGGAGGGGAGGGGGATGGGAGGGGAGGGGGATGGGGAGGGGAGGGATGGGGAGGGGATTGGGGAGGGGAGGGGGAGGGGATGGGGAGGGGAGGGGAGGGGATGGGGAGGGGAGGGGATGGGAGGGGAGGTGGATGGGGAGGGGAGGGGATGGATAGGGGAGGGGATGGGGAGGGGAGGGGATGGGAGGGGAGGGGATGAGGAGGGGAGGGGATGGGGATGGGAGGGAGGTGATGAGGAGGGAGTT